>NC_135573.1:113597500-114305000 GCF_965152235.1 Eretmochelys imbricata | reverse complement strand
CCGCACCCAGTCTATTCAATTTGTCATCTGTAGACAGAATCACCCCCCAATTATCAGCCCCACATTGAAACATATTTATTTCAGTAATCTTCGGGTCTAGTGATTCGCCGGTTCCTTTCTATTTACAGCATTACAAAAAGAAGTCAGCGGATTCTGAGGGAAATGAAAGACCCAAGATATGTACCTTGAAAGACCAGATTAGGGTTTCGATGTGTACATTCTCGCATAGAGTACAACCAAAATATGTTTTAAAAGCAGCAGCGCTCTTTATGACTCTGCTTAGATGCACTGCATACAGCAACTTTGGCGAAACGTTTAAAAATAGCATTTGTCGGTTTCATTCTGTCGATTTGTTCGGAATATTTTTGTATCTATCACTACACCTCTTTCTCTCTCCACAGACGTGCATATTGAGTCGCTCAAAGTAAAAAAAAAATAATAATCAGGCGGATTTTATGTTAAAAGTTGTTAAAATAATAGACTCAAAAGCTAGACAATTATTTACACTGGGTGTACGTTCAAAAAGGTTTGATTTTAGTTCATCCACTGACTCTTGATCATTGTACAACTCAGTTTTCCTAACTAGCCCTTACACCCAAAATATCATTTTAAGCATCAGTCTTTCGCAAATGTTTGGGATCCCTCTGGCATCTCTCGTGTGAAAATAATTATTTCCTCTTTTTCTCTTTGCCTTTCCATTCATCCATTCATCCCTCCATATTGAGGGATGGAATCATTCTAGGTACTACATACATGACCTAGCTACAGATGCTATTATATTCTCCAGTCTGCTTTTTTTTTCATATACTTCTGACAAAAGCGATTTTCCAACAGCCCCAAAGTTCCTGGTTAAAGGCTCCCTAGCCCAATGCCATTGTTTCCAACTGTAAGGCTGCAAAGAAGACTGGCGAAGAAGCAGAAGTTTCCTAAACGAAATTCACGGATCGATGGATGCTGCACGGTCCCATTCACAGCTGCTGGGCCCGTCGGCTGCCCCCAGCCCAGGGAAGCGCTTACCTCACATTCCTCATATTTGATATTATCCGTCAGTTTCCAAAGCATTTTCATGGATTGGCGCGAGAGCGGATTTGTTTCTCCCTGTCTTTCACTAAAGTGGAGCCTCTCTGGTATGCAGAGTGCGGCTGGTGGAGTGTTTGCAGAGCTCCTGTGAGCGCTCTGAGATCTCCCTCTAATGGTAGAAACTTTTCCCTTTTCCAGCTCTTTACCAACAGCCTAATCGCCTCATTAGCATAGCAACAATAGTCCAATTGCTCTCCAGCACAACAACCTGCAACAGTGGACACAGGTATAAAGGACCCCCAAGCAAAAGGCTTTAGCCAAACAACTGAGTTCTTTTGGAGGGGGAGAATATGAGAGCCTAGATTTGGGCAAGTGTACATTGCGCTCTCTCTCCCCGCGCCCCTCCCCCGCCCCAGTTGTTGTTACCGCTGCTGCTGCTTTTGCCTCTTGGCTTCCGGCGTGGAGAAAAGTACAGAGTGAAATCAAAGAAGCACCCACTACTCGATTTTCATACTGGAGATGGGGATGGGGGGTAATTGATTAGCCTGAGCAACCCCCATCCCACCTGCACATAAAGACTTTACTGGTTTAAATAAACCAAAGTCAAAGCGAGGAGAAAATAAATTAGCATCTTTGTCTAACGAGGTTATTCCACTAACACGGTGGCTTTTGTTTTCCTCCGTCTTTTTTTTTTTTTTTCTTTGTAAGGCTTTTTCTTTTGTAAACTGTTTTGTTCTGCTGGGGTGATGCTTTCTATTGCATAACTACAGTTCTTTAAAAAAAATAAAATAAAACCGAAGATCCAAAACATTATCCAAAGTATGATGCAAACACATTTGCAGCCAGAAACTCTTTTGCAAGCTATTTGGCATAAGGACGAATCAAACTTTGTTGTTTCTTAGGTGGAGAGTTTTTTAGCTTAACAGCAAAATGACCAGAGAGAACTAACTCTGACCAATTCCCTCCCCCGTGATGGGGACAAGATTCCCATCATGAATGAAACCAGTGACGAGTTCTTTATTATTCGGTAATGTTACGAATGCTGAGTCACTCTCTGGTGGCTCACCGGGCTGCCCATGCCTCCCCAGGTTTAGACAGGCACCTTCCACCCATGTGCTTCTTTGATCTGTTCCGCAACTCCGAAACGCCGCGACCTCACTTACCCCCAGCGTTCATTCCAATCGGGTTCTTGGGCAGTACCTTGCATTGCCTTTGAAAACCCCGAAAGCCTTTTTAACCACATCGACTTCTACACGTCCCCGTGACACTTTCAACCCGACCGCTGACTGTGTCTGGACAGCGGGTGGGGGCACTTTCACGGTCTCGGCCCCTCCGCCAGGCACACAGCTATGCGCTCTTGAAGAGGCTGAGGCTTGGGAGCCATTTCCCACATTTCGCTGGAGAATTATGTTTTTGAACCAGTTGGGGGTTATCTGAGGCTGGCGAAGGGCACGGGGTTTTTTTGTGGGGATGTGTGGGTGAAGGCAGGGCAATGTAAACCCCGATTTCTAACTAGACACGCTCATTTCTTTCGTAGCACTACAGCTGGCTGACTCTACAGGTCTGTGCAGCCTTCCACACAGCAAGCTCTCATCTTCAAGGAAGGATTTACCCAGCTGGAGGATAAATATGCTCCCCTGAATCTCCAGGCGAAACCCCACGGTCATCTCTGGGAGATGAAGGGCCCGCTGCAGGGCCAACCCAGAGCAATGTCAGACCTACATACCTACACCTTTTGCGTGAGCAATGAAGGCTGCGGACATTTGGGTTGGTTTGTTTCTGCCCCCCGAAATGTCGTGGGCGTATCTCGTTTCTCTCCAATTCTTTCCCCCCTCGATGTTCTTTTGAACTCCCCCTTTGTCTTCAAGTGCCATGAGAGTAAACTGTTGTTTTACTCCTGTTAAGCTTCACATGGAGCTGGCAGATGAGTCTCTATAGTTTATGCAAAAAGAGGGGACTCCTGAAAGGACCCACCTTGTGCCAGAGCCATGCTCTGGAGTAAGTCGGGCCAGGTCTGTATAAACGTCATTACCATGACAGCTCAGCTAATTGAATGTGAATGTGTACGCTGAGGATCCAACCATCAGAGCACAGCTTCGCTCCCAGATGATAACGGGCGTGGAAGATCACTCTAAAGGCAGATCAATAGGCGAGCTGCATTACCATTTTTGGTGGGGTTGCAACAGTCGAGGCCTGTTGTGCTTAATTAGGTGATCTGGAGAAACCGGACAATGCAGGCAGCCTGATATATTCACCGACCGAGGGGCAGAGCAGTTCCCAGCCTGCAAGGCCACATTTACAACTACGAGTTTTCAGCGTTCGGTATCAGATGAAACAGGGCCGAGGTTTCTTATTGCCTCTGGATTTGCAATAAGGGCAGGTTTCGAAATCATAATGTCAGGTGTGCTAGAACCCGGAGCATTTCAAGAGACTCCAGCCCACTGTAATAACAGCAGATCTACCAGCTCTACCTTTATGTAAGCACGTGAGTGGTCTCTTAAAACGCTGTTTTAATATTCCATTACACTAATTCACTATTCAATATTCCATTACACTAATTTCTGATCACTGATCTGAATTAAGTGTATAGTTACAAAAATGGTCACCACTACATTGCTTGAATAACAGTGGGGGTATTTCTCCCCCCAGTCTCTAGCTTAAGAACTATTGTCTTGCCCTCACTTGCTAATTCTTTTATACATTTTGCTGAATGGTGGAAGTGGATTTATGCACAGTAACACATTGCTTAAGCAAATCTTAAATTACGTTTATTTAGGTGGCCACAAAGTTAGGTCTGAACGTAAAGAAAAAACAGTAAGAGATTTAAATCAAGATAAACCAAAAATACTATTGTATTAGAGTTTGTTTAATTCAAAAAATCCTTCTTTTTTGATCACTTGTACTAGACCCGGAAGGTAAAAATGCAATAACCTACCGTGTACAAAGTAAACTCTATTTCCTTCAAAACAACCTGCTACTGCTATAATAAATCAATCAATCAATCAGTGAGTGCGACTTAAATATATTGTTAAAAAAAGGTAAGAAAAGGAAATAACCATATTGTCTCCTATATTATAATACGGTTGCCCAAAAAGAGCAGTTTTCTGTGATATAAGAGCGCCATGTTTAAATATTATATTTCACAGCCGGATTGTGGCTATGCTATTAGAAGGCAATCATGATTTGCAAGAGGCTGTAGAAGTCTGCCGTGATGCCACCTGTGTGAGTTTCCCTCTGTCTTACCCATTTTAAAAACAAAATAATCTAACTGAACGATTTCATCTAGTCATCCAAGGGCCCTGACTAAAAGAGAAGAGTCGTTCGATGAAGACACATAGATTGAAAAGAAATTAAACTCGTTATCCAGATAATATGGGCTGCATCCTAGCGACACGCTGCTGCCCGTCCGATCAGACTGTAGCGACAGCACCTATCCTGTGATTTTTAAAAACTCTTACAAGTGACCATTCCCGCATCCTCCAAAGCTGTTCCATAAAGTCTGCAGAGCAGCCACCACTTTGGCTAAGTTATATATAGAGATCCCACAAATGAAACGCTCTTAAGAGCTAAGTATGATCATACTTTAAGTATGCCTGGAAACATCAACGTCTACGGAAAGAGTTACTTGCAGAAACTGGATAACTTACAGGTACACATGTCCATTCGACAAACCTGGGGGCAAATTCAGTCACCTTAGGGAGCTGAGATCATGAAATCACTACAGCCAAGGGCTTTTAAACGCCAATTACTTCTCTTGCATCATTCCCATGTACCTGGGAATTTTCTTGGAAAAGTCACTGGATCGCGGAGATTTCCCACCTGTTGAATTGGGCCTCCCGGTGAAAGAACATTCATCACCGATCCACAAATAACTGGACCTGGGGTGTTTTTCTCCTCTGTGGCAGGGATCCTAAGCTCCCCCAAGGGCTGATAGTCTCACCTTTCTGGGCTAGATCTCTAGTTCCATAACCATCCCCACCCCGGCACACAAGAAAAGGGAGATTGCATTACCTGCCAGTCTCCCATTTTTGCAAGAATTGACATTCTGGCCGCGGGCTCCCGAACACAAAGTCCCTGCTGGTCATGGACTGAGTGATCCGTCCGCTGCTTCCCCGTGATCTCTTTAGGCAAATCTTCCTTTTACCTGCAACACGACTCTCTCACCTGGTCATAAAGAGCTGGGTGCTACCTGCCGGCGCCTGCGCACTGGCCTAGGAATTCACTCCGTCAGCTCTTTTCAAAAGCTCCCAACCTCTCCGGGTAAATGATGGATTTACAGCAGCCAGGGCAATCTTATCACCCGCTCCCCGCTTTTCTTTCTCTCTCTCTCTCTCGAGAGCCTTCCCGATGTCCCTGGGTCAGCAATCCCCCAGGGAGCAGGGACCTTGGTGGGAGCTCCTTCTGCTGTTCGCTGGCGGAGCGTCGGGGTTGCCTTTGACGGAAGGGGGGGATGCACCGGATTCCCTCGGGACTGATTTGAAGCCAAAGATTGAGAGATGGAGACGGTAACGGGACCCCCAGAGAGAAATCTTTGCTCATCTTAACGTGTGGTCGTCTACTTGATAGGGAGCTAACAAGGGGGGACTGGACGCTGTTCAAACCCAGCATCAATTGTCACTGAAATGGATTTGCCTTTTTGGTTCACCTCTTGACTAGTGTCCGGATCAGGGACACATCTCGGTCTCCTTAATGCTAACTACGTCGTATATATTATATATATATATATATATATATTTGTAACTTTGCCTCCTCCTCCTCCTCCCTTTTCCCCGCGGTAAGATTTTTAAAGGAAGAGCTCAGCTTGTTTGATCAGTTGACATTCATACTGCAGATTATTTTCGTTATAGCAGGTATACAGTAATGGTGGTGGGGTTGCTTTACTTTTCCTAATAATTAGGCTAGAGGCTTTAGAAGAAGTCTCGAGGTTTCTTTAGCGTGCTGTTGCATATACGAGCATATATACAAATCTGTGTAAAAAATAACAAGCCTTTTGAGGCATTGGTTTGCTGAAGAGGACAGAATATAGGTCTTAACTGCTAAAGGGGTTACTGTGGATAAACAAAGAGCAAATCGATCGAGATCCTCTTCCAAGACGACATTCAAATCTGTGCTAAAGGTCATCTAAATGCTATATTGCGGAAAGCAGTTAACAATGATGGGAAATTTACAAATGAATATTCTCTCTCTCTCTTTCTCTTTCTCTCTCTCTCTCTCTGACACATTCATACTTGAAATTGATCCAGGATCAAGACCCTCTAGCCTGACTCACACAAGTATTGCCATTGAAGTCAATGGAGCTACTTCATTGAGTAAAGGCACCAGCATTTGGCCCTATATCTTAAAAATTGTGTGTAGTCTTTTAATTCTATAAAGGTGAGTGACTTTAAAAAATTAGGCCTGCTGTTATTTTTTTTTAATTAACTTTGAAACTGTTTAGAATCTTTCCATTAATTTCGAGGCTCATGCATTTTTAAAGTAGCTGAACTAGTGTTTTTGGTTGTGGTTTTTTTTACAAAAATTGGTTCAAGGGCAAGATTTCAGTGACACATTTCTTGGGCTACTTTGTCCAGCGTGCCTTTGATTGAAACGCTTCTGTTTTACAAAAGCTTTGTGGAATGTTGTATACACCACAGCCAGAAAATAGAATCTGTTTATATTTGTATAATTATTAAAACCCATTAGCATTTCAAACAGGAGAAAAAGCGGCTTCTTTTCGCAAGGGTGTGACAGTTGGAGGCCTGTAAAGAGATGGGATGCTCTGAATATATTCAGCATGATTTAATTGGGGATCGGTCCTGCTTTGAGCAGGGGGTTGGACTAGATGACCTCCTGAGGTCCCTTCCAACCCTGATAGTCTATGATTCTCTGATTCATACAGTTAATATCAACAGTGGGGGCGGGGGGAGGACTGACTGTTCTGAAAAAAAAAAAAAAACTTTCAAGTGCAGGTTTCAGAGTAGCAGCTGTGTTAGCCTGTATCCGCAAAAAGACAAGGAGGACTTGTGGCCCCGTAGAGACTAACACATTTATTTGAGCATAAGCTTTCGTGAGTGAGCTGTAGCTCACGAGAGCTTATGCTCAAATAAATGTGTTAGTCTCTACGGGGCCACAAGTCCTCCTTGTCTTTTTACAAGTGCACTATTTCTCAGGGGTGGCCTCCCCCCATTTGCTCTATAGCACTTGTAGCATGCTGTGAGGTGGTGTAACTACTAGAATTGTTACCCAGGATATTATTAAATATGTGTCTAGCTCAGGATTGTAATAATACTTGGATTTGAGACTATGGGGAGCGCCTGCAACAGAAGATGAGAAAAATACGCCATTTCAGCAACTGCCTTCACGTAGGATAAGAGCTAGTCTCCAGTGTAACTGTCTGTATAGGAAAGGAATACTAGGGAGATATGGCCGTCTAGCAATTCTTGCTGATTCTAAAGAGGTTGCTGTTGGGTTGCATTTCTTTTCCAGAACAGAGGCGTCTTGACAGAGACTGGATAGTTTTCTTGCATGCAGTAAGGTGCTGGTTCTGGGCCTCTCCTCCTTCATTTC
Organism: Eretmochelys imbricata; assembly: GCF_965152235.1. Classification (NCBI taxonomy): domain Eukaryota; kingdom Metazoa; phylum Chordata; order Testudines; family Cheloniidae; genus Eretmochelys; species Eretmochelys imbricata. Next base: position 114,297,434 of record NC_135573.1, on the reverse strand, counting down.
AAAAGCTCTCTGCTAAACTGCGTCGAGAAACCAGTCTCTCCTAGGGGACCGGAATCTCTTCTAGAGTTACCCCCTTTGGGAATTGTCCGGTTTGATTTAGGCCTAAAGGAGGTTTCAGGTAACACAGAGATTCCAACACTGCCCAGGGCCCGCAGGGTGCTCCTGTCCTGCCCGCGAAATTTGGGAAGGAGCCACTCCGGCCCAACTATCTGTAAATAAACAGCGGCCTATTATATAATTATTGATTTGTATTACATTATAGTCTATGGGCCTCAGCCAAGATCTATGGCACTGTTGTGCTTATCGCGGTATAACCCGTAGTAATATACAGTCCCTGATGAAGAAAGTGAGAAAACAGACAAAGGGTGGCACGGCCTTAATCCTAGATCCTGCCCTAATTTCAGACCCAGTTTTGCCCTATCATCGCCTTCTAGTTCTGCCCTAGGCTAGCTCCATCTTCAAACCCAGCCCCCCCGCCATCCTTCCATAAAGCACTCCTAATTCAAAAGCTCCCTTTTGTAAGGCTAATCTGGCTCCATAGCTATGATCAGATCCAGAGCTAATTTCATCCCCAGATCCAGTTGTAACCCCAACTCCTGCTCCAGCCCGAACGCCGCCTTTGACTCTAGCCCTCGTCCCAGTTTTAAACCTATTCCAGAACTAACCCAAACGCCTGCTCCAGACCTCACCTTAACTTCAGAGACCTGTTGCTGCCGGGCGGAGGAGGGTCTGTGAGTGATGATCAATGAGCCATGAAATGTGCGATTCACACTAGATCTTCAAGCGCTCGCAAAGGTTATACAGTAAGGTTCAAATTACAGCAATTAGCAGGGCAGCAGAAATTAATTACAACCCCCAGCTAAAGGCAGGATTCTGCCAATGCAAAACTGTTTAAAAATAAAATGGAAAGGGAGAAAACAGTGGTAGAAATGAGTGGCAGCAGTGGGTCATCTGAGCAGTACTCATCTTTCCCAAGGGCATACTGGGTTCCAGACTGCACTCTCCTTCAAAGCCACCCCTTCAAGTTATTGTTTTATGCCTCTCCAGTTAAAGGAGATTTGTTCCTCCAGTTGCCGAGACCTGTTTGCAGAGAGTTTTGTCCCGCTTTTACCCGCTCCTCCCAGCTATGTCTCGCTGGCGTTTAACAAAACGTTCCCAGCAAAGGTAAGAGACTTTGTCCCGTTGGGATCTTTCACTTCTGGTAGAAAGCACCCCAGTTAGACTCAACCACGCCATTACAGTACGTTATACATCGCCCCAGTGCTCGCCACAAATGCGCCCTCCCCCAGCCTTTTTCTCATCGAATACGCCCCATCTGCAGGTATTCACGATACAGTCCAGATTCGAACTCGTGCCAGCCGCGGCCACCCCCTCAATAAACGCACCCGGCTTTACATAGGCACCCAGGTGGTGCCCAGCATCGAGACTTCTTTCCTACTTTTCACAAGTAGCCCCCTGCTTTACACATCCGGGTCCCTAATGCTCCTCTGCCTTGAATAGTCTCTTCTCTCCTCCAAAGCACCCTAGGCCTTGCTCTCCTATGCACCCCGGTGCTAGACACATCGCTCCTCTCAACCGCATTGAAGCACTTGCGGGGGGAGATGCCTTGAGCCCGGCGGAACACATACACGGGCAGAGCAATAGGTTGACCGAGGAGGGGTGAACACCGATGGCCTGTCAGGGCTAGAAGACCCGGATTTTTTTTTTTTTTTTTTGGTTACCATATCAAGGACACAAATAATCATCAGGGTCCAATACACGGATACAAATGTCGTAGGCGCGACTGGACGAATGGTAAGGTGTCCAGTGTGGGTACCGCGGAATCTGGGGACGATTCAGCCGTATCCACATTTAGCACCTTACAACGTGTTTCTGGGTGTACCTGTGTTCACAGCAGGTAAGGGAGAAATAGAACAAGCCAGGGAGAAAGGATGTGGAATGCATTTGCCTGCAAATAGAGGGAAGGTAGATAGAATGATTTATGGTCCTCTGAATTCCCAGGATTTGGGTTTTTCCGCAGTCCCCCGCCCCCCCAACAAATGCTGTCCTCTCCATTGTAGCGCAGGGAGCTAATGGTGCATGGCTACTCTCAGCACTGGGTTTTCCTTCTGTTTACAAAGCAATTCTGTCATCAAAGGAGACAAAATCACCACTTATCTCACTCTGTCATAGTCTAATCTGCCCTGGAGGAAAACACTGCAAATGGACAAGGGGGGAAAAAACCAACAAAAATCATCTAGCCCTACTTTTATTCCTAATAAGCAGCATTTAATTACGGCTGTCGGTGTAAAAGGCGCAGTTTTGGAAGATGCCAGTTGTTTGACGTATGTGAAGAACAAGAGGTGAGGCGCTTACCCCAGTTAAAAGGGACACTTTTATTATTTCACTCGCATAAGTTGACTTTTGCTGGGGCACTCCGCAGGAGTTTCCTCCCCTTGAGTTCAACGAAAGAGCAGTCTTTGAGAAAAGTCCCCTCCCTCCCCCCAAAAAAAGCAAAAAGGTCCCCCTAGAACAGAGAGAGTTGGTGCGGTGGTTTTGCAGGTAATCCACTTCTAGATGAGTAACAGAAAGGAGCACTGCTTCATTTGTTTCGTAGAACATGCTGATGACAGGCTGGCCAACATTATCTCTGTGCGTCAAAACATATCTCGGACCTGGTGTGACAATCATAACAACAGACGAGCTGTATAAAGGGCATTTTATATATGCCGGAGATGCATCGAAAATGACCCCCCACTTCTTGGATTTGAAAGAAACTTCTCTGCATGGAAGTGATCGGCAGCTATTTCTGCCGTGAGTTCTAGGGTACAATGGCATCGTCTCTTCTGTGTGCGACTATTTGCGATTATTTGATCCTGTGCCTTGGGAATCAAGGGGGGGCGTCACTTGGCTTGAATAGGTGCAGAGCAGCTTGCCTTAGAAGAGTTTAGATCTAGTTGTTAGGAGTTCACCTCTGCTTCAGGAGCAAGCTAGATCTGACGGGTTTCACAGCTTCTTGTGAAATAAAAAACAAAATGATCATTTTCACGGGGGAAAACACCTAATATTTTGCTGGGCTTCTGTGTAAACAAGTCCATCCGGTTTCCCGCCCCTCCCCCGTTTCTTTCTCTGTGCTGGTATTTTTAGTAACTTCCCCGAGAACACTTCTCTGCGTTTGTAGAAGAATATCACTGGCGGCTAGTAAATTTATATTTCAATAGCCACGGGCACATTTTCAACTGTACATAATAGATTAATAGCAGTTCAGGAACTTTCTACGCTGGGCGAGGAGAGGGTGAAATCTTTCTTTGCCTGTGCTGAGTGAATAATTCATGTGTCTTGAAAAAGTTTGACGAGTTCTTTGGCTCCAGGTTACACGCCAGACGGACTGCCCCGCGCCCCGTCACTGCAGCGGCGCTCGGAGCATGGCAGGTACTGCTGGGTGCGGAATTTGAACTCCTCTCACCCGCGCTAAACTCCGTGGCAAAACGAGCCCCACTCTGCTCATTGTTTAATTTTTCTTTAACTTTAACGGAGGCCCCTGGGGAGATGATCTCAGCGTTTCTTATCCGTAAGTGGCTGATTTAAAGTACACACAAGCAGAACATAGCACGTGTACTCCTGACTGTAATCGACAAGAGGAGAGATTCCCTTTCCCAAAGACATTAGACACGTTTAAAGACGTCAAAGAGCCACCCTCAAAAGCAAGACAAAAGGAAGGGATATTATTCTAGCCTATAATGTTTTGTGCACTCGAGCTTTTGAGCTTTATTTGATTGTATTGGCAGGGCTGGAAATGACCTATTCTTTTCCTGGGACCCTTCAACACTGGTTGTGCGGACTTTTTCGGAGCACTGTTTTCTACTCGAACAGTGTCGGGATCTGCATTAAATAGGAAGAAAGCGTGGGTTTTGGACACAAAACAAGACGATCCGCTTGGTAGCTGTGTTTCCCACGGAATTAAATTAACTGTAAGAATTCAAACTTAAGGGCTCTAGATCTGAGTGTACAGATAATAGCTGATAACGCCTTTGAACATATTGCGTCTGCTAAACTCGCTGATTGTTTTTCACACTGCCTACATTTACAGACAGTTTAATGCTGCTCCATGATCTGCATAAAGAAAGATCTTGGGGCTTGTAAGAAAGATTTCCTAGTTGAACCTCAAGTGCCTGTAGAAGGGGGTTATGATTGTAAATGAGACACATGTAACCAAGAATTACAGCGTAAGAAAAGTTTCAGAGTAGCAGCCGTGTTAGTCTGTATTCGCAAAAAGAAAAGGAGTACTAGTGGCATTTTAGAGACTAACCAATTTATTTGAGCATAAGCTTTCGTGAGCTACAGCTCACTTCATAGTATGCATCCGATGAAGTGAGCTGTAGCTCACGAAAACTTATGCTTAAATAAATTGGTTAGTCTCTAAGATGCCACAAGTCCTCCTTTTCTTTTAGCGTAAGAAAAAACACCCTCAGAGTTCCCCTCAATAGATTGCCAGCGTGCAGGGTCTCCGCTGAGCAAGGGTCTCAGTGCAAAAGAGAGAATGAAAGAAAGGAAAGGAGAGGAGAGGAAAAGAAGAGAAAAGTTTCCCTAAACGTTTGTTGCCAGCCAGATGTTTGATCCCCTCTGTTAACTCGAGTTTGCGAGGTTGGTTCCAGAGACTTTGAGGCTCGTTGACTATTTATTATTATCATTCTAGAGAGTTTTATTTGGATGAGACCTGGGTTTCTGGGTGCAGCTGCCGAATACTTTTTCTTTTCGTGAGAGTCTGGTTAGTTTCCTGCATTAGCAGCTTTGGGGTATGATAAGAAGTGTGAGAACTCTAAAAACTTTCCCCAAATCATTCTGTTTACACACGTGACTGCTCGTCCCCAAAGTGCTCCCGGGAAGAAAAACACCGCGTGCAATGCAACAGGTCCAGTCCTTTAGTGAAAGATAAGTTCAGGGTCAACTCAAAATGCCTGCCAAAGAAACGACAACCTGGTGGAGTATAAGCGATCTCCTGTCCTTTCAGTCCAATCGATTGCTGCAACATAACACCCTGAACTGGCTGCTATCAAGTAGCAAAATAAGGGTCCGATCCTGCTGATGTTGCCGCCAAAATGCATTTCTTCCAGGGAACAGGGTGGGTCCAGGATTGCTGTACTGGGCTAGACTGTAGTGCCAGGAAAGTGCTAGGCTTGGCACTGAAAGAAGCAAGCAATAAAATAAAGGCCCTTGATGAATGGCTCAGGCCAATTACCGAACACGTGTGCACTGCCGGCTGCGTTAGCCCAAAGCACAGGAGTGAGATAGACTAGGAAGAAGTGGCTGATGCTGTTACACGTTCCTTAGGCATCGTCGCATTACCTTGGGTGCAACCCATGTCAGCGCTGCAACCTGCAACTTCAAAGGCAGCGGGTGCAGATCCTGCCGCCACGTGCTGCCTGTGCAGCAATGGGCAGGATAGACCCAGGGGAACAAGTAGACTCCAACAGATGAGGAAGGGGAAAATATCTGTCCAATTGCAGAGACCCCTTACCTGACATTCTGCACCCCTTACCTCTCTCTGTGTCCAACTTGCTTGCGGTTTTCACTGACTTACCTTTGCATTGCATGGGATAAAAAGGGTGTATTAAACTCCCAAACCTTGCATAAGGTGTCTGCTCTCTGTCCCTTAGCTCCTATATCCAGGGAGCCCATAGATACATTGACTGGACTGATTTGTCTTCAAATCAAACCAAATGCAATTTTGATCGTTCTGTCCTATACCATGTTATACAGCAATGTGGTTTCTGGTGCACTTTTGTGCACACAGCTGAAACATCACTTTAGTTTAAAACAATCATTTCTAAGCAGTTAGGCAGTACAGTGGTTTGTGTGTGTGTGTGTGTGTGAACAATTGAACTGGCCAAAATACCGAAGGTTAAAACCAGCTGTGCACATATCTTGGTGCAAATGCAGCATGTATACTTTTGATTCTCTACACTTGCATGTGTAATCACATGATTCAAAAGGCACTAAATACTCAGGATAGAAGTTGCATTATATCAAAAATTGCTAGTTACTCCACATTCCATCAGCTGCAACTCCCTAAAAGCAGGCCCCAAGAGCGTTTTCTCATTACTTGTTATATTTGCTTACCTCAGGAAATAATTTCAGAAATAACTGCCGACTCAACCTAGGACCCGAAAATCAAAATGTGTTTTATCTGCCTCAGTCTTCATCCTCAAAATGAAGAGTTTGCAGTTGGAATAAAGTGACATTTTTGCTGATAATGCACATGATGGAGTAGAATCCAGTGGTTCTATTGGGCCTGCCATGCAAACAGGATCAACTTCCTCCCCCCCCCGGGTAAAGTTGGAAGATCTAATTCAAAGACAAGGGAGCAGATATGAGGGTAAGAATCCTAAATGTGACATATTAAATCTAGATATAATATACTTGCTCTTAAAATATGTCAGTAAATCATGCTACAAGAGACTGATCTCATCCCTCTTCTTTAGGCAAAACTCCCATTGATTTCACTACTCTGATTCTGCTCAGGTGGATTCCAAAATTCCCAGTGACTTCAGTGGGAGCAAGACCAGCCTTTCTCTCAGCTCCTAAAGAGGTGGGTTATTATTAGTATATCTAATTTACATATGGGTAAACTGGGGTAAATAGGAGCTAAGGGATCTGCCTCAGGTCATTCAGCTGGCTGATGGCAGAGCAAGACATGTAAACCAGGCATTCTCCTTCCCTGAGTTAACCACTAGACCACACTCCCTTCCTCCAACCTGATCTGATCATGCATTCCACTGCAAGAAGTCAAAGGGAGCTGCAGGTGCTCAGAACCTCTGAAAAACAGATCCCTTTCATTTAGGCACCTAAGTCTGCATTTAAGTTGGTACTGTAACTACCCGGTCAGAACAGAGTGAGTTAAAGGAGTTCCATCTTTAATGCATTTAATAAAACACTGTCATGACTCAGATACATATTTAAAAAACATCACCTGATATTTCCCAGAGCAAAGCTTAAATAAAAGATATGTTTATATATCTATGCTAACGTTAGAAATGTTGTCTGCAAGGCATCTATTTTTATAAGTGTAAAATAATTAGAAAAAGCCGTATTACTGGAAAATGACTGTTGGAGGCTCTGTTGTCCAGGACAATATTAATCCACACAAAAATGTAAGAGATGTTTTTAACAAGAAATTTACCAGGCTTAATCTAGAACAGCTTGCATGCAGCTGCAATTCATTTAGCCTTTAACGTTATGTTTAACCAATATCCTAACACACACATGCATCCTATGGCATTTAATGGTACGAAAAGCAATCCTATACAGCTAAGTGACTTGTTACTGGTGTGTGTGTGTGTGTGTAGAGTATGGGATGGGAACGCTGCATTTGCTTTGAGAAAAATAAGAACATGGAACAGGATGCAACATCGAACAGGATGCTTTTCCGGCTGGTGGTCGATCTTGTGAGACTCGTTTGTTTGACTAACTTTTGTTTACATGTCATTTTGCACTAGCATGTTTAAGTCAACCAGAGCCTGATTGAACTACGCCAATGTGAAATCTCTCTGAGACAAGAACAGGCCCTGTATTGGGCTAGATCCTCCGGGGGCAGTGTGGCCCCTTTGTGCTGCTCTCCAGGCATAATCTTGTCCTAACACTCAGGGAGGATCAGCACACTGTAAGGGTGATCTGCGAAGGTTGCAAAGATGATGTAGTTGTTCTTCTGCCAGCTTCTTCCCTCTATAGCAGGAAGAAGGGGGACAGCGGTCGCTATGATTGGGATAAGCCTGCATTACACTGACCCTGAGCATTTTCAGGATCTTGTATCAATTAAGCATAAACTAGGTTTTATAGAATCATAGAACATCAGGGTTGGAAGGGTCCTCAGGAGGTCATCTAGTCCAACCCCCTGCTCAAAGCAGGACCAATCCCTAATTTTTGCCCCAGATCCCAAATGGCCTCCTCAAGGATTGAACTCACAACCCTGGGTTTAGCAGGCCAATGCTCAAACCACTGAGCTATCCCTCCCTGCCCTGCAGACTACTTTAACAGAGTACACACCGACTGACTATGGCTCTGTGTAAAGCAGCACCAGGACACTCAATCCCATTAGCTTCAGGGGGTGACAGTCACTCACCACCTGTGGAAAAAAAAGGTCAAGGACTTCCAAGGAATTACAATAGGTAACCAACCCTTGGCTCCTTTCCAAAGTCAGCTCTTCAGCTGCAAAGGTTAGCTGGCAATTGTTACAGCCTCAACTCTTAACAGTTACTAATAGCAAAGAGTATTTTGGTGTTGTTCTGTTTGTTTTAAGTCCAGTACTGAGGGTGCTGGTACAAGTGTATAGATACATGGGATGTGCAGAGAAAACAGACATTACTGGAAAACAATGGGAGGGGCAACACACAAGTTCTAAGAAAGGAAAAGGCAAACTCATGTTTGCATCAAAAAGACAAAATGATGCATCATTCTTACTATTAAACAGGGAATGGATATAACAATAATCATCCATTTTTCTTCACCTGGGCACTAATTCTGGTCATAGGTGCTGGAACTAGGGGTGCTGGCACCCCCTGGCTTGAAGTGGTATCCATCATATACAGGATTTACAGTTTGGTTCAATGGTTCTCAGCAGCCGCACTATACAAATTGTTCCAGGGCCCCTGATTCTGGAACAGAGTTATAAATACCAGGCAGCCACATTTTCCATTTACAAGGTAGGTTTAAATGATTGCTTAGCCCCAGCCCATTTGGAAACAAAAAATGGCACCAAGACTAATGATCAGCTTAGTTAACATTACTCACTTCAGTTTACAGTGCATTTTATATGGCTGAATTCAGGGTGTTAGAAAACGTCCGAGAAAGAAGCTGTGTCTAAAAGTAAACTCCGAATTCCTTTTCCTGATCCTTTGGCGCCCCCCTGTGTCTGCGTTTGGTTAATTCTGAGGGAAAGTTTTGTCAAGGTCTTTCCCACTCACCCCCAACCTGGCAACAGGAACATTGTCGTTACCTGCTGAAAATACTCACTGTAACTCTAAGGAAGATCTGGAAAAGATTACTGAGACAAAAAGAAAAGGAGGACTTGTGGCACCTTAGAGACTAACCAATTTATTTGAGCATAAGCTTTCGTGAGCTACAGCTCACTTCATCGGATGCACCGATTCCCCATGGTTATATCAAAGTTAGCTCAATACAGTTTTCCACTAGCTTCATTTATTTGGCCTTAACTAGACTAATGGCAGTAGTGTTGTCAACTCTTGTGATTTTGTCTCAAGTCTTGTGATATTTGCTCTCCTTCTTAGATCCCTTGCTCTTGGAGTCATGTGATAATATGAGAATCTCAGCTTTGGATTTTAAAAAAAATTATAGTCTTCACCATTGTGAATACAACTTGAAACTGAAAACATGTGTCCTAAAAGGTCAAAAACCAGAAGGCAAATAAAAAGAACCCAATTTATTTTGTTTAAATCTCATTTTGGGTGGAGTCTGCCATGAATTTTGGGACTAGCAATCCTGTACTTCAATGGACTGTTGTCTGCATCAGGTCTGTAGTATCAGGTCCAATATGTTCCAAAACAGATCAGGAGGACGGGAGTAAAGGAATGTCTGCCAATATTGTGGGAATACCCTAACTGGGGTCTACAAGTACTATCAGTGAGGTAGACGTCATTATTCATACCCATGTTATAGAGAAGTGAGGTACAGAGAAGTGAAGTGAGTTGCTTCAGATCACAGTGAGTTAGCTGAAAAACTTCAGAGGAAAAAAAACAACACAGAACCCAGTTCTTCCTTGAGTTACAGAATACGACATCTGAAGTCAACGGGAGCTGCAGACTTGGGTCTCCGAAGTCCAAGTTCCAATGCTGTGCTCTACCCTATATATTTATTTAAAAACATGTTGCATCTATGCAGCCCTGTTTTGGATGTGTTGAAAACACACACAGTGTGATCGGTGTCATTAGGGTAATACAGTACACAAACTATGATAGGCTACTGCTTGTCTCCACAGTCAGCTTCCCCTCCACAACCTGAAGCTGGCCATTTTGTGTCACCTGTGGTAATATTCACACATTCTCCTCCATTAAACAGTTGCAACTCTTGAAAACAAACCACAGACTTCTTTTTAAAAAAAAAAAAAATACATGCCTTTGATGGTTGGTGTGCTGATTTGATTTTCCACCACTATAATGATCACTGCATCACTTCGTTCATTCTCATACAGCAGCTTCTCTCATCCTGGGTAATTTGGTCACTAACCCTTGAAAACAAAGACATACCCTACCCTTCAGCAAAGTGGAAGCCTCATAATAAGCTTCTTCTCAATCTGATTAACCCCTGAAAATCTTTTTTCTAGCTGAGCTTAATGCTGGCCAGAATGTTCCATAAGATGTCAAAAGTGCCTTTAGTTTCTGAGATCAGTTAACAAGTGCTGACCATAAGGTGATGCAGATTTCTCTCTCCAGAGAGCCAGTTAATTTACATCACACTGATCATGAGCTTCCCTTAGCCAATTCATAAAGAGCAGTGAATGGTGTTCAGCCATTGACATTTTCGGTTGACTCCTTTTCTTCATTGCTTTCCTTTGGCAGGAACAGACAGAAAGTAGCTTTCGTGTAACTGCTGTGAGCCAAGAACCAAAATTCTTCCGTGCCAAGTGAAAAGATGGAAAAATACAAAAATATGCAAGCCCTCTAATAGTCTGGAGATTGTAGACATGTAACTTGATCTGCCAAATAACCTGAACGGCCACATCATTCGTTGATTAAGCCCCATCATATAGCAGGTCTTCAGCTTTTTTGTATATCTCTACTTATATACATCTTTGTTTATATGTATATGTGTGTGCTCACATGCACATCGAAACATTGGATAGAAGGAGGGAATCTGGGTGATAAGGATTCTGAACCATATATGTTATATGGTCAGGACACAATAGTCCTGTTACATCTCATAAAATGTTACACACAAATATACACGTTTCTCAGCTGCTTAAAGAAATTTGGACCTCAACTTTGGGCTGCCCCGTGCTCCCAAATTGTACAAACATCCTGGAAAAAACACACACTTTGGGGGAGAAGTATATGAAAGAGTATAAAAACAGACAGAGGACTAGTTCCAAAGCCAACAGAAGTCAATAGAAAGATTCCCAGCACAGCAGGCCCACAGAGGATTTACAAGAAATCTAGACAAAATATTTTAATAGAGGTGACCACCGTGATCATCTAGTCTGACCTCCTGCATAACACAGGCCATAGGACTTCCCTCAAGACTTCTTCCATCAAGCTCAGACACTTCTGGTTGAGCTAGAGCACATCTTTTAGAAAGACACCTAGTCCTGATTTAAAGACTTCAAGGGATGGGGAAATTGAGCACATCTCTTGATAAAGTTGCTGCAATGGGCTCTGACTATTAAAAAACTGCACATTTTTCCATTTGAATTTGTCTAACTTTAACTTCCAGCCATTGGACTGTGCTATATTTTTTATCTATAATATCACTTCCCCTTGGATATCTATTTACTTATAGATCATGAATAAGTCACCTCTTAACCTTCACGTAGATACATTAAATAAGTTGAGCTCCTTAGTGGTTACCCTTTGTGTCCGTCCCCCTCCCCCCGGTCCCTCACACACATATAAACTGTCCCTGAAAGAAAAGTCTACCCAGAGACTTGGAACCCAATTTCTGGCCAGGATGATCCCAGACATTTCATTCAGGCAACATACACTAAGTGATGACTACATTAACCTTGAGCGGTGAAGTATACTACCTTACCTTTTATTTGTGCCTTCCTTTTGCAGTCTTTTCTCAGAGAAGAAATTTGTTCTCCCCAAAAGAAGGAAAATATTCGTTTCATAAATGGTGTTTAACAGGCACAGCTAGGTTCAAAACCCAGCCACATAATCAAGACAGATTGGTTTCTGATATTGAAAAGTTTCAGGTAAAAACAGGTTTGTACTCATCACGTGTGACTTAACATGTTATCTAAATAATGGATCTGTTCTATTTTCTACAGCGCACAACAAAATTCGTAAGCACACTTAAGCTCCAAGTGGATGTGTAAACATGCAGCTGGTACCACCATTTTTACACAACGTACTGCTGATTCAGGGGAATAATCTAAAGCAATCATTAAAGTTTGCTGGCAGAAATAGGCCACCTATATTTTAAGATAAATTTGCTTCAGATTTGAATGGTCTCACATCCTGAATTATGGTATAGGGAGGCTGCGCTGCTGATTGAAAGGAAATTGTATAATGTGTGGGTACCAATTAAGGGCAGCATTATTAATATCATGATTGAGCGTTTGACAAGGCCCAATCTGAATACAATACATTCTAATCTAAATTTTAGAGCTAAAAGAATGTATTATGTAAGAAGTCAAAGTCACTGGCATGGAGTATTAGACTATTACGACAACTAGCTTTGTGCGTAAGTACACAAGGGTCAAAGTCCCCACAATGCCGGTCTTTAGTCCAACATAGGTGGTGCACAGAGCCTTGTTCTTCTCATCATCCTCAGGGTTCCATGTTCCACTCCACCCGTACGTGCAGAAGCAAGCCTGAGCTCATGCCTCCTGCAGGAGAATGGTTTCCACTGTGCCTGCCTGGGCATTGAGAAGTGTGAGAACATGGCTTGAGATGCCATCCAGCTGGGCATCAGTGTGAGAACATGGCTTGAGATGCTATTCCAGCTGGGCATCAGTGTTTCCAAGTGTGAAATTGTAATAAATATAGGAAACACAATGTAAAAGAATCATCAGAGCCACCGGAGATTCCTGGTCTATTCTTGGCCCAAAACTGGTGCAGACCTGCCTGAATTTAATGGGAAATATTACCTCTCTTTAATGGATGACTACTTACAGATTATTGAAATGGAGCTCTTGCCAAACAAATTGAGTCACAACGTATTAACAAATTGTAAAAGGCAGTTTGATCTCTGTGGGAGTCCAGATGCGCTAACAGATAATAACCCATGATTCACAAATGACTCATTTCAGTACTTCTCTTTGATGCACCAGCGTAAGCACATCATGTCAAGGTTTTACTATGTACTTTCAAATGGGCTTGCAGAGACGTCCTGGAACCCCACAATGCCATGCTTACAAAGTCACAAGTACAATTTAAGTATAAAATCCGTCAATTTCACAAAAAAGTGTCAAATGCTTTACTGCATCTTTGACACTTCTCTATTTAACCACTTTTATGCCAAGTGTCCCAGAACAAAATTTGTGTCTCAATATTTCGTTCCCTAAAACAGAGGGGAACTCTGAGATATTACTGCATATGTTATTTACAGAATTCAGATGTCCTGTATTTTCAGTGTCAACAAAGTTTAAACAAACATTGATATACTGTAAAAATCTCAGTGGAATGCCTGTACAGTTAGAAAAATTACAACAATTTCCACACTTATGATTAGTTCACCTATGTTGAATTCCTTTAGAAATGCAGTCAGTATAAATTACTTTTGAATTATGTTTTTCTTGATCTCAAAAACCTTTTTGTTGCTATTACAGAAGAAAATATTGTGATTAATTAACCAACACTGCCATCTGTTGGTAAATATTTTGAATTACAAGAGCTTCAGACATTCTGAGTTTACAAATACCCATTTCTTTTATATAGCGGGTGGTATTTTATAGAATTTGTATCCAATGACTCAGTTTTTCAACAGCTTTCTATTTATCAGGATAATTTGCATTGCATTACTGAAGGCATAATGCAATCAAATGGAAGCATGTTTACTTAATACTACGCATTCCACATTTACAAGAGGTAATTAAGTGCGAAAAGTATTTCTGTGGGCATATTCTAAAATTTGTTTCTACTAGGGATTATTTTCTTCCTGCAGGTACAAACTCACATCACTTTTGAAGTAACACCTGTGGTTTACTGTTGCACTGTAGAATTGGGTGAATACTTCAAACAAGTTTCTGCAAATATCCATTCAAATGCACCTGTCTGGCATTTGCTTTCCATGGAGTTTCTGCTGAAAAATTTCACTGGCCAGTATAGTCATTGAAACCATGAAATGAAGCAACAATTGCACAGAGTTATTGAAAAGTGAATTTAAAATGTGTAATTGTGCACATTTGCACCGGAAAACTGGCTTTAAAATGTATGCTCATCAAATCAGGGAAGAGAACCCAATCACTGGCCCACTCTCCATGTCCTCTCTTGAACTCCTGCCCCTTCCCCTCCTCCTTCTCCCCACAGTCTCCTCCCCTCCTATCCATGCCCTTAACCTCTGGTTCAGGCCAGCGCCCATAGGAGCACAGTCTGACAGAATCAAAAGTTTGATGTATATTTTGAAACATTTTCAAATAGTCTATAGATAACCTAATTTTAAACATTGCTCAGTATACACACGAAAACGGGACTCTCTGAGTGTCAGCTGGGTCACAGCTGCAAGTAACAGCTAAGAGGAGAAAGACAAGTGGAAAAAATAAAGAAACACTTTAATCCCATACACACACTCTGCACAGAGCATTTTCTGCACCCTGGCTCAGTGTGCAGGGAGACAGGAAAGGGCGGTCTTGAGGCTGGTGCAGAGAAAAGAGCAAAATGGCAAACAAAGGATGGCTTGTTTCAGGCTGGGAAAAGTTAAACTGTCCTTTTTTAAAGCTAAATAGCTCTTCATTTCCCCAGTTTCTTCTTGTGCATGTGGCTGGGCTGGCCAATGTAAGTTGTTCCTCTTCCACACAAGCCTCACCTCCAGGTTTCCACAGCCTCCTTTTTATATCCCTGCCCTAATGAGCTCCTAATTAATTGGCTCCCTGCACACTTCTCTGTGTGATACATACAGTGTCCCATGGATTGTACAGTTCCATACCTGCAGAATTTGGAGAATTCACCCTTTGCTGCAGAACCGTGCTCCAAAATCTCAGCTTTCACTTTATTAAAGTTACGCTTCAAGCCCATATGGTTTCGAAGATAACCTTGAAAATGTGAACAGAGCGGATGCTTGTTTGAGTCTGTAAAAAGCTTGAAATGATGACTCTGAGAGATGTGAGCTGCCCCAGTCACTGTGCTCAGGGCCCCATGGCTTTGTGACTGTGTGGCCATGGAATTAGGCATTTTTCTAAGATACCACAAAATTCAGTATTTTTACTTCAGAATTCATTATTTTGTTACTGCAGTCGGTAACCTGGAATTTTGTTCTCTGTCTTCCTGACCTTCTGGGACCTGTTAGAAATTGCCTTTTGCTTGTCACTTTTCCCCTTTTGATTCTTTCAACATCAACCTTATTCCAAATTGACATTCTTGTACTAAATAAACCTGTGATAGATACTATTCAAAACTCCAAAAGGATTAATTCCTTGTTTTTTTCTGGAAACATAAATGCTGGTTTGTATCTTGATACCTCAACGTAATATCCTGTACTCGTTGTTGATAAGCAATAACCTTATTTATGAGGAGTACTGAAAAGAAAGATTCAACCTTAGCATCTTTACAATAACTAAATGTACTCATTTACCAGTTACACTGATTTAACACAACAGGGATATGCATACATTGTACTTGATTGATTGATTTATTCATACCACTGGTGTAGATGTAGCAGTGAGACCATTAACAGGGCCTTCTTGTAGAACTGGATATTTCACTAAATGTTGTGAATCATAGGCCTTTCCAACTATTGTTGCCTGACCTTTACTTGAAAATATGTTAACTTTTACAATACCCGAAGACTTAATTTGGATACAAACTTCATATTCTCCTTAATTTTCATTATTTAGGTTCTGCATGGTCAACGCTCCATTTTTTACTGAGCTTTGACATTTGTTTTTGTTTTTCCATAATCATATGGGATTCCATCACTTCCTGGTAAAGATTTACCTTCACTTGTAATATATGTTTTACATTCCTTCCCCCTCACCCCCACCCCCCACCGCGGATTCCTTAATTAAGAATCATAGAATATCATAGAATCATAGAATATCAGGGTTGGAAGGGACCTCAGGAGGTCATCTAGTCCAACCCCCTGCTCAAAGCAGGACCGATCCCCAATTAAATCATCCCAGCCAGGGCTTTGTCAAGACTGACCGTAAAAACTTCTAAGGAAGGAGATTCCACCACCTCCCTAGGTAATGCATTACAGTGTTTCACCACCCTCCTAGTGAAAAAGTTTTTCCTAATATCCAACCTAAATCTCCCCCACTGCAACTTGAGACCATTACTCCTTGTTCTGTCATCTGCTACCACTGAGAACAGTCTAGAGCCATCCTCTTTGGAACCCCCTTTCAGGTAGGAAAGGGAGAGATTCTTTTCAATCCACAAAAGGCATTTGTTCATTTTCTTTTATGTCATATTTAAGAACAAGTTTCTTACCTATTACTTTTAACCTTTTGATAAAATTTGTTATGGGTCATTGGAAGAAGTATTTGACTGACTAAATTTCTTTGGAAAATAATGCACATACCTTCCTTTAAGTTTCTGGACCTCCAGTGGAAAATTTTTCACTTATCCTTCAATGCTAACCCTATCCCAATCTATACAGACCTGAAATATGACTCTTTCCCTTATGTATTGTCCAAGTTGTACTGTTAGTCCATGCAGTAAACAATGTTTTATCCCAGATCTTAGTTATAAATTGTGCTTATGCTGGTTGACCATTCAATTTGGAGAAAATTTAATTTAAAAATAATTTGATCCCTTTTAATCCTTGATCTTGTTTTATTCATTCTTGTGCCCAGATCACTGTTATAATTGCATCCTGAGCAATAGGCAAGTCTGAGTCTAGTCCCAACATAACATTCTGATTTGCTTTGACTATTCTTGTTTCTTGTTGTACTGGAACAGTCTGTTGTTTGCTTTGAAGTGCAGTATTAAGGCAATAATACAGCATAAATGCTGTTAAGACGTGCACTTTTTTTTCTTTTCCCCCTCTATTGGGCTGGCTCTCTCTGGTCCTCTACTTCCTCTTTTGTAGTCAACATCACTAGTTCCGCTGCCTATGGAGAAATATTTCTTTTCCAGTACAACTTTAAAGTGATAGCATGACAGAATTTATCTACCTGTTCTTTTGTATGTGTGTGTGTGTGTTATTCTGATTCTGTATACAGAGGAACCTGAGTCTATTCATAATATAGTGTGGCCCGGTTCATTGGTTAGATAAATTGTGTTCTGGTACAGCATATGATAGGAGCATAACCTGATCTCCGATTTTCCCAAGCATTCTTTTTTTGGCCTTTATCAGAATAAGCTTTTTGCCTTCCATTTAGATTTTCCCAATTTAACAGCTACCTGCAAAGGAATCTGATTCAAATGTTTTTGTAATGCTTGCAGATAGCTTTCCAGTTTGACTTCCTCTAGCTGTGTGCCATTGGTATGCCACAAAGGATGTTCTGGCATTCACATGGCTTGCCCAGTCATCACCTCAAAAGGTGTGGAGTTGCCCTGAGTGTCATTAAAATGGGTGGAATCCAATTGGCATTTGCCAGTTTCCGCAGCATTAGTTTGAAGGTGAAATTTGTTCATTCTACCATCCCACTCCCAACAACTGTAGACACCTTTGGAACACTTGTCCAGTAAACTGTGTTCCTCTACCCAAGTGGGGAGTTTCCAATGAGAGAAGACTTGTTTCACCAAGATTTTTGTTGTGGCTAAAGCTGCATTTGCCTTAAGAGGGAATGTTTTCACCCATTTAGAGAACGGATCAATAGCAAGAAGGTATTGTTTTCTTCTAATCACAGTAGTTGGACTCATCTATAAAAAGCAATATTCTTTGGTGATTTTTATTTTGGGAGGTATTAATGTGAAAAACTGGGTTAAGGTTTTTCCTTACTCAACATCGAGGCACACCTGAGGGTTGCCAAAATACAACAGGGCATCCGGCAATCGAGATAGGCTCCATACCGGGGCTGCTGTTATATGTTTGCCCTGCAACAACAAAGTCCAGTGTGCTAGATGAACATTAGACACTTATCCATCCTTGGTTTGATTAGAAAGGGATGAGGGGTGTGTGTGGAATGGAGACTATTGGGTTTAAATCAGTTAAAAATGCAAAATGCTTGGTAGTCCAGCTGGTGGCCAATAAATATTTTTCACAAGTGGAATATTTAAGTTCCACTGGGCTCATTCTTCTGGAGACATTGGCTACTGGCCGAATTTTCCATGCCTCTCTTTAGGCCTCTTCTGTTACAAGTGCAGTTGCACTCAGAGAGACCTCTAAGTGATATGGTTTTCTGGGATCTGGACAGATGCTTGCATTGCTGCTTGCTTCCATTTTACAAATGCATTCACATGCTGGTCTGTCCAGGCCCAAGCAATCCCTTTTTTCAGAAGTTATACAGAGGACCTGCATTGGAAGCAAAGTTAGGGATGAAGTCTTGATGATATCCCGCCAACCCTAGAAAAGATCATAAAGAAGTTATGTCAGTGGGCATGGACATTTTCAGATTGCATTTGCCTTCTGTTGGGCTGGTGTTCGACCTCCTTCAGACAAGGTAATATCTAAAAAAAAAAAAAAAAAAAACTGTGGAGGAAAATTTCATCCTACGATTACAATAGTCACTGCCATCCTTCACACTCATGCTTGTGTTTAGCAAGAGCATACGTTTAGTCACTAATGGCTGCACATGTGCTCTTCCCTTTGCAATGTTTTCCTTTGGAGGGAAAAAACTGCACAGGGCCTGTTAGCTTCATGCTATCTGTCATTATGGGTCCTCATTCCGCCCAACCTCCTTTCTGGCTTTCATACTCTATAAGTGGAGTTGAAATCTGGGTTAACGTTCCAGTAGCTACTGCAATGGGTTGAGGTGGGGTGGGTTAGCAATTCAATATCATACATTTGCTGCTGCATTTTTTTGCATTTCACACTTGTGAGAGTCTAGTGTTGCCCCTATCTGGCAAAGTTCTTTGATAATCGTGTCCATTGTAGAACTAGAGGGTTGATAGGTTGGCTTTCTTTGATGGGGACAGTAACAATTAGGGTCAGATACGAATTGTCTCCTGACCGTAGTTGGTGAAGACGGTGAAGAGCGCGACCGTGCTCTTTCATTCATGTTTCTCTGATAGTTATACAATAAAAGCTGTGTTATCCAGCACTTTATCAACCAGAAGGCTCTGGTGTGACCGGGGTCCTAGTGGGGAGTCTGCTGTGGTCACTCAGTTAGCGTGAACTGCAAAGAATGGTGCAGACAATCCCCATAAAGCTGGTGGATATTCCAATACTTAGATTCACCAAGCCAGAATAGAACAGCTTCTTTATTACCTTACTGGTTACTCAGAAGTCCAAACAACACAGTTCCCTTAAAAAGAAAAGGAGTACTTGTGGCACCTTAGAGACTAACAAATTTATTTGAGCTTATTCTCTAAGGTGCCACAAGTACTCTTTTCTTTTTGCGAATACAGACTAACACGGCTGCTACTCAGTTCCCTTAAAGTGATCCAGCCTCAGGCCTCCATCCAGGTACCCATGTCAAATATGATGAAAATTTAATCACATAAAAGAACAGGTTCTACCAATCCCAAAGGATCAGACACATTACCTCCCAGGTTAATGAACGTTTCAGATCTTACCCAAATACACACTACATCCAATTCTTATTAACTAAACTAAAATTTCTTAACAAACAAAAGAGAGAGTATGGTTAAAAGATCAATATACATACAGACATGAGTTCAATTCATTGAGTCTCAGAGTCATAGCAGAGATGGTGAGCTTTGTAGCTGCAAAGAGTTCCTTTAGAATTCAGTTCATAGTCCAATGTCCAAATCTCATATTCAGGGTGTACCAGCATAACTGGGACCTCTGTCTTGTGACTCAAACTTCCCCTGATAAAGTCTAAGCTGATCCAAGATAACAGAATCAGGACCCCAGGATCGTTTGTACAATTTCATGTCCTTTTGACAAGTTGGGATTTCCTCGGGGGATGAAAGGTAATTAGGATGACTTTGAAGGAGGTCCATCACCAGTACTTAGCTATACAAATTAACATAAGGCCATTTGCTTGTTCCTCTACCATTCACAGTACATTTCAAAGAGAGATGAATACTCAGATATCCTATGTTTACAAATCATTTAAATGATAGGATGTTCTTTTGACCTCTGTATTATCAGAATACAGCATAGACAGGGACTGTTGATTACATTGTCCACCCTACTCATACATATGTAAATACACAAAAACACAAACATTATCTCCCCATGTGTCTTTTGAGGGTTATTTATTTTGCAGGATGTTTAACCCTTTCTATCCATGCGTCACAACTGTCATTTCTGATATCTCCCAATACAAATCTTCAATCTATTAACAGGGACTAGTATACTGCCCAGGAGGTTATGCAATTGCACTTTCTACACTCAAGGCAGAAGACAAGTAAGCAAGCTGATATCAGGAATTTATTAAAAAAAAGCAGCTTCCAGGCTGTGTCATAGGGTTATTACAAATTCAGCCCAATCCCCTTCACCTTCTACATCTACAATGATAATTGATGTTGATAATGATGACCCTGAGGCACTGCAAGAACCTGAAGTGTCTTCTGAATCATCAAAGAAAGATTAAATTATGTTCAGTATAGTTTTAGTGTTAAGTGTATTTTTAGTGATCTTGGCTGTATGCCATGCGCTGCCCATAGTGATATGTAGTGTCATAAAATAACCTACTGTAGAGAAAATTTTACCGGTATACACCTACGTGCTCCAAGAAACCAACCACTCTGCAGTGCAGTACTGCTACTGGACTGGTGAGTACCTGTATACTATTTTATACTTTATTCATTTTACTGTATTTTAACTCTTTGAAAATTGGTGTTCCATTGGTAAGTATAACTCTTAGTTAACCGGAATTTTTGATTAGCTGGCACCCCCCTATTCCACCAACATGCCGGATAACAAAGCTTTTACTGTATTGTGGATTTTGGATTTGGGGACGTTATTGTATGACTCCCCTTGGATCTGATCAATTTCTATTATTACCCAACCCTCTTGAGTTAGCTTGTTGGCCTTGTGCTATACTCTGCAGGCCTTTTACTTTAACTATTGGTTTACCTGCACCTCCTTGAACAGTTGTTACGGGATGATGAGTTTTCTTGGACCTTTTCTGTTGGGTTTCTTGTAACTATAAGCGTCAGGCAAAAAGTCCAGAACTTCTGGAAGGGTACTTCTGGGGTGTACCTGCATCATAACTAAGGCCACAATTATGTCATGGAGGTCATGGAATCTGTGACTTCCACAGACCTCCGTGACATTTTCTGATTCAGCTCTGTGGCTATGGCTGGAGCTGTCAGCCAGCTGGGGTCCCAAAGCTCTCAGCTGTCATAGGTGGCAGCAGTCCCCCACAGCTCCCAGCCCCGGAGCTCTGAACTGCGGCAGGGATCTCCGCAGCTTTCAGCAGTGGCGGGCAGCATGGGTGTGCTGCGGCTCTTTGCTGCCGGCCCTGGAGCTCCCAGTCACCAGCCCCAGAGCTGCGAGCCTCTGCACAGCTCCCAGCTGTCGCGGGCAGTGGGGGGAAACTGCAGCTCCCAGCCGCTGTGAGTGGCAGCAGTGTGGGTGCTGGACTCTCCACTCCCCATTTTGTCACAATTATTTTTAGTAAAAGTCACGGCCAGGTCCCGGGCTTCCGTGAATTTTTGTTTATTGCTTGTCCATGACTTTTACTAAAAATCACCGTGACAAAATCTTAGCTTTAATCATAACCTTCCTTCGGACTGCTGGTAAAGAATTGTTAACTAGTAAATTAATATATTGGGGGTCTCTTTCTTTTCCAGGCATTTCATTAGATTTCTAAGATGCACATAATCTGTTATGAAACTCATCTGGGGATTCTCCCTCCCATTGTCTCATATTAGCTGCCAGGATGACCCCTGACTGTGCTAGGTGCATATTTCATTCTAATAGATGTACAGTGTCCTTACATGATCTTTCCCCGTCTCAAAATTCTGGTGGCAATGTACTCCATAAAGCCCTGTCGACAGTTCACGGTAAAATCCTAACCGAGTCCTTTTTATTTAACTGAAATCATTTTACGACTGTTTCTAAATGTGCAGTAACTGATTCTCCTTCTTTCATTGGCCCTACCATCTTTGCAATGGCATTTAGTGTTTCTACATTTGTTACCACTGCTATTGGGGAGACATGACTACTTAATCCTGAAGGTTCCAATTTAGAAGCTGATTCTCTTTCCTCCTTTAAGTTACATTGTGGGGTTTTCTTTTCCTCTTTTTTCAATGGAACTGGTTCCTTCCATGTTTGGGCAGCTTCTACAATGGATGATTTAGATGTGGAGTTTTGTTCTAACCTTTTATACTTTTTCTTGGTTGGGGTAGGTGCCTGCACCTTGTGAAGATCTGGCATTGGCAGGTTTTTCTGGGGGGGATTTTGTTTTTGACCAAACCTTTTGGTGTAAAGTGGGCATATGGCAATCAGAATGAAGTATGTTACTTGTTCTTTTCATTATTACTTCTGGCTCAATTGGTTTAAAGGTATTAGACTAATTTGTTGGGGTCACAAATTGCAGAGACTTTTGTCTTTCATGGGATGCCTCAATACTTAAGATTGACTTCTTGCATGCACCTACAGCAAGTTCTATAGTTCCTGGAGTTTCTTATAATAAGCAGCACAATTGTGAATGAGACTGAAGCATGTCCTGACTTTTCCTTTTATGGCAAAATTTTTGTAACAGACTTTCCCTTTCTTCACTACTGACAGCCTCTTCAAATCCCCCTTTCACTCCTCCTGAAGTGTCTGTGTTTGACACTTCCTCTTTTCTTAACTTTCCAGTGTGTTCGTTCTGTCTTCCTGTCTGCTCTTAGCTCTCAACCAGGTAAGTGGGGGTGAGGGTCTATGTCCTAACACTGGCTTTTCTTTCCCAGGTACCACCATGGCTACTGGGATATGGGCTTATCTGGTATTATAGGAGCAACATATACAGGTGAAAACTGGATCTCTGCACATACATCTTTCTTACTGTCTATATTTGGAACAGCTTGGATTTCCTACCAAATCTCATCTTCTGTATTTATTACCTGATGATACATGTTTTCTAGAATATTACAGGTTTGTTCTAACACCTAAATTCTCTGAACTAATTCTGCTATGTTCATTTCTTGCCCAAATAAATGTTTCCAACCCATTATTGCTTGAGCTCGCCACATTATCAGCTCTCTGTAATTGCTGCTTGCAGCAAGTCAGTTCTTTTGCAAGACCATTTCTCTGATAAATAAGAACTGAATTCATTTCCAGTGTCTGAATAAGATGCTCTCTTAACTTCACTAATCCCTTTTTCCTGGGATAAGGCTGTTGTGCCTGATCCAACTGCTCAATTTTCCTTCTCAATTTTCTCTCTAAAAAGTGTTACCTACAATATATGCAGAATTCATTGCTAGTCCCTTCACCTCCTGAGGTTCTCTCTTTAATTTTTCTTTATAAAAAATGGAACATCTTAAGTTCCATGGATCTGGGTGATCTATGAGGGTCTGATTATTCACCATTTTTGCTGACCCTCCATCATAGGTTTCAATGTAGTCCTGCAAAAATGTCTCGAGGGGTGTCTGTGGGTCCATTAGGGTGAATGCCTGACTTGGAACCTGACCTTGTTCAATGACTCTCTTAAGAATTCCCTATTAGGAAGGTGTCCCTCCCTTAATTGCTTCCTAATTTAAATAAATATTCTATAAGGTATTACCTCTGCTGAGAAGTACTTGTGGTGCTTCCTTCCCCCTCAGCTGTTAACAGCTGGAGTACACCGAGAGGAGGGGCAGTGACCAAGGTAACCCCACAAAGTTTTTCTCAATGCTCCATCTGTGGTGTAGTTCAGAGGAGTCCAAAGTTTGGGGAGCTTATTAATAAAGCTTGAGGAATTTATTAATGATGGTCTTCTTCTTTCATATGGCTGGTATAGAGCAGCTACTACAATTTCACCTGAAGGTGATTGAGCCAAATAGCTACATCAGGAGTAGCAGAATTTATTGCATTGATGCCTCCTTCATATTTATAAATTGGGCAGTAGGTAGTGATATCTTCTATGGGAATCACACTCGCACACTGCGGAGTCCTTGATTTTCTATTTGTGCATTAGATATCCGCATCTACCATGGTTGGTTCAAATTCGGTTCATAGTTGACCAAGATGACTGTGGAAGGTCAAACCCAGGAACTTTCTGTGTGGGATCTGGCACAAGATGCTTATTATTTAAGTCTTGTTTAGCCCAATCTGCTTTCCAAGCCTCCTTCTGATCATAGCCTGATTGTATGAGGCTAAACGAATGTTCCCAGAAAAGCGTGTGGGATTTAAGATGTTGTGGGGGTAGGGGGGAGCGTGAGTGTTGTCAAGGTCTTGGTGAATAGGAAGACATCTGTTTTCCTGCATTTGCTGAGCTTCGCGGAATGTTGCAGCAGTTTGGTGTATTGGCAGGGGAGCGATGTTAGACAGGACAGGTAGCCAGGGTGTTGGCATCGACTTAAGGGTTCCCATGATGCACCACATCACTGTATTCTGCTGGCTATCCACAAGTCATGTGTGGCTGCATCTGCTCCATAATGGTGCACAATATTCAGCTACTGAATATACAAGTGCTATTGCAGATGTTTGCAGCACTGAGACTGATGCACCCCAGGTTATACCTTTTAGCTTCTGGGGATTATGTTGGCTCTCGTTTTTACCTTTGCAGCTATCTTCTCAAGATGGTCATGGAAGGTTAGGATGCAGTCGAATTTCACTCCGAGATATGTTGGAGAGTAATTGTGTTGCACATTTTTACCACAGAAAGCTACTTTCAGTGTGTTTTTGGCACTCCTATTATCAAGATGAAATGCACTCACAATTGTTTTTCCAGGGTTTGGTTTGCGCCTCCATGTCTGTAAATATTGTTCTATATTTTGGAGGTCCTCAGTTAATGCTTTCTCAATGTCATGGAGGTTTGCTTGGATTGTCATGACAAGATCATCTGCATATCCACATTTTCGTGATTTAGCTGGAGACACGTCACTTATGTAAATATTCAAGAGGGTTGGCGCAAGTACAGAGCCTTGTGGTAGCCCATTGTTTATGATACGGGGTGAGCTGGTCTTATTGCCCAGGTACACCTGTAGGCGTCTGTTACTCAGCATGGTCCAGAGCAGGCGAAGTGTTTGGTAGCAAGGTATAATATTAGCAAGTTTCAGCATCAGGTTCTTAATCCATTCAATATTATACGCGGATGAGAGGTCAACAAATACTGCACCAGTCTTTTTTTTTTTTTTTTTTTTTTTTTTTTTATGATAGCCAGCCTCAATGTGAGTTGTGAGTGCCAGAACTTGGTCACAACAACTACATTTAGGCCAGAAGCCTGCCTGTTCAACAGGGATAATTGGCTCAGAAAAAGGGCATATTCTTTTGAAGATGATACGTTCAAGAAGTTTATAGGTCGTACATAGTAGAGAAATTGGCCTATAGTTTCCCACTTCATCAGGGGGTTTTCCGGGCTTTGGAATGGCAATTACCATTGCCTCACGCCATATTTTAGGGATCCGTACTGTCCTTAAGGTAGCCGAGTGCAACGTTGCTAGCCATTGGAGTCCTTTGGGGCCGAGTTGGTGGAGGTGCATACCAGGATACCATCAGGGCCTGCAGCCTTCCCTTTTTTCATTGAGGCAAGTCCTTCTTTTACTTCCTCAATACTGACAGTGGAAGGTTCTCCTTGAGGATCGATGCAAGTGTTTGGTAGAGTTGTTGACACACTTCTCTTCTTGTGTGTTTTTCAAGTGGTCCTTTTGTGTTCTCCACCAGTTTGGAGACTATTGAGTTTGGCCGGATTTTTGGTGGCCGGTACTCTGTGGGATTAGTGGCCCCAAGACGTCGCATTAGTGTCCAGGCTTGACAACTTGAATGTGTAAAATCAAGGTTTTGCATGCAGTCAAGCCAGTGCTGGTGTCTTGTTGTGTCAAGGGAGCACAGAGGGGCTTTTGTGATATGAGAACTCCTGGTCTGTTTGTATTGCTGGAGCAGAAGTGGAAGATGGAAGCCTTCATGGGGCCCACTCTGTTAAGTGAGAATTCACAATGAATGCCATCAACTCAGTGACCGAACATAACTCAGCGATCTCCCAGTCATCAGAGCAGCAACTCAGCTCAATGACGGTGAACCATCAGATTCACTCTACCATGCCTGATAGGGTTTCTCCCCATACACGAGTGCTGGGTCCCTTACACACAACTGCTATTTATCTATTTGGTACCACTCTGTGATATTAAATATTACTCATCAATAAGACATCTTAATTATTTTCAATACTTGCAGTATGAATAAGAGGATACTTCCCCTTAGCCTTTTATTTTATTTAAAGTGAATTTTGTAATGTGGTATTACACCATCGTGGGTTCGGCTCTAGAGTGGCTATAGTTTCAAACGTAACAGAGAGAAAATCACCTCTGCTACTTGCTTCAAATTTAGAGTCTCTAGGAACACATAAAGACCAAGGGTCGTGACCTCACATACATTTACAAGTATTAGGTCTAGTCTATTTTACAAGTTTCATTAAAGTTACAATTAAAGTTATGACAGGTTTCAGAGTAGCAGCCGTGTTAGTCTGTATTCGCAAAAAGAAAAGGAGGACTTGTGGCACCTTAGAGACTAACCAATTTATTTGAGCATAAGCTTTCGTGAGCTACAGCTCACTTCATTGGATGCATACTGTGGAAAATACAGAAGATGTTTTTATACACACAAACCATGAAAAAATGGGTGTTTATCACTACAAAAGGTTCTCTCTCCCCCCACCCTACTCTCCCGCTGCTAATAGCTTTTCTAAAGTGATCACTCTCCTTACAATGTGTATGATAATCAAGGTGGGCCATTTCCAGCACAAATCCAGGGTTTAACAAGAATGTCTGAGGAACCGGGGGGGGGGGGGGGGGGAAGGAATAAACAAGGGGAAATAGGTTACTTTTTATAATAACTCAACCATTCCCAGTCTCTATTCAAGTCTAAGTTAATTGCATCCAATTTGCAAATTAATTCCAATTCAGCAGTCTCTCGTTGGAGTCTGTTTTCGAAGTTTTTTTGTTGAAGGATAGTCACTTTGAGATCAGAAATCGAGTGACCAGAGAGATTGAAGTGTTCTCCAACTGGTTTTTGAATGTTATAATTCTTGACATCTGATTTGTGTCCATTTATTCTTTTACGTAGAGACTGTCCAGTTTGCTCAATGTACATGGCAGAGGGGCATTGCTGGCACATGATGGCATATATCACATTGGTGGATGTGCAGGTGAACGAGCCTTTGATAGTGTGGCTGATGTTATTAGGCCCTGTGATGGTGTCCCCTGAATAGATATGTGGGCACAGTTGGCAACGGGCTTTGTTGCAAGGATAAGTTCCTGGGTTAGTGGTTCTGTTGTATGGTGTGTGGTTGCTGGTGAGTATTCGCTTCAGGTGGGGGGCTGTCTGTAGGCAAGGACTGGCCTGTCTCCCAAGATTTGTGAGAGGGTTGGGTCATCCTTCAGGATAGGTTGTAGATCCTTGATAATGTATTGGAGGGGTTTTAGTTGGGGGCCCGGTCACTGCAGGACATAAAGAACCAACTCTAACCGGTTTCGGCTGGTTCTATGTGCCTTGCAGGGCCCTGTGCCAAGTAGCAGAAAGCCCCTGTTGGGAAATACCTTACTATATATTCATGAGCTGCTTTTGTGTACTGCTTATTAGGGCTCGCTGTTTACCCTTTGTAGGACTCTGTCCCAGGCAAAGCTCCGGCGTGCTGGGTTCTCCGCCTCCGTGACAGCAACGCTTGGAGTCCCCGTTGCGGGTATGTCACTAACTTTCAATAAAGCCAATAACTCGCTGCTTAGCTGCGTGTGGGTCTTGTTTTCCAGAGTACCTCTGCCGGCCTGCAGTGCTTCGAACACCTTGGCCCAGAACAACATGTTAGCCACCTTTCATTTAAACTAAATGAAGGAGCAATTAAATCCTCCTTTGTTTTGTGATAGGTGAAACAATAAAAGCAGCTGTCCAAGGCATAGACAACAAGGGAAGGGCTTAGCAAGAACTAACTTGAGAAGAATAGGAGAGTTTTCCCTGGAGAATGATTGCAAATGCAGAGACTGAGGCATTGATTTGGTTGCAGTTGCCTTTGCAGTTGTGAAAGGAACCAGAAAGACAGCAGAGAATGAGAGAAGCAGCTAGTAGTGTGGCTCTGAGAGGGAGCAGAGACAGAACTCCTTGGGGGCACAGGAGTGGTTGGAAAAGTAGCGCTGGATTTCTGAGCAAGGAAACTGCCCCCTGTTGTTTGTTCCTACTGTGTTCAGGGAAACAGCACATTGTGTACGTTCTTTGTAAATAAACACGATTGAACCAAATAAATACCTGACTCACATAATCCATTTCTCTCCTTAGTGGAAACAAGTCAACAAGATCCAGAACAGTAGCTGACCACTTGTGCCAAAGTGCAAGGCGGGTGTGAGGAAATGGGATCCAGTTTCCAAAGAGAGAAATTGTGAGCTGGTATTACTGTTGACAAGACAGGTCAAATAATTGAACTTCTCACAAAACTCAAGGATAGAAAAAAGGAATTAAAACAAGACCTAAAACATGAAATGGAGACTTCGCAAAACCTATTAAAGCAACTTCTGGCAGCTTCCCAGGAAGGACAGAGATGACTTGCAGACAGAGATAAAACCTTTGCAGGGGCATTAGCTCCAAAGTGACTTGGCAGATTGGGAAACCCAGCTATAAAAAGGTTTCTTAATCATACTCTCCAACATCTGAGTAGCACAGATAATGGGATGTCAAGAAGGATGAACGAGGGGACCATCAATCTGCCTGTCATGGACTTGAAGGTTTTCCAGGAAATAGGGGAGACGAGGCAAGCTGTGGCCAAGCTGGAATTCACTAACGGAGATGAGCTGCAGCAAGGACTTAAAGTTACATTGAGAAGGAAATCAATCATCATAGACCACAGTGAAAGGCAGCTGTGTGGATGAGGAATTTGGCCAGCTGGAGGACTTGGGTAAGACTGGGCATTTACAATAATTTTCTACCCTGTTTGTAACCCACAGAGTCCCAGGGGGGAAGGTTCAATCATCCCAGCTTAATAATATTAAAGCCCAATATCTCTGAAGAGAAAACTCCCTGGGAATCTTATTTGGCTTAGTTCCATCATTGCCCGAATGAATGTCTGGGAGATGAACAGACTGGGTGGTTGCTAGCAGCCAGCTTGGGTGGCCCAGCTCTGACTGTACTGCAGAATTTACCCCCCAGAAAAGAGACCAAGTTTTCCAGATCTGGGACAAGGCCTTGATATGTGGTGTGACAAACTGGGACAATGTCTGTAGTATCTTTTATGAATATTATGTGTGATTCGGTTTCCCTGTTCAAATTCATATGCTGCCTGTTTGAACGCACAGAGCTTAATCAAAGGGGGCTGTAAAAATCTTGTTATAGAACATAGCAGGAAGGGTAAAACAATGACACAGAGAAATGAACCTCCCATACACAACCTCAAAAGTGCGACGATAACATTGGCTGGGCCCACAACTGGTGAAAAAATTAACTTAGCTAGCTTCATCCAAACTAAGCCTTGGACCAAAAGGAGATGGAACCCCTAAAAGACCCTAAATAAGGGAGGAGCTTTGGGGGAGACCTGAGAGAGAGGCTGCCAAGGATGTGTTAGTGAAAAGGTTGACAATCTGACGACTGTCTTAAACACAAACAAAGACAGAGGGGCCAGGCTGCAAGCAGCGTAGGTTGTTTCTCCCAACTCAGATGGGAAATAAGCCGGACCCATCTAAACAATGGATAGAGAGGGCAAGCTTCAGTAAAGGAGTATGCATGCAGGTCTATTTGTTATTTTAAATCTACTTCTTTAAGTACTATGTGCCTTTGAGGCAGAATAAATCACGTTATGTTTTGGAGATGCTGTTTTTGTATCACTGCAAACATATGTTGTCACAGGCAGGGCTGGATTTCTAGTTAGGCATAGTAGGCATGTGCCATGGGGCGCTGGCATTCTAGGGGTGCCTAAAAGTTAAAAGTGGGTGAAAAGTTAAAAAGTTCACAGAGTAGAACCTCAGAGTTACGGACGCCTCGGGAATAGAGGTTGTCTGTAATCCTGAAATGTTCCATAGTTCTGAAGAAGAGGTTACTGACTTCAGCCACATAAGGGGTTGAGCCTGCAGCCACAGGGGGTGTGCGGGGTTCCGGATGTGGGTGTGGGGAGCCGGGGGTTCTGATTCCGAACGGGAGGCTCGGGGCTTCTGCGTGGGGCAGCACCGGGGCTCAACACTTTTGATCTGGAGGGAGCACTGGGGTCGTGGCAACAGTCCTGCAGCTCCACTCCTGGTTTCAGCCTCGCAGGGGGCTCCGGGGCTTGGGGTTCAGCGGGGCAGGGAGGGAGGCCAACACTGGCACTCTCCTCCGGGCTGAAGTCCCAAGGCCTGGTGCCCCCTGTGGGGCTGAAGCCCTGAGCCCCAGTGCTCCTGAGGGTCAGAAGCCCAGAGCAGCACAGTATTTACTATTTTTTGGTTTTGCCTGCTCTGCTACCTGAGCCTGGGCTGCCTCCTGGTGAGGGATGGGCGTGGGGGGAGGGGAAGGAGAACCTGAGTCCGGGCTGCCTGCTAAGGCATTGGTGGGGGAGGGGGGGGCGGGGAAGAAGGAGAGCCAGAGCTGTCAGTCTGGGGTGGCTGGGCTCCAGCTGTCCCCTTTATCCCCACCACCCGGGTGTGCACAGCCCTTCTGAATGAGCCCCAGCCACCAGGGCTGCCAGCCAGAGCTCTTAAAAAAAAAAAAGAAAAAAGAAAAGAAAGCACACAGCTCATGCATCCCTTGACATATTCCCGGGCCTCCCTTAGGAGGCCCACCCCATAGTTTGAGAACCGCTGCTATACGGTACTGACATGACTAAATGAAGTGGTATATAGGATACAGGAATAAGATCATTATACAATATAGGATATCTTATGATGATGATTTTGTACATTGCCTGCACTATAGGATGCCAAGCCCAGCAGGAGTGCCATAGACTTTAAGGCCAGAAAGGACCATCATGATCATCTAGTAGGACCTCCTGCACATGGCAGGCCACAGAATCTCACCCACCCACTCCTGTAATAGACCTCTAACCTCTGACTGAGTTCCTGAAGTCCTCAAATCATGATTTAAAGTCTTCAAGTTACAGAGAATCCACCATTTACACTAGTTTAAACTTGCAGGTGACCTGTCCCTTTTGCAGAAGAAGGAAAACCACCTCCCCCTCCCACCCCAGGTCTCTGCTAATCTGACCCAGGGGAAAATTCCTTCCTGGCCACAAATATGGTGATCAGTTAGATCCTGAGCATGTGGGCAAGGCCCACTAGCCAGACACCTGAAAAAGAACTCTCTGGAGTAACTCAGAGCTCTCCCTACCTAGTGTCCCATCGCCGGCCATTGGAGATATTTGCTACTAGCAGTCCCATGTCAGTTATATGCCACTGCAGCAGTTTCATCACACCATCCCGTCCATAAATTTATCAAGCTCAGTCTTGAAGCCAGTTAGGTTTTTTGCACCCATTGCTCTCCTTGGGAGGCTGCTCCAGAACTTCACTCCTCTGATGGTTAAAAACCTTTGTCTATTTCAAGCCTAAACTTGTTGATGGACAGTTTATATACATTTGTTCTTGTGTCAACATTGGCACTTAACTTAAATAACTCCTCTCCCTCCCTGGTATTTATCCCTCTGATGTATTTATAGAGAGCAATCATATCTCCCCTCAGCCTTCATTTGGTTAGGCTAAACAAGCCAAACTCTTTGAGTCTCCTCTCATTACATAGGTTTTCCATTCCTCTGATCATCCTAGTAGCCCTTCTCTGCACCTTTTCCAGTTTGAATTAATCTTTCTTGAACCTGGGAGACCAGAACAGTCTTCTAGAGGAGGTCCCACCAGTACCTGGTATAATGATACTAACACTTCCCTATCCCTACTGAAAATACCTTGCACCCTATGATCACATTAGCTTTTTTCATGGCTACATCACGTTGGCATCTCATAGTCATTCTGTGATCAACTAATACACCAAAGTCTTTCTCCTGTCACTTCCAACTGGTATATTCCCAGCTTATAGCAAAAATTCCTGTTGTTAGTTTCTAAATGCATGACCTTGCACTTTGGACTATTAAATTTAATCCCATTTCTATTACTGAAGTTTTCAAGGTCCTCCAGATCTTTTTGTATGATATTCCGGTCCTCCTCTGTATTGGCAATTCCTCCCAATTTTGTGTCATCCACAAATTTTATTAGCACACTCCCATTTTTTGTGCCAAGGTCATTAATAAAAATGTTAAATAAGACTGGTCCCAAGACTGATCCCTGAGTAACTCCACTAGTCACCTCCCTCCAGGTGGACATTCACCTTTCACCATGACCCGTGGTAGTCTCCTCTTTAACCAGTTCCTTATCCACCATTCAGTTCTCATATTAATCCCCATCTTCTCCAATTTAACTAATAATTTCCCATGTGGAACTGTATCAAATGCCTCATTGAAATCCAGATAGATTAAATCTCCTACATTAATTTATTTTTTACACAAAGGAATCTTCTCAAAGAAAGAGATCAGGTTGGTCTGGTATGATCTACCTTTTGTAAAACTATGTTGTATTTTATCCCATTTACATTTTGTCTCTATGTCCTTAATTACTTTCTCTTTCAACATTTTATTTAAGATTTTGCTTACACTTAAGGTCAAACTAACAGGCCTGTAGATTCCTGGATCACTTTTTTCCCCTTTTTTAAAAGAATAAGGACTGTATTAGAAACTCAGGTGCAAGCCCTGCATTGACAGATTCATTGAAGAACCTTGCAATTGAGCTTGCAATGTCATGTGCCAGTTTCTTTAATATTCTTGGATGGAGATTATCCAGGCCCCCTCACCTGTTGGTTTATTTCCATTAAGCTATTTGAGTTTGACTTCCACCTCAGATGTGGTCATTTCTACTTCCATAGGAATTACTTGATACTGTAATACACATGATAAATAATAATATTTTCTGGGGAGATAGAAGAATAAGGAGCACAATAATGCCAAGTGAATTTTTGTGTCAGTTTGCAATAGACTAACTGAACCATTTAGCAGCTCTATTTCATTCCTTGGTTCCTATTTTACAAAATAACTATAAAGCTGTCAAGGTTCCTTCCCCACTCTGAACTCTAGGGTACAGATGTGGGGACCTGCATGAAAACCTCCTAAGCTTACTTTTACCAGCTTAGGTTAAACTTCCCCAAGGTACAAACTATTTTACCCTTTGCCCTTGGACTTCCACTGCCACCACCAAACTTTATCTGGGTTCCTGAGAAAACGTTGTTTGGAAACGTCTTTCCCCCCAAAATCCTCCCAACCCTTGCACCCCACTTCCTGGGGAAGGTTTGGTAAAAATCCTCACCAATTTGCATAGGTGACCACAGACCCAAACCCTTGGATCTTAAGAACAATGAAAAAGCATTCAGTTTCCTTACAAGAAGACTTTTAATAGAAGAAAAAAAAAGAATCACCTCTGTAAAATCAGGATGGTAAATACCTTACAGGGTAATTAGTTTCAAAACATAGAGAATCCCTCTAGGCAAAACCTTAAGTTACAAAAAAGACACACAGACAGGAATAGTCATTCTATTCAGCACAGCTATTTTCTCAGCCATTTAAAGAAATCATAATCTAACACATACCTAGCTAGATTACTTACTAAATTCTAAGACTCCATTCCTGTTCTGTCCCCGGCAAAAGCATCACACAGACAGACACAGACCCTTTGTTTTTTTCCCTCCTCCCAGCTTTTGAAAGTATCTTGTCTCCTCATTGGTCATTTTGGTCAGGTGCCAGCGAGGTTACATTTAGCTTCTTAACCCTTTACAGGTGAAAGGATTTTTCCTCTGGCCAGGAGGGATTTTAAAGGTGATTATCCTTCCCTTTATATTTATGACAAAAGCTAAACCTTGCATTGCCATTTTACTTCTTTTTCTGTATGTGTCATTTAAAATTAGACATAAAGCATCATAACTGGCTGGCAGCCTTGTCATAGATTCCAAGGCCAGAAGGGATCCTTTGTTACTTTAGGAGTTCAGAGAACCACTGTGTTGTGTGAATTCATTTTGTTAAAAATTGCTTTGACCTGATACCTCCTTGAGTTTCAGACACTAAAGCCCGGGCTTCTTTATTCTCAGCCTGCTTCATGCTTCTGATGGGCACACACATTACAGGAGTACAACTTATGCTTCTGTAATTCATGAGACTTATTCTTTGCCACTATTGTCTGCTCTGTCAGTGGCCCAAGGGGGTGTATCCAAAAAAGTTTACAAATTACAAAAGGAAAACAGAAAGTGCCATCATCCTCCAGTTACTAGCATACTGGGAAAAATTGGCAGTAGAAAAATGCAAAGTGAGGCTATCCCTGGGGAAAAAAACCTCACAGATTACCTATCTATAGCTATCCTAACTACTTATGTGGCTTCCATTACTGCAGTATCTAAGTACCTCACAATCTTTAATGTATTTACCCTAACAACACCCCTAAGAGGTAGGGGGTGCTATTGTCCTCATTGTAAAGATGATGAACTATACCTAAGATTTAGGGTAACCGTTCCTTTGTGGGGGGAGAGGGTCAGCTTCTCTAGTGTATCCTGTGTGAGATTCAGCATCTGATGAAATATCTCAGCCCCCTCAAGAGGAGGACTGCAGATCTGGGTTCACAAACAAGAGTCCAGCCAGCACATTCACCATAAATTGTAATGTGCTGGAGAGGGCTCTGAGGTGCCTCTTGTTAAAATTTCCACTCCAGATTGAAGGGATGCTTATGGTGAATTGCCTGGGGATCAGCTTCTCTCTGGATACCAAAAAAGCATCTCTGCTAGAGAGGACTAATCTGAAGGGTCATAAAAAGACTTTTGAAGAGTAATTCTTTAGCCTTTGGAATTAAACTCTTTGCACCAAATGTCTGGTGTTTTCAAAGTATTTCTGGTGGGGAGGGTCATATTAGACTTTCCTGAAAAAGTCATCATCCTTCATCCTAAATAACATACACTGGAAACTACCTCATAATGCTCAGTGTACCCTTCAGGAACAAAGCAGAACCTTTTTAATGGGCAAATTATTTATTTGTTAGCCAACTAGTGCAGCATCCCTCCTTGGCCATGGGCGTGAGAAAGTATTATTGTTTAGATGGGAAACCAGACTAATAGATTTTCCAACCTCTCACCACCTTTCAGTGGGCACATGAGCCCCTAGGATACTGGCATTATCACACACTCTGGAAGATGCTTATTGCAGGACCTCCTGGTTATAACATTATAAAGCACATCACTGCCAGAACAGGTGGTTCCCACCCAAGGATGCATCACAACCACTTTGCCTTACAGGGCCCTGTTTAATAGATCAGGCCCAATGTCCTGGTTAAGTGAAAATATACAAGAAATAATATGTTTAGGAAATAGTCCCCTCACATTTTAGAGCCATCGACATCAAGCAACCCTCTCTAGACAAAGAAAATCTCTCCAGGAGCTCTGAGCCCAGTCTCTTCTTTTATGGAGCTCAAAACACCTGGTGGGCAATTATTGATTGAAGGAAATTAGCTTTCAATTATCCTTCCCATACAGTATCACCTGCTCCATTTACAAATCCCTGGAACTCCCAGCTTATCCAATTAGCATCCCCCGCCATCAAGCATCCCCCTGACCCATCCCCTGCCATCAAGGATTAGGAAAGCAGCTTTCCCATAGGGATTTAACCCTTCACCTGGCATGTTAACTGGTAT
Source organism: Eretmochelys imbricata (assembly GCF_965152235.1). Taxonomy (NCBI): domain Eukaryota; kingdom Metazoa; phylum Chordata; order Testudines; family Cheloniidae; genus Eretmochelys; species Eretmochelys imbricata. Next base: position 114,261,780 of record NC_135573.1, on the reverse strand, counting down.
TAGACATACACTTTTAGGAAAAGGATATTTTTGCCCCTCTTCTGAGTGATAGCAAATGCCTGAGACCTTGCAGGTCAGCTTCATAGTGGAGAGAAATCAGTGTAGTAGAATCTGGGTATATTCTAAGTATAACTTGTTTTATTTACATAAACACTAGTCCTGGAACAGAAGTGGTCATATAGCATGCAAGGTAATCCCCTCTTTCAGGAATTTCAGCCAATGCCTAGTTACAAGGGAGGAATTCTGCCTCAAGAATTTATTTCAGACAGCAAATTCTCCTGGTCCTCCCTCTGCCCAGGACAAAATCAGCACAGCTTCCCCAGGTGAAATATTTGCTTGCATGCTAAGAAAAAGAACTTGGAAGACTACTTGTAACAGTGCAACCTGCCACAGAATATTGTGTAAAAATATAAATAAACCCAAGCAGTGCTAGGTGAAAGGTCACATTTCTTCATGTGGAACAGCTAGCTCTTTATGAGACTCAGTGTGGCCTAATGGATAGAGTACTGGATCAGGATATGTGGGTTCTATTCCTGACTCTGCCACTGGCCTACAGAGTGACCTCAGGCAAGTCTCTTTCCCTCTCTGTGCCTCAATTTCCCCATTTGTAAAACAGAAATAATGATACTGACCTCCTGTTGCAGTCTGTACCCCTGTATTCATGCCTTTTACAGGTCTATGATGAATTTCATACAAAGTATGCCTTGTGCGGTGTCATTTGAAAACTCATAATTTGCTGACCATTATTGTCCTGGTAAAATATGTGTGTGGCAACATTGCACATACAATTATAAGATTCTATTGTATGATATAACTAAGACATGTTCCAAGTCTGGGGATCAGTCACAAACCGGTTCCCCAGCGACAAAAGGTTAGCTGATGCCTCAGTCAGGTGTCAACAAAATCAAATGGACCATCACCTGGTTAAGTATTCATTCGTTGGACACACAACAACCTCACTTCTGGGCTAGAAAGCTGTGAACTCAAGTATCACTGCAGGACTTGGGTTCATACGCAGTGCTAACATTGTAGAGCACTATGCACTGTCAGAGGTCACCCCACTGAAGCTCCCAACTTCCCCGGGGGTGTAATATGTTTTCTTTAACAGAGCCATCTGTGTAGACATGACTGTTACTGGTACTGACTTTTACTAACACGAGTATGGAGGGGGACACATTCATATTGACACTTTAAATAAATTTTATTAATAGCCTGGTTTAACACGATCTTTTACAGCTGCCTGTGAAAATGGATGCCATGACCCCTACCATGAGGGAGTCTGAGCTGGTTCATTCTTCCATTTTGTCCTTTTCCGGATTTTCCTCTTGAGATCTGTGCCTCAGACATGAACAAAAACAGCTGATGCATGATATATTTACTCTCACAGGGCTAGCAATGTATAAGTTCTCAAAGGCCTCTAGAAAGGCATTGTCGAGCTGTTGAAAGATTTTCAGAAAAGAAACAGTGTAAGCACCCCACTGCTTGTTTTTAGATTTACTCAATCCTGGGTCAGTTCCTAACCCTAATACACCCCATCCTCAAACGTCACTTCTTAATCATTCATTTACCTAAGTGATGTTCATCTTGTCCGCCGGTGACTCCCCCAAGCCATGATCGCCTTCCACCTCCAGGGGGGTGGATGATGAGAGGTTGTCACACTCATCAGGGTGCCTCATGAGGGTTTGGGTTTCGGGGTCAGGTTCCGACGTATCCATCAATGGTTGAGTCAAAGCGTCCTCGTCGGAAGTGTCGCTGATGTAGCGCTTTCTCCACACAAGTCCAAAGGTGCTTGGGGCTAAAACAAAGTCCAAAGTTCTCACGGCGTGGTGAAGGAGTCCATGTTTCCTCTCAGCCTTTCCACAATTTCTAAAACATACGTTCTTAGTAAGGGATGGCCTCTTCTGCCCGACACTGGGACTTCTGGGGTGATGGTGCTGCACTCTGATTGGCAGAGGGTGGTGGGAGAAGTTCTTAGAGGGGTCACACGACCCTCTTCTGGGCGGTTCATCCCATTCCAGAACCTGCCCTATTTTGGTCAAATCTGCTCTCAGGGCAGTCCTCTGCAGCCGAAACCCATCAGAATTGGTTGAGAGTAGAGGGAGGAGTTGTTAGAGGGGTCACATGACCCACTTCCGGACGGGTCACCCCACTCTGGAACTCCCCAATTGGTCAAATCTCCTCTTGAGGTGGTCCTACAGGGGTGAAATCCATCCTGAATGGTAGAGGGTGGTGGGAGGACACATGGTCACATGACACACCTTGCTTCCAGTCATGTGTCTGCCTTGACACTGGAAGTAATATCCCCATGGGGCAGGACTTCCAGTGATAAGTGGGCACTGCTTAAGGGGTCAAAGGGCGGGATTAACATTTGATTGACAGTAGGGCCCTTACACTACTATCCTCAACAAGGGGTGAACAGAGTGGTACAGACTATCACAGTACCACATTAGCGCAGCTTTCCAGCTGCCTTTGTGTTGTCTGAACAGTGCAAAGCAACTAGAAGCAGGACCAAAGATCTAGCCACATGTTCTAAGTACAGAAGGAAAACGCTTGCCATGAAGAGGAAAAGCCTATGAAAAAGTACAAAAAAGGAATTTGCTTATTGAATCTTGTCTAAAACAGAGCTCTACACCACAGCATAGGCAGATGGATCATCATAAAGTATTCCCCCAGTATATCTTCATGGGTGATAGGGGGCCTCCAGAAACCACCTCTCCTTTATTGCACAGAAACAAGGAGGAGTTGGGCAATCCAATATTCCAGCCCTCCTTTCCCTGAGGCTTATAAAGCAATCCAAGTCCTTCTTGCACAATCTCCTTTCACCACCAGGTTTCTGGATATTGTTTGTGTGACCTGAATGACAAACTCCTACCTGAGTTGAGACAACCTCCAGGCTCAAGGCCAAATTCCCAAATTAAACCTCTCAGTTTCCCAGGCCAGGCCTCTGGAATTGCACTCAGAACACTCTGACCTCCCACACAGGTGTCTGTATGAATGGAAGCATATTTAAGGTCTGCTCCTGCTCCCACAGAAATTAAGATTTTGCCATTGATCTTACAGGGTGTAGAATCAGATCCCTAAACAGGGTGTCTCACTTGCACAGGCAGTAATTCCACGGAAGGCAAGGGTACTAAACAAGCGTACATGAAATCAGAATCAGGCCCAGAAAGCATAAGCAGGTGCAGTTTCAGAGTTCAGTTTTAATCTTGTATGTGTGTTCTTATTGAAGTTCCAGAGCATGTTACCACAAGTTTTACAGAATACATCAATTTATTGCAAGAAGCCTACATTTAGGCATTGAGGTAAGACCATTTTGAGCTATATTTCTAAGTTTATATAGTACCTCCATGCTGAGGAAAGTTAATTGTTCCCTTTCTTCAATTACAACCATTGGCATCAAGTGCTTTACTTATATATTATAACTATTTTATATAAGTATTTGAAGCTGATGACTTCCCTACCAAGAATACATTTGCAGATGCACACCCAAAATGCCTTTTGGATATGCTCACTTGTGTTTCTCTCTTTGAGGTGTGTCCAAAACCTGAAATGGCATGACCTGTTTTAGGCAGCTGAGTGTGTACTGTGGTTTCAAAAGGAGCAGGAGTTTCGCTTCTGCTTTTATTTACCTAGCCAGAACTTCTCCTGATGGAGAACAAAAAAGGCCTTACCCTTTTTCACTAATACAAGAAGCAACTGATGCAGAGATTAAGTGGGAAGCCAAAGGAATGAAACTGGATGGAGGAGTGAGAAAAGAAGGAGGAAATAAATTCTATTAATTCAGTGATCTGCTCAGGTCAGTCACTCAGTTCTCATTCCTAGCCCCATCCCTGTCTGTGCTCTGTTCTCTGTCTCAGACCTGTGCTGCAGCCAGGTAGGATTCTGAATCTCTTTTGGTTTCCAAGTTAGTTGTGACTTTTGGTCTCATATATTAACCATCGACTTTCTGTCTATGCATAAATGAGCCACAGTACATTATGTCCAGAACTATACAGTGTATACTATGGATGGGGTTAAGAGTAGCCATAAATACCTGTTAATTCATCAAGAACATACTGAATATTTTGGTTTTATATTGTTCACAAACCCAAATCAAACACATATATAACGTATTGCATACTAATGCACGAGCAACAGGTTGTTACTGAGACCAGTAGGGAAGCTGCTTTGTTATGCACTGTATACAAGGAGCTGGAAGAAGGTGTGTCTAACATGGGATGGACCTAAGAAAGTCTCAAAGAGATTTAATCAACTTTTAGGTCAGTATGTGATAAGGAGAAGAGGTTAGATGAAGTGTGGTCTACTCAGTGCTTCAGACAGTGGGCAGCATATTATCTGTTTAATTTATTGTCTTATGAGTAAACTACTTCTTTGTGTGGAGAGAGAGGCTGAAATGTTGGTGTGAGGAGCATGTGGACACCAGAAATGATGCTTGGATTTGGGTGGGAGGACCTCAAGGGGGGTTGAATTATGGAGGGATGGTGGGGAGACACAAATTTAGCATCTTTGCCTGAAAAACTAACCCCCCCCATACATAACTAAGGAAACATGTGCCCGTCATCACCCTAATCATTTTGCTTGTATGATGCACCCCTTCCCCTCCTTCTTTAACTGGCTGTTCTTCTGAAATTGCACACTTTGGGATAGGGAGCTTATCTTCCTCTCTATCTGGCAAGCACATGCCATGATCTGAAATACAGATAAATATCATATTTGGACTTATGCCATATAAATGTGATGCAAGCAGAGACTGAGATTTAGCAAGGTGCTTAAGCCTATGCCTCACTTTAAACGCAAAAAGTTTCACTGAAATCGTTGGGATGACCCACAAGCTTAAAGTTAGGCATGTTCTTAAGTACTGTCCTGAATCATGGCCTAGTATCATACTCGCTTTGTTTACGGCTTTGGCTCAATGGATGGAGCACGAAAAAAGAGAAAGACAAAGGAAAGTGTAGGTCCTCTACTTAGCAGGGAAGGAGAGCTAATAACTGATGACATTAACAAGGCTAAGGTGTTTAATGTCTATTTTGCTTCAGTCTTCACTGAAAAGGTTAACGGTGACCAGATATTCAACACAATTAATATTAGCAAAAGCGGAGAAGAAATGCAAGCCAATATAGGGAAATAACAGGTTAAATAATATTTAGATAAATTAGATATATTCAGATCAGCAGGCCCTGAGGAAAATCAACCTAGGGTACTTAAGGAACTAGCTGAAGCAATCTCGGAACCATTAGCAATTATCTTCAAGAACTTATAGAGGATGGGTGAGGTCCCAGGGGACTGGAGAAGGGCAAACATAGTAACTATCTTTAAAAGGGGGAACAAAAAGGCCTTGGGGAATTATAGACCAGTCAACCTAATTTCGATACCTGGAAAGACATTGGAACAAATTATTTAAAAAATCAATTTGCACATACCTAGAGGATAATAGCATTATAAGGAATAGCCAGCATGGGTTTCTCAAGAACAAATCATGCCAAAACAACTTAATTTCCTTCTTTGACAAGCGTAGTGGATAGGAGGAAGCACTAGATATGCTATAGCATTCTCATAATCCGGACCGGATTAACCTTTTGTGGGCCCGGTGCCAAACACATTTGTGGGCCCCCATGGAGGCAATGGAGCATGGTGCGGGGAGGTCAGTCCCCAGAGCGAGGGGACACCCAGAGGCAATGGGGCATGGCGTGGCAGGGCCGGCTCCACTCCGCCCAATGCAAGGGCACTATTTACAAACCGGCAGTTGCCAGACGCATAGTGGCCTGCCCGGCCCTGTGTGGCCAGCATGCCTCTTCCCCTCAGGGGCAGGACAATGCCACACCACACAGCCACCCCACCCAACACCCCCCAACTCCATATGGCCAGAGCCACCCCAGACCCACTATGCCCGGTGCCCCCCCAGACCCACCCACAAATGCAAGACACCCTGCACAAACACCACCCCTGCCCACAGCCCCACAACTGCCCAGTACCTCCCACATTAAACCCCCACTCCCTAGTGCCCCAACACAGCGGGGCCTTGGGGCGCAGTGCAAGCGGAGCAGGCTGGGGCCCCTTGTGAGCATGGACCCAGCTCCATGGAGCCACTGGAGCCATTGTAAATCCGGCTTTGCTCATAATCAAACTAGAGAAATGTGGTCTAGATCAAATTACTATAAGATGGGTGCAAAACTGGTTGAATGACAGTTATCAATTGTTCGCTGTCCAACTGAGAGGGCGTATCTAGTGGGATCCTGCAGGGGCCAGCCCTGGGTCCAGTACTATTCAATATTTTTATTAATGACCTGGATAATAGAGTGAAGAGTACGCTTATAAAATTTGTGGATGACACCAAGCTGGGAGGTGATGCAAGCACATTGGAGGGCAGGATCAGAATTAAAAATCACCTTGGTAAACTGGAGAATTGGTCTGAACTCAACAAGATGAAATTCAAAAAGACAAATGCACAGTACTCCACTTACGAAAGAAAAATCAAATGCCCAACTACAAAATGGGGAATAACTGGCTAGGCAGTATTACTGCTGAAGAAGATCTGCGGGGTTATACTGGATCTCATATTGAATATGAGTCAACACTGTGATTCAGTAGCAAAAAGGGCTAATATCATTCTGGGTATATTAACAGGAGTGTCGTAAGTAAGGCATGGGAGGTAATGATCTTGCTCTACTCAGCATTGGTGAGGCCTCATCTTGAGTACTGTGTCCAATTCTGGGCACCACACTTTAGGAAAGAGGTGGACAAACTGGAGAGAACCCCAAGGAGAGCAACACAAGTGATACAAGGTTTAGAAAACCTGACCTATGAGGAAAGGTTAAAAGAACTGGGCATGAAAAGAAGACCAAGGTGGGACCTGATAACAGTCTTTAAATATGTTAAGGGCTGTTATAAAGAGGATGGTGATCAATTGTTCTCCACGTCCGCTGAAGGGAGAACAAGATGTGATTGGCTTAATCTGCAGCAAGGGAGATTTAGGTTAGGTATTAAGAAAAACTTTACATCATGCAGGTAGTTAAATTGTAGATTAGGTTTTCAAGGCAGGCTGTGGAATTCCTATTATTGGCAGTTTTTAAGAACGGGCTGGAGAAACCCCTGACAGGGACGGTGTAGGTATACTTGTTCCTGTCTCAGCGCAGGGGTCTGAACTCGATGACTTCCCAAGGTCCTCTCTAGCCCTACATTTCTGAAGTTAATACTTCCAGGAGACATAATTTATTCCACGTGTGGTTGCTTTCAAGCACCTTCTATACAGGGTTTGTGCCAAAGCCATAAGCTAACCCTAGGTAAGTAAGCAAGATTTTTTTTTCTTTTATTACAGCTTGGAGATATAATAACATTTATCGTGGACAATGGCCACTCCTTTCCCAGGTTACATAGGCAACTGAGTTTAGATATATTTTCGCCCAATGACCTAGAATTTAATTTTGAGCTCATCAATACATGTAGTTTACAATGTTCATCTTTAATAGATGATTAAACCTGGTATTCCCCTTTGAACGAGTCTCGTGAACCCTGATCCCACAAACACATGCTTAGCTTTGCGCATGTAAATACTCTCATTGGACTCATGTTCACAAAGTTAAACACATGCATTTATATTTGTAAAATGAGGTCTTTAATTCAGATCAGTTACGTTGGTTGCGACCACAAGGCAAATAATAATTAAACAAACAAAACAATAAAACAAGGCGCTTTTTTCATGATTCTAGTACAACAGTAATTTATAAACTCCAGTCAAATACGATAAGTTTTTAAAATGGAAGCCAGCTGGCCCTTGCATCAGCACTAACGGGTCCTTCAGGGGTTCTCACAACAATTTTTTTGGTGGCCTCAGAGTGTGGCCACCAACTCTTGCTGGTGGCTGCTCTACAATTTTTCCTAAAATACTCAACTTTAGGAAAAACAAATAAATATGCACATATACATGTCCAAATCTTTGTCATTTATTTATGTAAGGGTTTGGGTTTTTTGAAAACTCAATAATACAAATAATGTACAGTTGTCTCTATTCTTTACTGGGCCTAAACAGAATAGAAACAAAAATAAGGTGCTTTGCATGATGTTTGTTGTTGTTGTTTCTTTTGCTTTTTTAAAGACTTGCTAGCTAGTAAGTCTGCTGCTATGAAAAGTGATATATGTATGTTTGTTAATATCATTTTTCACAGCAGCAGTCTTGCTAGCTAGCTGGGAGGCAGTGAAAAGTGATATTAACAAACATACAAATATCACTTTTCACAGAAAATTTACAAAGCCCAGCAAACTAGGCCCTGGATGGGGAGGTGGGTAGCAAGGCATTGGAGGCCAGGGAGATGGATGGGGGGTTGGGGGAGGCAGTGAGGGTCAGTGGGTCCAGGCTTAAGCTCTGCAGCTGGGGACCAGAGCCAGTACTGGGTTTACCATGGCGCTGGCCCAGGCACCAAAGGGTCCCCGGCTTGGCCCGCTCCTCTTCACCCCCTGCTCTCTCCTTTGGATACCAGCACAGACTGGTGGGGGCCTTCGGGGGTGGGAGCCATCAGTGTTAGTGTACAGCTGATTTTACATCCATTGGACTCACAGAAATCCCTTTCCGGTATCCCCTTGCACCACTGCGATCACCCCTTCGCTATAGATGGGAAACTTGATTGACATGTGATCGCTCTGATCAACAGCTGGGGTCCCCCCCAACCCACACTTCTCCCCTTTGTGTTGAAAGGGGACCTGGAGCTCAGTGCCTGTTGCATTCCACAGGTGCCGGGGAAGGCAGCGCAAGCTGCGATGTGAATTCACGTGCTCGCTTTTAGTCCACAGCCCCAGCTCTGCCTGCACGTTGGGCATCAGTGTAATTCTTGCTTTCTCCCAGGAAGATCAGACTCACTCCATGTGTCTGACCCCCCTCCCAGGAAGTGGAGAAACCGGAATAATTAATAAATTCCAAGGTCAGAAGGGATCATAGAGATATAATCTCGTCTGCCCTCCTCTAAACCAGCCTAGAGATCTGTCCCCAAATCATTGCTACCGCAGAGCTTTTAGAAAAACATCCTGTCTTGATTTAACAATGGGCAGTGAGGGAGAATCCACCAGAACCCTGGCTATATTGTTCCAGTGGTTAATTGCTTTAAAATATAAAGGGACTTGAGTTTGTTTTCTTTGTAATAATGTTTCTGCCACCCTATCCAGGCAAGCAACTAGTGAAGTGAGATTGGAATACAGGGGAAGAGGCATATGAGCCAAAGCAGCCAATGGCTTATATGAGCATTAATGTCATGATGTGGGTTGCACTAGTTGCTGGGCAGCGACTGTTTAACTAGCATTTCAGCGGGGAGCACTTCTAGTTTCTGCATTTCAAAGTCTGCCTTTGCTGCAGAAGAAATCCAGCCAGTGATCAATCTCCAGTCATTATTCTGAACACAGCTTTGGGATTAAGAGGGGAGAGCCAGAAGGAGTATTTAGTTTTTCAAGGAGGCTCTTCTGCTATTTTAGGCTGAAAGGGTGTAGCAATAATTAGTGACAGCACAAGCTAATCAACCTATTAAACTAGCCAGAACCAGCCTGACATGGGGTGAGGATTTCTCTTCTGTGTCTGGAATTATGTTGACAAGCTCCTCCAGCCCAGACCCAAAAACTATCCCCGCCCCCGCCAGCTGGGTCCAGGAGCCTGTGCTTCTGAACGCGGTTCTGCGTCAGATGGAGATTTAAGATGCAGGACTGAAGAGCCCACCACCCCATGGCTGTAGCCTGCCATCCGCCACCTGCCACCCCAGGGCTAAAGCCAGAAGTCCAAGCTCCACCGGCCCTAGGAAGGTGGGGAACTCACACGGGCTGCCTGCTCCTCTAGCATTTCTGGCTCCAGAGAGGGGCAGGGCCCAACCCCTGCTGGTAGCCCTGGGGAAAGGGCTGCTGCTTCCCTCCCTGCCCCTAATCACTGCCCAGGAGCCTGTGGCAGCAAGAAAAGCCCCTGGTGGCCACAGTTGAGAAATACTGCTCTATGATAACTGGTTTTTAATTACAGAATAGCCAGTGATTTTAGTTTATTATCCATTTATTGTGTGATGTTATGATTAATTAATATAATGTAATATTTAATCATTGCATGTTGAATAGAGTTAAGTTGTAGGATTATAGAAGTCTAAGATTGATCAGTATTTAGAGGGAATCATGTATTAGCTATCTAAGTAAGAAAGGCTGAAATGCAAGACCTGTAGGATGAGGCCTGTAAAATTTTAGCTTAGCTATTTTAGGCTTTGAAAACAAGAAATTCTGGCATAAGAAAGTGCCTGAAGAATAACCTGATGTCCTAAGATTATCGGAAAAGAGGTACCAAGTGGTAATATTGTGAAAAATTAGCCAGAAGATTCATTTTAATGTTTTAAATAATAAAAATGCTCTAGAGGCACATCTGTCTCCAACATGTGTCTTAAGCACAGGATGCGAGTTGTGCATCAGTGCTGATGAGAATAAAGAGAACCTACATGATTGATCGAAATCAGGATCCCTTATGTTTCTAGGGGACATCAGACCAATAAGGAAAAAGAGCACTGACACTTTCATGTGCATGAGCAGAATGTAGGTATAGGCAGAATCACATTATAAAAAGGGGTGCCCAGAGCGGGAAAATTGAGCTTCCTATGGGAGAACTCCAGCAGGAACCATCCCTTTACTGATGGTCAATCTATGAGAGAGCCAGCAGACTCTAACCCTATCTAGGAGGATGTGAGTACGTCTGTAGTTATAACTGGTTCATGGATATATTTAGGAGCTGTATATGCTGTGATATTTGTAACTTTGTTAGTAACTTTAATAAAACTGATAAAAGATAGTGGACCTTGTTCTTATGGTTGTGTTACTTGCTCACGGTTTCATGTGTTCCTATGACTCTAGATCTAAAACAAGCAGAGTTAACTCTGTTGAACTTGAGACTGTAGGCGTCAGAGCCGAACCCTCAATGGTGTAATATAACATCACTAAATTAACTTTAAATGAAAAAAAGGTTGCAATAGCCTACTTTCCCTAAAGCCGGAGTACTACTGGAGGATGAGTTAGATGACACAGTTCTGTTTGCACTGCAATGTCTGATGGTGGGTTGTTTGTACAGATCTGTACTAAGATAAGCACACATCACTATTGTAAATGCTGTGGCTATTCAGAGAGAGAGCGAGCGTGTGCCTCTGTAACAGGAATGCTTGCTTTACAAAATGTGCTTGGCTAGCAACTAAAGGGGTCACTTAGTTGCTCTCTTTTTTGTTTAAATCTCTGGGTCTATTAGGAATTCACAAATAACAAAAACTACCACCTCTCGTTAGGAAATTACTTTCCTGAAGCACAAAGGTGTATCGAGATGGCAGCAGAGCAGGAAATGTTTTATCTGGTCTCTGATATTTGTTTAAATGGGGTTTTCTAGCCTTGAGAAGACCTGACATCTGGATTATTTGTAACTGTATTATTGGATCACGTGGCCTGAGCTGGCATTTTCACTGATGTGCTGTTTTATCTTTCCTCCAGTTTGTCTGGAGTGTTGGTGCATCCCTGCTGCATTGTGCCAGGGTGCGTGTCTGTATGCTGTCTCACCCAGGTAGGCTTGTCTTTTCTTCTTTTTGGGTGGTCTGGTTATTACTGGCTTGGAGTTGCAAGAGAGACAAGGTGGAGGAACAGATGGAGTTGTTAATGGTGACTGATGAGAACCTGGGGAACAGCAGAGAGACAGCTAAGAATAAGACTTTAGTGGACACTGTGTTGAAGAGTTTTTGTTCCTTCACTACTTGTCGCATATAATGTCACATCCAGGTGCAACATACCACATTGGACTTGGATTACAGTAGAACATTTCTTCATGCTACCAGTGAAGATTAAAGCAAAGTACAGTCAAAATTTTTCATTAGACAATATTGGATCCATGAAATTGAAATGTTCATGAAAACACGGCTCCCTGGCAGCCGATCTGATGAGTTGCAAGGCTCCTGGGACCTGCAGCTCTCTGGAAGCTGGCCTGATGGGCTGCCCAGGTCCCCTGGCTCCCTGCCTACCTTGTCAGCCTGACTCCCCGAGAAGCTAGGAAGTAAACTACAAATTCTGTTTTGGTTCCCCCAAAACTAATTATTTTAAAAATTTTCCTCTTGTGAAAAATTTCAAATCTTCTCCTTTTTGTCCCATTTCAGGACAATTATTTTTTAAAAATTCAACAATTTCCATAGGAGGGAATTCTGTTTTCTGGGCAGCTCTAAAGTACAATCGGAAAACCAAGAGACCACAAGGCCCAGGGTGGGTCTCAAAAAGCAAACTCCACTGAGGAGCCAAAAGAAGCATGCTTGCTCTCCCCATTGCAGAGGTAGCAGCAATGTTAATAACTGCTTTAATGGAGTGGATTAAATGCTCATGAAAAGTGCCAGACCAGCAGCTGTAGAGACAGCCTTTATTTGCTATAACTAAGTCCTTTATTTGAGCACAGAATAGATAAACTCTCCCCCAATTGTTCCACAAATATTTCTAACCTTGAACAGCCTCTTCTAGGGATCAGATTTCAGAGTAGCAGCCGTGTTAGTCTGTATCCACAAAAAGAACAGGAGTACTTGTGGCACCTTAGAGACTAACAAATTTATTAGAGCATAAGCTTTCGTGAGCTACAGCTCACTTCATCAGATGCATAGAATGGAACATATTGTAAGAAGATATATATATAGATATACACATACAGATAAGTTGGAAGTTGCCATACAAACTGAGAGAGGCTAATTAGTTAAGATGAGGTATTATCAGCAGGAGGAAAAAAAACTTTTGTAGTGATAATCAAGATGGCCCATTTCAGACAGTTGACAAGAAGGTGTGAGGATACTAAACATGGGGAAATAGATTCAATTTGTGTAATGACCCAGCCACTCCCAGTCTCTATTCAGTCGCTGGCAGCCTCTGCTGATTCTGCTAACAGGAGTGCAAATTAATTATTGACACTTGTAGTCTGTGTGGATGATGGTTATGATACGGAAATGATAGAGAAGTTTCTAAAAAAAAAAAAAGTCAGTGGGTAAATGGTGATCAGACATGGGCATTCCAAAATGTTTAAACCTGTATTCTCTTTACCAAACCACTAACTGGAATTATATCTGTTTAAATCTTAGAATGCAGTACAAGAGTTTTCAATCTACAAGCCCATTGAGACCCTTTTCATCAAGATGATGGTTACAGATGTTAAGGACAGTAAAGGAAATAGTCACATAGCAAGCATCAGAATGAACAACATCCTCTTCAGCTCTGTACGGAGGCAGCCGATAGAGCGAGTTGGTGGATGATTTATGTTTTGTACTCTGTTCTTTTTACAATATTTTAAGCGGGGAAAACTTTTTAAAAGTAACAATGAATTCACGGATATTTTGCTTTCTTGTTGTGCTTGTTCTTAGTATTTCAGTTTCATTAGTTCTTTATACTATTAGTTCACCTGAGCAAAAAAACCTTCGGAAGTTGAACCTCTCAGGGAGTTCTATCTTAGCAGAAGCCTGTAATGCACTTATTAAAGAGAAGGCATTTTTTGTACAAGAAAACATATTAAAAATGTCATTTGGGAGAACCAGTTGCACCAAATACTTAATTCAAAATCACTATATAACCAGCCCTCTCTCGGCAGAAGAAGCTGCCTTTCCTTTGGCTTATATCATAACCCTTCATAAGGAACTTGATACTTTTGAAAGACTTTTCAGGGCTATTTATATGCCCCAAAACGTTTACTGTATCCATGTGGATAGGAAAGCAACTGCTCAGTTTAAGCAAGATGTGGAGAAGTTATTGAACTGTTTTCCCAATGCTTTTCTTGCCTCTAAAATGGAGCTAGTGGTATATGCTGGAATATCCAGACTTCAGGCAGATTTGAACTGCATGAAAGACCTGCTGGAATCAGGAGTTCGGTGGAAGTACCTTCTCAACACATGTGGACAAGATTTCCCCTTGAAAACCAACAAGGAAATAGTTCAGTATCTGAAAAAATTTAAAGGGAAAAACATCACTCCTGGACGTCTGCCTCCTGCCCATATTCTCAGAAGGACCAAATATATCCACAGGGAACAAATATATAGTTTCACTTCTTTCATGCTGCGGACCTTTGTACGAAAAGCACCACCTCCACACAATCTGATCATCTACTTTGGCTCTGCTTATATTGCTGTCACAAGGGACTTTACCGAGTTTGTTCTCAGAGACCAACGTGCCATTGATTTACTTGCATGGTCCAAGGACACCTATAGTCCAGATGAACATTTCTGGGTGACACTCAATTCGATACCAGGTATGTATGATTTTTCTCCCACTATGTACTCTCTATTAACCTATGTAATCCTTCTGCCTAACAGGTCTACTGTAAGGCAAACAAAGTGGATCGTTTTATTTTCTATTATTTAATTATAAATGGGGGGCGAGAACTTTACTTCTAGGCAGTCGTAAATAGATGATTTATATAAAGGTGTGTGTTATGTATAAAAAGAAGGAAGCAATGTTAATTGGGATGGCTCACATGTTAGAGATGAAGCCAATATAAAACATATTTCATTAAGTACATATCCTAGTCACTTATTAATCATAATCATTGCCCCCATCCTGCAATTGGATCAGTGTAGGCAGACCTCATTGGCTTCAGTAGGGCCTCTATGCAGGCATTAAGTGTACTGCTGTGCGTATCTGATAGCAAATTAGGGGCCTAAATTTGATTCTAACATCAGATTACCTAAACACAGGTTTGCAAAATGCTCCTCACTCTTTTGTGGGGGGAAGTCAGTTTTTTGGCAATAAGCAAATTAAGTAATGGTCTTTTTTTTGTGGTTTGGTTTTGTTTTTTTTTTTTCATTCTTGTCAATCACTGATGCCTGTTACTGTGAGGGGAAACTGTTTTCTATCACTCTTTTTGTTTGTAGTGTAGATGGGACAACATGGTTACAGAACTGTATTAAAGGAATCATGTTACATGTTAGGGGCTTATTCCTTCACCCGCTTACTTCCCTGGTCCTTCTCGCATGAACAGAGAGCAACAATACCCGAAGTCCAAAGGTGCAAACAATTCAATGTTTATTGGGATGAACTTCCAACAAGCATGATTCCAGTTTCCTTCCTTAGTGTCCCCCTTCCCAACTCTGAAGCCACAAAGCCTTACCTGTATCCCTGTTCCCATTCCCCCCCCATTAGCAAAACATGATTCCAATTTCCCCACGCCCATCCCCTGTTCCCATCCCCACCTTACTTCCTGATTGACTGCAGACTATATAGTAAAACTTGAATTCTGTTTAGCTATACCTTAACCAATCATTTTCCTGAAATTTAACTAACCAATCCTAACATATTGTAACATGATTGTTTAACCAATTATATCCCACCGCCTTAATTAGTTTACACCCAGCAAAATTAATTATACAGCAGACAGAAACAATTACAGAACCAGACAGAGGCCATGCAGATAAACAATAGCAAAGAGGGAACTATAATGACAAAACAATACAGAAGGGAGGATTTCACAACTACATCTATAAAGACATAAGAGTTTCCCAGCTGTGTCTATTGATGTGAGTTCTTACCGAACAGGATGCTATCAAACTAAGTTTCCTTTTACATCTTCTAGGCACTTCCCTTTCTCTGGAGGCAATACGCCTTATCAGGACAGGGTTGTATTCCTAACAGCCCAATAGCACCGTATTTCAATGTGACTAGTTTGGAATGTAAGGATGTGACCGTTCACTTCCCAGCTTATGGCTGCCTCCGCTGCTTCGCCAAAGGCCTTAGCCTAAGAACAGGGCCTCTGACTGTCACGGTAAGAGAAGGCCCTTACGCCGGCAGACAGTGATTTTAATTCTTTCTTTTATACCTCTATAACTAGCTAAGTGATAAGAATGCACCTACATTCTTAGAGTATAGGCCTTTACAGACAGGCCTGCATATCTATATCCTAACACTACAGTCTAGGTAATGATCTTACATGTTTCTCTAACAAGGTTCTGTGATAATGTCCTGTCCACACTACAAATCCAAAACCATGGTAGAACACGGAAGGGCAGGGACTCTCTGTTACTGTGTGTTTGGAGAGAGCCTAGCACAATGGGCACCCATTCTTGGTTTGGCCCTGGCCAACTACTGTAATAAACATAATATATACTAAAAATAATGCCTCTGACCAAGCCAGACAACAGCATACTGTCATGGTTAGGCTTGTAATGTAGATGGGCCTTATTGCTTTAGTTCATTCCTCCTTCCACCCTCAGGGCCTGGTATTTGGAAAACTCTTATCTCATCCTCCAAATCTTTTCTCTTTGGCTGGATGGCTGTTCTGCTGTTAATCAGAATGATGTGACACAAATACCTGCAATGTAAAGTCTTAATGGAGGGGGTAGGGGGGAATAGCAGCGTGTCGTTGACTACTATTTATTTTGACTTACAAATGTGCCAAAGTCACCACAGGCATTAGCTTTAGTTGCAGCAACTGCCCCCTACTTGTAACCCCAGCACTCTTTCTCAAGTTATCACTTTCACTTTCCTGCATCAGGATCTTGTGTGATTAGTTTGGCTGTTTCCACTCTGCTTCAGGTACTATCTCCCCCAGTAACGGCATAAATGCTATATCAGTTTCTGGGGCGATAGTAAAATGAATAGTAGATGTCAATCCATCAGCTTGTTGGTGATTCCTTACTACCCCTCTCTGGTACTTACTCTTTGTCTCCCCCTTCACCTCTATGATTTTGACCCCTGTTGCTCATGAGGGTCAGATTCAGCTAACTAAGCCTATTGCAGTACGTGGGGTTTCTCTTTTGACTTCCATCCCCCGCCACCCCACCCTGCTGCACAAGTTTGATTTTCAACAAGCATAAAGTAGTGTGACCGGTGAAGCCACCTTGAGTAGTCATTACAGTTGCGAAACGTGCATTCAAAATGTGTTGCTATCTAATCAGAATTGCAGTTTAAACTCTCACTTTGCACAGGTGGAAGTGACTGCACACAATTACAAGGCAATGGAGAATCAGGTCTTAAAAGTATCCATGGGATGTATGTTTTTTAAAGGCTAAAACAATTCAGCACAAAGACACCATTATATTTTAATGTGAGTGACCTGTAACAATGAATTTTGTGTGTAAGCATTGAAGAATGAGAGAAAAGGTCATCTTGTAGTGAAATGAGTTACTGCATTAAGGAAACAGCTTGGCCCAGATCTGGCCATGAACTCTAGTCAGCCTTTTTAGCTGCACAGTCCTGCCCATTCCAAGGAGCAAAGATTCCTCTTTGCCGTACTGCTCACATTGCAGTTGGCTCTTGGGAATGAGACCAGGGGAACTTTTTACCTGCTCTGGCCTAGTGGGACGACTTTCCTCAGCTATATCAGTCAGTATATGCAGCTGTATTCCTCAGCAGAACATGTAGATTAGGTCAACTGGATGGAACTCATGATAGTCACCCATGCATGTTCGCAACAGGTAATGCTTGGGAGAGAGGAAAGCTGTGCAAAAGGAAATGCTCAATAACTTCAAATAGATGTAGGTCAAAATATCACAGCTGGGCAAATTCCTATAGAGAGGACTGTGTCCTAGTTGCTGAAACATGGATCTCATAAGTCCCTCTTCAAGACCTCTGGGGGTACATTACTGCTTTGTTTCCCTCATTCTCTGCTACACTAAGGAACGCTCATGAATAAGATGCGTAGGGCCAAATTCTAGTCTCACTTACATCAGTGTAAATAAGCAGTATCCCCTATCAGTTCAATGGAGTTCCTTTCATAAGCAGTAATTAGAGCTCGTCCGAAATTTTTTGACTTTGTCAGAAAACAGTCATTTATCAAAACTGAAAATTTTCCACAGTTGAATTTATGGTCACAACTGGAGAAACCATAGGCTGGTGGTCAGGGCACTCACCTGGAGACTCAGCTTGTAAAGAGCAAGGACATGAACCTGAGTTTCCCACATCAAGGCAGTGCTCTAACTACTGGCTGTTGGTAGAGGGGTGTGTGTGTGTGTGTCTGTCTCCCTCCCCAGAACAAAAATAGTTAAACCTGGAAATATTTCATGGAACAGAATGTTTATTTTCAGCCAGCCCTAGAGATAGTGAAGTTCACTTTCTTCATTCCTCATATATAAAATGCAATTTAATGGCCAAAAGGTCAGCTTTTCCACTGCTTTGTTCCTTGTGGGGTCATTTACGTCTGCATAACAACATTTCACATCCAGTTGTCATAGTTCAAATGACTGCATGAGGAAGAAAATAGTGCAACATCAAGCCCTGAATTTTTAAATTGGGACACCTAACTTTAGGCACCCGAATTTTAAAAGTCTGCCCAACAGTGCCTACCTGACTCACATGGTTGACATGAAGTTAGTGTTAGTTAAAATGTTTAAGGAACTGAACAAAGTGCTAAGTAACATTAAGTGACACTTTGAAAAAGATTATATACAATGAAAGTTCTACAAGTTGAAGTAGTTTAGTTTATTCTTTTTTACCTGCCAGACAACTCTTAAAAGAGAAAAATCTGTAATTTGTTTGTATAGGGATAGATCAGAATGTCATCATTGCTGTTTATAAGACTAAACACAAAAAGGCAGAAGTGGCCAATTTCAGAGTGGTACATGCTACTTGTTGTACGATACTCACTGTGTGGAACTCACAAATTACTTGAATAGGTCTGGTTTCAGAGTAGCAGCCGTGTTAGTCTGTATTCACAAAAAGAAAAGGAGGACTTGTAGCACTTTAGAGACTAACAAATTTATTTGAACATTAAGCTTTCATGAGCTACAGCTCACTTCATTGGATGCATTCAGTCTGATTTCATATCCAGTAGAGGGCAGTGTTATGTAAACCCAGACAGCTAGACACATTCATGGAGAACATACCAGCATTCTGTAAGAGTAGCTGTTTAGTTGCTTCCCTTTGTTGCCTTCGATGGATGCTTCTGTCAAGTCAACCCCTAGCTCTTCTACTGACTCGGCTGCTTCACTGCTGTTGACTTCTGCTGCAGTGAGAGGATTCAAGGCACCAGTTACACTGGACAGTGTCCACGCAATCTTATTTTTCCACTAATTGCACCTTGTGGTCAGTAAGGCAATTGCTCTTATCCAGAACTCCCGCTCTGGTCCAGCTTGAAACAGAGTCCTGCTGAACAGCAATCCTGAATAGATATTTATAGATTCAATGCAGCAGCCTTTACCTTTAGGGATATTATTGCATGATGACCTGACTTCACAACTTTATCCTGAGCCACCACAGGGAGCATTTCATTTGTCACTTTTTCAGCATGGTAGAGGCATCTCTAAGCCCTCCCCTTCCAAGGGTTGTGCCCCCTCCTTCCCTTATTTGAGATCCTGAATCAAATGGCATTGTGGTTTTTCAGTCACTGATGTCTACTCCAGACACACAGTACCAGGTATCTGAGTAACTCTTCACATGGGCCATTCCAATAGTTGCTGATGGTGACTCTGCTGCATCAACAACTTCTAGTTTCCCTGGTGTGGCTTCCTTCTACTTGGGCAATTTCATCCCCGGTGGCCTTTGTTTCCCAATTGGATCCCAGGCCAGATGACATTTGCAGATGGTGGAGACAACCTCTCTCATCTGACCCATGGGACACCTGCAAATAGCTTGCACATGGGCCTCTCCAATTTTTTAGCAACTTCCCTAGTAATACTTCTTTGCAGTGCTATATCTGGTCTAAAGAAGTCACCCTGGGCCTGGGAATTAACAGCAGGTACCTTTAGGGAAACCTCAATTTCTACTTTCACTTTTTAAATTCTGCCTATATGTTCCATAAGTTTATCTAGTATGTTTTCCTCCTTCACCAGAAGGTTACGAAAGTCCCTTGTTCCACTGTTTATAAACTGACTTTTCACACAAACTCTCTCATGGCTGGGAATAGACCCCTCTTTGCATTGCCAGTTCCAGATTTGGCACAGCACATTCTGCTTCACTCAAACTATCTTCTTAATGCACACAAGTAACTCTGTAGGGGTTCCCCTTCCTGCCACCTCCTGGCTTGCCATTCCTTCTGGGATTTCAAAAGGGCCAATTCCCCTCATAGTGGTCATATAAGTGTTTGCATAACTGTCTGCAATACCCATGATCCCCACTGGGAAGCTACTGGTAATAAAATTCAGCATCACCATTTAAGAACATTGCTAGGTGTTATGCTGCTTTCTAAGTCATCCACTCATTTGCAGAGACCAACAGCTCAAAGTATGCTCAGTACTCAGATTCCAGTTTCATCTGCATGAAATTTCTTCTCAGGCAAAAGTGCTTTTGCCATCTTGAAGCCACTGCCACCAGTTGTAATTCTTGCTTATAGAAACCAAGGGATTTATTGGGACACTGCAAGTAACAACTCCAGCACACACAGGCAGAACTAAACTTCTTCTAGCCCCTCCAAACCAAGGATACATCTACACTGCAATTTGATGAGTCAGTGCAGCACATGTAGACATACCTGAGTTAGCTTTGATCTAGGTAGTCTGAGTAACAATAGCAGTGAAGCCATGACAAGCCCACCTGGGACCCCGAGTACATACTCGGGCAGCTAGACCATTCATGTCATGAACCAGGTGGCTATCCACAGTCCTTCCAGGTGTTCCTGAGCATACTCCAAATTAGTCGGGGTCTAAGTGTTACCTAGCCCCATCCCTAGGAAATGGGCACAACACTTTTTTGTATGCATCTATTTTAAGAGACATATGGACACATATTTAACCTTTTGCAGACATAGCACAGTAATTAAATATTTTACAGATTACTTGTAAATGCCACATTCCACCAACTACCCTAACTGACATGTAGAGAGCATTAAAGTGGCACCACTCGGCCTGTTACTATGCATCTTAGTGGGGTTGTTGATAGTATTTATTTATAAGACATCACTGCAGTGGCTTGCCTTGTCTGCATGTGAAAACTGCCTCAATTTCCCTCACAGGTATGTTAATTTAACCAAATCTCTGCCCCTGCCAGATTCCTGTAGAAATTCAAAAGAATCAAACCTCCTAAGTAATCTTCTCCCCATCTCTTAAGGCCCCTTGCTGCAGAAAACACAGAGGAATTCCCCCCAATCTCAGCCAGAAGCTCTGGCCTTGAGCTCCCCAAGAAAGGCAGAAAGGCCAGTGTTGGAAGACAGGATATTGGGCTAGATGG
Source organism: Eretmochelys imbricata (assembly GCF_965152235.1). Taxonomy (NCBI): domain Eukaryota; kingdom Metazoa; phylum Chordata; order Testudines; family Cheloniidae; genus Eretmochelys; species Eretmochelys imbricata. Next base: position 114,240,693 of record NC_135573.1, on the reverse strand, counting down.
ACCATTCATCTGACCCAGTTTGGCCATTCTTATATTCTTACATGAGCAGCTAGATGAATTCCCATCCACATCATCTTGCCCAAGGCCCCTCCCTCACTTGCTCCTCCTTTAAGATTCCCTACCCTAATCAACAATCCCATGTAGTCCTGTCCATACATTCCTTTTTTGCCCCACTGTCCAATAGCCAGTCACCACACAGGCTCCTTCCATGTTCCTCACCAGGGAGACAGTTCATAATTCCAGTTCCTGCAGTCATTTCCCCCAGGAGACACCACCACCACCGCTCATCACAGACCTCATCCTCACAAGAGAAAAAAAGAATAAATGTGTATCTCTGCCTCCTTTCCCAGTATACCTTGCTGTACCCCCTAATTCCCATGGTCCCTCTGGCAAAAGGGATGCCATGTCTGACTCCTGGCACACAGAACAGGACCCAGGCACCAAGCTGGCCATGCTCTGCAAGTTACATGCTGCACAGCTACCACTGCATGGGTACACTACAGTTTACAGAGAAAGCATTGGTGTCATAGGGGGGGAAAAAGGCACATTTCCACCAGAAAGGTATGACAAAATTGGCCAGGCTAGTTAAAAACTGGCCAAGCAGCAACCCTATTGGGAACTATAACCCCCCTAGCTCTCAGCTGAAACAATAATAGGACAGTCATGTATGTGCAGCTTGTCCTTAAGAGGACCAGCATGCCTTGTTACAAACACCAATCCCATACACAGTGGCTGCAATACCTTGAAACAGGCTGAGGAGCCCACATGACACTACCCAAGGAGAGGTGGGAACTGTGGGAGAGCACAGCTTTCTCAGCCAAGCCAGCAGGAGGAGGGGAACCTGCTATTTGAACCGCTGGCCACACAGCACAGAGGCTGTTTAAGTACAGTTTAGAGTATTTATTGTCTTTAATCTTCCCAACTCCACGGTGAAGTAGGGAAGTACTATTATCCAAATATTACAAATGGGAAATGGAAGCATAGAGGGAGATTAAGCGACTCACTCAAACAGGATGTCTGGTAGAGCAGGGACTTGAATCTAGGTCTCTGTAATGGGGTCTCTGCAGGGACCTCCTAGCTCCTGCCCCCACTGGGCTGAGATAGTCACACAGAGACCTTGGTGCTGTGCTCACCTAGTGCTTTTATTTACAGGCTGTGCTCCCACCCCTTTCCACTATACACATATCCCCCTTCTTACAGTCCACCAGCAGGCAAGAGGGGACAAGCGCACGCACGCTCGCGCTCTCTCTCTCTCCTCACTGCCTTTCCTCTAATGCAGCTTCCCTCTTTCCAGCTCCTCTCCCTGGCTTCCTTCCCCTGGGCTCTTATCCAGCCCCAGCCTGATGAGGCCGTAGCTATTCCAGCTTCCCCAATCAGGGCCAGGTGATCTACCCAGCTCCAATTCACCTCCCTTAATTGGAGCTGGAGTAACAGAGGGTTGGCTAAGCAGTTTTCTGCTTAGCACCATCACAGTCTCCTAAGCTACTTCCCTAACCACTAGGCCATCAGTCCTCATTACTATTACCAAAAGCTGATTTTTGAAATGATGCCCACTGCAGCCAGTCAGGAAATGTGGCAAAAAAAGGGGAAATGGATGTTGCAAAAAAAAAGATTCACTAAAATTTGTTTCCATTTTTATCAGCTTTTTCCAGCCAGCTCTATCATCTTCTTCATGTATTTTTAAAGAAAGAATTAATCTCTCCTCCTAATGCTTCTGTCCTGATCTAGAAGTGAAAGGCTCTGTATCACATCAGCAATATGCTGAACTACCCTGTTTCCTTTCCACCCCATCAAGTCAAGCTGTGTGCCCACCATCATCTTATGAATTCTACATATGATTTCTTATCATGTCTACGTGAGTGTGAAATATTAGACTCACCCCACATTTTCTCAGGTCCTTAGCCTATTGTGAAACCAATGTAAATTGGCATCACTTCAACAGCTGAAGATTTGACCCAGTGCCTCTAGGAACAGGAAGGATCCAAAATATGATAGCATTCATAGTTTGCCACCATAGTGTTAGACTACCAAGAAATATGAGAGTGTGTATGTCTATCTGATTTTGATGGCAATAGTCTGACTGTAGGACTGAATGGTGAAACAAAAATCAGAAAAACAGCATAAATGTGGATGTCTCACCCAAGAGAGAACATGTGAAAGCTTATGCGGTGGTTCAAAGCAATGGATTCCCTCACCCAATAGGCAAAAGTTCTATCAGCACTCCACTACAGTTTCCTTCCCTCCAAGTGACAGCATCACATCTGAATGATAGCCATACTGCCATTGGCTCTGAAGTCATTTCTCCCTCAGAATATGTCTATACTAGAGCTGCAGGTATAATTCCCAGCTGGGGAGATACATCTGGGATAAAGCGTAGCCACAATTGTGTTAGCGGTGGGATGAGCTAGCCACTTGCACACTATCCCATCTGAAACCCTTGGTACCTACTCAAGCAGTTAGCCCATACTGCTGCCCACAATGCCATGGCTACACTTCTGCTTCACATCCAGCTCCACTGTAGACATACCCTCAGCCATGGGTCACAGAGGAATATGAGCAATTCTGAGGTGTACTAGCCAGTTACATTAGCTGATCCCATATTTTTACATGGAGATTAGCTCTGGAAGAGGAACATGATGCTGACATCAATTTTTTCCCAGAGCCTCCCCTTATTCCAGTGGTCCCCACATGTAGCTACCCTGCATCATTTTCCATGCTTATATTCCCCTCCATTCTTGCAGAGGAAGGGAACATGGAAGCTTTGGCAAGTAAGCCCTGATCCAGCAAAAGATTTAAAGGAGTACTTGTGGCACCTTAGAGACTAACAAATTTATTAGAGCATAAGCTTTCATGAGCTACAGCTCACTTCATCGGAAAGGGGGTGTAGGGCTTGGGGGGATATTTTGGGGGGAAGACGTCTCCAAGTGGGCTCTTTCCCTGGTTCTTTGTTTAACACGCTTGGTGGTGGCAGCATAGGGTTCAAGGACAAGGCAAAGTTTGTACCTTGAGGAAGTTTTTAACCTAAGATGGTAAGAATAAGCTTAGGGGGTCTTTCATGCAGGTCCCCACATCTGTACCCTAGAGTTCAGAGTGGGGAAGGAAGTGAGCTGTAACTCACGAAAGCTTATTCTCTAGTAACTTTGTTAGTCTCTAAGGTGCCACAAGTACTCCTGTTCTTTTTGCGGATACAGACTAACACGGCTGCTACTCTGAAACCTGTCAAAAGATTTAAGTACATGAATATCCCATTTACTTTACTGACATGCTCAACATTACTCACATATTTCAGGTTTCAGAGTAGCAGCCGTGTTAGTCTGTATCCGCAAACAGAACAGGAGTACTTGTGGCACCTTAGAGACTAACGAAGTTATTAGAGAATAAGCCCACGAAAGCTTGTGCTCTAATAACTTTGTTAATCTCTAAGGTGCCACAGGTACTCCTGTTCTTTTCACATATTTAAGTACTTTGCTGGATTGAGGCCACACTTTTTGTATTGTGTGCATGTGTTACACCCTTTTCTTCCTCATTTTACACAGACATGCTTTTTGTTTTTTTGAAATCACAACAGGGAAACTGCATGACAATTGCCAAATACTGCCATTTTAATGAAGTTCCCTATCATGCCAGATTTGGAGCTGCCTGCAATAATTTATGAATATTGTATCTTGACCAAGTTATTCTGATGTTTACTGTATGCACATATTGAGTTAATTCAATAGCAGGATTGTCAGAAAAGGATCCCAGGAAAGGGGACACAGATACAGATCTATACTTTGCTGCAAACATTTAAGAGACAATGCATTTTGGAGCCCTGACTCAGCCCCTTGCTGGGCCTGCCAGACAGCTTTTCCCCACTGGGTCCCTTGTGAAGGTGTGTGTGCACATGTGCATGGTGGGGGATGGGAGGTGGGGGGTGGGGGGAGACAGAATCAAAAGACTTGGGAAGGTTTACAGAGACACAAACTTCCTCAGGTAGAGAGACAAATTTTTGACACAGGGCCCTCAGAGCCTGCTTTGAAGGAGGCTGGGGGAATGTAAACAAAGCAGGCTACTCTTGAGGAGGATGTATAAGAAAGATATGCATGTAAATCTTTTGTTGTTGGTGGTGGTGGTTTAAATCTCTTGTGCTGTGTTTTGTTCCTATTACAAACATTCAACAACATTTTGTTTTAAGAAGGCTATTTTGGGTCATTCTATTCACTGCTGGTCACAGTCCCCTGAAGGGAAGAACCACATGTACTGACTACAGTCGGACCTGCTGGGTAAACATGGTCAATACACAGGGTACTGTACCCCAGGGACCGGTCTAAGAGCCGGAGAACTGCAAAATTTCACTCCGGGAGAGGTGAAGGCAAGATGTCTGACATCTGAGAAGGGTATAGTCAGAGAAGCCAGGAAAGGGGTCAGAGATGCAGCTAGCCCTGTAACCAGATATTACTTTCTAAATCTGTTTATTGCCTTTGAGTTCATTACAATCCAGTAGACATATTTCTTTTATTACCTGTTTCTATGTGATTAGCTTTGCCTTCTCTTCTTCATTCAGTTTGTTACCTCTCCTGCCCCTTTACAACTCCACTTTCATAGTCAAACCAACTAAAGCTCCTTTTTATGGTAGAGTTTTTATATATCTTATCCTGGCGCTAAATTCTGGCCACAACACTCTGGTGCCACTGCTTTTGAAGTCAATGGCAGTTGTATCTGCATTCCCAAGAGCAGAATTTGCCCTTTTGCGATTCAGTCCCATTCAGAAAAGTAAAGGGGAATGCCTTTCCCATCATAGGCACGTACAGCAGAATCTCTTGCAGTGGAAGGGGGAGCAGGATTCTAAGAGCCTACTCCAGAGATAAAAGCCCCCTGCACATGGTGGATCCCGGTTCTACAGGAGCACCCTATGCATCAGTGTCCTGCAAGGATTTGGAGATGGGGTGGTGCAGGGTGGGTAGGTCTGATTCTTTGCATACACAAAGGTTGTATCCCTTACCCCCGCCCACCCAGATCTTCCCCCAAGAGATCTCCCCCCCCGCCCCCAATCTCTCCACAAGAATCACATTGCCTTCTTAACTCATATTTACACACATTATTCCCATAGCAAAGTCCTATAGATTTAAAATCCCATTTATCACGCAAGGTGACTTCCACTAACAAACAATGAATTCTTGTTAAAAAACACAACCCCAGACCTCTTGCAGGACAGGAGGAATGGTAAAGCTTCAGGACTGTGCTGTGCTCTGTTTGTTGGTCTTTATACTTAGCAAGCATCATTGTGATACGGAGATTTGTTTACACTTGACCTTGATGTTGGACACTGTTGTAGCAGGAACATTTTCAGAGCATCTAAAGTTATAATAGGCCAGAACTTCAACAAGTGCATATTGTTGGGGTTCCATTGACGTCATTTGAGTGACACCAATTTATACCAGCTGAGGATGTGACTATCATTTTAAACTCAACATTATTTCTTCTTTTGCTTAACTTCAGTACTTGCTGAGGGATTGCCTCTCTCAACTGTGTGGATTAAATCAAAAGCAAAGGTAAAGTCCTTTCTGAAATGGAGCTGCAACCATAAAACTTGACATAGGGGAAAATTCACTTCAATATGGATACTTCTTGGGTCAGATGTGGCCCTGAGTTGTCATCATGTTTATATAGCTGCACAATCCTCCCCATTCCAAAGTGCAAAGATTGCATTTTGCCCAATTGCCTACATTTTAGTTGGGCTCTTGGGAATGACCTCAGGGGAATTTGTTCAGTATCTGGGAGGGGACTCTGGGCTGGGGCGGGGGAGTGGGATGCAGGGTGGAGGGGGGTGAGGGCTCTGGCTGGGGGTGCAGGCTCTGGGCTGGGGCTGAGGAGTTTGGGGTGTAGGATGGTGCTCTGGGCTGGGAGCGAGGGGTTTGGAGAGTAGGAGGGGTTCAAGGCTGGAGCAGGGGGTTGGGGCATGGGGAGAGGCTCAGCGGTGCAGGCTCTGGGTGGCGCTTACCTCAAGCAGCTCCCGGAAGCAGTAGCATGGCTCTGCTCCAGCTCCTACACGAGGTGCAGCTTGGTGGTTCTGCACGTTGCCCCATCCGCAGGCATCGCCCCTGCATCTCCCATTGGCTGCAGTTCCCAGCCAATGGGAGCTGCAGGGGCGATGCTTGGGGCGGGGGCAGCATGCAGAGCGGAGGCCCCTGGCTGCCCCTATGCATAGAAGCCAGAAGGGGGGCCATGCTACTGCTTCCGGGAGCTGCATGGCATGGCCCCTGACCCTGCTAGCTGGCTGGAGTGCTGGAACAGGGCAAGCCCCAGACCCCACTCCCAAGCAGGAGCTTGAGAGCTGGATTAAAACGGTTGGCGTGCCAGGTCCTGCCCACGGGCCACAGTTTGCCCACCCCTGTTCTAGGTACTGTACAAGGAACATTAACTAAGTGCCAAGTAATATTAAGTGAAATTTATAAAAGATCAAGAGTATACAGTGAATTGCTTCTTAATTGAACTAGTTTATTTTATTCTATTTAAAACAAAAAACTGTCATTTGTTTGTAGAACAGGGACAGATTATGAGGTTATCACTGCAGTTTGAGAGAGACTAAAAAATAAAAAGTGAATACATAGGGGGCTGTTCTACTTGCTATAAGACACTCCCTGTGCAGAATTTATAAACACTTAAGCAGGTCCAATTTTATAGCCAGCAGAGGGCAATGTTTTATAGCTATATGTACTTACATGTCAGTTTATTACACTAAAATGAATGTGCAGGCATAGAGAGCCAAATCCTCAGATGATACAAACTGAAGTTGAAGGAGGTATGTACACCAGCTGGAACTTTAGTCCAGAGACTTCATATCAGTCATCTACTTCTGAGTCATTTGTTTCACATGCTGAAAGGATGTATACCTGTTGCACATTATGTAAGAATCAGGGGGACTTGAACCTGGGGCTGCAAGGTTACCAGAAAAACCAACGTTCCCTGCTTGCCACCAGCCATAACATGGCTGTGCTCTGTGACCACAATTTACAGAGGTTGTACACCATGGGATGCCCTGCCTTGAATGACCTGATTAACAGTTGTTTTAGCAATCCCTGATTGGCTCCTTGATCCTACATAAGCCCCTTGGGTGTACCAAGAAGTGTCCAGTAACAATATGGATTCCTAGCCAGCTGCCATGATGGCCCTGTTTCTGAACTCCTGGTACTGATGTGTCTCTGACTTCCTGTTGACCCCTAGAACTGCAACATGTATTGGCCCTTGGCCTGATTCCTGACTATCTCTGACCCTCGTCTTGACTCTCAGCTGATACTACTTCTGACCCTGACTCCCATGCTCCTGCCTGCCATCGCCATCCTGACACGCTAAGACCAGGACTGATAAGTACTTAGCAATTTTCTGTCCAGGGAGGAGTATATGTCATAATAAAACATGAGAGGTATGTTCAGGGAAGCCACACACAGGGGCTCAGGACAGTCCCAGACCTTGCATTCCACAAGCAAAAAGATGTCACCAGGCTGAAGCTTACAGCGATGTGAATCTCCCCAGAGAGAACAGAGAAGTGTGAGAGTATGATCTTGCCTCTCCACCTCCTCCACACACTCCAGATTGGCACAGAGGAGAGTAGGCTGCACTCTTTCAGAGGATGCCGTAGTGCCTGTGCTCTCAGGCATTGGTCCAGGTTCTCAACAGCCTGACCCCTACAGTCATTAATGCCTATGCAAACTGAGACACCTAAATCCATAGTTTAGGCACCCACAGAACTGGCCTGAATTTCAGAGGTGCTGAACACACACAGCACCCATCGATGTCAGTTGAAATACACATTTTAAAGCCATTATGCATGCAAGAGTCCCATTTGAGTTATCATCCCATTTTGGGGGGGAAGCTTTGCCAATTTAAAGACTGCAGGTTTGGCCCTTTTTGCTAAAGATTTCACAGACAGGAAATTCCCTTATGATACTAATCCTGATAAAACTAAGGACCTATTTCCATTTGCAAATGGATTTTTTTTCTTTCAAGATTATGTCACTTGTCCTCAAACTACTAAGAATGCTAGAAGGAAGAGAGCAGAGAGCATAACCACAACGCCAAAACAAATATTTTACTAGAACAATTTGTAGTTTAATAGGTAACATAATGAAAAACAAGTGTCACAGCTGTGCCTAAGGTATGGATTTGCTTTGAGAAGTGACTTTATAAAAATGGCATCTTTTTACTTAAATAGACATCGTATTCCAATTGTAGGCCATAGGTGAAAACCTGACCCCAGTGAAGGCAAGGGGAGTTTTACCATTGACTTCAGGGGGCCAGGATTTCGCACCTAGAGTCATGTCTCATTATTTTGGAGACAACAATACATTTTTTCATGTTTGCAGAACAGAGCCAACACAACTATATGAGAATTAGATGGATTCAATTCTGTACCCTCAAATTCCCATTGTCCCTCTGGGAATTACAACCTGCAGAATGCCTTGGTTCTGGGCAGGAACAATAACAAGGCAATGCTGGATGTGCAGCTTGTCTTTAAGAGTGGAGCATGCCTTGTCACAAACACCAGCACCACTCACACTGGTTACCACAGGTTGAAACCAGATGCAGAGCTCTCACCATAACAGCCAAGGAGAAATGAGAACTGTGGGAGAGCATTGTTTACTCAGTCAAGCCAGCAAGAGGAGGAAGTCATGCTATTTTAACCCACAACAGTACAAGTATCTCCTAAGTACAGTTTAGGAGAATACCAGACACCAGTGTATGGCAACTATCTTGGGTACTTTTCTGACTCCCATTACTATAGCAGCTGATCAGTTTTTAGTCTTTAATGTAAAAAGAAAAGGAGTACTTGTGGCACCTTAGAGACTAACCAATTTATTCGAGCATGAGATTTCGTGAGCTACAGCTCACTTCATCGGATGCATACCGTGGAAACTGCAGAAGACATTATACACACAGAGATCATGAAACAATACCTCCTCCCACCCCACTGTCCTGCTGGTAATAGCTTATCTAAAGTGATCATCAAGTTGGGCCATTTCCAGCACAAATCCAGGTTTTCTCACCCTCCGCCCCCCCACACACAAACTCACTCTCCTGCTGGTAATAGCTTATCCAAAGTGACCACTCTCCCTACAATGTGCATGATAATCAAGGTGGGCCATTTCCAGCACAAATCCAGGTTTTCTCACCCCCCCACCCCCATACACACATAAACTCACTCTCCTGCTGGTAATAGCCCATCCAAAATGACCACTCTCTTCACAATGTGTATGATAATCAAGGTGGGGGGGGGGCGGAGGGTGAGAAAACCTGGATTTGTGCTGGAAATGGCCCAACTTGATGATCACTTTAGATAAGCTATTACCAGCAGGAGAGTGGGGTGGGAGGAGGTATTGTTTCATGGTCTCTGTGTGTATAATGTCTTCTGCAGTTTCCACGGTATGCATCCGATGAAGTGAGCTGTAGCTCACGAAAGCTCATGCTTGAATAAATTGGTTAGTCTCTAAGGTGCCACAAGTACTCCTTTTCTTTTTGCGAAGACAGACTAACACGGCTGTTACTCTGAAACCAGTCTTTAATGTGTTTATCTTGCCTACCTCACAGGGGTGTTGTGAAGCACTGTTATCCCCATTTTACAAATGGGTAACTGAAAAACAGAGAGAATAAGTGAAGGTCACACAGGAAGTCAGTGGCACACCAGGGGCTTGAACCCAGGACTCCTAAGTGCTAGGGTGGAGCTTTTGAGATAATAATCATTATTTGACCAGACTACAGTTTATGAAAACATGGCAAGGGTGACAGGAGTTGCAAAACTTTTCACTCAAGTTTATTTCCACTTTTCCTCCCATTAGCTTTCTCCAGCCAGCTCTAGCAGCCACCTCACGTGTTTTTAAAGAAAGACTCAATCGCTCCTCCTAATGCTCTGTATCCCATCAGCAATGTGCTGAACCACTCAGTTTCCTTTCCACCCCACCAAGCCAAGCTATGTGCCCACCATCATCTTACGAGTTCTACATATGATTGTGTAGCATGTCTACCAAGATTTACCTTTGAATGTCTCAGGTCCTCAACCCCACTGTGAAAACAATGATGACAGTTTACAACAGCTGAGGATCTGGCCCAGTGTCTCTACAAACAGGAAGGATCCAAAATATGATAGCATTCACAGTGTTAAAACACCAAGAAATGCTAGTACATGGGCTAAATCCACCCACTTTAAGTGGCTAAATCCAATATGTAGATCTGTAAATCCTCTGCTCATCTCCTCTGTAAGTTTGTAGGTGCCTAAATTTCTGCTGGTAAAATCCTCTAGGCATCTAAAAATCTATCAGTGAAAATGCACGCAGCCACATTTGTCACAGCTCACAACCAAGCCCCAGTGGGATCCTCAGACTAGGCCTTCCACTACCTATCTCATGTGTGAGGCCTGATCTAGTAGGTGTTTTCAGAAACTGCCTACTGGATTGGGCCCCATACAAAAGAATGCCAAAGGAAGACCTGGTGGTGGTAGCACACCCTCTTAAGTTTTAGCTTAGTGGTTAGAGCACTTACCCAAAATGTGGAAGTCAGGAGATTACAGCTCAATTCCCCACTCTGCCTAGGGTTGCCAATTTTGGCTGGATGTATTCCTGGAGGTTTCATCACCTGACGTAATCTTTCATTAAAGATTCATCTTTAATTCCTGGAGACTCCAGGACAATCCTGGAGGGTTGGCAACCCTACCTCTGCCTGATCTGGATCAGGGATCTGAAGGTGGATCTTCCCCCTCCCATAAGAATGCACTAACTACTGGGCTGTGGGGTATTCAGGGGAAGACCTCTCAACCTCTCCTGTTGAAGCTGTTCCATTGTATATAAATACTTAAATATGCATTGGAACAGGAACATGGGTCTCCCACTGCCCAGGTGAGTCCCTCCACCATCAGGCTAAAGAGTCATTCTTACTCTTTTTCTGCCCCAATGCATATTTAATTACCACAGTTTCACCTTCTGGGTTGATACACTGGCTGCTGTAGCACCGGGCCTGACCTAAAAGTGGGATAATCGCAGAATTCCACTGCAGGATAGATGAAGCCATAAGGCCTGAGAAGGGTGCAGTCACAGAGACCAGGAAGGGAACAAAGTTTGACCTAGCCCAGTAACCACATATTATATATTAAACCTGTTTTTGCCTGTGTGTTTATTCCAGTCATGTAGGCACGTTTATCTTTTATGTTTCTATGTCCTTATCTTTTCATAAGTTACCAATTGCCATATGTTATGGTGAACTTTTCCCTCAATGTATCATATTCTCCTGCCCCTTTACAATTCCATTTTCACAGTCAAACCAGCAAAAGCTCCATTTCATGGTACAGTTTTTATATTTATTATCTCGGAGTCAAATTCTGTCCTTGAACACTCTGGTGACATTGCTATTGAAGTCAGTGGCAGTTGTGGCTGCACTTCCAAGAACAGAATTTGCCCTTTTGGGACCCAGCCCCATTCACAAAAAGTAAGGGGGAATGCCTTCCTCATCCTAGGCAGGTACAGAGGAATCGCTTGCAGCTGAAGAGGGAGGGGGAGCAGGATTTCAAGAGCCCATTCCAGAGATAACCTTCCCCCTCCCCCCATCCACTGTGGAGCCCAGGTCTACACGGGCTTCTTATGTATCAGTGTGCAGCAAGGATTTGGAGATAGGGTAGTGCAGGGTGGATAAGTCTGATTATTTGTATCCCTCTGTCAAGGTTCCTTCCCCATATTGAACTCTAGGGTACAGATGTGGGGACCTGCATGAAAACCTCCTAAGCTTACTTTTACCAGCTTAGGTTAAAACTTCCCCAAGGTACAAACTATTTTACCCTTTGCCCTTGGACTTCCACTGCCACCACCAAACATTTATTTGGGTTTATTTATTAGGAAAGCATTGTTTGGAAACATCTTTCTCCCCAAAATCCTCCCAACCCTTGCACCCCACTTCCTGGGGAAGGTTTGGTAAAAATCCTCACCAATTTGCATAGGTGACCACAGACCCAAACCCTTGGATCTTAAGAACAATGAAAAAGCATTCAGTTTTTGAAAAGAAGGATTTTAATAGAAGTAAAAAGTAAAAAAGAATCACCTCGGTAAAATCAGGATTGTAAATACCTTACAGGGTAATTAGATTCAAAACATAGAGAATCCCTCTAGGCAAAACCTTAAGTTACAAAAAAGACACACAGACAGGAATATTCATTCTATTCTTAATTTCTCAGCCATTTAAAGAAATCATAATCTAACGCATATCTAGCTAGATTACTTACTAAGTTCTAAGACTCCATTCCTGTTCTGTCCCCGGCAAAAGCATCACACAGACAGACACAGACCCTTTGTTTTTTTCCCTCCTCCCAGCTTTTGAAAGTATCTTGTCTCCTCATTGGTCATTTTGGTCAGGTGCCAGCAAGGTTATCCTAGCTTCTTAACCCTTTACAGGTGAAAGGGTTTTTCCTCTGGCCAGGAAGGATTTTAAAGGTGTTTACCCTTCCCTTTATATTTATGACACCCTCACCTTCCCCGCCACACACCCTCTATGAGAAGGGCCAGATACTCAGCTGATGTAAATCAGTAGAGATCCATTGACTTCCATGGGACTGCACCAATTTACACCAGCGGAGGAGCTGGCCTAGCCAAGGAGAGCACAAGTGCCACAGCGGTTACTGCAGCCCAGAAGTTGAAGCATGGTTCCACTGTTACTCCACTTCCTTCCTCCTCTCCACAGAGCTTCTCAGCATCCAGCCGAATTGCGCTAACAAGGGGCTGGGCCAAGGGTTTGCCCCTGACTGGAGAAAACAGAGAATACAGCTAGGTCCAGCTTATCAATGGAAGTTTTGCAATTGACTTCCGTGGATGCAGGATCCAGCCATTAAGAACTTAAAACAACAACAATTAGAGCTGGTCAGACAGTCTGACCTTTTTTCATGGAAAATTGTGACTTTTCAGTGGGAAAATATCAAAACACATATTTTGGCTGAAAACCTTAATACTTCAGTTCAGAAGAGCTGATGTGGTGCCTCAAGTGATTGGTCATTTGCATGCCTCATGTTCCCATTTCCTCTCAAGGACGGACTTCCTGGTCACACTACATCTCCCATGACGCAAAAGTGCTTCCCCTCAGGATGAGGGGAGGTGATCACAACAAGGGAAATTAAGTTTCACTGGAAAACCCAGTCCCTAGTGGAGATGTGAGGAAACTGAGCCACCGTGGTGGAATAGCCACATCAAAATAGTTTAGTTTTGGGCCAAAAAAATATTTGAGGTGGGGTTTGGGGGGAGGAGGGGCGTCTGTTGGTTTTTCAGTGAAAAACCGAAACTTGCCATGGAAGGCAGGCGTTTTTCATGAAAAATTTCATTTTGTCGCAAACTCACCAAAGCACAGTTTTGATAGAGAATTTTCCATCAGCACTACTCATAAATGTTAGGCCACAAAGACCTGTTATTACATTCTGCCACTCAGGTTCCACAGAGTCTGCTATTTGCCACTCCAGCAGACTTAAAGCTGGCTAAGTGGCCCGATGAAGGTTTCCCTTCCCTAGACTTTATAACATTGGGTGTTTCCTAAAGGAGTAGAATTGTTGTGAAGGCACTACTGGAGCTCACTTTCAACAATAACTTTTTCAATAGAGGGGTTTTTTTGGATCACATAGTGTAGTGGGGCAGTTGCCCCACTTTGTCAGAGGAAGGGTTAAAGCAGGTTCGAGGGAGTCTTTGCAGAACCCTTGCAATCAGACAAAGGCAGAAAGGCAGCCAATCACAGCCAGGCTGGGCCCTATATAAAGGCTGCAAGGCAAAGGCAATAGCAATCTCTGCCTGACAAGCAAGGGAGAAGCCCCTGCCCAAAAGGGGCCAAGAAGGTGCAAGGGCCAAGGGGAAGTGGCCCAGGGTACACAGGGAGAAGAGGGAATTGAAGGAGTGCTGTGGGAGGCTGCCACTAGAGGGTCCTGGAGGGCTGTGTCCAGAAGAGGATGCTGCAAGCCAGGGAGCAATGGGGGTCTCAGACAGCACAGTGAAGCAGGCAATGGGTGGGACATCACCTGCAGAGGGTGCTCCACAGCTAGGACAGAGCTAATTCCCAGAGCAACCACAGGAGGTGTTGTGGCGGTGAGTCTGTGCCCCGTCACACATAATATTTATTGTTTTATTTTACACTTGGTTTCTATTTGGTTGCATGGGAAATCTCATGAGCCTTTCTCACAGTATTTAATCTTCAACATATCCATTCCCAGATGGAATTAAGTAGTGCAGACTCATAAAAATGAAAAATATTTTATTTTGAAAGTTATCCAGACTTTTTTGACCCTCTGTAAAGATTTAGTTTGAAATTTGAGTGAAGGTTTGCATGAGTGCTTATTCCCCACCCCATAACATCGCTAGTCACTTTTGAAAATTTGGTCCTAGTATTAGCTAGTCCACTCCCCCCCCAAAGGTATTTATTTTGTTGATATTGCTCATATATTTTTTAAACAGATGGTCTATGTATAACTTATGAGCTGGTTTTAAAGGATCATATGAGAGGAACAAATGAATGCTGGTGACGTTTACAGTAACTCCAATGAAATCAGTGTAGTTTCTCCAAATTCCCACCCATGAACCTGGGACCAGAACTGGCTCCTGAGGCTAGATCAGAATTTGGGAGTTTCCTATCCACATCTTCCAAGTGTACTACCAATATCTTCACCAGAGGTGAACACACATGTGAACTTCACCTGAGGGTAGTGTGATTGTAGGAGGTATGAACACAGGCCTGTCTCTAGAGGTAGAGCTATAGAAATGTTTTGATACATCTGGCAGCAGGGAAGGACTCAGTGGGGGTAATTATGGATTTGTCAGGACAAAAGATATGAAACTCTGGGGGGAAAGTGATTAGATGGCCCAATCTCTCTTTATAAAAGCATATAGAACCTGATCCTGCATTTCTGGTGGACCGCAAGCATCCATTAACTTCAATGGCAGTTTTGAATGCACAGAAATGAGCCTCTGAACGGAAATAATCACAAGACTAAGAAGTCATTTTTAAAACAGATCTTCAGATCTGTTTAAAAGGGAATAAATAGCAGGAAAATGGAATCTTGCTTTAGAAGATATTTGTTTTAAAGGCATTGGTCTGGATTAAGGTATTAGATTGTTACCTTGAATGGTCAGACCTATTAATATTCATAATTAGAAGACTATTGCTGTATTTCCTGTTCAGTCATCTGCTCAAGGTATTAAGGAAGTTTTAGCTCCATTTTGCTATGAGGACGAGGGATTTGTTGATGATTTTTCTGCAGTATACTTCTGTACCCAACACAGACTGGCCACAGAATTTGCTTATACCAACAGATGCATTCATCATCATAAGATCCTTTAATGCTCTGCCAGGTTTATATTAGTTTAAATAAGGTATCTTACACACCGTGCCTCCTGATGGCCAAATGGTATAACACAGTTTAGCATACAATTAGTCTCCTTGAATTTTGCATTGATATAATCTGCTAAAATCCAAATCCAACCCACACCTCCATAGCTACAGATATCCCTGTGGCAGTGAAAATGGTGTGCTTCCACTGTGGAAGTGAGGTGGGTGAATTCTAGGGAACTGCGCAAGCGGTCCAGTCTCCTGCGTTGTGAAAGGTAGGTGCCAGAGGGTCTGATCTTTCCCCTGGGGTTTAGGGGAACACAAGACTACTTGACTTGCGCAGTTTCTGTGGAATGGCTGCAGAAGTAGACTATGTAAGGAATTCTCCCACATGTTCTTCAGGCATCACTCTGCAGCCAGCCTTGCTACTGTTAATATTTGCCTCTTCATATAGAGAAAGCACACTGTGCAATCAAGTTAAAATCCTCCTGTGGCTGGAGAGTGATGCTAAATTGAGTGGGCCCATTCTTCCCTCAGTTACATGGAATTGCCTCCTAATAAAGACAGTAAGAGCAGCGAGCACTCAGCACCTGTCTGGAGGCACCATATACAGGATATGGCTCTGATATCACTTTTCACTTAATTTAATTTATTTTGGCCAAATTCTGCCTTTAGTTACACCCATGAACACCACTGATTTTAACTGAGGGCAAAATTTGGTCCCAAAGTATTCTTTTTAAATTCTGTAAGTCTGACTTTGCTCTCACATGACTGTAAATCAGGTGCAACTCTACTGAAGTCAAGAAAGTTACACTAGTGGAGAACCAGGGCCAGCGAGAGGAGAATCAGGTCCTAGGTATAGGCAAAAGAACACAGTCCATGTTTTAGCTGCACTCTTTAAAAAAAGAAAAGAAAATCTTCCTTAAAACACAACTCAACACTGTAATCACCAGATAATATTTACTTCATACATTTCTTAAACCTAGTTCTGCCCTCGGCTATATGCACTCCCATTGAATGCAACACTTAAGCTTCAGTGGCTAGAAGCTAAGCTTTATTTTGAAATCCTGGCATAATTTACACTTGAGCATGATCCATGTAATGTTGTTGGAAAGGGCTATTTACCCTGCCATGAAATATTTCTATTCATGCTTATTGTATCATTATCCTTTCATTTAAAATAAATTGTTTGCCAAGAGTGGGAAGTCTTGTTTATAACAAGATTTCCCCATCAAATATATTTCAGCAGCAGTCACTGGGGGGTGAGGGGCGCAGGCTCTGGGAAGGAGTTTGGGTGCAGGCTCTGGGCTGGGGCAGGGGTGCAGGAGGGGGTGAGGAGTGCAGGCTCTGGGCTGGGGAAGGGGGTGAGGGTGCAGGAGGAGGGGTTGAGGGGTGCAGGCTCTGGGAAGGAGTTTGGGGGCAGGAGGGGGTGTTTGGGAAAGGGGTGGGGGTGCAGGCTCTGGGAGAAGGTGTTACTTCAAAGGGGAACCAAGGTAACTCTATATGTAGGGTGGTGTAAGTATCAAGATATAAGACAAGTCCCTTTTACTCAGAAGAGCAGACCCGCCTTGTGCCGTATCTGTTACCAGTGGACTGGTACACAGATAATCTCCCTCCCTCTTCCCTATGTGTAGTGTGAGAAATAAAGACTGACTATAAGTAACGTTAGAAACAACAGAACCGTATGGAGGGAATTAGTAATAGAGGGATGGGGATAAGCATAAAATAAACAGTAGTTATAGAAATTAACACAAAACAGTGAAACAGCAGCTTATAACAGGTGCATGAAGCTCAGGCCCAAAATACAAAATCACCCTGGCAATAACCATATAAAACCCTGACTAAAAGAACCCTAATTCACGGTGGTGGCAGTGAAGTCCAGGACCTGCACTCTTTGGGTAATTGGAACCGGCTGAGGAGGAGCACCGGAGAGTCTCCGGATGTCGATCGGGATGGAAGAAGTGGACCGAGAACCCTCTGAGGATGTCGTCTCCAGGAGCAGGAAAGGTGGTATCCTTTGACGATACACTGATGCTGCCAAGGCCTGAACCACGCACACCCAGTCACTAGGATGGGCTGCGCCATCCGTTTGTGGTCACAGTTCTTTTATGCAGTTTGTGGTGGGAAAACATGGTACAGTCTCAGCAAAGGTAGGAAACGGTCTGAGGTAAAATTGTTCTTGAGATCGCCCAGTGGCGGAGAAAAACCAGTTTGATCAAGTTATAACTAGCCAGGATGACAGAGCACAAAGGAGGTCACAAGATGGAGTTTACAAAATGGTGGTTCAGACTCCATTTTGAATTGCTGCTATATCCTTACAAATTACATATTGAGTTTAACATGCACATATTTTAATAAGCTATGACAGGGGTGTGTGTGTGCAGCGCTTACCTGGGGCTTCTAGGCAGGGCGGGCCTGGGGGCCTCCGCATGCTGCTACCCCCAGGCCCTACCCCTGCAGCTTCCTATTGGCCGCAGGGGCACTTGGGGCGGGAGCAGTGAGTGTGCGTAGATACAGACCCACCCCACTCAGGGGCCACAGGGAGGGGGTGGCAGCCACGTGGAGTGAGCAGGCAGGAAGCTGCTCAGCTCCACTGTGCTGTGAGTGGGGGCCCCAGGACGTTTTAAATTGCCCGGGGGCGGAAAGCAGGGCCGAGGGAGAGATCCAGCCTCAAACATTGTTGGAGCCGGGCCCTGGGCCAGGAATATTCCTGGTGCCCAGGCACTGCAGGCCCATAGAACTCGCTGCCCATGTGGGTAAACACTTTTCACAAAGCAATCATTATATCAGTCCTCATCCTCAAAAGAAACCTGCACAACACTTTCAAAAGATGAGCCTGGAATCTTAAATTCATTACTCTGATCAACACTAAAAACCATAGAGTGAACAGACACTGGATTTATGACTTATTTACTACAACCTGTAGCCCACTAAGCCCCTGTTTTTGTACTATGACTACAGAGGTGTTAATGGGCCACTCTACATTGAATAGTCTCTTACAATACGTGCTAACTATTTATGCTAAACAATCTGTTCCACCTTGCATTTAGCTGTGACACTGAAGACCTGAAAAAATGTGGCTCAAAAGCTTGCCTCTCTCACCAACTGAAGTTGGTCCAAAAAAAGATATTATTTCACCCACTCTCCCATACAGTACTGACACAAATGAAGTGATGTATGGAATCCCACTAGGCTGCAGGACCAGGCCCAAAGTTATGCATAAAGAATATCTGAGGAGGTACTAGTGAAACAGAGGGCCAGAGCCTCAAAAAATGGCTAGAAAGCTGCCCTAAAAAGTCAACCAGGATTTCTCCTCGTATAGGAGGATCTGGCAAGTGGCCTAAAGCCAACAGAGCTGGCTAGGGGGGCATGCTGAGGTTGCAGGAGGAAGAGGCATTTTGAGGCCAGGGCTGGACCACATTATGCCCTTTCAGAACTTCAGCCAGGAAAATAGTCTCTAGGTGGCCTCAGCATCAAAGCAGCAAGAAAGTGGCCGCCCCCCGCCCCAAGATGTGTTATTTGTGAGCTCAGCACAACTGAGGATTTGGCCCTGAATCTTGACTTGACTACCACTCGAACCACAGAACACAACTGCAGAAGGTGAGGGTGACAGGAGAGCAGGATGGACAGCATCACTCACTGGTGTAACAGCTGGCACACCACAGGACTCAGTTGAAAGTGACCCCTTCCAGCTTGCTCAAGAAAACATTCAAGCAGAAAAAATGCTTCAAAAAGATTGAGATGGGACTAAAATAGATTTGTGGGAATTGTACCATGGGAAATCCTGAAAAGAAATCTATGAGCCAGATTTTGCATCCTTAGTAGAACTTTGCTAATGGAGCAGTTGCAGGTAAATAGGTCTAAACATAAATCAGTTCTTACAACTAATATTGCTTATTTTTGTTACTTTTTCTTTTCTGATTGGTGCATGATCCATTCTAGATGGCATGATACAAGTTTCGGAAGATGCCCTAAGCTCTACACAGAGAAAGAGAACTATAACAGAAGTTTATAACCTTTTCTATTGTAACTCTGGACAAATGCTTAAACTTTTTTGAATCCTGCAAAATATTTGGCCTCAGCAGTTTCTTGCAGCGATGAGTTCCATCAGCTAATTGTACATTGAAGGAAACCTTTTTTCATCCAATCACTTTAAAAAAAAAAAGTGCTAATGAAATCACATCATGAATTGCTGATAGGTAAGCATTTTATTTGAAACTCTTTAGAGAGAGGTATCAGAGTGGTAGCCATGTTAGTCTGTATTAGCAAAAAACAACAAGGAGTCCTCATGGCACCTTAGATAAATTTGTTAGTCTCTAAGGTGCCAGAAGGACTCCTTGTTGTGTTTTTCTTTATAGAGACGGTTAAACAGTGGAGACCTTGCCCAAGACATGCTCTAAAGAACTAGTTACATCAACTGCACCAGAAGGTTTTCCAACTGAAATTGCCGGAGAGCAGTTTTGAACATCCTGATTCAGGGTAAACAAGATTTTGTAAATAAATAATTTACATTAGGTAATACCCTGAGTCTAATTCCCCAGTTTCTCTCCCAGTGGGAAAGTGATCCTCTGCAAATCCCCTAACAGTGTCTCTGGAACGTCGGGGCAGTTCAGTCTCTTCTTTGTAGGTCCCAGGCCTCCTTTTCAGGCCCTGGCTGTGCTGCAGGGATGCTGTGGCTGCAGCTCTACTCCTAGCACATGATCTGCTCTCCCTGGGGTGCTTTTCTGGTCCCTCTGGCTCTGGCACAGCTCTGCGCCCCAGCTCAGCTTGGGCCCTTGCTCTCTCCTTAGCTCGGCCCTGCTCTGTCTGACCCAGGCAATTCCAGCTCAGGCCTAGGAGGGAAGCCCCTTGGCTTCCTGATTTTCTGATTAGCCTGCCCGCCCTGTCAATCAGGCTGACCTAGAGCATTGGCCTCTCCCCATTGTTCCTGGGGACTGTCAGTCTCAGAGTCCTGATTTTCCCATTGACTGTTCCCCTTTTGGTACTGGGAGCTAGGCAACCAAAACACCCCCACTGACTCTTAGTAAGCCCCCCCCCCTTACAATTAGGAGCCCTGTTCAGTTCAGTGGGATCAGCATTCAACCCTTCATGAGGGTCTGAGGCTGTCACTGAGGCGGGGCTCCCCAGGAGCAGACACAATGAACCAGGCTGGCAAGGTCATGTGCTAAGAGCTAGCTAGCAGAGGTGCTGGGCGAAACCAACTGCTCCCAGCAGGGCTCCGGGCAAAGCAGGCGAGCTCGCGCTTGCAGCCAATCGCTCGCTCAGTGGGAGCGGGAGCGGGAGGTGAAGCAGCTCCAATCAGAGAGGCCTGTCCTGCTAGGACCATGCTCGAGATACTTTCATATGCAAATAGAGAGCGAGCCGGAGGCTGAGCCAAGCCACTTGCTGGGCTCCAGCTGAAGAAGAAGAAGTCAGGAGAGGGGGAAGCGGAGCAACGCGGGCGTGTGTGTGCCGGTGGCCGGGGAGCCCTGATTAGCGCCTGTTCAGACCGGGGACGGGAAAGAAACCAATGCGCTAAGCAACGAAGTGCACAACAAACCTCATCCTCGTCGGATTTCCGAGGATCCATCGGCAGCGGGAGATTTTCCGCCTGGCTCAATCACTTGAGTTGTGGGGGCGGAGGGTTTGTGCTTCTGGCTGTCACTACAGAGGGAACTATTCTAAACCCACCGACGATGCGCCCACAGATGCGGTACCTTCTGGCCGTTCCTCTTCTGAGCGCGATGGTTTTCGTTGTGTTGCACAAGGGTGAGTTGTACCGGTCAAAAAAATATCCCAGGCAAACAGCGTCTCACGAAAGATCCCTGGTAAGGCGAGCCTGTGATGCGTTTATCGAACAGAAGAAAGCTTTTGTTTGGGGAAACCTCCTAAAAACCTCCCTGAGGAGTGTTGCCTGCAGTGAGTACTTAGTGGACAATCACTATATAACCAGCCCTCTCTCGGCAGAAGAAGCTGCCTTTCCTTTGGCTTATATCATAACTCTACATAAAGAATTTGATACTTTTGAGAGGCTCTTCAGGGCTATTTATATGCCCCAAAATGTTTACTGTGTCCACGTGGATGAGAAGGCAGCAGCTCAGTTTAAGAAAGACGTGGAGACACTTTTGAACTGTTTCCCCAATGCGTTTCTTGCCTCAAAAAATGAGCCAGTCATTTATGCTGGAATATCCAGACTTCAGGCGGATTTGAACTGCATGAAAGACCTGCTGGAATCAGGAGTTCGGTGGAAGTACCTGCTCAACATGTGTGGACAAGATTTCCCCTTGAAAACCAACAAGGAAATAGTTCGGCATCTGAAAGGATATAAGGGGAAAAATCTCACTCCTGGAGTGCTGCCTCCTGCCCATGCGATTTCAAGAACCAAATATATCCATAAGGAGCACATAGGGACTGACTCCTCTTATATGAAAAAGACCAATGAGTTGAAACAGCCCCCACCACACAATCTGATCATCTACTTTGGCTCTGCTTATATTGCTGTCACAAAGCCATTTGTAGAGTTCATTCTCAATAATCAACGTGCTATTGATTTATTGAAGTGGTCCAAGGACACCTACAGTCCAGATGAACACTTCTGGGTAACACTCAATAGGATACCAGGTACGTTGCATGACTTCATTACTCATTCCTGTGTATAGGACAAGCTGGCTTGCGCCATGCTGAGCTAGGAAAGACAGAGAGGAAATGAAACAGAACTGATTTCTGTGCTATATGACCTTTATATTTGCTTTAGGTCAATGTTCAGGATGCTCTTGTTCTATGGAAACTGATTTTCTGTCTATCCTTGCAAAGGTGAGAAAAATGAAGTAATAAATGGATGGCACTGCTGGAGGATAATCACAGGGGGCTGACCAGTTATATCCGATTTCATTCAGTCCTTTGATACCAAGCTCTTATAGGACTCTTTTCATTTGTAGATTTCAAAACACTTTACAAGAGTTAAATATCATCATCTCAATTTTATTGACAGGGAAGCATAGAGAGGTGACGAGATTGCTGAGTCCCCCCACAGGTCAGTGGCAGAACTAAGAATACATCCCAGATCCCCTGGAGTTCAGCGCTTTATCGAATAAGTCACATTGCCTTCTTTACTCATATTTACATACATTATTCCCGTAGCAAAGACCTATAGATTTAAAATCCCATTTATCAGACAAGGTGACTTCCACTAACTAACAATGGATTCTTGTTAAACAGCCCCCAGACCTCCCTTCCCGGGGGAGGAATGATAAAGTTGCAGGTCTGTGCTGTGGTCTGTGCTGTGGTCTGTTTATTGGTCTTTATATTTAGCAAGCATCACTGTGATACTGAGGATTATTTAGACTTGACCTTAATGTTGGGCACCCCAGTGCTAGCACATGTCGCAGGGACATTTTTCAGAGCACCAAAGTTATAATGGGCTAGAACTTCAACTAGTGTATATTGGTGTGGTTCTACTGACTTTGAGTGACACCAGCTGAGGATATGGCTATCATTTCAATCTCAACATTATTCCTTGTGTCACTTAACTCCAGTTCTTCTTTAGGGATTGCCTTTCTGGCCTGTGGATTAAATCTACAGAGTTTCTGAATTGGAATGCTGCAATCACAAACCCATATAGGGCCAAATCCAGGGACACAGGTACATCTCCACTAGTGATGATTATAGAAAGAATCCCTGCGCTGGCAGCAAAGCCATTATTTTAGCCCTCTGCAGATCTAGTACACTTTGCTGGGTGGAAGAGAAGCAGATGTCTGATCCACACAGGGGGAAAATTCTCTGGTTCAGCCCTTTCTTTCTACAATGTCATCCTGGTCCCACGTCTACATGACTCCTGCACACTGCCATGCTGGAAGCTACTCAAGAAGTTTTGTGCACCCTAAATCCATCTTGAACAGGAATATTACTTCAGTTCTGCTGACAGTGTCGCAATATTGACTGCTAACTGTGAAGGTGAGGATCTAGATTTGCCTCATTCAGCACACAGCCATCCAGAGGTAATTCTACACATTTAAGTGTTTGCCCCCAAAGCTTGCAGGCCTTATTCAGACAAAAAGCTCCTATTGATGTCAGAGGGTCTAAGACTTAAGGATGAGTCCCTTGTCCAGTACTTCTTGCAATGAGATTTATTCCAGCTCATTTGTCTTTTCTCCTCTATCTAGTCAAATGGAAAATCAGCTACAGTGCACTGTATGCTTACTTTTTAATTGAATATAAACATTAAAATATAAATACTCCCTACGTGCAAAGAAGTGATCTTATATGTTAAAGACACCTAACACCATGTAAATGACCTAGTAAAGACAGCTGCAAAAGACTGTTCAGCATAGATCAATCTGTTGCCTGCTTCTTTTTACAGCATGAGGAGTTTTGATCTTAGAATATATAGCAATTTGAAATTCAAAGCACATCAGGCTGCAGCATCTCTGATCTGAAGAGACATCTGAATGTAGATATGCAGACTCATGTCATGTACATATCATGTCAAATCTGCCTCCATTTTTGCACACACATGTGCCATGGCTGGCCCAAGAGCACCTGGGGTCATACAAGAATGTGAAAAAACATCATCAATCCTGAGTAATGCAAATGCAACTAGTTAGCATTGCAAGATGTGTATCATCCAAATTTCAATGAAAAAAGAAGCCAAAGAGAACAGCCTGGCTGATAGGCGACAGCACAGCACAACACACTATTATGTGGGTGTGATCCAAGCTCAGAACTGAATTCATTCCTTCCATTCCCAAGCTTCTTTCTCTGAGCCACTCCATCCCTTTAGGACTATTCTGGGTTAAGAGCAATGCATAGGCAGGAGACTCATTGCCTAAGGGAAAAAAGTACCTCATACATCTCAAAGAGCACCCTGTGGTCAACAGAGGAGGGGCACTGATGGGATAAGGAGAAAGCCACACCTGACTGTAAATGCAGGTCACCTACCCACAGGGCCTTTATTCATTCCCTCAATTTATATTTCAAGTGCTTGCCCATGGCTCTCGGTACTTTCAAGATCAGTAAAAACAAACTATCACAAATAAAAGCAACTCCAATAACACAATGGATTATGTACATTTACATGCCACAAAGACTTTCTTCTTCATAATATCCCGCATCATGCCAATCCAATCCCCTTCAATACACCTATTCCCCACCAGCACATGCATGGGAATAAAAAGGGAAGAAAGTGAGGATCCCAGAGCTCTTCTGCACCTTACAGAGAAAGGAAAACAAAGAGGTCAAAGAATACTCGTCACAATATTTTAGGGTAGGAAGTAAAAATCTGCTTACATTATTGCTTGAGAGCCTGTTTGTGCTTCCATTTATTTCAATGACAAACCTCCTATTGACCTCAGTAGTGCAGGATCAAACCCTAAACAGATGTAAAATGATACAAAGCTCCTTTGTGAAGTGTTTTGAGATCAATGGACAAAAAAAGCTAGGTATGAATTATTATTAGAGCAGGTCACTCCTCCTTGAACCTGAACTATCCTTTACTGTAAATTTTAAATACAAATACAGGTGTAGAAACTGTCCTTAGGGACACTTCCTACATTTGAAATAATTAAATAGTGAATTTGTGCAATAAAGTATGCAATTGGTTGGTGCTGGGGAGAAATCCAGATACTACCTAATCCAGTAATTTTTTCACAGGATGTTGTTTGGACTTTGTAGCAAGGCGTGTGTGTCATCCATTCAGGCTTGGCAGGGAGGGACTGGCACAGACTCTGACTTCTGATTTTCTTCATTGTTGAGCGAGATTTTTCCACTTCATGATTAACTTAGAAAGAGAACTATTTGCTCTTTATTTTTGTGAAGATGAATAATTCAAAGCAGCCAGAACAAATTCTGAATTATTGCCAGGCAGTACCTTCCTTGGCAGTTTCGCAAGGATTCCTGGGGTCATTGTGCACGGGTAATGTTCATTGGGGAAAATGTATTTAATTTCATGCAACAAAATGAATGTCAGAAGTTCAAGATTAAAATTAATAAACCAAATTTAGACAGTAATGAATGCATTTCAGGCATAAGTTAGCTGTGAAGGTCTCTTAAAAGTGAGACTCAAAAAGTACCATAAATAAAGGCTATGTCTACACTACTACTTTTGTTGCTCAGGGGTGTGAAAAAACACTCCCCGCTGAGCAACACAAGTTACACTGACAGAAGCGCCAATGTGGACAGTGCTATGTTGGACGTGCTCCTGCCAACATAAATACCACCTCTTGTTGGGGGTGATTTGATTAGGTCAACAACAGTCCTATTGGCATAGACCGGCAGCTGCCTTGATACAGCTGTGCCACTGTAAGCTCTCTAGTGTTGACATGGCTTAAGCTATAGAAGCTTGGACTAATAGAAAGAATCCCATTAATTTCACTGCATTTAGGCTCATATCCTCAGCATGTATATAAATGAAAACATACATTACGATTATCTGTGAACATGATTATAGATTCATAGATATTAAGGTCAGAAGGGACCACTACGATCATCTAGTCTGACCTCCTGCCCAATGCAGGCCACTGAATCTCACCCACCCACTCCTGCAATAAATCTCTCACCTATGTCTGAGCTATTGAAGTCCTCAAATCATGGTTTAAAGACTTCAAACGTCTTATATACTTTGCTCCCTTTAAAAAAAAATTATTATAGATCTTCAGGAAACAAAAAGAAAGAGTACTTGTGGCACCTTAGAGACTAACCAATTTATTTGAGCATAAGCTTTCGTGAGCTACAGCTCACTTCATCGGATGCATCTGATGAAGTGAGCTGTAGCTCACGAAAGCTTATGCTCAAATAAATTGGTTAGTCTCTAAGGTGCCACAAGTACTCCTTTTTCTTTTTGCGAATACAGACTAACACGGCTGTTACTCTGAAACCTGTCATTATTCAGGAAACAGGAGACGATGATTTTGAAAAGCGAGAATTAGTGACTCTCAGCCTCTTTTCTGGGTCTTGGGGGGAGGGGAGGTTGATGTCACCCTTGGAAAATGTTGGAAATTTGATAAGCTCGTTGCCAACTTCTGGGGCACTGTGGGAATGCCATTTTAGAATGCTTTAATAGGTTTCTTCACTCACTGAATTCTCTACCACTGTTACATCACTAAGGGTTTTTAGGTGATGATAAAATATGCAGCACAGCCTCTTTGAACAGCTCAGAGGTGTCAGCCACAGGGGCTTCCATAATCTCTGGTTTGGGATTAAATCTACATTCACAAGAATCAGAATTATTTGTGGCCACTACAGTCCATATCATGCTCTTCTGAGTTACACCAGTGTAAATGAGAGGAATCTCCATTGCTTTCAGAGGCATTACTCCTGATTTATATCAGCGTATGCAAGAGGGAATCTACTCCTCAATTGGTTGGTTCCAGTAACCTTTGCATTGTCCATTCCATTAGCAAAGCAAACATTCTGAAGCTGAGTGTGCCCCAGGCCACCTTTCCATTGTTCAAAAATAATCCCCCCAAATGTATCTTAATCAGATTAGAACAGCACATTATCCTTCAGTAACTAGTAGGCATTAAGGGCTTAATCCTGAGAGGAATCTGGTACCTGAAAGTCCTCATGACTTCACCTCTTTGCCCCTGTCAGGCTCAGGTCATAAATTCCTTTGTAGTTAGGTCTGGATTGTTGCTGTGTGAGTTGGGAAAGAAAGCCTCTTGACTGTCATGGGAAATCCATCTCATTGTGAGGGGACTAATATCATTGCATCTTGCAATGCTGCGAATGGGAATGATCTGAGACTTCTTCAGCAGAACCATATAAAGGGCCAAATATTCTGCTGGTGTAAATTGGCATAGTGCCACTGAAATCAACTGGAGTTGCAACAATTTACACCAGTAGAAAAGTTGGCCCCAAACATTCACACATGTTTCCTAACATCTGACACCTTCCTCTTCTCTGGGATGTATGCACCCCCATCCAAACATTTTTGTTGTCGTCAACAACACCTAGTACTACTTAGTGTATGCACAATGCAGTGGCACCCATGCCAAGGATTCATCACAGAATAACCACCACATTTTCTGCAGTGACCACTGAGTCTGCAATTTCCCTTCACTTTATCTTATCTATTAATATAATTCTTCCTCCATCATCTACTCATCAGTAGCTATTGCTTCCAATTGAGCTTTGTCCTCTGCACTTTTCATGCTGTTCTCCCACAGTACACTCACCACTGTCACCAACCTTTTAATGCATGAGTTATAAAAAGATCAAGCCTACCAAGATGCAGACACACTTTTTGTAGACAACACAGCATAAATGGACTTTAAGGAGGGATCTGAAAGAACAGTGTAGAGATTTGCATATTTCATTAACCCAAGATTCTTCCATGCATAAGGGATGACGTGGGGAAGACTGGTATTGTCAGCGAAGTGGAAGTAGGGGTGTCAAGGTTCCTCCCCCACTCTGAACTCTAGGGTACAGATGTGGGGACCTGCATGAAAAACCTCCTAAGCTTATCTTTACCAGCTTAGGTTAAAACTTCCCCAAGGTACAAACTATTCCACCCTTTGTCCTTGGATTGGCCGCTACCACCACCAAACTAATACTGGTTACTGGGAAAGAGCTGTTTGGAAACGTCTTTCCCCCCAAAATACTTCCCAAAACCTTGCACCCCACTTCCTGGACAAGGTTTGGTAAAAAGCCTCACCAATTTGCCTAGGTGATTACCGACCCAGACCCTTGGATCTTAAGAACAATGAACAATCCTCCCAACACTTGCACCCCCCCTTTCCTGGAAAATGTTGGATAAAAAGCCTCACCAATTTGCATAGGTGACCACAGACCCAAACCCTTGGATCTGAGAACAATGAAAAAGCATTCAGTTTTCTTACAAGAAGACTTAATAAAAATAGAAGTAAATAGAAATAAAGAAATCCCCCCTGTAAAATCAGGATGGTAGATACCTTACAGGGTAATGAGATTCAAAACATAGAGAACCCCTCTAGGCAAAAGCTTAAGTTACAAAAAAGATACACAGACAGAAATAGTTATTCTATTCAGCACAGTTCTTTTCTCAGCCATTTAAAGAAATCATAATCTAACACGTACCTAGCTAGATTACTTACTAAAAGTTCTAAGACTCCATTCCTGGTCTATTCCCGGCAAAGACAGAATATAGACAGACACACAGACCCTTTGTTTCTCTCCCTCCTCGCAGCTTTTGAAAGTATCTTGTCTCCTCATTGGTCATTTTGGTCAGGTGCCAGCGAGGTTACCTTTAGCTTCTTAACCCTTTACAGGTGAGAGGAGCTTTCCCCTGGCCAGGAGGGATTTCAAAGGGGTTTACCCTTCCCTTTATATTTATGACAAGGGGCTGATGGCTTTATAGCATCTAAGACACGATAGATGGAGTGGGTTTAGGCTAGGGGTGGGCAAACTATGGCCCGGGGGCCACATCCAGCCCTTCAGACTTTTTAATCCGGCCATCAAGCTCCCACTGGGGAGCGGGGCTTTTCCTGCTCCAGCTGGGGAGCAGGGAGAGCTAGGCTTGGCCTGCTCTACATGTGCCATGGATCCGCACGGCTCCTGAAAGCAGCAGCATGTCCCCCACTCCGGCTCCTATGCGTAGAGGCAGCCAGGGGGCTCTGCACACTGTCCCCACCCCAAGCGCCGCCCCCGCAGCTCCCATAGGCCAAGAACCACAGCCAATGGGAGATGCAGGGGGTGGCATCTGCAGACGGAACAGCGCGTAGAACTGCCTGGCCGCATCTCCGTGTAGGAGCCGGAGGGAGGGACATGCCGCTGTTTTGGGGAACTGCTTGAAGTAAGCTCCACCTGGAGCCTGCACCCCTGACCTCCTCCCAAGCCCCTGCCCCAGCCCTAATCCCCCTCCCACCCTCCTGCACCCCTCAATCCCAGCCTGAAGCACCCTCCTGCACCCCCAACCCCAACCCAGAACCCTCACCTCCCCCCACACCCCAACCCCCTCCCACATCCTGAACTCCTCATTTCTGTCCCCACTCCAGAGCCTGCTCCCCCAGCCAGAACCCTCACCCCCCCACACACCCCAACCCCCAATTTTGTGAGCATTCATGGCCCGCTATACAATTTCCATACTCAGATGTGGCCCTGGGGCCAAAACGTTTGTCCATAGGCTATAAAGAGCTTTAAAAGAAAAGACAAGTAGTTTGTGCTTGATGCAGGGAAAAGAGGAGGGAGAAACAATGGGAGGAAGTTCTATTAACTCTAGGCCAGAATCTCAGCCTAGTTCATTGGAGTCAATGCATCCATGCTGATTTACACCAGCTGAAGATCTGGGCCTATATTTGTGAAATTACCACCCATGCTATCAGAGTGTGTGTAATTCCAGTTAGTGCAGCAGTAAATCCTCAGTAATCTGTAGGAACAGGCAAGCCAATTTAGGTAAGATAGGAACAGACATGAATTTCCCATCCCTCAAGCTGAATTTGAACCTCTAAGCCAGCGGCTCTTAGCCTTTCCAGACTACAGTGCCCATTTCAGGAGTCTCATTTGTCTTGCGTACCCTCAAGTTTCACCACACTTAAAAACTACTGGATTACAAAATCAAACATATAAATACAAAAGTGTCACTGCATGCTACTGTTGAAAAATTGTTTACAGTCTCATTTTACCATATAATTATAAGTCAATTGGAATATAAATATTGTTCTTATATTTCAATATTTAGAGCAGCATAAACAAGTCATTGTCTATATGAAATTTTAGTTTGTACTGACTTTGCTCGTGTTTTTTATATAGCCTGTTGTAAAACTAGGAAAATATCTAGATGAGTTGATGTATCTCCGGAAGACCTCTGCGTACACCCTGGGGTACGTGTACCCCTGGTTGAGAACCACTGCTCTAAGTTAACTTCTCTTTCTTGCATCTGCATCTTCTGCATACTTCATGTCCTATTTTCAATCAAAATGCCACAGAAAACAGAGTATGTTCTCTGTTTTCACTGTATTTCTAACTCAGATAGAATGCAGAATTGCTGGAAATAGCATGGAAAACCAGTTCTTCTGAGATTTCCTGTCCCGTTTATTGCTTTTCAGAGCTTATGTATGAGAGGCTATGAACCTTATTAGGAAGAACCAAGTTAGTCCTGTCTGTTTAGATACCAAATGCTTTTGTAACATGGTTGATATTAGCACGGACCCCCATGAGCTGTGTGCCCAGTAAAGACCAGACAAGACAGGCAGACAGACAGACATATAGAAAGACAGACATGCATACACGCCCTCCCCTTCTTCCACTACAATTTATATGCAGCCATATCTGAGGTGGCCCTACAGCAGTACTTCAGGACAGGAAGTGAAGAATATTATTATGGCAGGGCTAACTAACACTGTACCATTTCTTATAAGTGCCTGGGATATCCTGGTCAGAATCTTGGTTTTAGATGTTCTCCAAAATATGGCACCTGCAACTTCACAGTGCTCCCTAGCATTGCTGAATCATTCGTCCAGTACGGATCTGACAGACGAATGCCATCTCGTGAAATACCATCACTTTCTATAGCTGCATGCATCCGATGAAGTGAGCTGTAGCTCACGAAAGCTTATGCTCAAATAAATTTGTTAGTCTCTAAGGTGCCACAGGTACTCCTTTTCTTTTTACGAATACAGACTAACATGGCTGCTACTCTGAAACCATTTTTTTTCCTGGAGTTCTCCATCCAAGTCCTGACCCGACCCAATACGAGGAGTTCACCATTGCCCCAGTTATGAAGAAAGTAACTTGTCCGAAAAATGGAAACATCACTGGACTAAGTAGATTCCTTTTGGGAAAGTCTTGGGTTAGAGAATGCTTGGCCCAAGAAGCCTAAACCAGTGTTTCCCAAACTTGGGACGCCACTTGTGCAGGGAAAGCCCCTGGTGGGCCCGGCCGGTTTGTTTACCTGCCACGTCTGCAGGTTCGGCCGACTGTGGCTCCCACTGGCCTCAGTTTGCTGTGCCCGGCCAATGGGGGCTGTGGGAAGTGGCACGGGCCGAGGGATGTACTGGCCACCGCTTCCCGCAGCCCCCATTGGCCGGGCACAGCAAACCACGGCCAATGGGAGCCGCGGTCGGCCGAACCTGCGGACGTGGCAGGTAAATAAACCTGCTGTGCCCGCCAGGGGCTTTCCCTGTACAAGCGGCGGAACAAGTTTGGGAAACACTGGCCTAAACTAACGAACAAAAACTGAAGGGTAGATAGTTTCCAAGTGGAGTTGTTTTGGTGAACTCTCTTCCCCCACCCTATCTGACTAGGATTTCTTGCTAGCTAAGGAATTACTAATTGATTTTTTGTCCAAGAAGTGTTCCTATTGGTTACATTTTTATTTTGGTCCAGATTTTGTCTTGGAGTCACTGATAACATTGGACAGGGAGAGACTAGGCTGCTTAGGATCACGAATCCTGACTGACTCCACCAGAATCTTGCTCAAGTGGTCTCAGGGAATGCATGCCAGAGGGCGGAGCTCACTCAGCCTTAGTGCAGTGTGTGCTATCTCCATACAGCAGGCAACTCTGCTAGCCCATGGGAAAAGGCTGCAAAGCTATGCCCCTCCCTCCACCCTCATACACACACAGTCACCAGGCACCTACTTCGTCTCCTATTGCAGTTCCTGTTCTCCCTCCTCAAGTTATGGCTGGCCCTTTCACAGAGCAGGCGGCTTCTTCTGTGCTCTCCTCCATCTTTGTAAACAAAGACAGAACCAGCATTTTTTCCATCTTCTTTTATCTGCTGCAAGGCCAGCCCCCAAGGGGGTGTATTTCATAAATCCCGAGTGAGCTCTGGCTATTCTGCATGTCAGTCCCATATTTCTGTTTATAGCAGAGTGCCAGTGATTTTGCCGTTGTCCCATTCCACTTCTTTGATGTGCGGTTAAGAGTCATTACTGAACACTTTCCAGCCATCTGTAGTTAAAAGGAAGCATCTATACTTAAAATTAAAAAAAAAAAAAAAACAAAAAAAAAAACCAAACCAACATTTAACTTTCTGCCATCACATCCCTATAAAAATACTTAGTCCAATGGAATTTAAAGGCTTTCCGCCATTTCTTTTAAAGCTCCTTGTTACAGCTTACAAATGTTGGCAGGTATAGTTACGATCAGCTTTTAGTAATAGGATATGATTTCCTTTCCATTGGTCTCCGAGGGGAGGAAGTGCAACAGGAAACTGCAATTACTGACCCCCCACTTGCCTCCATCTGTGGCGTTGCTAAAGAACCATGTACGCAGGCTAGTGTCATAACAGCTGGCCAGACGATTTGACCACCATATAAAACCAGTGGCAATTTTAACATCTACATATCATGAGCTTTCAATTGGTGAATCATACATCCAACACATACAATTTATGATATAAGGATTGTTCAATATCCAAATGTTTGAAACCGTTTAAGAATACTTTTATCACTTGAGATTAATAAGTTAGCAGAAGTCACCCTCTTGAGTTTTTTTGTCTCGTTTCTTTGCATGGGTCCTTCAGCTCCAAACTAACGCTGCTGTGCTTTTATACATGCTCAAGCATCAGACCTGCTTCTGGCCTTGCTTGTAAAGGCCAAGTAACTGCACTGAGGTCAAGGGAATTAAAGAAGCGTAAAATGCAGAATGAGAAACAGTCCCACCATGTATATTTATTTTACAATTTACAGAGCCAACTCAGCCAGTCAAAAAGTTTAAACTTGATTTAATTGGCCCACCAATAAAGGAATTTTTCCAAAAAAGTTCCACAAGTTCTACAATTTCCCCCCCCCCCCCACATTTTTCAAATAGCTATAGAGCTGTTTGAATGCTAAGTTTTAGAGTTTTGATTTAAAAAGGGGGGCTAATAATTTTTTGACCAACTCTAAGTTTGCATTTGCTTGAATTATTGTATCTTTCTTCCTATAGTGTGTACTAATCTAGACCAGAGATTGGCCTGAGTCATGAAGGTTGGCTCTAGAGCTGTAGCTCTAGATTCATCTGAGGAGAGGAGACAGGACTTGGTTGTAATTAATATATAGGGCTTTCTTCACTGAGGCCACTGGACCCTTTGGGCTGTCAGGATGCTTAGCTCCATAACCAATCACAGCCTTTTCTGCTTAGTGTTACCACACTGGTCTCTAAAAGGACTATCCTGAACTAATCAGTCATGGGAAGGACTGCTAACCAAACTGCTGTAATAGAATCCAAACTTCCCCTCAGGCTTAGGGAGATTCAGAATCAGTGTTACAGTCTGGACCCATTTCTAGTATAAACTTTGCAAATCATTTGTTAAATCAAGCTTGCTGTGTAAGGAGATTTAAGCAACTAAGAAGTTTAGCTACATAAACAAAGCCAAAATGATTTAGTAGTTACAGCCAAAAATGGAGAGTATGGAGCCTGTGGGCCAGATACTCAGCTAGTGTAAATCATTTGGAGTAGCTGAGAATCTGGTCCCTTGGTTCAATTCCTGGCTTGTCTTCGTGACCTGGAAGAAATCACTTATCTTGCTTGTGCCTCACTTTCCCCATCTGCAGGAAGAAGGATAACAATCTAAAGTGCTTTAAAATCATAAATGCTCCATTTGATCATGTCTTTTTATTAGAGCTATCAAGCGATTAAAAAAATTAATCGCAATTAATCATGCGATTAATCACATTGTTAAAGAATAGAAAACCATTTATTTAAATATTTTTGGATGTTTTCTACATTTTCAAATATATTGATTTCAGTTACAACACAGAATAAAGTGTACAGTGCTCACTTTATATTTATTTTTGATTACAAGTATTTACCCTGTAAAAACCAAAGAAATAGTATTTTTCAGTTTTCCTAATACAAATACTGTAGTGCTTCTCGTTATCATGAAAGTTGAATTTACAAATGTAGAATTATGTACAAAAACCCCTGCATTCAAAAATAAAACAATGTAAATTTTTAGAGCCTGCAGGTCCACTCAGTACTACTTCTTATTCAGCCAATCGCTCGGACAAACAAGTTTGTTTACATTTACGGAGATAATGCGGACCATTTCTTGTTTACAATGCCACCTGAAACTGAGAACAGTTGTTCGCATGGCACTGTTGTAGCTGGTGTCTCAAGATATTTACGTGCTAGATACACTAAAGATTCATATGTCCCTTCATGCTTCAACTACCATTCCAGTGGACACGCGTCCATGCTGATGAGTTCATCTCAATAACAATCCAAAGCAGTGCAAACCAATGCATGTTCACTTTCATCATCTGAGTCAGATCCCACACGCAAAAGGTTGATTTTCTTTTTTGGTGGTTTGTGTTCTGTAGTTTCCGCATCGGAGTTTTGCTCTTTTAAGACTTCTGAAAGCATGCTCTATCCCTCATCCCTCTCAGATTTTGGAAGGCACTTTAGATTCTTAAATCTTGGGATGGTTAGAAATCTCACATTGGTACCTTCTTTGCGTTTTGTGAAATCTACAGTGAAAGTGTTCTTAAAATGAACATGTGCTGGGTCATCATCCGAGACGGCTAGAACATGAAATATATGGCGGAATGTGGGTAAAACAGAGCAGGGGACATTGAACTCCTTGGGGGAGAATTGTGTCACAAAATTTAAATTAACGTGTTGCTTGTTTTAAAACAAGCATCATCAGCATGGAAGCGTGTCCTCAGCATGAAGGGGCATATGAATTTTTAGCGTATCTGGCACATAAATACCTTGCAATGCCTGCTACAAAATTGCGATGCAAATGCCTGTTCTCGCTTTCTGGTGACTTGTAAATAAGAAGAGGGCAGCACTATCTCCTGTAAATGTAAACACACTTGTTTCTCTTAGCGATTGGCTGAACAAGAAGTAGGACTGAGTGGACTTGTAGGCTCTGAAGTTTGATATTATTCTATTTTTGACAATAGTTATGTTAAAAAAAATCTACATTTTTAAGTTGCACTTTCATGACAAAGATTGCACTACAGTACTTGCATGAGGTGAATTGAAAAATACTATTTCTTTTGTTTATCATTTTTAGTGAAAATATTGTAATTAAAATCAGAGTATTTTTATTACAACACAGAACACAATGTATATGAAAATGTAGAAAAGCATCCAAAATATTTAATAAATTTCAATTGGTATTCTATTGTTTAACAGTGCAATTAAAACTGCGATTAATCATGATTTTTTTTTAACCGCAGTTAATTTTTTTTAGTTAATTGTCTGAGTTAACTGTGATTAATTGACAGCCCTACTTTTTATCCTTGCTTTCACCTTCACTCTGAGGTGAGATCAGTTTGTCTATTCATGTGCCTCTCAGCAGACATGTTGGTACTCCGCAAATAGTAAAGAGTGTTGTCTAATGGTTAGAGCAGGGGATTGAATTGGGGCACAACTATTTGTAATCCTGGTTCTGCCATTGAGTCACTTTGTATAACTGACATGCTTAAGATCACACTTATAGAATGTATGTAAACCTGCCACAAAACTCAATTGCAGAGCACTTAGACATCCTTGGATGAAAGATGCTGCTTAAGTATAAGTCTATGCAGCAGAGGTAACCCAGGCATCAACTTTAACTCCTCTACCATCCACACACAGAAACGTCCAACCCAGTTTTGGAGGTGCTTTAAGCCCGACCCAGACGGGGGTGTGGGTTAGAGGCTAGGTTCTACTTTAACTATGCCCGGAATGCACCCAGTTGCTCAAGTGCTGATGGTCCTCCAATGCCTCCTCCCCCAAAGAACAGAAAAGTTCTTCATGAATTGATGAGGAAAGAATCCTAGAGCGTTCAGCACAGCACTTGGTGCCTGCGAAAGGTTTCCACTCACTTTTCTATTGCTCCCTGCTGTCAGAGCATGGTTTTTTATCTCTTGTATCCCATTGACAAATTCTTTGGCCCTGTGATGGCATATCTCTGGCTACGCCTTCCATGGCCCAGCCCTCCAGCCACGTCACCTCATTCCAGTTCTGTTCCCTTTCAAGGTAACCAAAGTCCAACTACATTCCCCAGCGACAGCACTGCCTCCCGGGCCTTTCTTAGAGGCAATTTTTCCTAGCAGGTTTCCCCACTGCTTCCCCTCCCCAGGGACTCTGGGAGCTTCTTTGGGGACCTCCCTACTTCTTACAAGCCCTAACTCAGGGCCTCCCACAGGAACCTGCCCTGCTATCTGTGGTTCTCTCAAGGCTGCCTTCACAGAGAGAGGGAGGGAACTCTCCTTGCTCCTCACTCAGTGCTCTCCCTTTTCTGTGTAGTTTGCCCTGAACCCTTCAGAGCTGGGATCGCTAATTGTAATTGAGTCAACAGATCAGGATTAACTGCACCATGACAGTGCAATTTATTTTCCTAGCTGAAGAAGATTGTACATCAGGTGGTAAACAGACTATTGCAGAATAAAGGAAGTAGATAAATCTGTTTGGGTGCCAGACAACAAATCAGGCCTCATATATATTTGAAGAGACAAAATCTGGAGTTTGTCCAGGGTCATGCATGAACCTTGTGTTTATGCCATTGATTCTTTGCTATTTCAGTCACGTTCTGAGAACAGGACTATTTTAAGGGATGCTTTTTAATATCTTGTTGAAACAACCTATTCAATATCAAATGGATCATCTAATTGGAGTAAGAGTCTGATGCACGGGAATGCAGATAAGAAATTCAACTATGATTTCCTGGCCTCAGTCACATGACCTAGGTCTCAGGTTCAGAGGAAAATACCCCCTCACATGGCAGTGGTTAGTATCCACTCTCTGTAGTGGTCACTGTTGTGTTTATTACTTTTATCACATATGTGCCAGCAGCACTTTTCATTCATTCTTTTCATTTCTTTCAAATGAGTAGGACATCAGGAAGAAGTGTTGGATATAAAGTATTTGGTAAACTGCAGAGCAGTGCCTATATTAATATGTATCTGAATATAATGGGTAAGGCTGCATGTCTGTCACAGAGGTCACGGATTCTGTGACTTCCATGACTTCTGTAGTGACTGGTGCTGGGCCAGAAGAAGCAGTTTGGGTGTATGGGAGGGGGCTCCCCAGCATGTCCCTGCAGTTCTTAGGTGGAGAGGCTAGGGCAGAGTTGGGCAAACTATGGCCTGCTGGCCACATCCGGCCCATGGGACCATCCTGCCTGGCCCTTGAGCACCCGGCCGAGGAGGCGAGCCCCTGGCCTTTTCCACACTGTCCCCCTACCCCACAGCGCGCCATGCTGCCAGTGCAGGAGGGGGCTGCACTGCGGGGGCAGGGAAGAGCAGGAAGGGAGGCTCACCTGCAGCCTCAGGGGAGCAGGTGGGAGGTGTGGGTGGTGGGAGCACAGTGAATGTGGACAGAGGACTCAGGAGGAGCACCGGGTGGCTGCGCAGCTGGCTGGAGAGAAGTGGTGCTTTGAAGGGGAAACCACCGCTTCTCTCTGGCTGCCCCTGCTCCTCCCGTGTCCTCCTCCCATATTTGCAGGGCCACATTCTGAAAGGGGCTTTAGAGGGGGGATTGGATAGGGAGTGGGGTCCTGGGGGGCCTGTCAGTGGGCGGGGGTGTGGATAGAGGTCAGGGCAGTCAGGAAGCAGGCGGCATTGGGACAGGGGACCCCAGGAGGGGGCGGTCAGGGGGCAAGAAGTGGGGGGGTTGGATGGGTTGGGGGTTGATAGGGTTAGGGGAGGCACAGCCTTCCTTACCTGGCCCTCCATACAGTTTTGGAACCCCGACGTGGCCCTCAGGCCAAAAAGTTTGCCTGGGCTGCAGTTCCTGGCCAATGGGAGCTGCAGAGCTGGTGCTTGTGGGAGCAGCATGCGGAGCTCTCTTGGCTGCCTCTTCCCCTAGGAGCTGCAGGGACATGTGGAAACAGATAGGGAGCTTGTGAGCCCCACCAACCCATTCCCACCCCAGCAGGGGCCCATGCCACCACCCCAGTGCCGGCGGAGGTCTTGGGCCATGTGCTGCCACCCACCCCCTTTCCTCCCAGCACCAGTGGGGGTCTTGGACCACTCCCCAGAGCATCTGCAGCCCCCCCAGCCCAAGTTTTGGGTAGGGGTATATAGTAAAAGTCATGGACAGGTCACAGGCTGTGAATTATTTGTTTACTGCCTGTGACCTGTCCATGACTTTTACTAAAAATACCCATGACTAAAACGTAGCCTTAATAATGGGTCTTCATTGTTAACAGTCAGTCAAGAAGAATTAAGACTCTTGCTTGGACATGTAACATGAACACATCGCTTATCCTCTCTGGGCCAAATTCAGGTGCCATATAAGCAAATGCTCTTCAATTGCCTTAATGGTAGTTCACCCATTTGTACTCAGTCTGAGTTGATCCACTATCCCCCAGTACCCAATCTGCAAAATGGGGATAAACAGCTTTATCCCCATCTCACAGGGAGGTAGTGAGGATTAATTAGGTACCATCTGAACTACATTTTGAAGATATAGTGTTATGCAAGCACTATTATCCGTTATTGCTATGTCTTGTGGGTTATACCTTTCTTGCACCCTCTTGGGGAGAAGATGGGCACAGTTCTTGTCTTGGGCAGGGCTGACGGGGGGAGGGGGGATCTCCCTGTATTACAGCATTACGGTGGAATTGGCCCAGAGTTTGGAGCACAGCTCACTGATTTGGGGTCTCCCGCCCTTACAGGGGCAGGAGGTGAAAAAAGGACAAAACAAGTCAGGATATTCCCACAATGCCCAAGAGGCAGAGTCCACAGCTTTTAGAAAGCAAAAGGTTTAAATAAAATAAATAAATAAATAAATAAAGAGAGAGAGAGAACACCAAACCCTCTCCTTGCTGGGAGGACCTGGGTGATCAGGGCTCTCAAGCAGTTTCCCGAGTCACCATCCTGTTCTTGTTAGGCTCTGAGTTCCAGGCGTACTCATTCAGAGTGCCACCTCAAACTGACCTGGAAGCCTCCCTTTCCCGGCTTGCCGGGTTGGTGGGGATTATGCCCAGACAAGCTATTTAACCCCTTCATGACTCATGTAGTGAGCTGCCCTACAACACCTTGGAAGGATTCCATTTCTTTTGGTGTGACCATTCAAGGGTGGAGGGTTGTACACAAATACATGATTGTGCCTTGTTGAAAGGGCTTGTAACCAGGAGATCTGGGAAGGTAGGTTTGTTTTTAAAGAGTTTTGTTTCAGGAGTATGAAGTGAAATCGCTGAAGTACCCATGGATCTCAACCTAATTCTGTTCAGTGCTGACAAGATATACAAGTCACGAAGAGCTCCCAGAGGAGAGTGATGCTGTGCAGTGACAAAAAAAAACAAAACAAAACAAAAAAACACAAAACCCTAAACTAAACTCTCTCCCCCTCCCCATCTTATCAATTTCTAGATGTCCCTGGTTCCATGCCAAATGCATCCTGGGAAGGTAACCTGAGAGCTATCAAGTGGAGTGATAATGAAAGCTCTCATGGAGGTTGTCATGGTAATGTGTATATTCTTTACTTTTCCTATTCTTGCATTGAAATCCAAGAACTGGAACTGGATGGGAAATGGTTTTTCTGTCCCGCAAACATTTGAGATGTCAGAAGCTTCATTGTTCCTCCTCAGCATGAAGCTGACACTTTTTGGAAGTTAAACCAAAACGGCAGCAAGAGAGACCAGCACCCCAGAATAGCCCAGTGATTATAGCACTCACCTGGGATGTGGGAAACCTCAGTTCAGATGCTGCTCTGCCATTCTCCCACACCCCAGGTGGGTGCACTGACCAGCAGGACATTGCAGAATAGCCAGTGGGTCTCACGGTTTTTCCTATTGGAGCTTATAAAGATTCAATGGAGCAGGGACTTGACCTGGGTCTCCCACAGCTCATGGGAGTTCCAAAACCACTGAGCTGTTCTGCAGTTTGGGGGGGGAACGGGGGGGGTTCTCTCCCTCCCTCCGTCACCAGAAATTCCCTCCTGTACCCAAGAAACATTTCCCAATGAAAAGAACAGGCATACTTGTGGCACCTTAGGGGCTAACAAATTTGAGAGTAAGCTTTCATGAGCTACAGCTCACTTCATCGGATGCATGCCGTGGAAAATACAGTGGGGAGATTTGTATACACAGAGAACACGAAACAATGGGTGTTACCATACACACTGTAACGAGAGTGATCAGGGAAGGTGAGCTATTACCAGCAGGAGAGAAACAAAAAACATTTTGTAGTGATAATCAAGGTGGGCCATTTCCAGCAGTTGACAAGAACGTCTGAGGAACAGTGGGGGGTAGGAAATAAACCTGGGGAAATAGTTTTACTTTGTGTAATGACCCATCCACTCCCAGTCTTTATTCAAGCCTAATTTAATGGTGTCCAGTTTGCAAATTAATTCCAGTTCAGCAGTTTCTCATTGGAGTCTGTTTTTGAAGATTTTTTGTTGTAATATTGCCACTTTTAGGTCTGTAATCGAGTGACCAGACTGAAGTGTTCTTCGACTGGTTTTTGAATGTTCTAATCCTTGACGTCTGATGTGTCCATTTATTTTTACGTAGAGACTGTCTGGTTTGGCCAGCGTACATGGCAGAGGGGCATTGCTGGCACATGATGGCATATATCACATTGGTAGATGTGCAGGTGAATGAGCCTCTGACAGTGTGGCTGATGTGATTAGGCCCTCTGATGGGTCTCCCCACTGTATTTTCCACTGCATGCATCTGGTGAAGTGAGCTGTAGCTCACGAAAGCTTATGCTCAAATAAATTGGTTAGTCTCTAAGGTGCCACAAGTCCTCCTTTTCTTTTTGCAAATACAGACTAACACGGCTGCTACTCTGAAACCTTCATTGGGAAATTGACATGTTCCTATGGTGAAAAGTTTTGGGTTTTGACAGATTAACAGTTTGACAAAACAAGTGTCATCAGAAAATTCCCAGCCAGCTTTGTTGATAGCTGCTCAGTTACAAAATTCTTCTCAGGAATTTAGCCCTATCTTTTTTTCCTCCAGTTAAAATAATCCCAATTTCTAATTTGTGGCCAATCCATACATAGTTTCACGGGCAGGTGAGATGTTCAAGGAGCCTCCCCCTTCTTAGCTGTTGTGCAGTTGTAGCCAGCACTGCAGTCTGTGCTGGAGTCTGAGCTCTTGGTTAACAATAGTAGCCACTTCAAAATGGGGGAGGAGGAAGCAAGGCCATGTCGTCCCCCTCCAGCAGAGGCCCTTATGGGGTGTAGCAGGGACTGCATTTCTCCATACATCTGGTAACTCTAGGAGGGACTATATCTGAGTGGTTACTAGGGTGGCTCCAAACCACCTCAACATACAGCAGTGCCTAAGCACAATCAAGCACTAAAAAGGGATGGATGGTTAAACCACTAGACTAGGATTCATAAGACCTGGGCCCCAACCCTGACTCTGCCACAGACTTCCTGTGTGAATTTGGGCAAGTCACTTAATCTCCATGCTTCAGGTTTTCTCCCTTGTAAAATAGGGATCATCATTAACTAATTTATAGGCATAATGAGACTCACTAAACTCAAGTATTTGTAAGCAATCTGAAGTTGGAAAGTGCTATAGAAGTGCAAAATGCTAGTTATTACTGTAGA
This sequence comes from Eretmochelys imbricata, assembly GCF_965152235.1. Lineage (NCBI taxonomy): Eukaryota > Metazoa > Chordata > Testudines > Cheloniidae > Eretmochelys > Eretmochelys imbricata. The sequence continues at coordinate 114,199,012 of NC_135573.1, read as the reverse complement.
ATCCCAACATACATATACATTTGCTGTAATCCTGCATTTGCACTTCAGACTAGGTGAGACAGGGATCATGATTTATGGTAGAGCAAGGAGACTGCAGAGTCCTAGGATTCTATCCATGGCTGAGTCACAAGGAGTATCTACTATGGAAGGTTTAACTTCTAGCTTGAATAGATGTACCCACAGTAAGACCGATCAAGTTAATATGATGAAAATAGAAGTGAAGGTATGGCAGTATGAGCAGCAGGACAGGCTACCTGCCTCGAATACAGTCCCATTGCGACCATACCGTACACATTTGGGCAGCTAGCCCCTTGCACTGCTACGGCTACACTTCTGTTTTTAGTACCCAAGCTTGATCAAATCATCCCTTCCAGAAACTGCATAGATGGATCTATAGACTTACTACGTATCTGAGTGATTCACTTGCCTTCCATATGAATCAGTGCCATGCACAACAAAAAAAGACTAAAATGAAATCCTTCTTACAACAAATGCTGCTTCTGAGCTGAGCTTCCAGGCTCTTACATAGCTGAGCTAAGGAACATTAGTTTTGTGCCAGTGTAACTCCACTTACATCAATGGAATTACACCAGTTTAAAACTGGAGTAACTCAGTGGAAAACCTGAGTCCTAGAATCATAGAAAGTTAGAGATGGGGTGTGGGGAGGGAACCTTACTGAATCATCTGGCCCTTCTGAGTGAAATTGCTCTTTCCCATGTATCTGTAGTGATTTGTTTGGGCTAATTTTAAATGTCTCAAGTGATGACGTTTTCCTTCTTATAGACAGGGTGAAAGTAACATTAAGCACTTACCGGTACAGGGGCCGGCTCCAGCCCCTAGAAGGGGCAGGGCGTCAGCATCCCCCAGCCAGCCCATCCATGCTGCCTGGCCCGCGCCGCCCAGGGCTCAAGCGGTGATTTAAAGGGTCCAGGCCGCAGTAGCCAGAGCCCCGGGACCTTTTAAATCGTGGCCCCAGGGCAGCTGTTCTTTTTGCCCCCCTTGTCGGCAGCCCATGGGGGGGGAGGGGCAAAAGGGGCAACGACATTAAAGCACTGTCGTGGCGGCACTAAGCAGGGTCCTTTGCTGCAGCAGCACTTTAACATCAGCTGAGTATGGGCCGGTCCTGGTGGCCACTTTTTACCGGTACACCATACTGGCCGGTACTGGCTTACTTTCACCCCTGTTTATAGATGACATTGTTTAGAAGTTTTGCTTGATGGTCACCCTATATTAGCTATTTCTTAACTTCATGGCACCACTCATAGTTGTTCCCCATTGTATTTCCCCTATTCACTTTTGGGGAAATTCTAGATCTATCATAAAGATGATTTTGACTCATCTCTTTTCCACAGAACACCCTATGTACTTGATGTTGCTCTTGTCATCTTTTTCCTTTGCAGGCCATTACGTCAGAGGCATTTGTATATATGGAACAGGTGACCTAAAGTGGCTACTTAAGTCTTCAAGCATGTTTGCTAACAAGTTTGAACTCAAAACATACCCACTCACTGTAGAATGCTTGGAACTGAGTCTTCGAGAGAGAGCGCTGAACCAGAGTGAGACACAGGTGAAGCCAAGTTGGTACTTTTAAATTAACAACTCAGAATGGAAATAAAATTCCAACTGCAATGGCTCTGGAAGAATAACCTCCCCAGAAAGACTTCTCTTTCGGGACTTCAGTACGGGTAGTTTGTGATGTCTTGAGTGGAAGGTTTGAGTGCAGATCATACAATACTGGAGAGACCAAAAAGGAGGCTGAGGAAATGGTTCTGTTGGCTTTGCTGTATATGCACTTTTGGCGTGTGTGGCTGGACAGTGTCAGTGCTGACTTGAGCCTGGCAATAATATATATTTAAATAAATATCATGTATCCCTAAAATTTCATGCAGCAACATAAAATCCAGAGCATATTAATGAGGAAGAGTTATCCTTTTTTGAAGGAAGCAACCACCATCAACAAGATCTTAAAGATAAATCCAGGTGCACAGTTTGACTTCATGCATACAGAAACCAGAGTCACTGACAAAAAATACCCTACATGCATTTGGCACAGGGAATAGCATTTGGCATTTTTGACTCCCTAAATGGGCAGCAAGGGGCAAGTGGGAAGCAGAAGGAATGTTTCCAGATCTGCTTGGTCCCTTCCAAAGCATTCTGGGAATTGGGGGAAGACAACTGGGAGTTAGACATTTTCATACTTATAACTCCGAGCTTTTGAGAATAACTCAGTCATTCCATCTTATACTGTGAAACATGCTAATAGTCTGAGTTTTAGTTTCCTAGACTGTATATACTTAGCACAGAAAATACCTGTTAGTTATACTGTATTAAGATTCACACCCCCCACGCCAGCCACTAGATATGTAAGCAGGACTGACATTCCAGCCACACACGCAAGGCCTGATGCAAAGCTCCCTGAAGACAACTGAAAGTCTCAATAGACCAGCCAGGACATTGCTTGGTACGCAGCAAACAGACCAACAAAAAACCCAATCCCGCACCTAGAACTTTCAAAAGTATTTTAAGTCTCCCAAACATGATGGATGGTACGTGTAGTTTTCACCCTAATGTTCCCCACTCTGAGGAACCCCCTATTTTTCTGGAAAAGTCAAAGGAAAACAAAGCAAAAAAACCACAAAATAATAACTACAGTTGTGGGCACCTCTTTCTTTGTTGTGGAAGATTGTATATTCTGGGCACATAGTACTAATAGAAGGAGTTTCAGACTGTGCCATCACAAAGGCATTCAAATAGACTATTTTCAGGGCAGAAACTTGGACTGAATTCCTGTTCAACTTTGCTAATGGAAGGAGTTTCCTGACAGCAAAGCTGGCACAGCAATCGGCTGTGGAAACTACAGAGAGAGTAGGAAGACAGACAGATGGGGCAGAAGAATTAGTTTTTCCAAAAGCGACTGGTAATTTGGAGGGGGCCTTCGCTTTTGGCTGCCCAATTTGAGACTCTTTAAAAGGTGCCTGACTTTTCAGAAGACAGGGGCTCAGCTCTTTCCAGCAGTGATATCTCAAGTTGGGCACCCAGAAATGGACACACACAAAGCTCAAAGTCACTTTTGAAAATGTAGGCCAAGATTTAAAGAAGGGAAGGGATCCTGACAACCTGATAAGAATAATGGAAGTACCACAATGTGCAAAGAGGGCAGGAGGTAGAAATGGACTGTCCCAGACTGAGAACCAGAGGCAAATAAGGGATAATAAAAACCAACAAGAGCAGAAGCAGCAAGTTCAGCAATTTAAGAGACCAACAACAGGATATTTTGCACTGAATTCTCTAAAAATGAGCAGTACCAAGTGGATCCAGTCTTGAAAGCTCTCACACTTTCCCATTTGAGTAACGTGATAGCAGAATTCTTAACACTTAGAAACTCACAAAGCACAGCTGTCTGTTCAGAGTTAATACTGGTGGCCTAAGTACTGACACAATTCAACTCCTATTAATGTCTCTTCCTTGAATGATAGTCAATGTTATATTTTCATGGAAATAAATTATTTTGGTTTCATCATGTGACTATGTGTGGATTTGTTTTGGGCCTGTGGCACCAGGTGGTAGCCATTGTATCATTTTAAGGAAGATTATTAAATATAAATACAACTTGCAGCTAAATGAGAGACAACAGAATTAAGCGGGGAGGGGAGAACAACACCGCATATGAATTGCATTGAGCTGCAATGAATTGCATATGAATTGCATTAGAGTTGCATTTGAGCACCTCTGGAAGTTATTTATCACCACCTTTCATTCTCCATTGATATCTTATATCACAGCTAGTCATACCAGGTTAGTCAGCTACCCTGTTACATCAGTCTGCAAATCTATTTGAGAATGGGGTTAAAACTGTGGATTGAACTCCCCTTTGTTTTTCTCCTGTAGACATTTACACCTGTGCAAAGTGGGTTAAATACACACCTATTTTGATTTGGTAACATTTTGTACACACTACACATGTGCAAGTCACGATACAAGATGCTAAGCAACGAAGAATCAGGCCTGGTATCTCTGGGCCTCTCAATGCTTTAAGATTTGTGACTAGAGAAAATAAGGGGAAAAACTACTTTCCTGGTGCTGTCTATAGTGGACTTTCATCCTACATTATCTTCAGGTACAGTTTTTAGAAGCATCTAGACTCTGGAGCCTAAATCTGATTTTAAAAGAGATTTAGGCACTTTAGGGTAGTTTTTAAAATGTCTTTTGGTGCCTAAATATGTAGGTAAGCATCTGGTGGTATTTTCAGAAGTGCCCAAGCAGGTTAGGTGCCTAACTCTCATGACTTGCACTGGGAGTCATGCACTTCTGAAAATCCTATTAAGTGCCTCAATATCTTTGTAGATCGGGACCTAGGTGCCCAAGCCTCATTGACTTTAAACGAGACTGAGTCTCCCTGAACATGGAAATTTGGTTTTAAGTCACTTAGGCACTTTTGAAGTTTTTACCCTTCTTCTGTTCCTCATGCTAAGGAACATGTACATACCACAGAGTCATGCAGCCAGCTACATGATCTTCTTGGAAGAGTTGTGCCCATCTTAACTGGTTAAAAATTGTGCTGCAATTATCTTCTGTCTCACCTTGGTCATGGCAGGGAGCAGATGACGGTCAGAGGGAGCCTTGCATTCCATTATGTGAGGATAACTGATGCGGTTAGCCCAGAGGTGGGCAAACTATGGCCCACGGGCCACATCTGGCCCATGGGATCTTCCTGCCCGGCCCTTGAGCTCCTGGCTGGGGAGGCTAGCCTCCGGCCCCTCCCCTGCAGTGACGCAACTGTGCGGGCAGCGTGGCTTGCTCTGTCTGGGCAGCGGGGTTGCGACATCCTGCCGCTCTGAGCGGCATAATAAGGGGGCGGGGGTTGCACGCGTGCGGCAGCAGGGGGAGGTTGGGTAGAAGGTCCGGGGGGGGGGGGGGTCGGGTCAGGGGACGGTTGGATGGGGCAGAGCTTGGGGGGGCAGTTGGGACTGGGAACAGGGGTGTGGATGGATCGGGGGGGGGGTTAGATAGGTGTGGGAGACCCAGGGGACAAGGAGCCGGGGGGGTGGGGGGGTTGATGGGTCGGATGGGGTTGGGGCCACACCCTTCCCTGCCCTCCATACAGTTTTGCACCCCAATGTGGCCCTCAGGCCAAAAAGTTTGCCCACCCCTGACTTAAGAGCTTGAAGAATATAATCAGAAAGATATGCTGACTAGTTAGGAGAAAGTTTGTTCCACTTTATCTGTATGGCAGATGCAACAGCCGGATTAATACATGATTAGGTTCCCCAGCTTTCAGATGGCTGTGAGATTTGGAGCCTCTCTAGGGTAATATTTTACAGGTACTGTATGTTGACCTAGTTATGGAATGCTTACTTTATGAATACAATAGGGTACTTTAATAGGGGGCGGTTAGGAAAGGGCAAGAATGGCTCAAGATAGCCACTCCTCTGCAAACACTGGAGAACTGTTAAGACAATGTCAAGACAGGTAAAGGTCCATGAACACAGGAGATCAAGAGACTTCTGGCAGGTTTAAAAGAGAACACACACTCGAGAGGGGAATAGCTGTTTGGGGGACTAAGAGCTTGTCTACACACGAAAGTCCACACACAAATAGTTGTGTGTTTTTTTATTATTTGATTATCTGGCATCTTGTTCCACAATAATCCACTTCCAAAGTGGATTGATCAACTCAATTTCAGAATGAGCTATCCTGAAATAACGTTCCTGTGGTCACATCCCCATATCAAATGAGTTACTCTGCATCAGGCAGTTCTCCCACGGCTATTCCACACTACATTGCTGCACACATTGGTTGACCTATGCCTAACTGGCTGTGTGCTCTCTATGGTATACTTGACCAGTGTCACCTCCATATCTGAATGCTCATGGGAAGCGGACAGGTACATCCCTTTGTGATTCCAGTTCATACACCCAGTCACCTTTCCATTACAGCAGCCATGCCCCATGCTTTCACATGGTCCTGGACAAGGTCCTGGACTTCCTTGGCCTCTGGGGAGAGGATCATGTCCAAGCCCTTCTGGACAGCTGTCACCAGAATGCCAGGATCCACAAACATCTACCAGTCCTGGTAAAGGAGATGTGGGGATCTGGCCTAGTGCTACAGCAAAGCAAAAGCACTTCAGGAGAATGACAGAAGTTCCAGGGACAAAACCAAGACCGCTAGTAATGGTACCAGTGCCTGCTCCTACTAGAAGGAGTTGTACCAGATTTTTGCCAGGGAGACACCACTGAACCCCTGCTTTTTCTGAACAGTACTGATGCCACTCAAGTGACCAAAGACTCCAACCAGGGCCCTAAGCCTTGGACACCTTCAGCACGCCAACTCCTGAGGTAGGCCCCAAAGCAGAAACAGAGCTGGAGACAGCCCCTGAAACCTAGGCAGAGACCCAGCCGACAGCGTTGTGCTGGGGACCTCTTTGGCAGTTAGTATTATGTGCTATATTACAATACAACTGTATAGGAGTATTTAAACAACTTTGTTTCAGGTATTATCAGGGGTACTACCATGATGGGCAGATGTGAGCTAGAAGCCTCTCTAAGAAAGTGGCCTTTGTCATCCTTTGCCACCAGTGTAGCCCACTGGGCTAGCTTGCTTTTATTATATTCATTGCTTGCATTATATTCTGCTTTGCATTATATTCAGCAATAATGCAAGGAACCTACAGGCCTGTATCTGCTTCAGCAAGTTAACATAAGGCTTGAACAGAAATGTTAAACAGATAAACAGCCAACGGAAATTCCCAAGCATTGGGGAGCCAAAATTAGCATGTTTAAGGGGAAGTTCTGACCAAAGGATATGATCCAGCCACAAAAGTGTCATGGCAATGCGTTGACATATATAACACTACCTAACCACAAAAGGGCCATGGAAACGAATTGACATATATGTTAATAAGTTTAGATCATTGATATACTAACCTATAGAAGACAGACACTCCAATATTGCAAAAAGAAAAGGAGTACTTGTGGCACCTTAGAGACTAACCAATTTATTTGAGCATAAGCTTTCATGAGCTACAGCTCACTTCATCAGATGCATACCGTAGAAAGTACAGAAGATGTCTTTATATACACAGACCATAAAAAAAATGGGTGTTTATCACTATAAAAGGTTCTCTCCCCCACCCCACCCCCCACTCTCCTGTTGGTAATAGCTTACCTAAAGTGATCACTCTCCTTACAACAGCTGTGTTAGTCTGTATTCACAAAAAGAAAAGAAGTACTTGTGGCACCTTAGAGATTTTAAATAAATTGGTTAGTCTCTAAGGTGCCACAAGTACTCCTTTTCTTTCTCCTTACAACGTGTATGATAATCAAGGTGGGCCATTTCCAGCACAAATCCAGGGTTTAACAAGAATGTCTGAGGAACTGGGGGGGGGGGGGGAGGGGGCGGAAATAAACAAGGGGAAATAGGTTACTTTTTATAATGAATCAACCATTCCCAGTCTCTATTGGTGAAGGTAAGGAAAGGAAAAGGGGAAAATCCCCTATTGAATATACATCAAATACAGTGGTGTCAGCATAACATATTATAAAAGTTGCATCCCAGCCTAGGGCAGGAGAGAGGGGATGTAGTCCTTGGGAGGTGCCAGAATGATGGGCACTGGTGAGGAAGGAGAAGGTGTTGAGGAAGATGATGGCTAACATTCCAGGTTGTTCTACAAGAGATGGTGTGAGTATATGGATCTGCAGATGTACATTATGTGGTATCTCTCTCTACCTTACTGAGTTGGATTGTTTGTGACGGTGTTAAATGTATATGTAAATATAGAGGAGTTCCTATAATGCGAGTGTTGGAACTGGGCACATCGGGGTTCCCAACTATATAATAATTTAAATACCTGGACTGATTCTTGTCCCAGAATCAGTCAACCCTCAAAGGGATAATTGGGGATTCTTAAGTAATCTATAGCTCGGGCTACACCAGTCAGTGCTAGTTGGCAGAGCCCAGAAGCAGCAGCCCACCAAATAAAACTAGTCCAGGGAGAAGTGACAGAACTGCAAGATTTCAACCTGGGATAGGTAAAGTCATGAGATGTAAAAAAAAAAAAAGAGTGCACTCAGACCAGAAAGGGGACAGAGGTGCAGATATCCCTGTAACCACGATAGCTAGTTTGTTAATATTACTGATCTTTTTTTGATAATATTTATTTCTTTGCAGACTGGATACTAGCACAGACCACCTGTCCAAGAAGGATTCTTTGGTAAATACATAAATTATAAATATCTGAAAAATAAGAAGTGACGTACAAATTACTAGTATATAAACAAAAACCACAAGACAATATCCACCTTACCAAGGTCATGATCTCAGACCACTATAGCTCACAATAGTGACACTACAGTCTTTTGCTAAGAAAAAGGACTTTTCATCTCCCCTTTTTTGCCATTTGTTGCTTAATAGTATTTATATGGCCCATCTTTGACTACTTACAAATACCTTCCACAAACCCTCCCTCAGTTCAGTTATTCAAACAATTTTACACATGCAATTATTTTAGAGAGTGTTCGGTGTTAGCTCTCTCATAACCAGAAAGAGAAGGTCCCTGGAAGCATGCAGCATTATCCCGCTTCTTTGAACAGAAAGTGGCCTCAAGTCCTAAGGTGCTCCTACACCTCTTCACTGACCCCACATGAGAGGTTTGAACAGCTGTTTTTCCTCTGTCTCTTCATATTATGAGTGCAAACTACTCTATAAACAGAAAAAATAAGGGTTTTCTGCAATGTTGGCAGTCCTCTGCTTTGTATTAAATTCAAAATTTAATCAGTTCCAGCAGGTAGTAAGCTCTCTCCCCTGCTGCTGCCCCCCCCCCCCCCCATTGGCAGAATGGGTATAAAACTGTGGCTCTGCAGAATGCTCTAAGTCTTTTCCATCATGGTAACCCAGTAACTCTAAATGAAGATCTGAAATCCACTTAGTTCTGTACTCCATGAGATGAATACTCATTTGCATTTCAGAGGTTTGCTGGGCAAGGGCTCAGTTGCAGAGCTCCGTCAGGTTTCAGAGTAGCAGCCGTGTTAGTCTGTATTTGCAAAAAGAAAAAGGAGTACTTGTGGCACTTTAGAGGCTAACAAATTTATTTGAGTATAAGCTTTCGTGAGCTACAGCTCACTTCATTGGTCACTGGAGTGTTTCCCAGCGGGGTTCTAGTCTGCAGCAGTGGAATTAGAGAAAGTACAGGTGCCTAATTGTCTGATTCCTCCCCCAATGCGTTTCTCTGGCTCTGAAAACACCTTTTGTTACTACTGGGCCCTGTACCCTACTGTACAGTCATCAGTGTGTTGAGTGAACCCAATCCGTGGGTTCCACATGCTTCCAAATGATCTGGGTTTGGGTACACTCCAGTCACCGTTTCTAGGTCTGGGGCCTTAGGACACACTCCTCGGCTCAGACCTTGTCCGACACCCTTCCTTGGGGCTGGGGTGTGCTCACTGCTCTCCAGCTACCATAGAACCAAAAACTTGAGTGACTGAGATTTCACTTGTCCCTTAATTGCTTACATACGCCCCTTAGAGCTCCATATAGGTGTGGAGGGAAAGCAAAGAACACAGGCTTAGCAAACACATTTCTTAAACACAGTGATTTTGCTTTGAGAGTACCCAAGAGTTACAGACCTTTGAAAACAACATGGGACACATGCTTCCTTAGTCTGAGCTCACTTGTGCATTTCAGGACTCCAGATCAAATTCAGCTTTGGCTTAAGCTGGAGGAACTAGTACTCTGTGATTAAGTACAGGGCCTCTGATGGCCATCACAACTGACCGTTAATCATCATTTGGAATGGTGATCTTCCTCCTAAATCAGCAATGCAAGCATTTCAGGTTTTTGGTGCCAGGATTTTATCTTATGGGTGGGATATAAAACGGATGCTCTGACTACTTGAGGGAGTTAATAGCTTCAGAAAAAAGAAAAAGGAGTACTTGTGGCACCTTAGAGACTAACAAATTTATTAGCTTCAGAGCATTTTATGTAGGTTGTTAAGCCTCTCACTTGCCCACATGGGAATCAAACAGGCCAGATGGGTAAGAGCAGCTGTTCCCGGGGATATACAGAACTGGATCAGGAACCTCAGACCAGGTCTAGTATCTGCATCTTCCAGGGTGAGGAGGAGCAGCAGTTTAAAAGAAGGCATCATAATGAGACAGGGAACAGAGCAGGGCCACAGGCTGCTCCTCCCCTCAGCTCAGGTGCCCAGGAATCTGTCAGCTCTTGGCTATCTTGTGAACCTGTACAAAATCTGCAGCTAGCATCTGCTACATGCATGGGTTCCTCCACCCTCCCCACTGCGGTATCTGTCCTTTGTGCTGGAGTCACCAAGACACCAGAGTCTGCAGCTCCCTCTAATCTGGGGTAAGAGTGCTCTGGCTGCACTAAGTGCAGGGTGTGAGGGACATCTCTTGCTACTCCCCTGCTGCAGCTGCCCTGTCTCACCCTTCTGCTTGAACAGACAGTGGAGTCTGCCAAGCCCAGACTGCTGTCCTGTGAATGGCCAGCACCTGGCCATGAGGGGAGGGAGATAGGCTTTCAGGGGGTCAAGGCCACTGGAGACTTGCTGCATACAGCATTTCTCAGCTGGTGGGTTGCAACCCACTAGGGGCAGGGGTCACAAGAGGCAACTGAAATGCAGGGCTGTGAGGCATTTGGAAGTGCTGTTACAGTCTAAAACAAAGAAAAAAATCTCACTCCCCTCATACTCTTCCCTATTGAGGGCAAGTGTTCTGTCTCCTTCTTATATAACACAGAAGAATTACCATCCAGGTGAAATTACTGTAATGTGGGTTCACAGGCCATATTCAAAGGCAGTTATCACTGGTTCACTGTAAAACTAGAAGGCTATAGCAAGCAGGGTCCCACAGGAGTCTGTCTTTGGTCTATGGGGGAAGAGGGCAGCAGCATGGAAAAAACTGGCTATCGCACACACAGAACAAACATGCAAGCAGGGGAGCAAGTGCCAGCCAGGCCTCTTTAAATCCTGGGATAGTGAGCGGTGTCCACCAGAGCAACAAAAGGCTCACTCCCTCCAGTGAGGGAGGGACCACAGAATCCAGAACTGAACTGATTACTAGGGGACAAAAACGAACAAACGGGACAGGGGCACAAGTCACAGGGTCACAATGAGGGATTCTGAGGGAGACCCAAAGCAGAGAACCCTGGACAATGCCTGCTACTCTGTGAAGGGGTCCAAGGAGTCAGTGGATGCGTGCATAGCTGAGGAACTGGAAAAAGGCCCCTGCAGTAGAGAACCCTCCTCCATCCAGCTTCCACCTCTGGAGATGTATGCATGGTCATCGTGGCCAGTAGCAGAAAGTTGTTGATGAGATGGTGTCAGGACTTTGTGGGGCCATGAATAGGGAGCAACACTGTCACTCACTATAGTTCACACTCCCCCCCCCCCCCCGGCCTTTGCTGCAAGTCAGTCGAGTACACAGGAGATGGTGCCTATGCCTCACATCTCCTCCCATGGAGTGACTTTTGAGCAGCAGCTCTCATCATGCCTGGTGCTGCTGCAAATGAACAGTTACACAAAAAGAAGAGGGTTTATTATTTTAACAGCAGCCAAAAAGTAAAATGGGCTTTTCTTATGCTGGGAACCAAGTTTTACTTGGGTTCACTTAGTGACATGGTTTAATTTTGCATACAGTGCTGCATATCACCAGGATGCCTGCTCACACAAACCCAAATTGAAGAATGGGTATTGTCATTGAGTTACTATGTTGGTGGGGCATATCCACACCGACACCTGAAAAGGTGTGGCTCCCCCTAGAAGGGGAGAACCCCTGACTGAGGAAGCAACCCTCAAGACGGGAAAGGGGATACAGTGTTTTTGCAGTCAGCAGTGGCCTCAGTCCCCACATCCAGTAATAAATACATGTTCTGTGGTTACTGAGCTGGTGCCTGTGTCATCATTTCTGAGACTCTGCCTGCTTGTGCTAACCCACCAAGCTAGAGACCACAGGGTCCCACAACACTAAATGATAAACATCTAAAATGGCCCTGTCAAGGTTCCTTCCCAACTGAACTCTAGGGTACAGATGTGGAGACCTGCATGAAAACCCCCTAAGCTTATTTTTACCAGCTTAGGTTAAAACTTCCCCAAGGTACAAACTATTTTCCTTTTTCCCTTGGACTTTATTGCTGCCACCACCAAGCGTCTAATAGATATATAACCGGGAAAGAGCCCGCTTGGAAACATCTTCCCCCCCCACCAAAATCCTCCCCAAACCCTACACTCCCTTCCCTGGGGGGAGAGGGGGCTTGATAAAAATCCTCACCAATTTGCATAGGTGACCACAGACCCAAACCCTTGGATCTTAAGAACAATGAAAAAGCAATCAGGTTCTTAAAAGAAGAATTTTAATTCAAGAAAAAAAGTAAAAGAATCACCTCTGTAAAATCAGGATGGTAAATACCTTACAGGGTAATCAGATTCAAAACAGAGAATCCCTCTAGGCAAAACCTTAAGTTACAAAAAGACACAAAAACAGGAATATACATTCCATTCAGCACAGCTATTTGATCAGTTATTTGAACAAAACAGAATTTAACGCATATCTAGCTAGATTACTTACTAAATTCTAAGACTCCATTCCTTTTCTGTTCCTGGCAAAAGCATCACACAGACAGAGAGAACCTTTGTTTCTCCCCCCCTCCAGCTTTGAAAATATCTTGTCTCTTCATTGGTCGTTTTGGTCAGGTGCCAGTGAGGTTATCCTAGCTTCTTAACCCTTTACAGGTGAAAGGGCTTTTCCTCTGGCCAGGAGGAATTTTAAAGGTGTTTACTCTTCCCTTTATATTTATGGCAGGCCCCACCTAGTCCACACTAACAGCTCCATTCCAGTTCTTCCCTGCTTCTGGCTTCAACTGCACATCACCTCCTCTTTGCTGTTCCCCAGGGGCTTCCATAAAACTATTTTATTAATTCAAACAAAAGCCTCACAAAGCCACTGAAAACTCAATTTCCACAGCCTGCTGGGATCTAGAGAGCTTTCACTCTACTCCAGTGCTAAAACTAACCAGTGCCCCACAACACCTCCTCACCTTCAACTGCTCCCTCTCAGCCTTCTATGGGGAAGACCTCAACTTTCCCCAGCTGGGTCTGACAAACTACAAGAGCTGAGCTAGCCCCAAGGCCTATGGCTCTTAAAAGGACCACCCAGTTACAAGGGAATTCATGGCAACTGTCTGTATCAGAGAACCACCCATTTTTAATAGGGCCTCAGATGACCTAAATATGAATAAATAAATATCAAGTGAATAGAAATAAGTGAGTCATATTAGCATATGAAAGGGATTAGATGTCAGAGTTATTAACTCTGTAGCAGGGCTGTGGGTATTGTGTACAGCAGTTAGATTGCATCCCAAATCATTTTTATGAAGAAAATGAATCTAGGAAGTGAGGCACTGTTCTTTTACAAAATAGCTATGTATTTTAGGGCCAGGCTGTTCCTTTATAGATAGATAAACACAGTTGAATGAGTCCCATAGCAGAGAGAAGCATATAGTGGTAGTAGCAGTAGCCACAAACAAAGCGGCTATCTAAACTTCAGACAGCTTCTATCAGTATCTGGCATCATCACAGAGATTATTTCTTTACTTAGATTTATGACAGTAGATACAAACCAGAATGGCAGGATTGTAATTGTCTGAGGTATTTGAGTTAGTTTAATCACATCTGTGCATCTTTCTCTCCTCCTCTAAAGATTGTGTCCTTGCTGTTAATGGAGAATGCTGAAATTGTAAGGGTGCACTAGTGTGAATTGCAAAAGTGTCTTTGTGAATTAAAGGCGCATGAAAACAGTATATTTTTTACACAGTGCTGAATGCACCCCCTTGCCTGGTTAGTCAGGATCTGCAGCACATCTTGCTTAATGCAGCTTGCTTTTATATTTAAAATAGAAAGCTAATTGCCTTGTATGATTTTTGATGTACTGAATTGCAAAGTTAGCACATAAACTTGTGCATTCTCTGTGAAAGTGCATCCACAAATTTGTTTTTATAGCTCATGAAGCAATTATTGTATGCTTTTCATTTCAATACCACCCTGGTGCACACCTGGATATCTCTAGAGGAACATGAGCTGTGGGTGGAACCATACTGCCAACTCTTCCCTACCACTTGATGTGAGTAATCATGAAAATGTAGAAGGGCTGGCTTTGTGCGTGATGTTAAATGAGAACCTCTTATGCTTCATGTAATTTTAAACTGCTTTGTTCGGGCTTTGCCAGAAGAGCATCATTCAGGAATTTCTTTTCATTCTTCCTGCTCCTAAAAAGGTGCTATATTTATAGCTTTGAAGACTGGATTTTCTTCTATCTACAGGATATTTACAACATAGGGAGCAACAGTGCATAATTACTTATCTTGCCGCAGTCTATTCCTCAGGGATCACCTTTTAGGGACAAGAAAGATTTCAGACTCTGTGCTATTCAGTCCTCAGCGTGCCTCCTGAGACTGCTGCCAGGGTGTTTATTGCAAGCGTGGCTTCAGTGAGGCAGACACCTGTTCACTTACTGAGTCAGATCACTCATTTCACACCAGCACTGTCAGATGGTGTGAATGGTTGGTCAGTTCTGACATGCAAGGCAGCTGAAATGAAAGGTGGGACTATCCTACTGTGATTGTTTTATTCCCTCTCCTGCCCACCTGCAGTTACCAAATGTCTTCACATTTAGCTGGTTAGGTAGTGTGTGTATCTATCAATCATCCTTCTAGAAAGGCAGCAATATGCTCTTCCTAACATCCCCTGCTAACATGGACAAAAAGTTACAGGTGCAACTAATATATATTATACACACAAAATGTTAATGTTAGTAACTTAATAGCAATCCATGTAATCCGCAAAACATAATCATTAAGTGATATACAGCTACCACTACATTTAAAAAAAAAATCAAGGGTGCATTTAAAACCTTTGATCACTGTCAATATTAAAGGAAACAGACAAACCCGTGATATATATTTATATAGTAAGCTATCCTAATAAAAAATATATATTATACACACAAAATGTTAATGTTAGTAACTTAATAGCAATCCATGTAATCCGCAAAACATAATCATTAAGTGATATACAGCTACCACTACATTTAAAAAAAAAATCAAGGGTGCATTTAAAACCTTTGATCACTGTCAATATTAAAGGAAACAGACAAACCCGTGATATATATTTATATAGTAAGCTATCCTAATAAAAAAGCCTTCAAACATGCAGTTTAGCAAAGGCACAGCTTATGGCTCCAAACTGGCACTTAACTGATTACCTCTGTATCTGAGCTGATTTTTGAGGCCTAAAGCAGATGTTCACATTCAACAGGTGCTCTTTGTGACTGCCGTTTCTGAAATGACTTGTAGAATTTTTTTCCCCCTCATGTTGTCCTATTGTTTTGGTCTCTTTACTGTTTGAAGGTGGTGCTGTTCTTCATAATGCCAAGAGATTTTGGTTTTAATTAAGAGTGGGAAGAGTCCCACTGAAGCCAAACTCAGAATAAGATTTCCTAATACAGAGACTGAAAGTAACCTGAAACGTACCACTTCTGTGGTATGAGAAAATTGTTTGCAGTGGTCTTGGAAACCCGAACGATCTCCCACATTCACTGGGAGCTCCTATCCTCCCCAGATGTGTTGGGCTTTACAGGTGGCCAATTTTGTATTAAATTTAAGGAAAACTTTTAAAAATATTAACTAAAAACCTGGGCCTTTATTGGGCTATTAGATCCATTGATGCCACTGGGGTTCCATGTGGGCAGACTCTCATGTGAAGCCCATTAACTTCAAGGGATCCATTTGCAGGATTGGGGCCAGGCATTCTTGCTGAGTAAACTATGGCATTTTTTAACGATGCTACCTGTCAAGGGGTGAGCCTCTCCAGCACACTCCCCTTGTGGCAGTGCAGGTGTGTTGCACTCAGGACCCTTTCAATCAGTTACCAGATTTTGTTTAGTTTAAAACAAATGCACCCCCTTCATGGGGTCTGAGTTATTAAGTTTAACAAAGGAACTTGCCCTTCGTAGAAAGTTGCCCCATATCACCCCACTCTGGGTCCCCCTAGGAGTTCGGGTCAGCTCTTCATCCCAGTTCAGGAGACCCCCACAACCCCCTGCCTCGAGCTGGGGTTGTGCTTCAAAAGGTCTCTCACAACAAGAGTCTCCCCCTCAAAGAGGAGGCTGTCGGGTTATGAGTTAACCAGTTCCCCATCTCTCCTGAAATAGGAATCCTCAGCTCTTCTCCTGGAACAGGGTATATATCAATGAGACAGTCACTCAGTCTCTATGGCAAGAGCCCCAGCCTTCCCTTGGGATTAAGTAATTCAGGCAAGTATTACCTTTCTCCTTAAACAGAAGTCCTCAGCTTTCCTCCTTGGGCTGTTATGCTTTAGCCAGCTTTCCTCTTCAATTAATCCTCAAGCTAGACCAAACCAACAGACAACTCCTCCTAGCATCTGCTCTGTTATAAGGGTGAAGTCCGCTTTTATGTTGGCCCCCTACCCACAGCTCATCTCCAGTTGGTTGAGCAAGTGAGGTGCCTTGAGCCACCCTCACTGCAAGGCTCTTGGCCCTGGGCCCTTAAAGATATAAAGATGAGATTGCCTCCCAAGCACCTCTTATTCCTAGGACTGCTTCTTCTTTATCAATAACCCCTAGGCCTCTGTGTGTGTGTATCCATTCAAACCTTAAAGGGCCAAACCATGTGTTGGTTGGGCTGACCACTAGGCACCACTACCTTTAAGAGGGCAGACTACCCTGTCACACTGAGTAACTACAGTGGCAATCCTAAAATATTCTCTGTGCTGTTTAAGACAAAAAGTCAAAACAAAAACCTGTCATATGACTATAAGAGAATGGTTTTGCTTCAGCTTGTGAGAGGGTAATAAAAGGCATCGGATAAAATGTTTACCTTTTGTCTAATATTTTCATGTCTTTTTAATTTTGAAAAGTCTTGTCTTTTTGTCCACTAACTTACTGCATTTTATACCCTCATTTTAAAGAACTGTTCTATGTTTTTAACTAGTATGTGCTATAAGGCTGCAACAGACGTACTTCAACATGCTAATACATAACTGTCCATTTGTACAGTGGGGGAAATCCCTTTTGATGGCTCCATCCCAATGCTCAGGGCTTCACTTTGTGTTTTGAAGGCATCCCCAACATTGTAAATATGGATGACTTCTAGAATACAGCAGTGGGCACTGTGCCATTTCTTTTGTTCCTGTGAATGTATGCCATAAAGATGAAGGCACATGAGAATCTAATGAGCTTTATTCATCAAGAACTGTTTGAAATACCAATGTATTACAACAACTTCAGAAATCTGTGTGAGAAAATATTTGTTTTATTCAAAGGAATCTGATGTGAAGCAGTTAGGTGTTGGGAAAGCATATTCTCATATTTCTTTCCTTCTCCTTCTTTCTTCACCCAGCATGCTAAGAAATTGTCTCGGGGGTTAATGCTGTGATGCAAAGGACAGAAGAATCTTTTGTTACTTAAAGTTGCTTGTCACATTAGAAAAATACTTTCCCCTACCTCTTCCTCATACCTGAAAAACAAAGGTGTGAGCTCAGATAGACAGCAAGGAAGTTTTGACAATTTTTTTTTTTTAAATACAGGTCAATTTATGTCCCTTCGAGGACAATTTAAAACAAAATCCCTCATATTAGAAGAGATAAAAGGAACAATCAGTAACTCCACTGTACACTTATTCAAGTGTTATGAATGATGTTGCCTATTGATAAAGGAAAGCAGCCATGAGCAGACAATGCACATTAGCCATGATTAGGCATTGGGACAAAAACATCTGACTGCCTTGGATATAGAGGACAGACCAATGTGAATAACATACTGAGAAAAAGGTGAGAGAAACTCAGTGGAAGAACTGAACCAAATGTACTTGTGCTATCTATCTCCTGCCTTGTGAAAAGGCTCATTTTTTACCGAAGTGGCTTAGGAGTGATGCTGAGCACTTCTAAGGTGCTTTGAGCTCTATGCCCTACTACCATTTATTTTAAGAAATGTTTATTCTGCAGTAGGAAGGCAGTCTAAGCAATTGTTCATGCACTTTGTTTCAGAAGTGCTTTTTGAAACATTGTTTTATAATCCTATAACCACCAGGAGCATCTATTTGACCTACCAACCCACACAAAACTTTGCCAGGAAATATTAGTGAGAAAGGCTACCTGTAGCACGCTCCTTCTGGTAATTTATTACATAATTACGATAATGAGAGCAGCCGCTCCTCTTTGTACAGTTGTGAATGTAGCTGATGAGGGCCCCAGGGCATTCTTTGCAACTTAGCTTTCACCTCATGTTTGATCTGGCTTCCCACTGGAAGGAAAATTTCATCAAAAACATCTTAAAGGCATAGGTTACCAATTGGTATAGACTGAGCCACACTGGTAAAAATGTTTACTGGAGATACCTGGGCAGCATAGTTTGTATCTGGCTTTGAACTTTCCCCAAGTTAGGGGCAGGCATTGCACCTGGTGTTTCTGCATCACTGGTTTTCACCTTCCCAACTGCAGAGGAGTATATACACCCTAATAAATTAATATTTTATTTTATTCTAACTATGGGCCTAGTGCTGTGGACTTGACTTAGACAACATTTCTGTAATAAGCCAGCAGATGGTGCCTATGTGTGAGCAGCCAAGTCCTGGAAGATCAAGGGCTCAGAGGGGCAAGAAACTCAAGGATACCATGACAACTGGGAGGAGCTGGAGGGTAAGTACCATTTGGCTGTAAGCAGTGTGTGTGTTGTGGGGTGGAGTGGGCTCACTGGAAGGAAGAAGAACTATGTTGTTCTGGGAGTGGGAGCACATGAGCCCAGGGAATAGGACGTGTGAGGGACACTGCTAGAGTGAGACAGGCGGTGAACACTTGGGACTTAAACGCACGTGTCCTGAGGGCAGGTGAAGGCCGAGTAGCTGAGAAGTAGCGGCCTAACCAAGCTGGAGGCCCAGACTGAGGGCACTCACTAATGAGAGGGATACTGTATAATAACCACATAATGCAGATTGAGACACTATACAGCTACTCAAGATTGCATCCTCAGAAGAAAGGCCACAGATGTTGCCCAGACCGATTACCATACTTGGAAATAAGGTAGAACCTCAGAGTTACGGACACCTCAGGAATGGAGGTTGTTCGTAACTCTGAACAAAGCGCAGTTTGGGCTCCAGCTCCAGCAGCTGAGACTCCAGGCCTGGTTTCAGTAGCAGCTGAGCTCCCTACTCAGTGCAGGCATAAACAGAGAAATCAATCAGAGTGGCGGCTGTTTGCCAAGGGCCCAGCTCTGAAGGCAGCAGCGCAGAAGTAAGGGTGGCAACACCATACCAGACCATCCTTACCTCTGCGCTGCTGCTGGTGGCAGCTCTGCCTTCAGCCACCCAGCTCTGAAGGCAGAGCCACTGCCAGCAGCAGCCCAGAAGTAAGGGTGGCAATACCCCAACACCCCCTGCAATAACCTTGCAACCCTCCGCAGCCCCCATTTTGGGTCAGGACCCCTACAGTTACAACACCATGGAATTTCAGATTTAAATATCTAAAATCATGAAATTTGCAATTTTCAAAATCCTATGACCGTGAAATTGACCAAAATGGATCATTAATTTGGTAGGGCCATAACTATGTAGTCCTTACACAGCACTCAGTATCTTCAAAGCGCTTTACAAATATCCTCAGAATAACCCTGGGAGGGAGGTAAGAAAATACTATCCCTGTTTAACAGATGAGGAGACACTGAGTGACACAATGCCACTGATTCGCCCAAGGACTCAGAGAGAGTCAGCAGAGGTTAGAAGAGCATTTCTTTTCAACACAGGAGCATGTTTACTAGGGAACTCTAGGAGGTGAGAGCACGTACAGGTAGTAAAAACTAAGGGAACAATGTTAACTTTCCCAGACTAGTTTGTATATACGTTTATTGGGTTTTTTTGTGTCTATTGAAATAGCCATGTCAATTTACCTGGTACCATTATTTATAATCTGCTCGAATGTTGGACATACCACTGAAGTAGTTCTGACTGACTTCATGTCTTTCTATCAGTTGCATCTGGAACCTCGCCCAGAATTATGGTAATGAGATTTTATAACTCCGGAACATAAGAATGGCCATACTGGGTCAGACCAAAGGTCCACCTAGCCCAGTATCCTGTCTTCCGACAATGGCCAATGCCAAGTGCCCCAGAGGGAATGAACAGAACAGGTAATCATCAAGTGATCCGTTCCCTGTCACCCATGTTGGATCATATTAAAGAAGTTCTGTATTAAAATCACAAATGAGTTTGATTCCCCATAGTTTAAATTCCAGGGTATTACTAATTAAGAGGTCTCTTGGTTTTTGGTACTGCTTTTCTCCCTCTATGTGTTAAACTTGCAAGCTGCTAATTGTGTTAATACATTCTAAGACAGAGTCTGTTCTGTCAAAGTCAGATTCAGGACTCCCATAATTTGTCAGACCACTCTGTTTATTAGCAAAGCGCTTTGCTAATGCACCCAGATGTGAGCCCCTCTCTGAGGCTCAAGATAACTTATTTATACAGCTAAGCCAAAGCCAATTTAACATAAGAGACAAAAGAAAGCAGAAACTGACAAATATACATACATATCTTATTTGCATACTAACGTTTGCCAATCTCCTAGCTCAGTAGGAGCTCTAAGTTCATTAGTTTGAGGACCCATTGTCTCACACTCCTTGATGTTTCTCTTCCTGACAACTATATTTCAACAAACCCTTCAAGTAGCATTTCTTTAATGAATTATAATTTCAATATAATTCATTCTACTTTCACAGTTCTCAAAGCAATTCTTTGTAACAACAACTACTCACACAGAGAGAGACTCAAAGCAATACTCTGTAACAACAGAAACAGCACCCAGAGACTCCCCGCCCTTTTGTTGTATTCATCTAGCTTTAACAATTGTGATTAAAATAGAGAGAGAGGATGTATGTGGATGGATGCTTGGTGTGGATAATAACTGAATGATCAGGGAGATGCCAGCCTAAGAATCCAGTGTCCATCGGCTGAAGAAGGCGTCAAGTGGAAATAACCAGAGGACCCCCGGAGGGCAGAGTGGAATCCACCCAACAGCCTCAAGGATGGGAGAACCAAAGAACAAGATAACATCTGGCAGCACAGCGCCGTCAGGAATGTGCCATCTGCTGATTGATTCAGCAACAGCATGATGAAGCAATTCCCATAGACTGGCATAGAAAGAAATTCCTATAAAAATGGACTCTAGAACGTGAGAACTTTGGTGTCTGATTCTGCAAACCAACTTCCAGGAGCATCAGATGAGTATCTGACAAGGCCCTGCTCCCTCCTCATGTCCAGGCCGCCTGGCCAGTGGCTTGGCATGAGCAACTCTAAGGCTGGTAACTATGATAACAACCTTGCAGAACCTCTGTGTGTGTGTGTGTGTGTGTGTGAGAATAAATATGAGATTGAATGGAATGTTATAGCTATAACTAACTGCTTACTATGATTCTTTCTGTATTCACAATAAATGTGGTATTTTACCTTTTCCCCTTTAATAATATCCTGCTGGTTTTTATTTTATTGGTATAACACCCATTCCCAGCTTCTGGCAAACAGAGGCTAGGGACACCATTCCTGCCCAGCCTGGCTAATAGCCATTGATGGACCTATTCTCCATGAATTTATCTAATTCTTTTTTAAGCCCTGTTATAGTCTTGGCCTTCACAACATCCTCTGGCAAAGAGTTCCACAGGTTGACCGTGCGTTGTGTGAAGAAATACTTCCTTTTGTTTGTTTTAAACCTGCTGCCTATTAATTTCATTTGGTGACCCCCTAAGTTCTTGTGTTATGAAAAGGAGTAAATAGCGCTTCCTTATTTACTTTCTCCACACCAGTCATGGTTTTATAGACCTCAATCGTATCCCCTCCTTAGTCGTCATCTTTTCCAAGCTGAAAAGTCCCTGTTTTATTAATCTCTTCTCATATGGAAGCCGTTCCATACCCCTAATCATTTTTGTTGCCCTTTTCTGAACCCTTTCCAATTCCAATATATCTTTTCTGAGATGGGGTGACCACATCTGCATGCAGTATTCAAGATGTGGGCGCACCATGGATTTATATAGAGGCAACATGATATATTCTGCCTTATCTAGCCCTTTCTTAATGATTCCCAACATTGTTTGCTGAAAATTCATACCTGCAGGCTTAATTGCTGGTGCCAGGTACTGTACAACATGTCCCTGTCCTTGTCCATATTTTTGAATGATCCTTTTGTTGAATTATATGTGGACTAAGTTATTTTAAGAGATTATGTGTTAAGGTTCAATAAAACCAAATCACTTCAATTTTCTTCTTGCTCGTGTGTTTTTGGGGAAGTTTTTTTAAAATTTCAATGAACTTACAGTGTTTTCCTTTCAACAGTCTATTAATGGTTGGGTGACTTGGATCGCAGATGATAGAGAAACTTCTCGAGCCCTAATTATACATAATCACATGACTTTAAGATATGGGAAGACTGAAAATGCAGCTGCGTGAACATACTACATACAACAAGCAGAAAGGACACAATTATTTTTGCATCAGTCATACTCTGGCATTTGTGGGTTTTTTTCCCCAAAGGCGGGGCTATTTCTGTCTTTAAAATTGGCATTTGTCGTAACCATTTCAGTACAGTAACTCCTCACTTAAAGTTGTCCCAGTTAACGTCTTACATTGCTGATCAATTAGGGAACATGCTTGTTTAAAGTTGTGCAATGTTCCCTTTTGACATTGTTTGACAGATGCCTGCTTGCAGAAAGAGCAGCCCTTTGCAGCTAGCTGGTGGGGGCTTGGAACCAGGGTGGACCAGCTGCCCCCCTATCAGCTCTCCGCTCCCCTAAGTTCCCTGTGTGGCAGCCACCCAGCAGGCTACCAATTGCTGGCACTTCAGTTGTCCCTCCCCTCACTGCCATATGCTGCTCCTGTCCTCTGCCTGGAGCTGCTCCCGGGAGCCTCCTGCTTGCTATGCGGGAGGGTTGCGGGGGAAGACAAGAGGGGGGCTAATATCAGGGTGTCTCCCTGCTCCTGCCACCCGCTTACCCTATCTCCATAGAGCAGTAGGGAGACACGACAGGGGTCAGGACAGAGGGAGGTTGCAGGCAGCCGCTGCTGCTGTCTCAACTTCCTGATCTAAAAATGCAGTGTACTTAAGAGTGGGGGCAGCGTACTTAAAGGGGCACTGTGCATCTCTCTCTCTCTCTCTCTCTCACACACACACAGGGCGTGTGTGTCTGTCTCTGTCTGCCATGTTGTCTCTCCTCCCTCCATTCCTGCTGCCTTGTAGAGTGTGAGGCTACATTAACAGCAACGTGTTAACCCTCGAGGGCTCAGCTGAGTGCTAGTTCATCATTTAGCAGTAAGGCATCCCCGGGGAAATATCCCCCCCTCTGGCTCCCCCACCTCAACCAAGCTTCACAATCATCATTGCTGTGTACAGTATTAAATTGTTTTAATATTTATACTGTGTATACATATATATATATATATAAAATATAGTCTTTTGTCTGGTGAAAAAAATTTCCCTGGAACCTAACCCCCACCCCATTTACATTAATTCTTATGGGGAAATTGGATTTGCTTAACATGATTTCACTTACAGTCACATTTTTCAGGAACGTAACTACAACGTTAAGCAAGGAGTTACTGTACACTATCCTCATTGTGAAGCAAGAAACTAGGCTATGATATAAACATAGGCTCTGATCCTGCAATTGACTGCACATGGGTGCCAGGACAGCCAAGCACAGTAAACTGCAGGATTGAGATCTCACTTTCTCACAGTACATCCTCATCTTGAAATCCCTACCTCCCATTTTGGGCGCTCTATATCTTTAAGACAATAGGTGTAGATGCGGGGGAAGAGAAGCTACCAACATATTACTACTATTCACTATGTACAATGTGCTCATTGCATTGTTATTTCACCTTTCCACTCCACCCCAATTTGTCTCTTTTGTTCTGCCATAGACCTACAACATAACCTTCCTTGGGCAGGGAGTCTTTTTTTAGAACGTATTTAGACAGGGCCTACCACCGAGGAGCCCAATGCAAGGATCACAGCCTGTCAGTGCTACTGTACTGTTAAATAATAATGGGAAAGAAAGCATACACTTGTCAGCAAGATTGCCAGATTAAATACTGTACCTTTCACTTTGATACGGTATCTTTCAAGAATGTATCCCAGCATGCCTAATCTGGCAATGTTTGAAGTATAGGCATGTGCTGCTTTAAAATCCAATGCATTTTTTTTGCACTTATGAAATTAAATGAAGTGTCACTTAGATTGAACATAAATCTTATTAATAAATTAGTTATATGTTGTGAAAGGTTTTTTTATTGCTTGTCCGGACTAGTGCAGTTGTGTCTTTCCTACACTGTGTGCATGGGTCTATTTGTGAAAATGAAAGTCATGGCAGAACCATCCCTACTCCTCAACCACTAAGTGGAAAAGGAAAGAAATGAGTGCCAATGATAGGCCTTAATGCAATGCTAACAGACTAACAGTTTGCTGTTACAGGTCTGTTACAGATTTGAGCAAACTACATGTGCTCTGTAGGATATGTGTACAGGTGGGTGTAGTTTAAGGCAGCCTTCAACACTTTAAACAAATTGAACAAAATATGAATGAAGACGAAGAAGGACTGGATTCACAAAAGGACTTAAGTTCTTAACTGCCAAATTAGGTGCCTAAATCCCATAGAATCATAGACTATCAGGGTTGGAAGGGACCTCAAGAGGTCATCTAGTCCAAACCCCTGCTCAAAGCAGGACCAATCCCCAACTAAGTCATCCCAGCCAGGGCTTTGTCAAGCCAGGCCTTAAAAACCTCTAAGGAAGGAGATTCCACCACCTCTCTCGGTGACCCATTCTTGCGCTTCACCACCCTCCTAGTGAAATAGTTTTTCCTAATATCCAACCTAAATCTCCCCCACTGCAACTTGAGACCATTACTCCTCATTCTGTCATCTGGTACCACTGAGAACAGTCTAGATCCATCCTTTTTGGAAACCCCTTTCAGGTAGTTGAAAGGAGCTACCAGAACCAGGCCACATTGGGATTCACACCTCCCCCCCCAAATCATCTGCCCCGAAACACTGTAGGTACCTTAACCCAGTGCCTACATTTTTGCAGTAAATGTTCCCTAGGGGGCCTATGTTTCTTCCTCTGAGCATGCATACTACAGCTCCATGTGAGGCATCCAGATACCTAAATCCAGAGCAATGCACAAACTGGGAGAAGACAGGCATTCTTCCACTTTAACTTGCCTTTGGAGCCCAATCCAGTGAGCATGCTCATACCGCACCTACCAATTCAGGCCCCTATCGATGACTTGGAAGGGACCTCCCTCATAACTTTTTTTTACTCAGCTGGGGATTGAGAGACCCCCAAGTTCAAATTCCCCCTCCATTTGAGGGGGTCAAGGAATTTGAACGGGGACCTCTTACCTCTCGGATGAGTGGTCAGAGCCAGGAGACTGGATCCCAAGTCTCCCATGTGAGTGCTTTAACCACCAGGCTATAGAGTCACTCATGATTCCTTGCTATCTCTGGCCCAATAAATCTTTCATTATTTATCCACCATGCAACAGCTTCAACATTGGGGCACAGAGGACAAGCAAATATGAGTGACTCTGTAGCCTGATGGTTAGAGCACTCAGCTGGGAGTTAGGGCAACCAGGATCCAGTCCCCCTCCAATGACTTCTTTAATATATCCACCATGGAACAGCTTCAACAGAAGAGAATGGAGCCCCCAGTCTGAATATTCCATAGCTCAGTGGCTAGGGTGCTCACAGGAGAGGTGGCAGATCCCTGTTCAAATCCCTATTCCCTCTGAGAGGAAGGGGGGATTTTAACCAGGGGTCTCCCACATGCTCTAACCACTTGGCTAGACGTTATAAAAGGAGGACCTCCTTTCCCCCTCCCCCACAAGTGTCTTGCAAAAAAATGGCATAGGCACCTAACCCCAAGAGAGGGTTCACTGCTGAGAATCCCAGGTGGAGGGAGAGGCCTCCCTGCAGCCGTGACTTAGATGCCTATCTTAGAGGGGCAGGGTTAAGCACCCTCAGCCAGTAGGAGCCACCTTGTGTTCTGGCTTTTTGTGAATCCAATTCTCAGGCGTCTAACTCAGGCTTTATGGATCCCAGGATCTTCTAGGCATCTGGGAGTTAGGCATGGCAATATTCATAAACAAATTTAGGCATGCCGGTAGTGAATCTAGGCCTAAAGGGTTAACAGAAGACAACATACAGCAGCATTTAGGACTCCTCTTTAGCTGTTGGGCAGATGTTCTGCCTCTGAGTTGCTTATGGACAGAGCAGCTGGCTGGAGTGGAAGTAAAAGAGAAACATATATAAATGCATGTTGCACGCTGAAGACCACTCATATACAGCAGCTTTCATATGGTATAAAGAACAAGTCTACCTCCAGTAATTTGAGACCTGGGCTGCAGGTGTGGCTGAATAAAATTCAGGGGGGAAAGTGGTCATCAGATTGATTGATTACAATAACAGCGAGGAGTCCGGTGGCACCTTAAAGACGAACAGATTTATTTGGGCATAAGCTTTCGTGGGTAAAAAATCCACTTCAGATGCATTTTTACCCACGAAAGTTTATGCCCCAATAAATCTGTTAGTCTTTAAGGGCCACCGGACTCCTTGCTGTTTTTGTGGATACAGACTAACATGGCTACACCTCTGATAATTGATTACAATGTGTGGATATCACCTAACTTCTAAAATTTTATCCAGTCGCTATCATGAAATGCTACTCTCCATTGTTCCACGAAACTGGGAAACAAAGTTATCTGCTGTGGCTATGTTTTCACCCCTCGTAAAATCTAGGAGGCAGGTTCATTCCAAACTGCGGCAAGTAGCAGCTCATTCCATGTTCAGGTGAAACACTAGCCACCCAAGTGGCGACCGATTGGAGAAAATATTGGGCTTTTCATTGTTTTGTTTCATTTATTAACCATTTTTGTGGAGTTTACACTCACATTTTTAAAAGCAATTTTTATGATTTCGAGGACACGCATGCTTTAACAGCTTAAACATTCAAGGCGTCATCATGTTTGGGTTATGGCTGTTTGACCATATGAGCTATTAGTTTTATTTGCCTGGCTTAAATATGTTCTGACCACATAAAAGCAGCAAATGGCATGTATGTTTATGACAGATATTTTAGTTTTTCAGAATCTCTTGCCCTAAGTGACTTTTCACCAGCCATTTATTATGGTTTTTTGACTTAGAAAACAATTTAAAAAACATTTAAAAAAGACTGTAAACCACTATCTTGTACTCCTGAGAAGTGATCTTTATTATGAAGTCAGTGCTCTCCAATTCACAGTGCACTAATGAACCAGGCCTGTTTTGAAAGTCTGTCTGTCCTTTAGTAATGTAACCAGTAATTAAATAGCGTATTAAAAACTGCCTTTAAATAATACAAGGAAGATTAGTTTGGAAGGACTGACAAACCAGTAAAGAAAAACACAACATGGGATTGAAGTCCTCTGTAGTACACTACTAATCAGAAATTCCTACATCACACTATAGATACTATTAACAACTTTTCCAGTATTACATGGTGACATTTTATTTAGTTATTACTTAAGGTGAAGTTTTCATAGCAAAATAGTTGACTTTTATGGCTAGTCTGCCTCTGATTAAATTGAGCACCTGTAAATTACATAACCACTGGATTATGGCAAATTAGGTCTACAACAAGAACTAAAAATTTTTTATACACTAATAAAATCTATACAAAATACTTTTTACAATACTTGGATCAATCTGTAACAGTTTTTATATCTTTAAAAGTACAGAGTACATACACATTTTGGACTTTAAAATGGCAGATTTAATGCAGCTATTAAGTCTACAATTTCTAATTTAAATGCAGGTTTTTAACAGCACACATCCCAGGATGACATTTAAAAAAAATCCAACCGTTTATTGGAAGATAAAAAGTCCTTGATTTACCATATTAAAATATAATCTATCAGAAGAAGTGTGTTGATGGACAAGTTTATAGATCTTGGACTATTGCATAACTCCTATTGGCATCAGAGGAGTTTGTATATTTATTAGAAACCAGGAGTTGGATCCTTACTTCAATAAGGAAAACAATTTTAAAATTTTTCTTCCACTAACAGTCTCATTTCGTCTATGTAGTTTGGTGAATTTTTGTAAGTAGTGGTGAATTCTATAGTTCAATTTTATGGTCACTAACAAAAGACACTACAGTTCAATGGGAGTTAACTAACCAGTTAGCTAGTGTTTTAGTGAATTAGCTAGTCAGTAAGCCAAATATGCTGTGTAACTTTGATTCTTTGTAACCTCATTAAGATTTCAACTGAGCAATGGGGTTGGGGGTGGGGGGCTGCGGAGGGAGGGGAAGCTACAGAATTGTGGCCTAATATATACATAGCTTAACTGTAATAGCAGATTTAAAAAAAAAAAATCTTAGGGTACCTTGGCCCCATGACTGTAGCATTCACTACTTGGTAAGTTGTGTTTCCGAACTCCCACTACTACACCACTTAGAGCTAAATAGTGCAACCCTTTCTCTTGTTGGTGAGGACTTACACACGAATAGTTCTATGAACTATTTGTAGGAGTAAGTGCTCACCAATGTACACAATTGTCCAGAGATTATCCCTAAGGAAACACCAAACACATCTAGCTCAGTTCTGGGCCCTTTGTTTAGCTAACAACACAGCATATCTTTCTCCTCAGAAAAATATTTGTGCTTTCACTGTTCAACTTCATAGAAAGGAACTTGCACAAGGAAGCAGCATCCATTAACAAGCCAGTGTTACTCCACAAATCACCAGTGCAGGATTACTCATATAGGACAAATTAAAGTCAAGCAATTTTAAGAGTATACGGGGCAGCAGAAAGTTTTCTAATAAAATTTACACTTTGTCTATTAGTAGTTCAAATTCTCCATGTTGGCAAGATGCTTTATACACTATTTCATAAAATCCTATCTTTTAGCCAGTGTTTTGAATATTGCTATGTAAAATGTATTTTATTACCTGCAGAAGAAATAAAATACAAGATCTCCAGTCTTTCTATTGTTGAATAGTCTTAAGAAAAATATGCATTTCAGATTCCCAGCATAGGATGACAATGTAACCTGTATGAAAAGTGCACCATGAGCCAGGGCTTCTATCTATGTCCTCCATATTTGGCCACCCAGTCTGTTCTTCCATGTACTGGTTGAATTGGAGGTGGGCGGGTCAGGATATTCATGTTTTTTGCAGCTGGATTGTAAGTAGGGCCTGGTAATTGAGCACGAGCAGCTTTGGTTTTCCAAGAATAATCTGAAAGAAACAAACAAACAAAAGGTCAGAAGCAGTGGGGATGAGAAGTTACATATCTCACCATTTTAAAGGAGAAAAGATCCAAAGCTTAGCTATTTGTGACTCATGGAATTAAAAGGTGCTAACAGACCTGTGCCATTCTCAGTAGAAGGTTGTTCAGTGTGACTGATCTTGAAATACTAACTGGTTACTGCACTTGCACAATAAAAGATCTATTAAATTAGACAGTGATGGCTATATAAGGTTTCTATCGAGTCTAAAGCAAGTTTCCCAAAAAGTGTTTTTACTTACATGGATACAGGAGAGGCAAATATATTATGACGTGTCTTACTGGCAACTTTCATCTGACAAGCACCCCCCCCCCCCAATGTTCTCTGTTAAAATGTGTTGAGATTGAAATTTAGTCCAAAATTGGATTTTACAGCATATATATACACATCTGCACTGTGGACACTGTTGTCACTGAAAATGGGTGTTTACTTGTCTGATAATTGAGTCTTAACTTGTTTGAAAATATTAACTTTTTTTTATTGAGTGTTGGTCAGATTTGTCAAGAATCAAAATGGTGTCTGCTGGAACACCCACCTCTGCTGAAGACCCTCTCACTTTGTATTTCTGTGACTCTACTTCCTTGGTTCTCCTCCTCCTCCTCAGCTGAGAGCTCCTACAGTATTACTATTGCTGGATTCTCTTTCTCTCCTCCTTTCCCATCCCTCTGTTGATTGTCTCAAGCTTGGTCATTGGTCTTCCTATTTTTTCACTCTACATTTGCATCTGGGTGACCTCATTAACTCCTACGATCTCTCATAACACCTCTTTCAATCTACCTCTACATCCCTATTCTCCCAGACCAGACTTCCCACTCCATGTTTTTCTGATACTTCCTTTTGGACGTTTTGCCACTTCTCAAGCTTAACATGGTTAAAACAGAACTAAACTTCACTGCTAATCCAATTCCCTTCCTTTTTTTCCTGTGATCATTGTCAACTCTGTGCTCCAGATCACTCAAGCTCACAACTTTGAGGATATTTGTGATTCTTCCCTTTCCTTCTTTTTTCCCAGCCGTATCTCATCACTCCTTCCTCTGTGACATTCCTCAGATAAGCCCTGTCTCTTTTACTCCTAGCACTAAAAACTGTTCAATGGCTTGGTGGTCTCTCATCTGGACTCCTACTCTCTGGCCTTCCTAATTCTCTTCATTCCATCTATCCAATATGAGGCAGACAAAATAATCTCTTTTCCCTGCTGCTACAGCCAAATCGCTCTTCTCCCATTTGAATCACTTCACTTGCTCCCTGAATCTTTCAACATCAAGTTTCAACTGCCCTACATAGTTGAGGATTCATGCATTTAGAAGAGGCCACCCCAAGGAAGTGAAACTGTGGGACATATCTTCCCCTAGCACACAAGTACTATTTCCATTCTGAATTCTATTGGAGATAATGTTGATCCTTTTAGCATTAACTACTGCTCTGTGCCTTCTACCCCTCCCCAGAGGGGTTAGTGGCAACCTGGCTTCAAATTGAATTCTGATGGTAGTGGGGAAGGTGAGCAAGTAGTCATGTATGGGGGCTGGCCCTTTGCATGTATGACTTACAGTCTGGGAGCCAAATGCAAGGTTTTAGCAGTCCTTTGTTTTAGTGTCCACACATTTGTTTGTGGATTCTGATTTTCAAAACCCTAAATTCAAAGACCTTGTCACTGTTTATCATTTTGAAAAATGAGCACTTATTATGACCTCCCCTCCTGATCCACAAAACCAGGTTACAATGAAACTACTTTTACATTGAATTTCAAATTATTTTGTTATTAAAACTTCACGCTAATATTTTGATTACCTAGGAGGTACATATGTTATTTCTGTATTAGTGTCTATATTAGCAGTATAACTAACCAAGCCACAAGGCATTCCTCCTGGCACAACCACAGCATGCAGAAAACCACCAAACAGATCAAGAAGGCTGACATGGCAGAGCCAATCAAATATGATTTACACACTGAGCATTACAGTGATCCAAAGAAAGCCAGACTTGCCCATGGAGACAGCATGAAAATTAGTGTTACCCTTAAAAGGTGCTTACTCATAGAATTAGCACAGTGGTTTTCTCAAAGATATATTGCTCCAGAAGGTTGCCCAGAGTTCAATGGATATAATACCTAGCTTTGCTGAGAGAGCAAGGACATGCTCGCATGCCAAAAACCAAAGCTATATACATGCCTCTTATTGACATGACAGCACCTGAGCCAGACACGACAAAAGACTTTTTGGATGGTTAATTTTAGCTAAGCTAATTTTTTCTTTACCTTTTTAATGTCACTGATAGTGAAAAGATATGATAGGCAGAATAAATGAAAATAGATGAGAGCACAATTATTTTAGAAAATCAAAGGAAGCAACAAGCCCAGAAGCTTACGTTATAGGGAGAAGAAAGTAAAGTGCTACAAAAAAAGTAGTATTCTAACCAGAGAAGCTAGGTAGAGAAAAAAAAAATGGTTATGGCATCCAGTTCATTATTATCTGTCTGCCAACACAGTACTGTCCCCTACAGCAGTGGTACTCAAAGTGGTGGTCCGCGGACCGGTGCCGGTCCACGAGCCATCGGCTGCCGGTCTGCGCGCACATTGGGAAAAAAAATTGCCGGTCCCCCACATCAGGTAGCTTGAGAAGCACTGGCCTACAGTATGTGTTATTACAATTTTGTTCAGTCTAGTTTTAAAATGTCCCAAGCAATGGGCTTCCTCTACCTCTCTACAGAGATGTTTCCATAACCTAATTAATTTGCCAAAGTTTTTTTTTTTTTTTTTTCTTTTGAGCATCGTATTGGTCCTAAGATATGAGAAAGACAAGGTGGGTCAGACCGTGTCTTTTATTGAACCAACTTTTGTTGGTGAGAGAAACAAGCTTTCCAGCTCCACAGACCTATTCTTCAAGTCTACGTTTTTCGTCCTTGATATTTAAAATAAACCTTCCATTTCTTATCATCTTATAACTTTTCGTTATGGCCCTTGACTCACTCTAAATGATCCCTTTCCATTCTTGGCATTCACAACTTTCAAAAATGTGCAGCCATGTGTTCTCCTGTGAGTAGCTGCCTTTTCCAACCTGTTACAGACCAACATCCACAAACTGGTGAATCAAAACTCATCCCTTCTTTGTGTTTGACTTTATTAACCAAGAAACCAACAATAAGATAATGAAGTACAGCTCAAATCTGTTCCCTAGGCTTTGCTGCTCCTAGGGTTCCTACCTCAGGACTGAGCAGCCCACGCCCTAGGTCTTTTCTCTCTCTCTATGGCTATGTCTATGCTACACACTCCCTTCAGTACGTAGAATAGATACACTGCATGTACCCCAGCACAGGTATAAATAACAATGTAGACGACGAGGCATGGTTTAGGTGAATAAAGATATGTCTTAACTCTCTGGGTATGTACCCAACATGGATCTCTATAAGCCCAAGCACAGCTTACCCCATCTACACTGCTATTTTCAGTAAGTATCCCACTGCCTCCCTCCTGACAGAGCCTTTCATTGATTAGTATAGCTACATGTGGCAGTGTGAACACAGCCTGCTTTACACTGCAGCATGTCGCTACATGTATCCTACGTGACAACACCAGTGGTGTGTAGCGTAGATGTACCTTTAAGAGTCATTCCCATGTCCCTTATAGCTGTATGGAGTAATGAACCACCTGAAATAGTGAGTCAGCAAAGCATATTTCATACTTTTAGTGGGAGCAAAACAGGCCAACAGATGGGGTTTTCCAGACACCTACTGTCAGCCTGTTACAGTCCCTTTAACTGTAATGATGATTCCCACTGAGTTCCTTTAGGGCCTGATCCAATTTCCACTGAAGTCAACGGGGGGGGCCTGATCCAATTCCCACTGAAGTCAATGGGGGGGGGGGCTTTTTGTTGATTTCAATGGAACTTGGAGAAGGCCTTAAATCATTCCTCACAAGTCAGTTCCTCCTGTTCCTGATCATTTTTCCTGGTCTTCTCTGACCTCCCTCCAGTTTGCCAATATCTTTCTAGTGCCCAGAATGCGATGTCTATTACAGATGAGACGAGGTAACAAGTTATATGCAGTAAAATGTTGTATTGGTTTTAAACAGCTAAGTACATAAATACTGCAGGATAAAATGTAACGGTTCCTTTCACATATGCTTTAATACAATGCAGAACTACATCAACTGTAGTTATAGTCAGCCATTTATATTAGAGAAAATAGAAGTCAGACAAAATAGCCTAGCTACTTTGAAATTTTCTTTACCACAGCAGCATTATTTTTTGTAATATTCCACTCATCCAACACTATATTCTCATCTCAAAGCCCAAGGATTTACACGACCAACTCCCACACAATGAGATGAAAATACAACAGAATGCATCTTAAATGCCCATGCAAGGAGACCAGTCAAAACAGGCTGTTTAGCAGAGGGCCGTTTATTTAAAAAAAATTTGAAAAATAATGCTGAAATCTTTGGGGCTACTTCAAGATGGAAGCTTAAAAATTGGAATTTATTACTGATACCATATACCTGACTTTGTTAGTGGAAGATCCATGCCATTTTGAAATTGTAATCAGTCAGATCCGCAGTAAATGTCAGTCAGCATAGCTTCATTGTGTTATGTCAATTTACACCAATTGATTTACACCATTATAGATCCAGTCCAACATATCAAGTGGAAAAAGAAAGAAAGAAAGAAAACCCTCTTAAAAGCCCTCCTTGGAAATTATGGGAATTGAACATCCTTCCCTGTGCCTATGGTGCAGTACATGATAGGGTTACAGAGATGCTTCTTACCTGATGCTGATGCACCAAGAGGAGCCAGTTGTATCCTTTGTCCAGCTGATCCAACTTCTTTTTTATGAAAGGAAGGGATATATCCTCCAGACGGGTTGTAAGCAGCACCTACAAAGCCAAGATTTTCATAGAATCATAGGACTGGAAGGGACCTTGAGAGGTCATGGCAGGACTAATTATCTAGACCATCCCTGACAGGCGTCTGTCTAACCTGTTCTTAAAAGTCTCCAGTATGGAGATTCCAAAACCTCCCTAGGCAATTTATTCCAGTGCTTAACCACCCTGACAGTTAGGAAGTTTTTCCTAATGTCCAACCTAAACCTCCCTTGCTGCAATTTAAGCCCATTGCTTCTTGTCCTATACTCAGAGGTTAAGAGAAACAATTTTTCTTCCTCCTCGTAATAATTTTTTACATACTTGAAAACTGTTATGTTCCCTCTCAATCTTCTCTTTTCCAGACTAAACAAACCCAATTTTTTCAATCTTCTCTCACAGGTCATGTTTTCTAGACCTTTAACCATTTTTGTTGCTCTTCTCTGAACTCTCTCCAATTTGTCCACATCCTTCCTGAAATGTGGAGCCCAGAACTGGACACAATACCCCAGTTGAGGCCCAATCAGCGCAGAGTAGAGCAGAAGAATTACTTCTCGTGTCTTGCTTACAACACTCCTTCTAATACATCCCAGAATGATGTTCGCTTTTTTGGCAACAGCATTACACTGTTGACTCATATTTGGCTTGTGGTCCACTATGACCCCCAGATCCCTTTCCGCAGTACTCCTTCATAGGCAGTCATTTCCCATTTTGTATGTGTGCAACTGATACTTCCTTCCTAATTGGAGTACTTTGCATTTGTCCTTATTGAATTTCATCCTATTTACTTCAGACCATTTCTCCAGTTTGTCCAGATCATTTTGAATTTTAATCCTATCCTCCAAAGCACATGCAACCCCTCCCAGATTGGTATCATCAGCAAACTTCATAAGTGTACTCTGTATGCCATTATCTTAATCGTTGATGACAATATTGAACAGAAACAGCCTCAGAACTGATCCCTGCAGGACCCCACTCATTATGCCCTTCCAGTGTGACTGTGAACCACTGATAACTACTCTTTGGGAACGGTTTTCTAACCAGTTTTGCACCCACCTTATAGTAGCTCCATCTAGGTTGCATTTCCCTAGTTTATTTTTGAGAAGGTCATGTGAGACAGTATCAAAAGCTTTACTAAAGTCAAGATATACCACATCTACCACTTCCCCCTATCTACAAGGCTTGTTACCATAGCAAAGAAAGCTATCAGGTTGATTTGACATTTTTTTTTTGACAAATCCATGCTGACTGTTACGTACCATCTTATTATCTTCTAGATGTTTGCAAATTGATCGCTTAATTATTTGCTCCATTATCTTTCTGGGAACAGAAGTTAAGATGACTGGTCTGTAATTCCCTGGATTGTCATTTCCCTTTTTATAGATAGGCACTATATTTGCCCTTTTCCAGTCTTCTGGAATCTCTCCCATCCTCCATGACTTCAAGGATAATCGTTAATGGCTCAAATATCTCTTCAGCCAGCTCCTTGGGTATTCTAGGATGCATTTCATCAGGCCCTGGTGACTTGAAGACGTCTAATTTGGCTAAGTAATTTTTAACTTGTTCTTTCCCTATTTTAGCCTCTTCTGATCCTACCTCATTTTCACTGGCATTCACTACGTTAGATGTCCATTCACCACCAACCTTCTTGGTGAAAACTGACACAATGTAGTCATTAAGCACCTTTGCCATTTCCACATTTTCTGTTATTATTCCCCTCCACACACACTGAGTAACGGGCCTACCCGGTCCTTGGTTTTCCTCTTGCTTCTAATGTATTTGTAGAATGTTTTATTGTTACTCTTTATGTGTCTAGCTAGTTTGATCTCGTTTTGTGCCTTGGCCTTTCTAATTTTGTCCCTACATACTTGTGTTTTTTCTATTCATCCTTTGTAATTTGACCTAGTTTCCACTTTGTGTAGGGCTCTCTTTTGATTTCTAGATAATTGAAGATCTCCTGGTTAAGCCACGGTAGTCTCTTGCCATACCTCCTATCTTTCCTATGCAGTGGGATAGTTTCCTCTTGTGCCCTTAATAATACCTCTTTGAAAAACTGCCAGCTGTCTTCTGTTGTTTTTTCCCCTAGACTTGCTTCCCATGGGATCTTACCTACCAGCTTCCTGAGTTTGCTAAAGTCTGCCTTCTTGAAATCCATTGTCTGTATTTTGCTGTTCTCCCTCCTACTATTCCTTAGAATCATGAACTCTACCATTTCATGATCACTTTCACCCAAGCTGCCTTCCACTTTCAAATTCTCAACAAGTTCCTCCCTATTTGTCAAAATCAAACCTAGAACAGCCTCTCCCCTGGTAGCTGTCTCCACCTTCTGAAATAAAAAAATTGCCTCCAATACATTCCAAAAATTGTTGGATAATCTGTGCCCGGCTGTGTTATTTTCCCAACAGATGTCTGGGTAGTTGAAGTCCCGCATCACCACCAAATCCTGTGCTTTGGATGATTTTGTTAGCTGTTTAAAAAAAAACCTCATCCACCTCTTCTTCCTGGTTAGGTGGTCTATACACTGATGTACAAAGTTTTAAACTTTTGAGCTTGATTCAGGCAGCCAACAGATCTTTACTTGCTCTTCATGGTCACTTTAAAGCTTATTTATGGTACAACAACCATGCAAAGTATCAATTTTATATAAGAAACTGATATCTGTTTAGAAAATGTGTGTATGCATCTTTACTTAGAGTCCAGCTAGGATACAAAGGTCTAATCTACACTACAAAGTTAGACTGACTGAAGTCGACTTGTTTCGATCTAGTTGTGCATGTCTGCATCTAAACCTCTCCCCCACTGATCTAACCACCACATTACAGTGACACAATAACATCACCTTACTGAAAGATGCAAAAGCATGCTCCACCTTCCATCGACACAGTGTGAGAGTAGACATTGAATCACATGTGTTGACCCTAACAGTTCTCCTGCAGCCATCCCACAATGCCCCTATTTCTGTGCCAGTGGTCACTCTGGTCACAGTTTGGAACTCCACTACCCAAGAGACAGAGACTGGAACCCACCCTCTCTCTTTAAAATCCTCAGCATGTTTTTGAAATGCCTTTTCCTAATTGCCCATCCTGATGAGCACACCTACAAGCTCACTTCTGTGAGCATGCAATCATGCCAGCCCACACACATTCCTGTCTGGAAGAGCTACTGGACACATTCCTGCCTGGAGCAGGAAAGAAGTCATGGATCTCTTTGGCCTCTGAGGAAAAGAGACTGTACAAGTACAGTGAAAGACCAGCAAGAGAAACAGACATCTATGAGCAGACTGCACAGGCTAGTCTCAGCTCTGTTGTGCCCTCCCCACACCTCCCTGTACAGGAGTCAGCAAAAGTGGTACTCTTTCTGCCAACCTCCTCAGCTCTCCATTCAGGGCAGGGCTGAGAGCAGCTGAAACAATACATGCTTCCCTACCTCCCCAACCCATCCCACACCGAAATGCAGATCAATAAAGAATGACACAAAAGTCCAGATGAAGGATAAATCTTTAACAAAACATGGCCCTGGGACATTACCCAGGGTACAATCTGGACTGTTGGATAGCATGTCCCCTCAGTTCTCCTGCCTGGGGTCCGTTTTACACTGCTTCACTATGAGAGCAACCACTCCTAGCCTGCTCACACACAGCCTCCAGCATGTAAGTTACCCCCAGCTATACTGCAAGAGTGCTTCAGCCAGCCAGCCATTCTTGAATTATACTGTAGATCAGCAGTTCCCAAACTTTTGAGGGTCATGACACCCCTTATCCCTGTCTGCACCCCCCCACACACCCCTTGGAGCTGGGGCTGGGAGTGGGGCTGCAGCTCAGGGGGCGGAGGGGTGGGGGAAGAGGACAAGGATAACGGCGCTGGGGTTGGGACCGCAGCTGGGGGTGGGTCTGGGGCCGGGAGCAGGGCTGTGGCCAGGGACAGGAACGGAGCCACAGCTGGGCTGTGGTGGGGGCTGGCAACTGGGCCCGCAGCCAGGTGCGGCTCTGCTCCCGGCCTTGTCCACAGCCTCGGCCATGGGTCGGGAATGGAGCCATGACCAGTGGCTGAAGTTGGGTGCTGGTGCGGGGGGTGGGAGTAGAGCTGCGCGAAGGCTGGAGATGGAGCCAGGCACAGGACCAGGAGCCGGGAATATGGCTGGAGACAGGACTGGAGCAGAGCTGGGGGCGGGAAGGGGTTAGGTGGTGCTCCATCCCCGCATCCATGGGGGCTGACCCAGACCCCACTGCTCCACATTCCTCCACACCTCCCTAGGGAGATGCGCCCCACAGTTTGGGGAAGCTGTAGAGCGACACCAGCAAAGTCCCCATCCCAGACTTCCCCCAGAAATCTGCATCTTGTACTGCCAGTACCCTCCTTGACAATAAAAGTTCATATAAAGTCTGTCATTTCATTAATAGACTCTGTCATGGTATCAGCATATGTAAGGGTGTACCAGGATGTGACCCCTGCCCCTCACAATGCATGCATGGCTCCTCATGCAGGGCATAGCCATTGAGCCATCTGAAGCAAGTAATGGAATAATCCAAAAATATGAAGAGCTGATATTATATTCCTTAGGTATTATGCACCTGTTGTGCCAGAAAACAGTCCACAGGCTCTGTGATGCTTGCAGTGAGTACTGTGTGAGGCATTCTGTTTCACATCAATATTCTCCACACTCTTACACTAGTGTGATTTCACTGCAGTAAATGCAATTACATCAACGTAAAATCAGTGTAACCAGGTGGAGTTGCTCTGCACAGTTGCAGCTAGCATCTGCTTAGCAAGCTGCAAAAGTATAAAAACATCTGGCGTAGATGCATGTGCTTCTCCCCTAGAAAACTTCATACCCATTTCCCAGCAATACTGCAGTCACACAGGTGGCAGAACAGAGCAAGTGTTAATGTAGACAGGATTCGCTGCATCATGAAAATGTGCATGTGAAGCAGCCCTAGTGGAGACAAAAGTCCTATAAATGCTGACACTGTAAGCACTATGTCATGGACACTTGCTCTGACCTTGACAACAACAGGACTCTCTTGCATACACTGGTGTTAGCAACTTTGGAACATTTTGGCCACGTAATTTTAGTGTGCACACAGCCTTTTATATTATCAGAGTTTATCTGTAGTACAGAAAAATACTTATAAATTTCCCCCCATTATTTTCTCTTCTCCTTCTACTAGGAACTCTCTGTCTTAGTGGAAGAACATAGCAGATCAATACTTTCCCACCACCAAATTGTTAAAAACACCAACCAACATTTTAACTGAATAATTTAAAATTCATAAGACATACTCCAAAGCAGAGAGCTAAGCAAGGGTGTGCCTTAGTACAGCACCAGTGCTGTGGTGCTTAAGGCACTTGGCTGAATGCAGCACACCAAAAGCCTATTACTGCAGAAGCTGTTGTGGTTTATTATTATGGTGGTGAAATACTCTCTGGCTTCAGAACAGGGCTAGCACCAGGGCACAAAGATTCTAACAAGTCAGAAAGCCTTAAATATTATTTAATAACTATATGTCAAATTTCTGTCCTCAGATTTCCAAGGCTGCACTAGTGTAATTGAGGACAGCCTACTGGGTGGTTTTCAAGTTGACCTAAGTCCTAGGGAAATGACTGCCTTCCCCTCCCACTGTCACAGGACCGCCTCCACTAAGGACTTGATCCTGAACCCACTGAAGTACACAGTAAAGCTCCCATTAACTTTAATGGGGCAGGATCAATAACTAAGCATGTTTACTAGAGCTTGACAGATAGAAAAAAGATGTGGCCCAGTATTTCAGTATGAAACACTAAAAGAATTCTTTAAATATGTTCATATATTTGGAGTTCACCTGCTTGACACAAACTACTGTGGGCGAAGTTCACAATGGGGAAAATCCTTCAGCGTGCTCCATGCGCAAGTAAACAATCGCAGACTGACTGACCCCAGCTGTGTCCTCAATCCCCCCTGCCATTATAAGAGAGTTTATGGAGCACAACTCAGCGGCAAGCAGATCCCCTGCATTCCCTCCTCTCACCATATCCCTCCCCCCTGCACAGCAAAACCAAAATGATCCCTCTGCAACTGGGATCCCTCACTTTTACAGGGAGGGCAGGGTTTGCCACAACATGGAATAATAGCGATTAAAACTGAAACAAAAGTGTAAGATCATTTGGAATGCATTATACAAGAGCAACTGTTACAAGAAAAGCAAAATAAGAAAATGCATGACATAACTATGCAACCTGCAAAGAATCATCTATCCCAAGCTATAATTGCCATAAATTACCTTTTGGTGCCTCTAAATTTTCATTCAACCTTTCTTTGCATGATAGTTTTTCAATTGGTTTAATTATGTTTTCTTCTGCAGAGAAGGCAGAAGAACGAAAGAAAGAACGAAAGAAAGAAAGTCCTTCAGAAAATGTAGATGAAGAATTGATTAGGTGATTTGTAAATAGAAATAGGGGAAAACACTGAAATCAAAACAGGTGAGAATGAGTGTTTAAAGTACCTTTATAACTATGACTTCAGACCTATGTTTGCAAAAAGGCCTTACCCTAAAGTAGGAAATGGTGCTACTGAACTCACCACCAGGCTTCTACTCAAGGGAAGCAGAATATAATTGATCACCAATGTAAATATAATAAATCACTCAAGCATGGTTAGCTAGTCAGACTGCAGGCCTAACTGAACCTAACCCTATAATTCTGCATAGAGAGAGTGCCTCATCATTTGAAACTAACCTGCTCTTAAATTGTTATGTTTTATGGTTACACTGAGGGAAAGGAAAAATACCATTCCAAAGTAACAAACTTAATTTGGTTAATTTCATCAGTTAAGGGGCAATGACAACTTGAAATCTAATAAGTAAAAAAAAAAAATTAATGACTTAAAAAAAAAGGAGTTTCAGTGGCCGTACCTGCCTTTGGGACCCCTGCCAATGTCTGTGTTTTACCAGACATATTTTCATCTGTCTTTCTTAAATGCGTTTTACCCTGGTTTTGGTGTATAAAAGAGCCAGACAAGAAGCTGATGAACTATAAAGGAGAAATGGTGAAAATAGCTTTGGAAAGTGCTATCAAATGCACAAAGTAAACAAACAGAAAATAAATAGTATTTCTTCTCTAAATTCTTTCAGTTATAGTTATTGGAGGTAAAATTTTCCAGACAGAAGTGGGATTTTTAGGTTGATTGTGTCCATTTCATACATTTCATTTCATTATACATATATATATATATAATGCATTGATTT
Organism: Eretmochelys imbricata; assembly: GCF_965152235.1. NCBI lineage: Eukaryota > Metazoa > Chordata > Testudines > Cheloniidae > Eretmochelys > Eretmochelys imbricata. The sequence continues at coordinate 114,157,559 of NC_135573.1, read as the reverse complement.
TTAGTTTATCTGGAACAGAATTATTCAGCTTCATTTCACATTCTTATAGCCTGGAGCTGTGATCTTGTCCGATTTCATAAGCTAAAATGGATTCAGGCCGGTCACTTCTAGGACTGGAGACCTTCAAGAAAAGCCCAGGTATTCGAGGAAATAGGTCCACTGGTTCTTTAGATGGCAGTCTCCTACCAATCAATACTGAAGCATTACCCCATCATGTTATTAAGGGGGAAAGTACTGTTGATTGAAGGGGTCTTCTTTCAATAAAAGGTTAAAGTGAAGTCACTGAAAATGCCATGGCACTATTTAAAGGAGAAAGGATGGTTCAGTGGTTCAGGTGCTAGCCTGAGACTGCAGACCTGACCATGCTCCACTGAAGACTCACTACTTGTCCTAAATGACTTGCCCAAGGTCAAGTTTTTCAAAAGTATTTAGGTTTAGAGATGCAGAGACGTGCCTACTGGGATTTTCCAAAGCACCTATGCAAGTTAGGTATCTAACTCCAATTTATTTCAATGGAAGTTAGGTGCTTAACCTGCTTCAGCATTCTTGTAAATCCCCCTAGGTGCCGCTCTGCATCTTTATGCATCTGAATACTTTTGAAAATCTGGCCCTTTGTCTTTCTGTCTGCCTGTCTCATGTCCCCATTTGTAGCATAGGGATAATAGCACCACAGGGGTATTGTGAGGATAAATACATTTTGAGGTGCTCAGAAACTATAGTGAAGGGGTCACGTAAGTACCTATGATAGATATTTGAAAGAGATGCCCCTCATATTGTGTGAAAAATTCCAGTGTGGGTAATGCCCTTCTTCCTACCAAACACGACTCATGTAATTTCAGACAGATAGTATGTGCTTCACTTTCAAAAAGAAAACCCTGTATTGTTGATGGCACAGATTGGCTACCACACTCCCCCTTATTAGACGGGGCATTGCAGTTGCGAGGAAGTGAGACCTCTACATAGTATTTAAAACTCAAAGATCCTTCAGGATGAAGACTGCTACAAAAATTTTAGGGCCAGATATTCAGTTGATGATGTAAATCAGCATAGCTCTGTTGAAGTCAATAGAGGAACACCTAACCACACCAGCTGAGAAACTGGTTCTAAATTATTACTTTATTATCTAAAATCATAAAAAAGTAACAATGTGGTCTTATGGATAGAATACAGGGCTGGGAATCTAAGAGCCCTGGTCTCTAGTCCTGGCTCTGACATTAACTTGCTAAGAGATCTTAAACAAGTCACTTCACCTCTCTGTGCCTAATTTTCCCACCTGTAAAATGGGGATACTGTACTTATCATATAGTTCAGTAATTGTGTGATGCTTAATCAGTGAAAGCCAGACTCTGCCATCCTTACTCATATTGTGAAGTACATTACTCCAACAACCTTATTGAAGAAAGCAGGATTACTCGTGCAGTAAAGTACTATTTTGTTTGAGGAAGGTTGGCAGGCTCAATGTTTGAGAACTGCTTTGAGATCTGCAAACAAAGCACTCTGTAAACATTATTTTTATGATATGAGCTCACACCAAGCATCTTTTTTTTCTTTTTTTTCCATATGAGGAACTGCTCTTTTACCCAATGTTCCAGTTCAAATTGACTAGGAATAATAAGGTCAAATTACTTGCTTAAATTAACACAATGAGTTAATGGCTCTGATGGATTAGAACTCAAATTCTTCCTGGCAGAGCTCCATAATTGGACTTATATAGCATGTACTTTCTCCACACCCTGAAATGAAAATATATACCTTGGCATATAAATATAGAGTACACTGTTCTTTTCAGGGGATACACGTTAGAAGAGAAAAGCAAGAACACAGTGAAACAATTGGAAGCTAGAAGACCTTACCTAAATTAATTTTAAACAATAAAAATTAACACAAAATAATCCAGTATATACACAATTGTACTTATTGTAATTATGAATTACCTGCATTCGTTCTGTTAAAAGACAGACCTCCTCCAGTAGGCCCTAGTGGTTTAGAAAACAATGAATTGTTCCAGATTCCTTGAGAGCCTTCTTTACTGGCTGCTACTAAGGAGACATTCTTAGGATTTACACCTTGGAAAAGCAATAATTTTAAAGAGTGTGAATGTCAACTTCAAAAGGCAACGTATTAAGCACTTAAAATCTCAAGAATGGAAGAACACCTTGACAGTACATGAAAAGTATTTAGACTTTACATGATGTTACAAAGAACTAAAACTTTTTTCCTATAACTCAAAGAACAATGCACACTGCTTAGGTTTTACAACTGAACCCTAAAAAGACTAGTACAGAGAGAATTGTAATGATCAAATATATAAGATAAACTTTTAACAGCTCCAGAGACAACTGATCTTAACTTTGTAAAAGTCTGCCTTAATGTGAGCTACTATAGTTAAATGAAAGTCAAACAAAATACTAAAAATGTAGTAAAGTTTTTATGGCAATCAAGTAATTAACAGCCATTTGTTATGTACATAAAAGTTAAATTATGTGCTACCAAGTGCTGTATTTCCCATACAATGGAAATATAAAACCATTGAACAGTTACAACCACAAAAGGGGTATGCAAAATATTAGGCTTCCTGCGACTAAAAGAAAAACTGGTACTGTATTTCTAAAACACAGATGTATTGAAAGAGGTGGATGTGATTAAACAGCATGAAAGCAGCACCCAGATCTAGCAGAATTAAAGTAACAGATAAGTGTCCAGATTTAATATTTAGAAAGACCATTAAATACCATTTTTTTAAAAATCTGCCTTGGTGCTATGATTTTCTTACAAGCTGAGGTTGGTTTCTATTTTTGGATGAATACATTCATACAGTCTTCATATCAAAAATGTGGCTCTGAACCAGAGGAATATTAGAAATGTCCTTGAAAAATGAAGGAAATTGAGATTATTTATCAACTGGGCTATCTATAGGCAGACACACATTCTTTGGAGATTAACATTCTTGAGTCTTTGGGCCTTCATCTGACATTAAGGAATTGACTTTTTTCTTCCCAGCAGGGAATTCACTGGAAAGGCCTCAACTATACTTTTTGCAAAGTGAAAAACAAACTCATTTAGTTGGCAAATGAAGATTATTTACCTATAACTGAGATTCTTTGAGATGAACTCTGCATATTGTTGTATCAACCAGGCAAGGTACTAACAAGCTTCAACAGGACTTTATTATCAAAGTGGAAACCTCTTTACCAAGCTGCTGCTGCACCCTCTGAAGCTTTCTCCCAGTCTCTCAACTCCTCCCCCTTCCTTTCTGTTTCCTGTCTTTTCAGACTCCCAACAGCCAGTGCTCCCAGTTCTAATAATTACAAGCAATATCTAAACACCACATTCCCTCCTCTCTTAAGAAACTCTCCCAATTAAAACAAACCTTCTAACTACAGGAACAAATACGAAACAAGACACTATACTGTTGGCAGAAATATTACACTGAAAACACTGTAGATACTACATAACATAGTCTCTAGTCCAGATAGGTGGTCATCTGGGTCTGACAGGCCATCTCTCAAGCCCCGGTTCCAGTGCAATGTCTTGTTGTGTTGGTACTACAGTGAAGTCATCCAATGCAGACTGGGTGTTGGCATAATCTCCTCTTGGTGCATAGGCAGGTGCAAGATAACAAGCATTCCATACCTGCCCATCAGAAAGTCGATAGGTGTAAGGTCCCTTCTTCTCTATGATTTTAAGAGGAGCTGTGAATTTATGGTCCCCTTTGCATAAAATTCCAGGTTTTTGTATTCTAACAAAGGAATCACACTCAAACTTTGGTTCCTTAGCACCCCACCGCTTATCTGTGAAAGCCTTAGACTTTGCTTGGTTCTGTTCAACTGTTTTTCTCACATCATCCTCGTTTGGGGCATCAGGTCATGCCTTTAACAATCCAGCAACGTTCAGTTTAGTATTCATCTGTTTCCCATGCAGTAACTCTGCGGGTGATCTTTGCATTGTGGCATGTCATGTAGCCTGGTATGCTTGCAAGAAATCAGTACTGAAGGGTATCCACAATCGCCCTTCCAGTTTAGCCATTTGTAAACTCTCTTTCAAACTTCTGTTAAACCGTTCGATTTCCCCATTGGCTTGAGGGTAATACAGGGATGACCTTCTGTGTAAAATGTTCCTCTGTGCTAGAAAAGCTTCAAACTCCAGGGAAGTAAATTGACTACCATTATCTGAACCCAGTTCTTTGGTTCTCTTCCCTGCTAAAAACTGAAGAGAGGAACTTAATTAATTACTGTAGCAGAAGAGATTTGCAATGTAAATGCTACCTCAGGCCATTTACTGAAATAGTCTATTAAAATGATGGCATAAAGGCAGTCAATTGGAGCAGTATCAAAGGGTCCTACAATGTCAATCGCCACTTTTTTCCCCCATGCAGATTCAGGAAGAAAAACAGGCTGTAATGGAGGGGTACATGTCACTGCTGTCTTATCATGCATTTGGCAAGCGACACAGGATTTTATGAGTGGTTCAGTTTGAGAGTCCATCCCTGCCACCAATACAGATCCCATAGTTGTTGTTTGGTTCTGACAATTCCTTGATGAGTATCGTGTGCCAGGTGTATGAGTTTTGACTGTAATTCATCTAGCACAAGGAGCCGGTGTGTACCTCGTAGCACACAGCCATCAAACAAAGAAAGTTCATCCCGAACTCTAAAATAAGGCAGCAAAACTGGGTCAAGGTTTTTAGGGTGACTGGGCCATCTCTTTGTCAGATATTCCCATAGTTTTTGTTGAACAAGCAGCTTGAAATTGTTCTCTTGTAACTGCAGTGAGAGCACTTGTAACAAGCGTAAGCACTACATCCTCATCCTCCGGTGGACCATCTGGTGAAGGCAACGGCAGGCAAGAAAGGCAATCAGCATCCACATTTTGGTTTCCAGGCTTATATTCCAGTTCCTAATTGAAAACGAGTAGTCTTGCAGACCATCGAGCAATACGGTATCCTGCTCTTCCCAGTCCTTTCGTGGTGAGCAACGTCGTCAAAAGGCTGTGGTCTGTGCACAACTTGAACATGCGACCCTTCAGGTAAGTTCTCCATTTTTCAGTAGCCCAGACACAAGCAAGTGCTTCTTTTTCAACTGTAGAATATTTTCTCTCAGCATTACTTAGTGTCCTTGAAGCAAATGCAACAGTCCTCTCTGTGTTGTCCTCATGCAGTTGTGTGAGAACAGCCCCAAGTCCATAATCAGAAGCATCAGTAGTTACAATTGTGGGCAATGCAGGACTGAATAGTGCAAGTACTGGACTATGTACAATCGAGTTTTTCACCATTTCGAAACTAGCTTGTGCATCCATTGTCCAAACTAATGTTGAACTTCTCTGTAGTAATTCTCATAATGGTTCAATGACAGAAGCATAATTGGGAATGAATTTTGCATACCAGGAGGTAAGACCCAAAAAGGAACGTAAGGTTTGCAAATCTGTTGGAGGAGGAGCATTTGAAGTTGCCAGGATATGATCTGGATCAGGTTTTAGTCCAGCCTCTGAAATTGTATCCCCCAGAAAGGAAAGTTCAGTTTGTCTAAATTTGCATTTGGACCTATTGAGCTGGAGGCCTGCTGTACTGATGCAGTTTAGTGCAGACTGCAGGTTATTGTCATGCTCCTCAGAAGTATTTCCAAACACGATAATATCATTCAGATAGCACTGAACTCCATGTTGATTCTTCAGAATCAATTACATAATTTTTGAAAGGCACTTGGGGCAGATGCGAGACCGTATGGAACACATTTAAAACAAAATAGTCCCTCATGTGTAATAAATGCTGTGAGGGCTCTGCTATCGTCATGCAACATAACCTGATGGTATGCGCTCTGCAAATCAAGAGTAGAAAACATCTTTGCTCCACGTAGTTCTGCAAACACTTCTTCTGTGTGAGGAAGAGGATCGCTGCCAATCACAATAGCTTTATTTGGCTCCCTAAAGTCCACACAAAGGCGAATGCCTCCACCCTTCTTCTGCGTCTCTACTATAGGTGAAACCCATTCCGAGGAGTCGATCTCTTCAATAATGTCCGTTTGAACAAGTTTTCTAAGTTCCTCTGAAACAGCTTCCCTGTCTGAAAATGGTAAGCGCTGTAATTTCTGTCGTACAGGCATCACGTTATTCCTCATTTCCACTTCATGCAGAAACCCATAAGCACAGCCGAGTTTCTCCTCAACTTGGTGTTGGGTCCCAGCTGAAACTGGTGTGTATACCGCAAGAGTGCTTTGCTGAGGAAGATCAATTCGTCCATTAAACTACCCTAAGATTTAAAGCAGCCAATAAATCTCTGCCAAGGATAGGAGTGCCTTTGTGGACAATGTAGAACTCTGCAGTTATACAGCAATCACCAAAAGTAACTATTACTGGCAGGCAGCCATGTACTGGAATATGGTTTTTCAAATAGCACACCAAGTGAACTTTGGGTTCAGTAAGAGGCACATCTTTAAAGTAATGCTGATGGAATTAGGTAGTATAGATACTGATGAGCCAGTATCCAACATTAGCTGAATAAAGTGTCGTTTGCCTGAGGGTATGGTGGAAACATTTACAGTGCACTTTATCTGTTCTGGAATATGTGCAGTAGTGATTTTGTCCACACTCAGCACAGTAACATCTGGTATTGTAATTGCATGCACCTGTTGATTGAACTGGCTACTGCGAAATACTTTAGCAAAATGTCCAATCTTTTTGCAATGATTGCACTGAGCTACTTTTGCCGGACATCCTGCGTAGCTTGCAAGGTGTTGTGGGGATCCACAACGAAAACATGCTTTTACTGTATTTTGAATTTGCTGATTCGGTGGTTTTTCATTAGTTTTCCTCTTGCAATTGTGTCTGCAGTGGTAGTGAACTTTTCTGCAAAGGAGTCATAGCCTGGACTGTGACTCCTGTATCCATGCTCATTATTTTGGCTTCAGCTGTAGCTGACTCAATCTGAGTACCAATGGTTATTGCTTTTTCTAGTGTAAGTTGTGGTTCTAGAAGCAAGCGTTCTCTTACATGAAGCATGGTTGTTTTCTCAATGAGCTGGTCTCTAATCATCTCATCTGCCATATTCCCAAAAATCACAAATTACAATCAGACTCCTCAGAGAAGCAATATACTGCATTATAGTTTCCTCTGGCTTCTGCTCATGCTGGTGAAATCTGTAGCAATTAGCTACTACATTCACTTTTGGCACAAAAAAAATTCTTTAATACAGTGAGTGCAGTCTCATATTTATCATCTGCAGGGGGAAAAGTGTAAAATATACAGCAGGGGATTAGCAGAGCACGCTTTCTTACTTCAGAAATCTCTGTAGCACTGATTGCAAGCAGGTAAGTCTCAAACATATGGATCCAGGTAGTAAAAACAATTGGAGGCTCACATTTGGCTGCAGCTTCTTCCTTTTGCCGTCTGCGGCGGCAGCTTTTTCACTGCTTGGGGCGGCAAAAATCGTAGATCAGATCTAAATATCATTCCTTAAATTTAGAGAAGGTATAAAAAGAACTCCATGTTGCTGCCATAAAAATCTCTCAGAGGAACATACCTAGAAAAGCCTACAGAGGCTGCCTTCTGTCTAGTAGAATGTGTTTTAATTCCCTGAGGAATGGGCAGCCCTATCAGTTTATAAGCTTCATTAATACATACTCTAACGCTAGCATTCGTACAGATATAGCTTTCCCCTGGTTCTTTCTTAGGGTATGTCTACAGTACGATATCATTTCAAAATTATTCTATTCAAATTTTCGGAAGCGATTTTATACATTCGGTCTTCTGTGTCCCCACTAAAATGCGTGAACTCGGCGGAGTGTGTCCACAGTACCGAGGCTAGCATCGAATGTCGGAGCGGTGCACTGTGGGTAGCTATCCCACAGTTCCCGCCGCCCACTGGAATTCTGGGTTAAGCTCCCAGTGCATGATGGGGCAAAAACATTCTCGCTGGTGTTTTTGGGTGTGTGTCGTCAGTCGCGCCTCCCTTCATGAAAGCTACAGCAGACAATCATTTCGCACCTTTTTGGTGTGCAGACGCCATACTGCTTTCAGCAGACGGTGCACGATTTCGTATGCGGGGTGGGAGGTTGAGGCAACTCCCCTGGCAGCCAGTTTCACACAGCCAGACAACAGGGCCATTAGAAGAGTGCAGCAGGGCATGCTGCACATCAGAGAAGCTTTGAAAGCCAGTTTCATGACTAGCCAGGGTATGGTGTGACAGTTGTGTTTGTTTCTCTTAAAGTTACCCGCCCCCATATATATATGAAAGGAAATAAAGTCACAATTGTTTAAAAACCGTTCTTTATTATTTGTTGCACAAAACATTGAGAGAAATCAGAAGCTAGACGGCTGGGGGTGTGTGGGGGGGGAATTGGGTTAGGGGGGTGGAGGAGGAGGGAAGGACAAGTCCCGAAACCAAATTAAAATTTAGGATATGCCAGCTTTCTGTTGCTTGTGCAGTCCTCTAGGGTTGACTGTGTGGGTCCCTGTAGCCTCCCCCTCTGTGTTCTTGGGCGTCTGGGTGAGGAGGCTATGGAACTTGGGATGGAGGGAGGGCTGCAGCGGCAGTCTGTGGTCTTACTGCCTTTCCCGCATTAGATCCACCATACAGTGGAGCATGTCAGTCTGCTCCCCCATGAGCTTGACCATAGCATCCTGCCAGCTCTCATCGCTCACATCCCTCCTCTCTTCATATTCGTGTAATGCTTTATAGGACTCCGCAATTGTTTGCCTCCACACATTCAGCTGGGCCCTATCAGTGTGGGAGCACTGCATGAGCTCGGCAAACATGTATTCCCGAATTAATTTTTTCTGCCTTCTAATCTGGAGCAGCCTCTGGGACAGAGTAGATAGGGGCTGCATTGAAACATTTGCACCAGCTGCGGGAGGAGAAAAAGGGAGGGTAGTATGTTAAAAGATACATTTTAGAGAACAAAGGGGACACACTTTCTCAGTGAAACAGGCAATTCATAGTACACAGCACATGTTCTTTCTGTACAAGGTCACATTTTGCCTCTTATACTGAAGTGCCTGCCACTTTGGTGTGAGTAAGCCATCACATGCGGCCAGGCAACAGAATTCAGCTTGCAGGCAGCCATGGTAAGCCCTAGGGGCACGCTGGGTTCTGCTACTTCCGCATTCATTTCAATGCTTTCGAACTGCTGGGCCCCCTTTCCCATAGCAAGCAAAATGCCTGGTGGGTTTGCCATATAAAAGGAGGGCCTGCGGGCTCTCTGGGATGATCGCTTCACACAATACCCTTCCCCCCTCCCCCCCCCGACACACACACCCACCGCGTGGCTCCAATGAGGCTCTGAGTAGGGATGAGCCCTTTAAACTAAACACTAACAGCCCAGCACAGCTGGGTTTCCCCCCACCCCCCACTACGTGGCTCCGATCAAGCTCTCACTCACCAGAAGTGCTTTCTCCAGGGTCATGGTCCGGGAGCATGCCTTGGGAGTAGGGGGGAGGCTATTGGCTCCAGCGCTGAGAATAGTTCCTGGCTAGGGGGGGAAATGGGTTTCCCACTTGCCGTCTATGGACTATCCTGCTCCTCCAAAAACTCATCCTCCTCGCTCCGTGCTACTCCCCTCTTGCAGGTGTCCACGGACAGTGGTGGGGCAGTGGTGGTCAACCCCCATAATTGCATGCAGCTCATGGTAGAAGCAGCATGTATGGGGCTATGACCCAGAGTGTCCGTTCGCCTCCCTGGCTTTTTCGTACACTTGCCTGAGCTCCCTGATTTTTGTACGACACTGCTCTGTGTCCCTGGAGTAGCCTCTTTCTGTCGTGGCCCTGAAGACTTTAGCGTATGTATTTGCGTTTCTTTTTTTGGAACGTAGTTCTACCATAACAAATTAGTCTCCCCAACATGCGATGAGATCCAGTACCTCCCGTTCGGACCATGCTGGAGCTCGTCTGTGAATCCGGGACTGTGTGGTCTCTTGTGATGGTGGACTCTGCATAGTCGCCTGTGATGGTGGACTGTGCTGATGGTCACCTGTGCTGATGGTGACCCAACAGGAAATTCAAAAGTTCCTGGGGCTTTTACTGCCTACCTGGCTAGTGCATCAGAATTGAGAGTGTTGTCCAGAGCAGTCACAAGGGAGCATTCTGGGAAAGCTCCCGGAGGCCAATAATGTCAAATTGCGTCCACAGTACCTGTAACCCGGAACTGCAATCTCAAGTTTAGCGGTACTCCACTTGCCGAGGTGGAGTACAGAAATCAGATTAAAGAGCCCTTTAAATCGAAAAAACTGGTTTGGTCGTGTGGACGGAATCAGTTTTATTTCGAAGTAACTCGGCTAATTCCAAAACAACTGTGTACTGTACACCAGGCCTCAGCTGAGAAACAAATTTAGGGACAATCTAAATTGTTTGGTCCTGTCTAAATACCAGGCTAAAGCCCTTTTAACATCCAGAGTATGTAATTTAACCTCTCCATTGTGAGACTGGAGTTTGGGAAAGGAAACTGATAAAACTGAAGACTAGTTTATATGGAAATCTGAGATCACTTTTAGTAAAAATCAAGGGTGCGTACAAAGCACTACTTCATCTTTATGAAAAACAGTGAATGATGGATCAGCCATTAATGCACGTAGTTGACGTATATGTCTTGCATAGGTGATGACTATAAAAAACACTGTCTTAATAGACAAATAAAATAAATTACAGCTTGCCAAAGATTCAAGGGGAGGTTTCATCAATGTGAGAGCACTATGTTTAAATTCCAAGATGGCATAGGATGTCTTATTGGAAGGTATAAATTATTGAGGCCTCTTAAGAACCTTTTAACTACATTATTAATAAATATTGATTTGTTCTCCATAGGTACATGTTGTGCTGATATGGCTGAGAGATGAACCTTTAGTGAAGATAGTGAAAAAGCTGTTTTCTTAAGCAACAATAACTATTGTAAAATTTAACTGGATTGGTGCTGTACATGGATCTTAATCATACACAGAAATCCACAATAAAAGCTCTTTATTTTTCTTAATCCAAAATAGAGCAACGCCCCATCTTTTTTGTGTGTGTCCCTCTAATACTCCTTCTGCAGATCTGGTTCACAATTCATATTTTCTTCTTCTGATCCAAGGTTATTCTCAGTTCAGAAGGAACTGAAGATAATACTATACTTGTTGGATATGGGACATTGTAGAAAAATTCTCTGGGGAACCAGAAGGCTTTTTAAGTGATGGCAGTAGAGAAGAAATTCTAAACTATTTTACATGACCTCTCTTTTCCAAAAAACACATTATCTGGGACTGTTTCAGTACATCTCCTTCCTTTTCCATTACTATAAACTGAATCAACCTCTGGCTGAACTAGGGACATATCGGATCTATGAATCTGTGCCTTGACTATTAACTGCTGCAGTACCACACTGCTACTAGTCACTAGTTTCATAGCATTCCTTCGTCTCGATGGTTCCTTGAAGTCTCACTTTCAGAAACAGCTCATCCGGATCTGAGGAGGAACATCTCCTCACCTTCCTATGCGGATATATGTCAAAGCACTGGCTCCTTAAAAATACTTGGCTTAGAGGAGTCTTTTTCCTGCAGATTGGCTTTTTTCACAGAGACGGACACCACCAAGAACTGGAAAATGATGCCTACCCTACCAGCTGAGTCACTACCAAAACGTTAAGTATTGGCTCTAGACATAGAAGCTCAGGAGGATTTCCTTTTCTGATCTTTATCATAGGGACTCCTAGCAATAGCAACAGAAGAAGATGACTCATTCAGTTTCTAGTAGACTTGTCCAGTGCCACTACCAGTCTGTGGGCTTTCTTAGCTCCTAGCCCTGTTCCATTTCCAAATGATTTCGCCAACACTGCTTCTTTTAAAAAGGATTACTTGAAGTCTATTCTGTCTTTCTTTGCTCTTGTTGTGAACATTCAGCAAATTGAACACACCAGGTATCTAACGTGTATATCCAATGTCAGAACAATGCCAGACAAGTTAAACATCTTTTGAAACCGGAGTTGTTCTTCAGTTCCATGTCAAGCAAGGAACTGTATTACTCTATTACTATAACTATATAACTACTTAAAACTAGCTAACTAATCACAGATCTGGGAGGACTCCAGAGCTCCACACAAAAAGCGTTCAGCCAGTTGCAGCTTTGAAGGAACTGAGGCAGCTGGAGCACCACGCTCCTTTCTACCCTTGCCCTGGAATGCTCGATGTTCACTGAGGGAGGGGTGAGGGAGGACATGAGTGCCCCAACAGCTACTGCTAGCTAGAGTTCTACCGGTCAGAGCAGGGGACACTTGAAGGAGAACCAAAAGCTCCTTTTCAAGCTCACAAGTTGATCTAGAAATGAAAGTAACACAATGTAATAGCAGAGTGGAGATGAGTAGTATGGCACCAGAGACCTTATTACAGCATACTTTCAGAGACAACTACTTATAGGTAAACTCCTCCCTGTCCTTTCTTAGCTTCCTATTCTTGTTCCTGGTGATTAAAGAATTTTCCTATTACTTTGTACACAAAATTGCTCAGATTTCAATTGAGCTGCCTATCTATTCCCAAGAAAACAGAAGCGTGTTGAGGGGACAAATATTGAGTCATCTTCTCTGCTTGAATTTCAGACAAACCAAAAATCATTCAGATTGTCAAGGTGGGGGATGGCTTCAATCTACAGCCTCAGAGTTGGACAGATTAGCACCGTCCACTGATTGGACAGATCCTAGAAATCTATTTGCCAAGGAAATATGCAGAATTTGCATTTTTACAGAGGATCTTTAGTTTTTACTCTGGCTGCCCAGCTCTGAAGGCAGAGCAGAGAACAGCGGTTGCTGGCTGGTCGCACAGCTCTGAAGGCGGCAGCACCACCAGAAGCAGCAGCGCAGAAGTAAGGGTGGCATGGTATGGTATTGCCACCCTTACTTCTCCATTACTACTGGCAATGGCTCTGCTTTCAGAGCTGGGCGTCCGGCCAGCAGCTGCCACTCTCCGGCAACCCTAGAGAAACTAAAGTTCAGCGTTTCAATAGTAGACTGACTCTACTATCAGTTGAGATTGTCAGCCTTTCCCTATAGATCAGGGGTGGGCAAACTTTTTGGCCAAGGGCCACATCGGGGTTGCAAAACTGTATGGAGGGCCGGGTAGGGAAGGCTGTGCCTCCCCAAACAGCCTGGCCCCCGCCCCCATCTGACCCCTCCCACTTCCTGCCCCCTGACTGCCCCCCTCAGAACCTCTGACCCATCCAACCCGCCCCCCCGGCTCCTTGTCCCCTGCCTGCCCCCTCCCGGCACCCCTCACCCCTAACTGCCCCCCCGGGACCGCACCCCCATCCAACCCCCCCGCTCCCTGTCCCCTGACTGCCCCGACCTCTATCCACATCCCTGCCCCGACAGGCCCCCCGGGTCTCCCACACCTATCCAACCCCCCCCCCCATCCCCCCAACCCCTATCTACACCCCCACCTCCTGACAGGCCCCCCAGGACCCCACTCCCTATCCAACCTCCCCTGCTCCCTGGTCTGCCCCAACCCCTATCCACATCCTTGCCCCCGACAGGCCTCCTGGGACTCCCACGCCTATCCAACCCCCCCTTTCCCCATCCCGACCACCGCCCCCAACCTCCGCCCCATCCAACCGCCCCTTGCTCTCTGTCCCCTGACTGCCCCCTGGGACCTCCTACCCAACTTCCCCCTGCCACCGCGCGTGCCGCCACCACCCCCTTACCATGCCGCTCAGAGCAGCGGGACCTTGCAGCCCTGCTGCCCGGACAGAGCAAGCCATGCTACCTGCGCGGCAGCATGGCTGCGGGGGAGGGTCCGGGGGCTAGCCTCCCCGGCCAGGAGCTCAAGGGCTGGGCAGGATGTGGCCCGCGGGCCATAGTTTGCCCACCTCTGCTATAGATGAACAGGATAACAGCACACGGCTACCCCCTGATACCTGACACCATGCAAGGCACTAAATTTAGCCGTATGGAGTGGAAATCCATCAACCTCAACAAAAAACTCGCACAGATACAGACAGACATCATCTTCCTCTCCAAGTGCAAACAGATGGACATCATACCAAATGCACTGAAGGTAAAAAATCCATTGCAATCAACACACTACACTGACTATGGTGAGAGACTGTGCCACACACTCTCAAAGAAACTGAGGAACCACCTGATCAGCATCCTGTACAGCAGACAGGAGAAGATCAAGAATGAGCTCTCAAAACTGGAGACTCTCATACAAAACCAACCTTCCACACAAAATTCCACATGGCTGGACTTTACAAAAACGAGACAAGCCACTTATAACACACACTTCACGTCTCTACAGAGGAAAAAGGACAGTAAACTATCTAAACTCCTACATGACACAGGGGGCTACAACAGTGGTACCCTCAACTCACCTAACAATATTGTTAATCTAGCCAACCACACACACAGCCCGCTGGAAGAGTCTGTCCTATCTTGGGGACTCTCTTTCTGCCCCACCACCCCCACAAACATGATACAGTTCTGCGGTAATCTGGAAGCCTACTTTCATTATCTCCAGATTAAGTAATATTTTCAACACCACTGAACAGTGCACTGGCCCATAGGAACCTTCCTACCAACATTACAAGAAGAAGAATTCTGCATGGACTCCTCCTGATGGTCAAAATGACAGACTGGACTTCTACACAGAGTGCTTCCGCAGACGTGCACAGGCTGAAATTGTGAACAAACAGCATCACTTGCCCCATAACCTCAGCTGTACAGAACGCAATGCCATCCACAGCCTCAGAAACAACTCTGACATTATAACCAAAGGGGCTGACAAAGGAGGTGCTGTAGTCATAATGAACAGGTAGGAGGCTGCCAGGCAACTCTCCAACACCACATTCTACAGGCCACTATCCTCTGACCCCACTGAGGAATACCAAAAGAAACTACACCATCTGCTCAAGAAACTCCCTGAAAAAGCGAACAAATCTGCACAGACACACCCCTAGAATCCTGACCAGGGGTATTCTGTCTGCTACCCAAGATCCATAAAGCTGGAAATCCTGGATGCCCCATCATCTCAGGCATTGGCACCCTGTCAGCAGGATTGTCTGGCTATGCAGACTCCCTCTTCAAGCCCTACTCTACCAGCACTCCTAGCTATCTTCGAGACACCACTGACTTCCTGAGGAAACTTCCATCCATCTGTGATCTTCCAGAAAACACCATCCTGGCCACTATGGATGTAGAAGCCCTCTACACCAACATTCCACACAAAGATGGACTACAAGCTGTCAGGAACAGTATCCCCGATAATGTCACGGCAAACCTGGTGGATGAACTTTGTGACTTTGTCCTCACCCACAACCATTTCAGATTTGGGGACAACTTATACCTTCAAGTCAGTGGCACTGCTATGGATACCCGCATGGCCCCACAGTATGCCAACATCTTTATGGCTGACTTAGAGCAACGCTTCCTCAGCTCTCGTCCCTTAGTGGCTCTCCTCTACTTGCGCTACATTGATGACACCTTCATCATATGGACCCACAGGAAGGAGGCCCTTGAAGAATTCCACCCGGATTTCAATGATTTCCACCCCACCATCAACCTCAGCCTGGACCAGTCCACACAAGAGATCCACTTCCTGCACACTACACTTAAAATAAGCGATGGTCACATAAACACCACCCTATACCGGAAACCTACTGACCACTATACTTACCTACATGCCTCCAGCTTCCATCCAGGACACATCACATGATCCATTGTCTGCAGCCAAACCCTAAGATACAACTGCATTTGCTCCAACCCCTCAGACAGAGACAAACACCTACAAGATCTTTATCAAGCATTCTTAAAACTACAATACCCATCTGGGGAAGTGAGGAAACGGATTGACAGCGCGAGATGGGTACCCAGAAATCACCTACTATGGGACAGGCCCCACAAGGAAAATAACAGAACACCACTGGCCATCACGTACAGCCCCCAGCTAAAACCTCTCCAGTACATTATCAACGATCTACAACCTATCCTGGAAAATGATCCCTCACTCTCACAGACCTTGGGAGACAGGCCAGTCCTCGCTTACAGACAGCCCTCCAACCTGAAGCAAATACTCACCAGCAACTACACACCACACCACAGAAACACTAACCCAGGAACCAATCCCTGTAGCAAACCTTGTTGCCTATTCTGTCCCCATATCTACTCTAGCGATACCATCAGAGGACCCAACCAGCCACACCATCAAAGGCTCATTCACCTGCACGTCTACTAATGTTATATATGCCATCATGTGCCAGCAATGCCCCTCCACCATGTACACTGGCCAAACCGGACAGTCCCTACGTAAAAGAATAAATGGACATAAATCTGACATCAGGAATGGTAACACACAAAAGCCAGTGGGAGAACACTCCAGTCTTCCTGGACATTCTATAACAGATTTGAAAGTAGCTATACTTGAACAAAAAAACTTCAGAAAGAGACTTCAAAGAGAAACAGCAGAACTAAAATTCATTTGCAAATTTAACACCATTAATTTGGGCTTGAATAGGGACTGGGAGTGGCTGGCTCATTACAGAAGCAGCTTTGCCTCTCCTGGAATTGACACCTCCTCATCTATTGTTGGGAGTGGACTAAAGCCACCCTGATTGAGTTGGCCCTGTCAACACGGGTTCTCCACTTCTCTTCATGTGTCAGTATATTTATGTGTGCATCTGTAACTTTCACTCCATGCATCTGAAGAAGTGAGGTTTTTACCCATGAAAGCTTATGCTCAAATAAATCTGTTAGTCTTTAAGGTGCCACAGGACTCCTTGTTGTTTTTGAGGATAACAGTAGTTCTTTAAGAAGCTATTATTAGGGGAGGTCACTGACACGGTTGTGCTGGGGCAACTCTGGCAGTGTCCTGACTCCTCAAATCCTTGATATTGGTCAACTGGGTTATAGTTCTGGATATCAGGAACTGTACTGGTTGTTAGCTGATGATCCTCTCTTACCAATGGACAAAAAGCATCCATTACTGATAGGGTCAGCAGGTTTGGACATTACCGCTAAATGGACCTGTGGAGTGAACTGCCACAGTATGCAAGTGGTGCTGAGACCTTCTCTATCCAGCCTGGTCTTCTCATGCCAACTATGCTGTGTTTGAGGGGCCTGTATCCCCGAAGAACTGGAATAGTATTTGGCCAAAAGTCTGAAAATTTAAACTACTCAATGAAAGGCGAAATTATCAAATCAAAAGAACAAAAATAAAAGGTATCACAGATAGTCACTTCAAAACTTGTGTTCTCCGTGACAAAGATTTTCCCCTTACCAGGAAGATATCTTGACTGTCTCAGGTAGTATTGTTTTGCTGATGTATTTGATATTCCAGAGTCATTTCGCATCACAGCTTTGCTTTCCCCTCCTGATTGGATACAGCCCAAGGCCTTTGGCTCTGGCATGCTGAAAATCAAGATGTCTAGTAATTTAACTGATAACTCTAGACTCAGAATTACAGACATTTACTCTAGCCTGATAAGTACAGTGCTCTCATCCAAACTCCACAAATCTTTTCCAAATAATGATTGTGGTCCTGATTTTATTTCTAGTGAAGTTAATGGAAAATTTGTATTTACTTCAATGGGAGTAAACTCAGGCTGTATGCAAAAAAAGTGTGTCCAGATCTATTCTAAGAGCACCAATGCCTAGTGACTACCGAATGCTTAAAGTTTATCTCTGACTGGCGACTGAGATACACAAATCAGTTCCTAATCACAAAATAAGTTTACAACAAGTAAACATTTATCAGCTGGTATAAAATAGATTGAACGGGAGTATATTTGCAGTGTTTGTGTATGTGATTTTTTTTTTAAACACACAAGAGCAAAGGAACATAATCGTCCTGAAAATGAAAAAAAAATAAAAATAAAAATGCAGCGCTAGGTGAAAGAATAATTGAAAAAAACCTCTCCCCACGCAATATCATATGCCACATTCCACCTCAACAGAGAACATGAAATAATGACATTGGGCAATAACGAAGACCTGAGACCAAAATCTTTAAACTGTTGCCCAAGAACCATGGCTTCCCCATCCCATGGATCCTAGCAATCTCTGCAGCAAGGGAGGGAAAACCACAGCTGAACATATGATGCATAACATGCAAAAGCAACTAGCCTTGTGACCTTCCATTTTTACCCCTCATGAAGGATAACAGCTGCGAAGGACTGACTGACATGCAGTGTAAACGTGTTAGACAATCCGTTGTAACTTTTGGGGTGGCCTCTGCACAGTTTCTGTGTGAAAACTACTTAGGTTAGGGGTGTGATTTTTATCCTGAAATAGTTACATTGGTACAACCCCTCGTCTGACTCAGTTGTACCAGTGTAAAGCCTCAGATTAGTATAGATTGCTCCTGAAAACTGACTAGTGTAATTGCACCTCCAACCAAAATGAATTGGTACAAAAACTGTGGAAACCAGGTCTTAGAAACCACCACTAGAGACTGTATAAAAGCATCTATCTACCTTGAAGTCTTTAAACCATGATTTGAGGACTTCAATAGCTCAGACATAGGTGAGAGGTTTATCGCAGGAGTGGGTGGGTGAGATTCTGTGGCCTGCATTGTGCAGGAGGTCAGACTAGATGATCATAATGGTCCCTTCTGACCTTAATATCTATGAATCTAAGTGCTCTCTTTATGGGGCTTCATTACAGGGTGGCTTACTTATGTGAATTAGGCTGTTTGGTTTCTCATTGCCTCCATCAAAGTACACTTGTTAATAGCTAGGTTTCAGAATAGCAGCCGTGTTAGCCTGTATCCGCAAAAAGAAAAGGAGGACTTGTGGCACCTTAGAGACTAACAAATTTATTTGAGCATGAGCTTGCATGAGCTATGAAGTGAGCTGTAGCTCACAAAAGCTTATGCGCAAATAAATTAGTTAGTCTCTAAGGTGCCACAAGTACTCCTTTTCTTTTTGTTAATAGCTAGTCAGCCTCAAGTATGGTGAGGCATACCTGCAGGGCTAGACATGGCCAAGAGGGTTCAGATGGGTAGCCCACCCTTTTACAGGCTACTTTAAGAGTGAGTTACTACTGAACATTAGTAAGGGTGGCAGACTTTGTCCCTAACTTAGTGGATAAAGAAAATAAAGTTAGTTTAATGTATCTAGATTTTAGTCAAGCATAAAAATAAACCTTGCAATACATGAAAACTCACTCTAAAAACCAATTGAAGGTAAACTAAAACACAATAAACACAATAAAAATCAAATGTCTTATGTGTCTTATGTAATTGTGGACTTACCTAAACAGAAACTCTTTTGTTTTCTTTTCCTTTAACTGTGAAATGCTGGGCTTCTTGGAATATGAAATTCCAAATTCTGTGTCCTCCAAGTCATCCCAGCTGTCCATAGTCTTTAACAGAGTCTGACCCCATCGTCTCCTGCAATTTTTAAGGCCAACTGCACCATTTTGAGGGCCTATGGTTGCTTGCTTCTGTTTTCAATAGAAAAAAGTTTCAATATTCTCTATTCTTATATTTTACACCTAGTTCATTGCCTGCCTGAATGCACTGAAGTGCTTGGAGAAATTTTCTTTCTCCTCATGGAATTCAGGGCCTAATCTTGCAGAGGTTCTGAAGGTCTGAACAGATATTAGTATCAGTAGGAATTCTGAGTGTGGCACAATGCAGGATCAGGCCCTAGTTGTCAAAATCTATCTGAAGCAGTCAGTTTAGGGACTATACACTAGTACTAATTTGCTGGGCCTAATTTACCTCTTTGGTTCCACTGGCTCAAGCCTGCAGAAAGAACCTGGGAGCTGAAAGTCTGTCAGGAATATGGGGTGGAGTAATGCAAGCCAGTTGGCACAACCCTAAAAGTAGATTGTCCAGCCCAGGAGGGAGCATAGCCAGGCCAGCCAGCCCTCTTCCGGGCACCCTCTGCCATACGGTCTCCTGTAAAGTCCCAACCAGGTTTTAAAGACATCCTCTCCTTCATTCATCTGCAGTTGAGCTGATGGGCATTGGCATGATTCTAGAAACCCACTATTTATAAATACTTCTCATATTAGAGGTCAGTGAATATCATAAAAGGAAATAAAAAAATACTAGATATTTTTTTAATTCCATAAGATATTTCTTAATATTCTTGAGAACAGTTTTTTTGCTCAAACTCCAGCTTTGGCTTGAACTGTAAAGAATTAAAAAGTGTTTAGAAATAAAACAAAGATTTCAAGACCTAATTTACAGTTTGGAAGACATGAGTTTGATGGATTTTGCTGGTACTCATTACAGAGCAGAATTATGCCGGCAGACCGCAGATGGAGAAGTAATGTCACATATAATAGCACTGGAAGAGTGGTCTTAAATAATCTAGTCCAACTCCTGCTTCAAGCAGGAAGAGCACTAACCCTTTCCAAGTGGTTATTTAAACTTTTTTGGTAATGCTTCATATTAATGGTATTTTTATAAATAGTTTATAAAAGGAATGATTACTAGATAATCATGTTACACACATGAGTAGTATGTGTTACAGAAACTGTAGTTACATCCATCTATAATTCCTTCTACTGATATGCTTATAAGTCATCATTATAAATAACCTATTACCTTCTGGACAGTGTAACAACTAACCATTATTAAAACATCAATAATCATTTATTAATCCTTGGTAAACCACTTTTAGATGTTCTTGTGACAGATGGACAACATCCTGTAATATCCTGAACAAACCATATGGAATTAAGATTGAATTAATTAAACATTATTGAATTAGGGATAACACCTTTGGGGTACACCATTAAAAATGCAGTTGTTAATGTGTTATCACGTTGTATGTACCTTCTCTACTAGGAACGGGGGGAAGGTGCCGATATACTTCCTCCCTCATCAACCCTTTGAAGCTACCTCCTGGAGAGATATGCAAATACAAGTTCAAACTGGATTCTCCAGGGATCAACAGACAAAGAAAGGTGTTTTGGATAAACCGTCTGCTTTTAAACTGGTTCATGGTCTTCTTTCGGATCCAGCAAATGGACAGGATGCCTGGTCCCTGGAATTCCCCAATCCTTAGGGTAGGGTTAGAAGAACTGATCCTATGGAGGTCTCATAAGGTGGGGTGCTTGTTCTATGTAGAGGCTGGAATGAACTTGTGACCACACAGGAACCCCTTTGAAGGACTGTTCCTGCCAGAGCCCATGTTAGAGTTGGAATGAATTCTGGTAGCTCATTAGCATGTGTGTAGGTTCTTTTATTGTTTTTAATATATTTTCTCTGTAATGCTTTTTACCTTAATAAAGCAGGCTTGCACAGGAAGTGCTGCACGGTTACACACCTGTAGCAATTACACCAGTTAACCGTCTCTAAAGAGAAAGCAAGCATGTGCACTTGAGCAACCTATCTGTGCTGAAGGAAGGAAACTGTGCAGTCTGAACATACCCTGGTCAGAAGGGAGAGGGGCGCGTGTCTCCACCAAGAAAGGCAACAGCTGGGGAGCTGGGACCCTAAACTTGTGGGCCCAGGATGGAAAATACAGGTTCAGTTGCCCTGAACTGTGACAGTATTTAATGGAAAATGGGACCCCCCCTAGAAAAAAAGGGGGGGTATCCAGTGACTGTACCACAGCTAACACGGACAAATTATTTCATATATATGCTCTTAACTTTTACTGATAACTTACTGGTGATGAGTTTTTATGGATTGCTGGAAGAAGTGGTTGCGGCTGCTGCTGCTGGGGTAGTTGTTGGTTAGTTGTATTCTGTGGCAGCTGGATTTGCTGGAGAGGTTGGTGGTTAATCTTTGACGGAAGTTGTGGCTGAGTCTCGTCAAGTGCATCAGGTGAAGACTGAGATTCTGGCTTGGATACAGATTCTAGTTTTGATACAAGTTCTATTTTGGGTAGATTTGGCTTTGGCTCTGTTGGCTGAACAGGTTTCTGTTCCAAATATTGTGGAGGAGGTCCTAAAACTTGGCCAACTTGAAAATAAGGGTATTTCAAAGCCTGAAGAAGAATGTAAAACATATTTAATACACTTCTATAATTAAAATGCAATAACTTCTTCACCAGAGATGTAAGCAGGTCTCAAGCTTGTTAACAAATTCCACAGTGGAGGTTCAAGATGGATGCAAATGAACTCACATGTGTAAGTGAAGCACATGGAATGGTGTACACTTGATATTTGATTCTGGGGCGAGGAAGGGGTAAAATAAGACTGTGGGGGGTATCAGGGTGGCATTCAAAAATATGACTGGCAGATATTGCATGGTGTGTTTTTGAGGGGAATGTGATAAGAATCTGGTGCTTGTAAATTATGCGAACAAGCAGCCTAGAAATACCTAAAAAAGATGAATGGACGGATAGATAGCTTACAGATAACTTAGAAGGAATGTCCTACATCCCTTAAGAGCCATCTTTCCATCCCAGCACACATGTAGATTCTCTATTGCAATGTTCAGTTCACATAGTTTCCTAGGTTACCAGCATTAATCAGGAATATCCCCAAGGGGGATATTTCTGAATGAAGTTCTCCTCTGACTTAGGTTAGATAGGCTACATCTATTGCTGTATATGGGAACAGCCTCATGTAGGTGTCTTACACATATGCATCATGGCTGTTATTTTGACATTTCTATATATATATATATATATACACACACACACACACACACACACACGTGTGTGTGCGTTAATTCTTTAATTGGTATACTCTAATGAGCAAAGTTTATCCTGCATTTTCAGTTCACTCTATGTATGTTCACATCGCCAGCTTGCTTGCTTTGTTTTATATAGCTTACTGTGGCCTACATCCAGAGACGGCATTCTCATGATGTTCATCTGTAAATGCCAGCACCTATTTTCTTGACCTTGGTTGTTCATTCTGCTTTTTTCCATAGCATCCTCATGTCCTCTGCTGGGTACACAGCACAGCAATACCATACGGTCCAAAGGTGTAGTTTTCCAGAGCAGCCCAAAGCATTGTTCTGACACCTGAAATCTAGGAGGGAGCTATGCTCCAGCACTTATTGTCCGAGCCTTAGGGATGGTCTACACTGCCACTGGGAGGTGTGATTTCCAGCACTGGAAGACAGATCTATGCATGCTAAAAATAGCAATGTTAACACTGGCATGGGCGATGGCTCAGGCTAACTGCCTAAGCTTAGCCCCAGATGGTCAGGCAGGCTTGGACTTGGGTGTCTAGCTCGTGCTGCAATATCCACACTGCTATTTTTAGCACAAGTCCATCTACCATGCTGGCAATCACACCTCCCAGTTGCAGTTCCTAAGAGCAGGATTAATTTTAACCAACTCCTCTTCAAAGGCAGCATTTAAGTTTTAACCAGGTTTTTCTCAGCAAAAGTGGGTTTTGAAGTGAGCCACTGAAAGAGTAGGAGCGGCTTTTTCTTTTCAGATTGTGTGGCTTTGGAATGGTTTCATTGGCTTCTTAATTTTGTGTGCGCACATTTAACTTTTTTAAGCTTGTCTATCTTCCTTTTCTTATTTAGGCAAATCCAAGTTATTTTGCCTAAGAAAGACACCTAAGAATAAACTACTGAGGTAGTAAAGAAAGCAAAACCCACCAGCATGCTCTAGTTCAAATCACTTATAAATTTTTCTCCCCCACCTACTCCTTCACTCGGGTCTGCGTTTAAATGTGTTTCCAATTAATTTAAATACCATAGCAGCCATGTACCAAAAGTTATGAAACAGAATGGTTGTTGAAATAAGGATCAGCATTAAGGGACCTGTAAAAATGTGCTGAAATATTGTGTGTGTTAGGGCCAGATTTTGCCTCCCCTACTCATAATTAGTCATATTTTATTCCCAGAGCCATCTCATTCAAGTTAAAGAGACGTCTCAGAGTAAACTACTATGCATTATGTGCTTAATCTACTTTCATTAAGGTCAATGAAAAGACTTCCATTCACTTCAGTAGGAGTTGAATTGAGCTTTATGGATAGGGCTGCCAGAATCTGGCCCTTAGCCTTTGCAGCACTAGGATGTGACTCTGTAAACATAATTCAAGTGATTAGACCACTCACTTTGCATGAGACAATGCAGTTTGCATACAACATACTGCATGAAGGAAATATACCAGCCTGGCCATGTAAATGTCCTCCTGTCCTACAGGAAAGGAAGTTCTCAATGTTGTTCCATGGCATCCACTCTGATGAACAAGATGTGAAAAAATTCAGTTTGGGTCAACTGTGAAATGGAGATCTGGATTTGGGTCCTGATTCCAAAACACCTGGATCTAAGGTTTTATTTAAGACCACCTATAATACTGAAAAACACAGAACCAAGATCATTTTTGATGATCTCAGCCCCAGGTAAGTCCATAAAATAGAACTAAGAGTGAATTTGTCCCCTATTGTTTGATACTTGTGATGTCACTGAATGGTACAGGGGAAACTCAGAATCCAAAACAAGCTCTGAGCACACTGTACATCCATAGTCAATTACAATTCAAGTCTTTAGGGCTATACATCATGTCCACATGGGTTTAAGCTTGCTCGGTTAACAGATATGAGCATCACTTCATTTAATATTCTGAAGTGAAACTGTCTAAAACAGAGGACTAAAGATCTATTTAAAATATAGCAGAAACAACCATTTTATAAGTGTAACAAATTTATTTCAAACTATTGAAACAAAGGGTATTCAATTCAGTACTGTACTAGCCATCAGATTAATTTAAAAACTAAATGGCAGTAGTCTGCATTGCTGCCTGATTTTCATATGATTAGATCCCTGAATTTTTGAAAGTCAAAGTTGATCAAATACCTGTTGTCAACTTTGCATATTTTTTTAGGGTAAAGTCAATGTCAAATATTTGCATTGGCAGAAAAGTGGGGGTTCCCCACCCCCCACCTTTTGAGAGTTATAAACTGATTGTCTTATCTGACCTGATGTCACACTGACCCGCATACAAGACCGCTTGATCACAAGCACTAAAATACAAAATCATACAAAATGAGACCTGCAGCGCTTTGCAGATATGCAATGAACATTCTAAGTACCACCATGGATTTTTAGCAAAAAAGTTGTAATGTAAACAAAACCCACCCCATCAAGCAGCTTCTGGCATTACACTACATAGAACCAAACTTAATTTTCTACTGTTAACTACAACATTTAAGGAAAACAAGTTCTGCACAATTACACAAACATTTTAAAAAAAAAACGAGGAGTCCTTGTGACACCTTAGAGACTAACAAATTTATTTGGGCATAAGCTTTTGTGGGCTAAAACCCACTTAAACCATTCCATGCATCTGATGAAGTTTCCAGCTGGAAACGTTTTTTCAAGAGAGGGACTGAAACTATAAAAAGGAGGGACAAACATCCCAAGGCACCCCTCTCTATCTCCCTGTCCATTGCATTCATGGCACCTGAAGAGATAAAGGAAGAATTCACTGGACTCTGAGGGAAGGGTCCTGACCTACAGGGTTTGGTCAGTAAGACTGCTGAAAGCATGTGGTAAGAAACTTTGCTTGAATCTGATATAGTCTGTTATGTTAGGTATTAATAAATATTTTCTCTTTACTTTTCTTGTAACCATTTCTGACTTTTTATACCTTAGTACTTGTACTCACTTAAAAGCTCTCTCTTTATTGAGTACAAACTTGTTTTATTGTTTTATCTAACCCAGTGTGTTTAAATTGAAGTGTCTGGGTAACTCTGTTTGGAGTGACAAGTTGTGAGCATTATTATTCTCAAATAAATAAGATTATATATTTTTTACTGTCCTGAAGAGGGCTGTACAGTACAAGACATAAATTTCTGGGAGAAAAATCTAAGACTGGTGGTGTGTTGGGGTCTCCCAGCAGTATAACCAAGGCTGGTGAGAGCCAGAATGTAACCCAAGTGTGGCTTGCAGGCTGCAGTTACACACAGACACTCACGGTGTGGCTTGCATGCTGCAAGGCTGTTTGTGAGCAGCCCAGGTGGGAGCTACTTCAGCAAGGCACTGTAAGGCACCTAACATTGCAGGGCAGGGGTCATACAGCTGCTCATTAATCTGTATTGTACTCTGGTATGTCACACCCCCTCTCCTACTTTTTTCCTTTTTACATTGCTCTGGGCACCAGCTTGCTGCCTTCCACCCCAGAGAAGGCTGTATTTCAACAGGGCAATATATATACAACTAGTAAAATACTTTGAGATCACCCAGGATGAGAAGCACTGTGTATATCTAAAATGTTATTACTAAGTCCAGAATATATTTGACAAGAAAGAGAAGCTCTGGGGAACAGGCTCCCCAGCAGCAGAGAAACTCAGAAGAAATGGCACGTTCACTCTAATAATGATGCCCCAATAATCCCTCAACTCCACCCTCATCCCATCAGCCCTGTTCCCCACACTGCCCTTTACCCCTCCAGGGTGGTTCTGGCTCAGTGGTGGGGAGCAGCAGCCTGGGCGCCAGGACAGCAGCAGACCAGTCAGAGTTAGATGAGGAGGTGGAGTCAGCCACGTTCCAGAACTCTGAGGTGACGGGAAAGCTAGGCCACTCCCTGCAGTTCAAGGAGGAATTTGCAAAACACACCCACCCACTGCTGCAGAGGAGGGCTTCCTATTGGAAGGACAGAGCATTGTGATGCATCATGCTTCAAATGGATGGAGACAAAATGAACTGCCTTGGCTCTGCCCTGCAGGAGGAAGGACACATGAACAGTAGCGATGGGTGAAGAAAACAGAGAAGGAGAAAGAATGCCTGTGTGATGGGTACATTTCTACAGGGCTCCAACACTAACATTTAGCACTACATCACAATAGCATATGGGCTATTGCACACCAACTCCTTGACACCTGTTTATATGAGCCCACACTAAAGTCTCCTTTATGCACTGCACAGCTGACTCCTTGACAATGCAATTTAGGCCAGTTGTTCCTTTTTACAGAAGGGCTGTGTGGCATTCTCTGTATGATGCCTACAGTGCTAGAGGTGACTCTTGTAATACTAGTTCTTTTTGTAAAGTGGAGAGAGGTGGTTGATTTATTTTGTACCACCAGCTTAGTCACATTTGAGTCACCTGCATTATATCCACATGTGACTAGTTGGATTTTCATCTTGTCCTGCAATATTCCCTTTTTCGGTTATATTCCCTGCTATAATCCTCTTTTACATCCTATAAAAGTGTACTTACATTAACTTTGGATACACACAAAAAGGTATCTTATTTAGACACCTTTGGTACTTGGCAGTACACATATTTCGGGTTTTTATTAACTCTTATGGAAAAAGATGTGATATACCATTGTTGAAGTCCCCATAAAATTTGTCCCTGATTGCTTAGTAAGGTTCACCTCACATCTACACAAAGATATTCAGCTCTTATATAGCACTTTTCACCCACAGATCTCACACTACTTCACAAAGGAAGGTTTTATCACTATCCCTTTTATTAATGGAGAAAATGAAGCAGAGAGAAGTAATTTGCTCAAGGTCACACAGCAGGTCAGATACTAGGAAAACAACCCAGGTCCTCTGAATCCCAGGTCAGTGCTCTGTCCATTAGACCACATTGATTAGTTCACATTGTTTCACTTGCTGACTGAATTTATTCAAGTAAGGTATGACAGAGACTGAGGCTCTGATATGGACCTGTGCTGACAGCATCAACAAGACCAAATTACAGAGAGAACATAACTCAAAGTTTGATATTATTTGAACCACGCAACTTTGAACATTTGGGCTTCTCTCCGGTCTTATTTCCACCCACATGTACAAAATAGGAGGCTGATTTTTACTTTCTTACAGTGCTATGATGATCATTTGGCTAGCGTGTGTAAAATTTTAATGTAAAGCACTATACAAATTATTATCCTTATAATGAATCCATCACTTAGGCAGTCTTACCTGACTTGCTGTAGGTCGCTTCTTTGGATCCCAGTTCAGCATATCAGTCATAAGCTGTATTGCTTCACTGCTGGCATTTGGAATGAGAGTTTTGAGGTGCATAGGGATACATTGTGGGAAGCGGAAACTCATGGCAGACGCAAGCTGGTACCCTTCTGGCCAGTCACTCTATTTAAAAGTGAAAACAAGACGTCAGAGAGTTAACATACTACATCGTTTTGGATCAAATTAAAACAGAATTCTACAATCTGCATGCTAAGAAGGGAGGTGCACAGACCAAGTCACTAATCTGGAGTCTAATCTAACTAATCCACTAATCTAAGATGGAGTCACTAATCTTGTGGAGATAATCCATAATGCCTTGCCATACCTGCATCTCTTCAGTCTATTAAAAATTCTGCAGGTAAAGTTGTCTTCTTCTGCTGCCACTGCAACCATCTTGCCCCAATATCCCTTCACCAGCTTCCTCTCATTTTCAGCATTAAGTTCAGGCTTCTCATTTTTACCTTCCACCCCTGCTTACGTCTCTCTTCTGTCTATTAATCTTACATATCCTCTCACTCCCATGTACCTTCCCTTCATACTACTGTTTGCTCCTGTCACCTTCTTTCATGCCATCCCCTACTCTCATTTCCCATGCATCAAACATCATTTACCTCCTCCTTCAAACCTTCTTTCATGAAGTCTCCTCACTGTTGCATCTCCACACCTCCTTCCATTTGAACTGTTGTGCTATGGTTAGTTGTATCCAAATTGAACAGTATGCTCCTTGGAGTGGAGACTGTCTTTCTATGTGTTATGTAAAGTGGCACACACATTTAGAGTGTACTACAAATAACAACACATGTAGTACTTTTGTAACTCATTGCAGAATCAAGCATTTATGATTTTTGTTTTAAAAAGAACAAAACCTGATTTGTACCTGCAGAAAATAAATATGTTTGCATACTCGAATATTTGCCTGCTCAGATAGCTACTTGTGCAAGCAGTTTCTCTGTGTGTGTGCAAATGCAAGTACAAGTGCACATTTTTGTAAGCACTACTCAGCCTACATTTATCAAAACTTGGCCCTTAAATAGCATATGGTGCCTAAAATAATTGAAAGTAATTCTAACATTTACAGATTGTCTACATTTTTCTCCCTTTATGCCATTGCTAACAATATCTTACATGAAAACAGGAGCCCTCTATCTTATGAGTTTGTGTTCCATTGTTTCCTCACTTTAAAGGCACAATTCTCTAATTAAGACACCATAATAATTTGGCAATGTTACAATGAAAAAAATATTTTAATGCAAATATCCTTAAAGCCACATGTGCAACCTCTTTTTTAAAAAAACAATTTTTCATTTATCTGGCTTTCATCATGATGTAGAGTAAGTGGACATAAAAATCACACATCATATAAAGGGTGTTAATACACGAAACAGGAGTATTATTCTATACGTCAATAAGAACAAATAAGTACAATTTAGAAAGCATCAGGTGTTTGCACAAGCAATTAGTATATCGTCAATAGTTTATATGCACCCATTAAAGGCAAGAAAGCACTTCAAACAATTGATTCATTTTATTCTCATTAGCGTATACTACTATAAATCTACAATTGGACTTACCTTCTTTGGAGTCCCTAATACTTGGCAAATTTTGAAGATTTCATCTACTTCGCTTGTCCCTGGGAAAAGAGGTCTCAGCGTGTACAGTTCAGCCATTATGCTACCAACAGCCCATATATCAATAGGAGAGCTATAAATAGAAGATCTCAACAAAACTTCAGGTGCACGATACCTATAAGAAATCACGGGCCAAATTCAGAAGTGGAGGTACAAAGCAAGGGTAAGTTAAGGTCATATGTTTACTGCATAAATCACTTACCATCTGGTAGAAACATAATCGGTGTATGGTGGCTGAGATCTTAATTCTCTAGCCAATCCAAAATCAGCTATTTTCACAAGTTCTGGGCCCATACAGAGAAGGTTTTCAGGCTTCATATCCCGATGGAAAAAACCTGAGAGTATATACAGAAAAAGACAAATTATGCCATCACTTGTTCATCAGCCAGCTTTGATTTAGCCATACCAAGTTCACTTTGGGATTCTCTGGAGACCATAAGCTTTTCTTTCATTCACACTCTTTCAACATATGTTATATTATAAAGGAAGGAAACAGTTTTCCTATCATTTAATTTGATTTATTGGTAAATTAATAAGCACAAACTATCTGGTTTTAAAACTCTAAAGAAAACACGCAGCAACTTTCAGGAAATGGCTGTTTCATTTTGAACTGTGATGGTTTGGCTATCAATGCAATGGTAGTTTGTTTTGTTTAATAATTTTAAACAACAAACCAGTTTTAGAAACAGAGCACTTTTTTATTTCTTCCTCTTATATATATATATATACATACACACACACACATAAAAATAAACAAGAGTCTCTGACAATATTATTCAGTTAACATTTCTTGTAGGAGTTAGTTTTATTTATCACTCTGGGACCACCTTGCAAACATCGGATTTTAACAGGACATCCAAATTCTGATTTTAGATGTTCATATCAGCAGTTACACATATAAATGTCTGTTTCATGCACCTAAATTCTAATTTGAGCATCGAAATACAGGATTTGCAAGTTTTATTTAGGTATCCATGTTTTAAAATTAGGCTGTCTATAACATGGTTTCTTCCTCTACACGGTCTAATCAGCCTTGCTGTTTAATTCAAATATGTTGTTAGATTTGTAGAAAGTATCTATTGACCCCACTAAGCAATACTGCAATTCAGTATTTACTGAATTTATTGGTTTTCTACGTGCAGCCAAGAAGATATGAGTACCATCATTATCAGGAGGCGCTGGAGATGGACTGGCCATGTGCTTCGGATGGAAACTGACTCCATCACCAGAATAGCACTAAGATGGATACCTGAAGGCAAGTGAAAACAAGGCCGCCCGAAAACATTGTGGTGAAGAGCTGTAGAAGCTGAGCTGAAAAACCTGGGACACAGCTGGGGAACCACTGAAAGACTTGCCAGAAACAGATCGGAGTGGAGGAGCTTTGTCACTGCCCTAAATACCAGAGGCATAATGCATACTAACTATGAACTGAAAATCTAAAAATCACAAGGATTCAGCTCTAATTATGAAGGCAAAAGGTGATTTTGTAAATTTCATCATCTTTCTATGCCAATATATCTAGGATTAGAATAACACTAACATTTTATAGAAATGAGACTTTTCACAAGTTCTCTATATGTGACTCACTCATCTATTTTATGCGTATAAATAGAAAGTTTGTTGATGACCAGAGAATAATCTATGGTCATAAATCAAAAAGACACGAAAACAATACTTTCAACATTAGCAAGCATAGGAGAAGTTCTTTTTAGTGGAGTACTGTATCCAAGAGTCTTACTATGTCTGTGTAGAAAAGCTAAGCCAGAGATGACTTAGAATACATGTTCTTTATTTTATCATCAGTGAACATCTTATTTTCTCTGACATATTGCAGAGAAAGTGATGAGGGGAGGAAAAAAAGTATAAAAGATAACATGAACAGGAGAGTAGGATGATACTTTTTTAATATAAAGGGACTTGTTACTAGTATATCAGAATGCAGTTTAAAAGATGCTTTGCACACCAGAATAAATTAAGTGGAATATTTTGCTAAATTTGTGTAAGTTCTGAAAGATGCAGTGCACCCACAACTTCTTCAGTGAGCTGTGGCTGCTCATACCTGCTAGATTTCATGCAATAGACATGTTCATTTTGTATTTTAGTGAACAAATTATTTCAACATTTTTGTAGATATTGCATTAATTTATTTTGATATCTTAAAAGACAGATGAAACTGCAAAGTCACAATTGTCCCCAAACATACCCTCTTGAGAAAAATAAGAAATACACTGTATAATACAGCATGCAACCTTCTTCAGAATCAAAATAATCTTTGATCTAGGGCTGAAACGTATTAAACAGTCTCTAAATAATAATTATTGGTGCCTTCAGAAAAGAGAGCCTCCGATTACAGAAGAACCAAATATAATTTAAAAATCCAGATGGCTTTCTTAAGATAGCACATTTTTGAGACTACATATGGCAGCCACATACTTTCTATAATATGATAACTTGATCTGTTTAGCCTGTAACCCCAGCCTTAATCAAACCTGCATTATCCTCTTTCTCAAAAGAGGGCTGCACAGTTAAAGTCTGCAAAGAAACCTACCGTGCTTATGGATAAAAGCTAGCCCTTGTAATATCTGATACATAATGTTTCTGATGACTGACTCAGGGAACAACTTGTTTCTGCAAAGAAACAAATTTACATAAAATATTTAACTATTTCAAGCAATTTTTATATAGATTTTTTTTCCTGTAATGAATAACATTTTCAGCATTTATACAATATATTATGAAGCAACTGAACCTCAAGGGTGAAAGAACAAAGCAAAATTTTTATATGAACAATCTAGGGCTTAATATGTAGTTCCATATTCAAGTAAAACTCTCTCTGATTGCAAAGGGTATTGTGTCTGCCTAAGGACGGAAAGATCAAGTTCCACGTCTGTATATAAATATGTTGGTCTTCTCTCTCTTTCTCTCCTGTGTACACATAACCATTCCCCACCGCTTCCCCACCCCACCCTCCGCAAACCAAACCAAATATAGGCAGTTGGTGAAATATTAGTCTAGTGGTGGGCAACCTGTGGTCCATCAGGGTAATCCGCTGGCGGGCCGCGAGACAGTTTGTTTACATTGACCGTCTGCAGGCATGGCTACCTGCAGCTCCCAGTGACCGCAGTTCGTCATTCCCAGCCAATGGGAGCTGCAGGAAGCGGCAGCCAGCACGTCCCTGTGGCCCACACTGCTTCCTGCAGCTCCCCTTGGCCAGGAAGAGCGAGCAGCCGTGCCTGCGGACGGTCAGTGTAAACAAACTGTCTCGCAGCTTGCCAGTGGATTATCCTGATGGGCTGCTTGTGGCCCATGGGCCACAGGTTGCCCACCACTGAGATTCATACATTAAAGGGCTTAAGAAAATTGCTTTCACAAATTCCTGCATGGCTACTATACACCCAAGGCATTTGATTATCTCAGAATTCTTATCTGGTTGCATTATTCCCGCTATACTGGAAGCTGAACAATTCATAATTTGTCCTCAGATACATAGGCATAACTTCTGTTGACCTCAGTGGGGCTGACATTAAGGACAGAATGTACAATCAAGCTTTTATTAATTTGAATCTACTAAGTATGGAATGAATCTTAAAACAGAAATTTTAACACATTGCTCAAGATATCAATAGAACTCATTAAAAAAAGTGCAAACACCAGATTCCACTGAACGTTTTACAAATGAAACATACCTGTCCTTCATTAACTGATAGAGATTTTCCTTCATATACTCAAACACAAAATAAAGGTGGTCATTTTCTCTGATAACTTCTTTCAGTTTTATCACATTGGCATGATTCAGTTTCTTAAGAGACTGCAATACAGCAACATGACAGTAATTTTGGTTATTCAACAGAGCTAAAACAGAGCAATGCCTAAAGTTTTGTTAATTCTACATTAGAAATAGTTCTTGGACAAATGCAGTGTATCTTGTCTATTTTTCTGTACTTCTTCTGAATACCTATTTGCATTCCTCTACAACAGTGTTACGTTTATGAAAGAATAAAGCTTCAGGGGCAAATTTTTAGAGTATCCAGTTTGTGCAAGTGAAACTACTGTATTTGCATGCATAAATCCAATATTTTTCAACCAGGCACTCAGTTATCCATAATTTGCATGTAAAAAAGACAAGGCCAATCAACAGAAAACTTACAGTAAATGGATATTTTAAAGTTGATATCAAAATCATGACTACAACCCATGCATGCAAGATAAATTAATAGGACTTGGATGAAAACAGCACATTGAAGATCCTTCCATATCATATAAATATCACAAATCACAAGATACAGAATTTTTCAGCTCCACCATTAATCAGTTTACTACACTGCTTCATATACTGTTTAATTTAAAATAATATGTTACACTGTTGGATGTAAAAACTTCAAAAACAAGATGTCAGGTAGGAGATTAAACTTTCCCTCTCGCTCCTTAATAATCTGGTTTTATATTTAGGACTAACTAAGGTATAAATTTAAACAAGAAGGCAAAGACACAACATTCAGTATACATTAAAAAACATTATGCTCTCAGTTTTACCTTGACTTCTCTCAAATTCATACATTCATCCCAAGAATAGAACTTTCTTTTCATCCTGAAATAAAATCCAGAAAATACAGTGTATTCTAAATGAACAATACATACAAACAAAATTTTCTTAGAACCAAGAAAGATCAGGAATGTGTCACTTTTCAGCAGCGTAACAATCAAATTCTATTTTCAATATATTTCAAATATACTTGATTTAAATAATTTTATTAATATTTACTAAAGTTGAATTGTATTGTTTTTAGGTTTGCCACAGTTTAACGTAATGTATGATATGTAACCACTACACAGTTTTTAGAAGGTAGTTAGCCACATAGACCAAGGTATCCCCAAGGGTTCTATAAATATCAGCAAGCATTTTACCCCACCTATGTAATCTGAACTACGTCCTTAATCCTGTGGGAATCAGCATGACCCAGAGGATAAGACATTGGCCTAGGAATTTGAAGTAGGGGAGGTCACTTGGGTATGTTTACACTGCAAGTGAAAGTGCTATTGTACCATGGTAGTGACAATCTAGCTAGCATACATAACAACAGTGGTGTACAGACATGGTGACACTGACTTCAGCGTGGGCTAGCTGCCGAGTACAATCCTGCTGGGGAGCCTGACTACAAACTCAGGTTGCTGAAAGTTATGTACAGCCTAACCCCGCTAGAATCCAAACATCAGGCTTTATTTTGCTCTTCCTGAAGTCAAACTCTCAGTGACTTATTCATAGATTCTAAGGCCAGAAGGGATCATTGCAATCATCTAGTCTGACCCCCTTTAACACAGGCCATAGAACTTCCCCAAAATAATTCCTGGGACAGATCTTTTAGAAACACATCCAATCTTGATTTAAAAATTGTCAATGATGGAAAATCCACCACAACCCTAGGTAAACTGATCCAATGGTTAATTATTCTCACTATTAAAAATGTATGCCTTACTTACAATCTGAATTTGTCTAGCTTCAACTTCCAAGCATTGGATTGTGTTATACCTTCCTTTGTTAGACTGCAGAGTCTATTACTAAATATTTGTTCCTCCTATAGGTTCTTAAAGACTAATCAAGTCACTCAATCTTCTCTTTGTTAAGCTAAATAGATTGATTCAAAGAGCTCAATCACTATGTCATGTTTTCTAATCCTTTAATAATTTTCATGGCTCTTCTTTGAGCCCACTCCAATTTATCAACAACCTTCTTGAACGGCAGACACCAGAAATGGACACAGTATTCCAGCAGCAGGTGCACCAGTGCCAAATACAGAGATAAAATAACCTTCCTACTCCAACTTGAGATTCCCCTGTTTATGCATCTAAGGATCACATTAGCTCTTTTGGACACAGCAGCACACCAGGAACTCATGTTCAGCTGATTATCCACCACAACCCCCATTTTTTTTCCCCACAGACACTGCTTCCCAGGAGAGAGTCTCCCATCCTATTGGTACAGCCTACATTCTTTGTTCCTAGATGTATACCTTTACATTTAACCATATCAAAATGCGAATTGTTTGCTTGCATACAGTTACTAAGCCTTTGAAAACAAAGCCAAATTCCAAGGGAGGGAAGGAAGAGAGTTGTAACTCTCCAGTATGAGGGCTGTATTAAAGCAGGTTAGGAAAGACACCTGCTCACATGGGCCCACAATGGGTTTCTTCCTTGAGAAACAGAATTGCTTTGGTGTTGATCTTTACTCTGTCAGAAGATCCAAGAAAACTTTAAAGTTACATTTATTATTTAGATTCCCTGATGACAAGCAGCTATGTTAGAGTGGATTGTGTAACAAAGCAAACAGGCAGGAATATATTGCTTACAGTAATCTACTACATCATCTAATGAGACATGAAATGCATCTGTTCTACCATTTCTAAAGTACAAGTAGTGAAAGCAAAATTAAATTTAATGGAGTCAGACCTCATTCTTGCACAACAAATTTAAACCCTTAGGAACAGAGAGACTTCTCGTTCTACGATGGGCCAGAGTAAGGTAATTTCTTTTTACGTGTATATGGGCAAAGTAGTAGTCAATCAGGACACAAAAAAGTGTTACAACGTGGTCTGGGGTATTCCTCGGCAGCTGAAACCCATGGAGGAGCCACACTGGGGCAGAGCCTAGGGTCCGTGGGAACCGTAACCGTTCTCATATGCTCCTTGGACCAACTGCCCTACATCTAGCAAAGATTGCTCAGTCTTAGAGGTTAGAAACCGAACTCCTCTCCCCCGACAGGAATAATTTGCCCCAAAAGCTTTATATGGGATCATGTCTTGGTCACAATAAGTTTGTTTTTGTAGACCTATTTTATGCCCTTCTGCACAAAACAAAATGGATAGGGCCTGAACCTCATCATAAGAATTTAAGGATTTAGGAGTGCCCAGGAGCTAATGGTTTTAAGAAGAGATTTAAAACCAAACTGTCACCTTACTTATTTACTTACTTAACTAGGTACTTATACATTGCTCATCATTACAGTAACTTACTTACAAATGCTAAAGCATGCATAAGGATCTTTGTTTCTTTCTCTCCATCTGCCAGTTAAGAGGGAATATATCTGTTTTTATAGTAGTTAACATATTTATTGTTGGAAGACCATGTGTAAGAAGCATAGTTTCCATTTGAATCTGGAGGCTTGTGGCTATTCCACAGTCACAGGTCAGTTGTCAAGAAAGTTCTTTCACCCACACCTCTCGCAAGTCCCACTCTTGAAGCAAACAGTTCAGTTTTTCCCAGAGGAACATAGCTATCATGGGAATTCAATATGTAAACGTGAGAAGAATTTGGTGAGCACTTTAAAGTATCTCACAGAGTACCAAAAAGCGTATTGCAGTCACCTTTAAATTTCTGACATGCAACATAGGCAAAAAATTAGTTACTAGGATATTCAGGGCATTAGGGTATAACTGTAACAAATCTAACCACTGATCCAGCAGCTTTTCCTAAATTATCAACTGTAGGCCAGATTCTGCCCTTTGACTTTTATTGGGTGAAAGATCAAACTTATTACTTTCTTCTAAAGTTACTTCAGGAGAAAAAACACCAATGATTGATTTTTAAAACACATTCTGGTTTTGTTCAGGGGCCATATCCTTGGCTGGTGTAACTCAATTGACTTCCATGGAACCACAGTGTTTTACACCAGTTGAGAATGTGGTCCAAGGTCATCAAATCAGACATCTAAAAGAACACACAATCTTTGTTTTTTAAGATCTTAGTTTACTTGAAAAATTGTCCATATTTTTTTTGTACATAAATAGCATAGTATAAAAGAGTTACAATCTTAACTATTTAAGAGTACGTTTACTCAATATCACATACCTTTTGATAGCCACAAGCTCGCCTGACTCATTGCTCTTTCCCATGAGTACACTGCCATAGGTGCCGTCACCAAGTTGTTTCATGGTTGTGTAACGGTTCATTTTGTAAGACCTGGATTGCTGAAAGCCTTGAAAACTTTAAATGTCTCCTTTTATTAGAAGACTTCTACACTCAATTTTTTTAAGACAAATTTTTGTTTTTCCAGAATGATGTTATATGAGTGGATTGTTTGTCATAATTTATTAAGATATTTGGTCTTCTTCCTCAGGATTATAGCCACTTTGAGATCCAGAAATAAAGTAACAAGGAAGGGAATAATGCAGCCATTCTTACATACATCCTTAACAAACAAACAAAAAGAAAAGGGGGGGAGTGAAAAAGGTGAATTTTAACATTAATGTATTCTAGGAAAAATACAATAGAATACTCATATCTAACATGAATAAAGAATCTTATATTAATGTTTTCGCTGTATAATGGAACATGTCAGAATGGCCAGGGTTTTTTTGCCATATGGAATAAAGATGCAGATCTAAACTGAATATGTTCTACAAGCATCAAGCAACTTGCTACATCCATGTGGCTTTTCCTGTAAAATGTGAGAATTCTCCCCATAACACTGAGAGCACCAGGAGCTAACAATCCAGCATGAACATGACATCCCAATGTAGGTGTATTCTGCTGTTTAGGAGACATGTCCAACCCTGCAGCTGGCTAGCACATACTCCTGTCTGCACGATGCGCTTGCTTGAAACAGCCTCCTTATAAAAGCAGCACCTTGTCCCACCATTCAGTGGTGCCTCTGGCATCAGTGAGGAATCGTGCACTGGCTGTCATGATGCCAGTAGCAGATGACCCACTCTGCTTATTCCCTGTGCACTGACCCTCCACCAGTTTGGCCACAAAGAGTACAAAGTAATCATTTTGCCCCTCATTGAAATGCAGCCACCTCTATGGTGAAATGAAATAATTGTTTAATAGTGCACAGCAACACTACCCAGCAGATTTGGAAGTAAATTATTGTGGAAATTTTACATAGGCAAAAAAAATTAGACTCCAATCTTCAACCTGCTGCCTTATAATGCCATCTAAAGTTTGCTATTTTAGGCCCCAATCCTGCAAACCCTTGCACATATTAACTTCAATGGGCCTACTCATGGTAGACTCGGCTTATTGCTTAGTTTTATTTATCCTTTAAAAATAGCTATTAAAAATACAAAGATTTATTTTAGAAATCCCTCTGAAAGCATGGTTATTTGCACTTTAAAAGACAGCATGTAAAGCATCAGAAACTATATAAAATATATATTAATATGCATATATAACAAATATAGAATGAGATTAATTTTAATAGGATTTGGTGTCCAAGTCACTTAGTCAGCTTTGAAAAATCACATACACACGTCTATATATTGTTAAATGATCCTGATAAGCCAGTTTTGTGTGTGTATTTTTTTTATATATATAATGTTTTCAATTTTATTCAGAACTGCCAGTGAACCAAAAAGATCAGTTATTCACACAGCTCTAATAATAAAAAAAACCCATGAATATTGGCAGGGGAATCCAGAGACTGGTTTAATATTTGAAAATACTTTTAATTCCCTTTAGTTGATTAGTTTTCAAGTTGGTGATTCCCCTTTACGAGTTCCTTCATTAGCCTATCACACTAAGTGGACAATCATTCTCATACAACTATACTGATATTAACGTATGTTGACACCTCTGTATACCATACCCAAAGGAAGTGGGTTTATATATAATCTCCCTACTAACAATAAATTTGAACCGTAACCCCAGGTCTGAAAATGCAGAAACTTTATATGTGTATCTGAAATTCATGATGGGTCATTAGCTTGAGAATAGACTGAATGAAAACAAGAGGACCCTGAATTCTAGGGAAATTTGGAGCCTGATCTAGATCCAAACTTGGAAACCTAGACCTATCTCTAAGTCCTGCTCTTTGTTCACACTTCTCTCCTGACCACTTCCCAAGTAATCCCTATTTATTACTTAAATTGACCTCCAACATTTTAAATTATTGTTACTAAGTCAGATGTGTACTAAATAAAAATAAATGCTATACATGCTAACCTAGGAGAATTAATTCTTTCCCCTGTGGAAACGTCTATCTTTGCAAGTTTAGAGCCCGATCCTGCCTCCCCTATGGAGCCAAAACAAGAGATTGAGGACTATAAGAAATGCAGCATCAAGCCTTTGGTAGCAACAAAGGTTTCTGTCCTGACCCTTCTGAAGTCAATAGGAGTTTTGCTGGCTTCAGAGTAACAGCCGTGTTAGTCTGTATTCGCAAAAAGAAAAGGAGTACTTGTGGCACCTTAGAGACTAACCAATTTATTTGAGCATGAGCTTTCGTGAGCTACAGCTCACTTCATCGGATGCATGTTTTGCTGTTAGCTGAACAGGATAAGGCCTACACATTCTTCTGCACAACCTCATGTCCTGAATCTTACACAGCTCTGTGAAATAAATATGCCACTACATTCAGGAGCATCACCTGTGAGTACTTAGCTGAAAGAAGAAAGCCTACTGTAAACAACAGATTGTTTCTTATTCATAGTGACACACTGCCAATAATCTCTTCACATAAGATTAAGGAAGGATTAAAACAGAGGACAAATGGAGGACAAAGTGCAATAGCTTGGAAGACCCTAGTAGTTTGCCTGCGCTTGCAGAATCTGAGCAATTTTGAAAGTACATTTTCACATTTGTACCATTACCATCTTATTATGTTATTTAAGCAGTAGTAACAGTCAGTAATGTCATCATTAATTTTAAAATGTCTATTTATAATTTTAAAATATACAGTGGGCAAACAGCAAATCACCAAAGTCCCTGAAGCACATTTATAATGCATTTCCATGGAACAGATTCAACAGTTGCATGCAAAAAGGGACAAGCTACCCAAACCCTAAAACATAGTAAATTGCAAACAAACTAGAAAATGCAATCCACTAAGGAGCCTCCATGCAGCTAAATAAAACACTTAGACCCCAATTTTGCCAACCCTATTTACACTGATTTATTGAAATCAATGGGACTATTCATGGAGCAAGTCACTACCCAAGATGAGTAAGGCTGGCAGGACTAGGCCCTAAATGATCCTGTTCTGTTAAAAATGCTTTATTAATAAAATAGTAGCAATACTTTTAAAAACAAAAATAAAACAAATTTTAAAAAACAGACTATGTCCCTTAAAGACATCTGAGTAGTTAGTATACAATATGATTAAAACAGATAGTAACCAAGTTCTAAGATGTGTCCATACATTTCTTGAGCCAGATTATGAACCCCTTATTCAAACTGTTCAATCTCATAAGGGAACACATAGAGCATTTAGGGCGCAATTCTGACAGCCTTAATCATCTATTGGAGTACTCATGAGAGTAACTCCTTACCGACATACATAAAGGATTCACACTCTGGCCCATAGTAAATATTTGTTTATATATGTATCATAAGGAGATTAATTTACTTTTTGAAAAGGTTTGGTACATGGTTTCATTTTTTATTGTTGGCTGTCAGGATAATATACATTTTCCCCTTTAGAATTAAGCTCACGCTTGTCTTGAAAAAGAGGCCACAACTCTCATTTATTCAAGATGTGAAAATCAAGATTTCCTGAGAAGTTTTATCTTAGATCTCACAGATGAAAATCAGACTGTCCTCATTAATAGATCTCACAGATGAAAAATCAGACTGTCCTCATTAATACATATCATAACGTTATCAGGGCTTGGGCTTACTCTTACGGGAGCCAATGGGAGCCAGACTGGGCTACCGGTGTGTTGTATCTTTATTGGAACAGAATTAGAACATGGCCCCTATTCTCCTCTCACATACTCTAAACCAGGAGTAATTCTACTGGGATAAAGTAGAGTAAGGAAGTGGAGAATCAGGCCCCTTGATAAACAATACAAGGATGGTTTGCAGAAGTTATCATCATGCCTTTTAGAGTCTACAGTCATTACTCAAACCAAATTCCCACTGACCTTAACAGCTGGCAATGGAAGAAGTTTTGCCTGGTAGGAAGGACTGCAGTCTGAGGGAGGGGGCGGGAGGCGGGGGAATTATCCTTGCATTGACTTCTTTATTGTTTACTTTTACAGGAGCTGGCTGCGACACTGAGACACTGCTGCAGCTTTATTAGCTGACTGCTGGCCAAGAGAGCGAACAGAGAACTCTTAAGTCTCTCATTCATCTGCAAGGAGCAGCCTTCATTGTAAGACTAACTTCAGGACGAGTGTTCATAGTCTCTGCCTTTGGGGAGGCTGTGCCTGTTTCAGACGAGGCATTTAAAGCCTTGGTCGGACATGTGATGGGCTCTCCCTTCAGCCAAACAGCCACACGAGAGAGATTCAAGGTTGCGTCAGGAAGTGAGCAAAAGGCAGCGCCTCTCTTTTAAAGCACGAAAGTCAAACTGCACCATGGGGAGGGGGGCACAGTCAGAGACACGTGTATTTTTTTTTTTGGGGGGGGGAGAATAATTCCTCCTCTGGCTTGCCCCACAACCCACCTCCCCCCGGGACAAAAAAACAAGTCAATCTGGAGGTGACATGCCCATCCCTGCTACCCCCCCCCGCCCATCAGCCCCTCCTCTAGCCCCCCCATCAACCCTCCCAACCCCATGTCCCCCCAGCCCTTCCCCCATCGTCTCCCCCTTCCTACTCCTCCCGCCCCCTGCCCCCACCCCGCACTCACTGCTGCGCTCCTGGCCGCCGGTGCCGGGGCCGCCCCCCTCTGGCGCACGGCGCATCCCGACCTCGAACCGCCAGCAGCGCCCCCGCCGTGAGCTCCTCCAGCCCGGCCGGGGTGGGACTCGTCTCCTAGGCGACGGCGGGGGACGCGTGGGGGCGGGGCAAGGAGAAGGGAACCCGCCCATCTGCCGGCACCGCCGCGGCCGGGCCCTGGCGCGGGCGCTGACCACGTGACCCGGCAGGGCTCGCTGCGGGTGGCAATGGCCAGGGTGGCGTGCGGCGGGCACGCTGCGCTCGCGGAGCGTCAAACTCCGCCCCGGTGCGCGCGGGCAGCGCCACGACGCCTGTTCTGGCACGCGGGGCAGGGGCTGGTGTGCGCGTGCAGCCGTCCTGTAGCTACAGCTGTTTGGCAACTCATTGACAGCCCCTGAGAGGGCCAGCTGCTCTTTGCAAGGGCTAACACGGCTACCACTCTGCAACCTGTCGTCATGCTGCAGGGGGCGTTTTGCTACCTGGGAGGTTGCTGCCGTTTCACGCTGCCTAGTTTTTTCCATGGTGGGAGGTGATGGGCTGCAGTAGCCAGCGAGGAACGCGCTAGCAGGAGAAGAAAACCCACCTCTGTGAACAATTTCCTTTCCCATATGTAGGGGCTGTAAGAGCCAAGCTTCCATGCCTGCTATGGGACTTTTTGCTTCAGAATAGGAAACCTAAATGCCTTAGGCCAGTGGTTCTCACCCTGTAGGTCAGAAGCCCATTTTAATGGCAGTGTCAGGACTGGCTTAGACTTGCTGGGGCCAAAGCTGAAGTCCAAGGCCCACGACCTAAGGCTGAAGCCCTGTATGGCGGGGATCAGGTTACGGGCCCCTTGCCTGGGGCTGAGGCTTTGGGCCTCACACCTGGGGTGGCATAGCTCAAGCAGGCTCAGGATTTGGTCCCCTCTCTTGGGGTTGTGTAGTAATTTTTGT
The DNA here is from genome assembly GCF_965152235.1 of Eretmochelys imbricata. Classification (NCBI taxonomy): domain Eukaryota; kingdom Metazoa; phylum Chordata; order Testudines; family Cheloniidae; genus Eretmochelys; species Eretmochelys imbricata. The sequence continues at coordinate 114,114,624 of NC_135573.1, read as the reverse complement.
TGTCATAAGGGGGTTGCGGGAAAATTAAGTTTGAGAGCCCCTGCATGAGGCTACAGGACAGAAGATTCAGAAGCCCACTTTCCACTCTCTCTCTCTACCTTAGTCTTGCAGGCTGAAATTCACAAGAACTCTCACCCCAACCCCAGAAAGCATTTGCTAAGCCCCATAGAAGTCAAGCACATACTGAAGTGCTTTCCTGAATAGGCAAGGGTTTAAGCAGTTGAAGTGCTTTCCTGCATTCGGGACTCTTTCAGGAGAAATGTTTATCCAGCACCACCACCTGCTTCAGTGACTTTTTCATATCAGTACAGTCTTGGTGCTACTGCAGGAAGAGTTCAAATGGGAAAGCTCCATTGTCTGATGATGGACGGTACTAAGCACAAACAAGCTCCACAGCAGTTAATAGGAGTTGCAGGTGTTCAGCATCAGGCCTTCACATTGTTGGTTTTCTTTACCTAGGGTCTGCTCCTACTCCCATTGATTTACACAGCTGTGTAATTGTTTATATGGTGGTTGTACTGCAGATTCAGAATTCCAGCAGGCTGTTGGTGAAGCTGCCATTTTGAGACAGATTGATGCAGCATGTTACGGAAGTCACACGCTCATATGGAGACTTTACTTTTACTTACTGTATTTGTACTGCAGCACAGCTAGGAGCCTGACTCATGGCAGACCAGGTATTTTGAGGTGCTGAGTAAACGCAAAATAAATTATGTTTTGTTGTCACTTTATCTAAATTCTGTCAGGCAAAGTATACAGTTGCTCTTTGTGCCTTGAAAAACATAGTAGAAAGCAGCAGACAGTGAGGATGCTTGCTGCCTCCCGGGATTGGGTCCAGACAGCTGGATCCTGCTTGCCTTGTTCACACAAGTAGTGAGGTTAACTTAAATGGGACCACCATTCTGATCCAGGCAAGCAGGATTCACACCTACATCTGTAACATGAGATAGGAGAAGTCAACACTTTTGATAATGTAGAAGGTGAAATGAAATGAGTGCTGTCTAGAATTTTCACTCTTCCCCTCTGTTTTGTCCAATTAAAGCCAAACTTAACTATTCAAGTCCAAAAAAAAAAAAAAAGTGCCTGAACTGCAATATTTTCTAAAATGCCCATGACTGGTATAATGATGCAAAGTGCAAGAAGTGATAAAAAAAGATTGTTGGATCATATTAAAGAAGTTCTGTATTAAAATCACAAATGAGTTTGATTCCCCAGAGTTTAAATTCCAGGGTATTACTAATTAAGAGGTCTCTTGGTTTTTGGTACTGTTTCTCTCCCTCTATGTGTGAAACTTGCAAGCTGCTAATTGTGTTAGTACATTCTAAGACAGAGTCTGTTCTCAAAGCAATTCACAGAGAGAGAGACTCAAAGCAATACTCTAACAACAGAAACAGCACCCAGAGACTCCGCACCCTTTTGTTGTATTAACAATTGTGATTAAAATAGAGATAGAGGATGTATGTGGATGGATGCTTGGTGTGGATAATAACTGAATGATCAGGGAGGTGCCAGCCTAAGAATCCAGTGTCCATCGGCTGAAGAAGGCGTCAAGTGGAAATAACCAGAGGACCCCCCGGAGGGCAGACTGGAATCCACCCAACAGCCTCAAGAATGGGAGAACCAAAGAACAAGATAACATCTTGGTGCCGTCAGGAATGTGCTATCTGCTGATTGATTCAGCAACAGCATGATGAAGCAATTCCCATAGACTGGCATAGGAAGAAATTCCTATAAAAATACACTCTAAAAAATGAGAACTTTGGGGTCTGATTCTGCAAACCAACTTCCAGGAGCATCAGATGAGCATCTGACAAGGCCCTGCTCCCTCCTCATGTCCAGGCCACCTGGCCAGTGGCTTGGCATGAGCAACTCTAAGGCTGGTAACTATGATAACAACCTTGCAGAACCTGTGTGTGTGTGTTTGTATGAATGAATGTGTGAATAAATATGAGATTGAATGGAATGTTATAACTATAACTAACTGCTTACTATGATTCTTTCTGTATTCACAATAAATGTGGTATTTTTCCTTTTTCCCTTTAATAAGATCCTGCTGGTTTTTATTTTATTGGTACAACAAGATTTAAAAAGTTATGCTGATGCAAACAAAAGAAAATTGGTCATTTTAACACCACAAGTTAGCCCTAATTAACAAGCACTGTAGGAGACAGATGCTTGCTAATACAATCAATCAAGTTTTACATCTGATTGTAATATAACCCCTACCTAACCTTTCTGATTTTTAAAAAAAATACACGCACTGCATTACATCACTAGACAAAGCATAAAAAGTAAAACTGACCTTTTAAATAGCTCTGTACAGACTGTCACTAATTAATCCTCAAAACACAGTTGAGGTTAAGTATCTCACTTTTACAGACAGAGCAATGGAGGGAGAGCGCCAAAATTCATCAAGGGCAGAAGCAATAGAACAATTTTTCTAGTGCGGGAGCTGAGAGCCAGTGAACCAACCTGTAAATCCTGTATATAGTGGAAACCACTTCAAGCCTGGGGATGCTGCAGCACCCCCCGCACTCCTAGTTCTAGTACCTATGATCAAGGGTGACTTTGCCCAAGGCCTCTGAGGGAGATTGTGTTTGATTTGAATTATAATTTAGGAATACCTGAATCTTTATCCTGTGCACAGAACACCAGGTTACTTTGCTTGGGGTCTCCACCTGTGACCCCTATGTGGGGTGGTAATTCACATAAAGGTTGCGTAATTATGGCCTCAGTTTGTTATATGTCTGGAGGTGTAAATTACTTATTTGGATATTCCCTTACAGATAAATTATTTTAATCCATCCTGCTCCTTTGAGATTAAAACTGTATAAATTTGGGGTCTCATCCTACAGAAGTCAATGCAAGTAACAATGGGACTATTCACATGAGTAAAGTTACTCACATACATGTCTGCAAAACTGAGCCCTCAGTGTAATACTTTTAAAAGTTCACAGCTGCCATTACCAAGGATTTGAAGCTTTTTCCTTTGTTAGACTATTGCAATGTATGGATCTAGCCACTGGGAGGTGTAGGCTACCACCTCTACTCTTGCCATGTGTTTTTCATTTTATAGCACTGATTAAAATTAACCCCTTTTATAAATTGCCCTTAAGTATTACAAGAGTGTGCATGTTAATAATCAGGTGTTTTGTAAATATCTAAAATGGGCATAACTATGGATAGACCTACTAGAATGAAAAAATCAGTTTATCAGTTTTAGGCTTTTGTACCAATGGAATAAAAAATCTCTGCTCATTTATAATAGGATCTATTTGTATGTTTACTGTGAGGAAGTGCCATCAAAAGAATAATTTTAAAGGATTTGAGAATTATGAATGAGGTTTACTTGTAGTTATACAAAATTACTAGAGATTTGTCTAATATCTGTAGTTTGTCATTTTGAAAAAAGGGAGAACTAGATGCTACAGCATGGATATACCTGAAAATATTATTTTTGGTAATTCAGATTTGATCTAGTGTAAGTAAAACTAAGTGGCGAGAATAAATTTAGTACTCAGACTAGTATCTTGATGTCATCTTGCTTGGTTTACAAAACTACAACACAGTTTGATAGTTTCTACTTAGAGGCCATGGCCTGCAATACCAGGCACATTTTAGGTCAAGGTTAGTGCACATTGAGAACATAAGAAAGACCATACTGGGTCAGACCAAAAGTCCATCTAGCCCAGTATGCTGTCTACCGACAATGGCCAATGCCAGGTGCCCCAGAGGGAATGAACAGAACAGGTAATCATCAAGTGATTCATTCCTCGTTGCCCATTCCCAGCTTCTAGTAAACAGAGGCTAGGGATACCATCCCTTGTTACAGCTATATGGAGAATTTTGCATAGCAGCTAGTTCTAATAATTTTTATATGTTTTCATAAATACTGTATAATTTTCAAATATAATTAACAGCACATGAAGCTAGTTCACCTTTTATAAATGGTTTCTAGTTTGCACATGGTGAGGAAAAGTGATAGAGGAATACAGCACAGGATTGTGTTTTACAGACTTAGATGATCTCTTTTGCAATAAAACTATGATTAGGTTTGGACCCAAATTTTAGTTTTGGTGAAGCAAAGGGCCCAATTATATGAGGTGCTGAACACACACAATTCTTCAGCGTTAGTTGAGGGCACTCAGTATCATGAAGAGCTGAAATACTTTTCTGATTTATTTAAAGAACAAGGACAATTATTTAAAAGATGTATCGTATTTTATAAACATAAGTATTTGTTTTCACAAGACAACAGGTATATTTTTCACCCATGTGATGCTAACCTGCATTAACTCACCCATGTTAAAATCCTGGTTAAGACAAGAGAGTTGTAGGCCAGGTCTTCACTGACAAAATAGATGTGTTTTGACTGAGGGATAGATATCCTGCTGTAAAAACATAGTGGACTCAAGGCACTATAGTTTTATTGCAAGGTCAACCAGATAAAGTCAACCACTGACTAGGGTTATAGTGCTGACCTTGCCTAGCTACCTCATGGTGAACACCACAAGTACCTTTTAGACTTTTAGAGCTAAATAACTTCTGCATGTTTGTTACCGTGCTGTAAAAAAAAAAAAAAAAAAAGACAGCTCTGTCAGTGAAGAGAAAGCCTTAGTTTTAACATGTGATAACTAGTCAAGGTAGATCTGTAGGGAGCCAAAAGTTTACCTTAGCCAGGTAATGTACTTTAGAACTACAACTGTCTTATCTTCATTACAATTTAACAGGGTTATTGGACACATTTTAACTTAACACAGGTTAAAGATACACCTTTTTCCTAGTAAAAATTTGAGGTTCCTCAAATCCCACTAATTTAGGAATGAAAGTTGAGGAAGCTCAGCAGTTCATAGTAGGTACCCATTACTTTTCAGGATTGGACTCTTACTATCCATTTTGTAAAGTGTGCAGTGAATGAAGTAAACTTTGCAGAAGTCCCACCTCATGCACTACATATCTTGCAAGATGAAACCTGCAGGAGTTCTCTACTGCAGAATTCCTAAACTGAACTGGAAAAAGAGCTCTCTCATACAGGTTTCATAAGTTGTGTAGGATGCTGTGTTCCAGTGGTGAGCAGGCAATAGTTCCACACGGGAAATTCCATTTTTTCTTGGTATACACCTTAAGAAATATTATTTCTTTGAGAAATAGTATGTGATCATGTAATTGAAGGCTGTCATAATGCATCTGCACGAAGGGGCAGAGCTAAAGTTGCAATGTAAGTTTAGTACTTAAGAGCGCTTTAACACACAACTGATATAGGCTGGAGAGAGATTTTTTCATGTCACTCTGTACCTCACAGATGAGGTGTGATATCCAATCCAGGATGTAATGTGACCTTTTGCAAGTAGTATCAGAGCATAAAATCATACATAGTGCAAAAATTATCACAAAACAACAGAGAGCTCTGCCTCTTTTGCCTCAGCATTTGTGCTATCAGAAGCTGAGAGAGATTCACTGATTACCGCTGTCAATGACAGCCTCTGTTTCTTAGGGAATGCTGATGGGTAAATAGAGCCAGGTGGCAAATCTACATTTCATTTTGTTGTACAGATCATGGATTCTCTGAAAGATCTTTAAGGAACATGTTACATATCACCTGGCCAAAAATTAATGCTTTATCCAGGTAGAGCTAGGCTAGAGAATGTCTCTTTTTGTTTCCAAGCTATCCATACTGGCTGGTCAAGCCATAATACATCCTAATTTAGTCACAACAAAGTTTAACCTGTATTATTTTCAAGTGGTTGCAAAATGCAGTTGGAAACACTATGTAAACAATGCTATAGTGAAATGTGTGTCTGCTTAAATTGAAGTTTTATGCCATTGTAATCAGGTTCCACTATACTAGGTCCCTTAAAATTCAGCACTTACTTAACCTCCTTGCTCTGGTTGCATAATATGGTTACTTTTTATTGATTAAAAAAAATTATCAGCTCCACCTCTGCAGGAGGGGAAGGTGTAGAGCAAAATTGTACCTACCTTGTGTGAGGAAGAATTCCTGGCTGCAGTTGTCTTGTTGACAGTTGTTGGCACTGATAAGCAAAAATGATTTAGTCTTTCTACCGCTGTTTTCTGCGGAGAATGATGATATAGGACAGGGGTTCTCAAACTGGGGGGTTGGGACCCCTCAGGGGGTCATGAAGTTATTACATGGGGGGAGTTCGCAAGGTGTCAGCCTCCACTCTAAACCCCGCATTGCATCCAGCATTTATAATGGTGTTAAATATATTAAAAAGTGTTTTCAATTTATAAGGGGCATCACACTCAGAGGTTTGCTATGTGAAAGGGGTCACCAGTACAAAAGTTTGAGAACCACTGATATGGGATGAAATCATGGTCGCAGTGAAGTCAATAGGCCAAGGATTTGCACCCATAGTCTTTCAAAGCCCATTACTATTACCCCTAGCTGCCAATGGTACCTGCAAGGGTGAAGATGAAGAGGCCCTGAAACTATTCACGGAATAATGAGGAAGAGATTTTTTTGAGAGGTAGGTCCTTTCCTGTTCTCGTTAAGTATTGTTTATTCTTCAATATCAAGAAATACAATTAATAATCTAAATCTAATCTGGGGAGGGAGATTGTGGATATACAGCTCCAGAAGATCAGTATCAGCAACTATAAATGCTTCTGACTGCATGGTTACATATTGCTTAGCCATATTCTTTTTCCATCATACTCATCCACCAGTAAAAATGCAGAAGTAGTAGTACAAGGAAAAACCCTTAATTCTTACACCTGGTCTAAATGTGTCAAAATAAATATCCTCAGTAGAAGGTCTGTTTCTTATCAACAAGGATAAGGTAAGCCTTTGAACCAATGACTGGCATTATGTGAGAAGTTCTCAGCGGGTGTAAATCAGTGCATCCTTCAGAGTGGAAGGAAGTCAATGGAGCTATGCTGATTTTTAACACCTGAGGAACTGGCCTATAGGTTTTAGATGAGATGTTAGAACTAATTTTTTTCTGCCCTAAACCATTACACCTCATCTTGTGAAATAAACTGGAGTGGCTAGATGTAAAACAAGAAAATGAGTTTAGAATGTTAAAAATACTATGATGCTATGGTTACAGGCTCTCTCTGTGCGTTTCACCTTTATATTTCCATTGCCCACACAAAGAGCAGTGCTAAACAATATTTAAAAAGCTCCCTTAAGGAGATCTTTGCTGGCTATTCGTATGTTGCTGTTTCTCCCAAGATCATTCCTCTGACTGCAGAATATGGTGGTCTTTTATTGATTGTTGTTTGATTATGAGACAGGAAGGATAGCGCCCTTGCACACATGGGCTTTAAAAATGGGTATTTAAATTAAAAGAACTTACAGTCCTTTGTTCTTAAAGAGGTAGTTGTTTGGCCTTTCTTCCATCCATAAAACTATTAGACTAGCAATAAAGCTCAGATTTTTTATCAGCTGTTGGATTTAGTCTCTCTAGGAGTGGCAAATAACCAATTTTTACTTTTTAGTTCAACATTACAGCATAGATGAGACATTGAATGACGTATTGCTGCTGCATCTAACAAAACCGTTGAGATTAAACCATAGATGTCATCTGGCTGTTGAAATATAAAGCTATTTTCTCTACATCTATAGGAAAGAACAATTAAGATCTCTGTTCAAGGACTTGGAGCCTACAACCAGTTTTTATTGCACAGTAAAGTACACCAGCCCTTTTCAAATGTATATATTCATCACATGGATAGACATGGTGAGAACTGGTTAACAACATAGCTTACTAAACAGATTATTTATTCTCTTAGAAGTCAAAGGACAAGATCATCAGCTGGTGTAAACTGGCACAGTTCCATTTACTTCATTTGAGCTATATTAATTTATATCAGCTGAGGATCTGCCCAGGGGGAAGTGTGCAGGGGTGTCTGATAAATCAAGAGTAACTCCACTGAAATTAGAACTGGCACCTTGGTAAGCACCAGGAAAATCAGACCTAATTATCCCAGAGTTCTCACTGGCTCAGAGTGTTTCCCTCTGAATCTTGGGGGAGGATTTCCCCCCCAATGTGTTTTGCTTCTATTGTATATAATTTTAAGAGTTTGTGATCCTGGGTGCTCCTGGATTCAGCACAAACCACTACCAAGTCCTTGGTCACAGGTGAAGAAACAAAGTTTTTTGTTTGGCTGTTGCTCCTCCAGCCAGTGCACCCACCTGCCTCCAGAACCACAGGCATGTCACCAGTGACAAATCAGAAGAACAATAATCTCATATCAGGCATACCTTCCCTCTGGGAAGCTCTGACAGGCAGCCATCTCTCAAGCAGTTCCTTCCTCCACTCAACCTTTTCTTACAGAGAGTTAGTAATTTTACTCTCCCTCCTAACCAGCTATCATAAGCACGGTGCTCTCCCCCTTTTAACTCCTCCTACCAAGCCTGCTACCTACTGCAGGTGTAGCAGGGTGGGGCTGACTGAGCCCACAGCAGCTCATTAACCCTTTGCCTGCCAGTGATGGATTTTTATAAGCCATCTCAGAGCTGAATACATAAAGTAGCTTAGAAAAATTGTTCCTCCAAACCATGAGCCAGTGTAAGAGGCAACAAAATAGGTGTCATCCAGCAAAGATGTTTTGTGGTACATAGACAATCCTGGAGTGGATGCCACCCCATCAGGCTACAAATAGGCCTCCATGCAGCTCCAGCAAGCTCCTTATTATGAGCTCATTCCTACTTCTACTTCATAAAACTGAGGCCTGTACCAACAGCAAGAGCTAGGATTCAGTTTTAAATCCAGCAAAGCACTTAAAGTTAAGCACCTACTTAACTGCTTTGCTGGATTGGGGCCTGAAAACAGAATTTCAAACAATACTAGAGCTATGAGGGTTGTTTTTTTTTAACCCCAGCCCCAGAAAAGAAGCTTCTTACAATTTGGATTCTACAGAAAATTGCATTTCAGGGAGTTAGAGCCATTGGATCAATATATTAATATCTTAGTAATTGATGGCAAGAGTATAAGAACTTCCTCAGTGTGGCCTCTTTAAAATTACTCTGAAAGGGGTGGAAGACACTTCCTAGCCCCTTTGGAAGCAGATACAATGAAAACAAAGCAATATCAAACTGTTGTTTTACTATGAGCACTTTTTGTTTCAACAGCTTTCTACCCATGGCAAAAACAGACCTGCAAGAGGTTGACTAACCCCAAAACAAGCTGCAGCTTGACTCCAGTGAGACGATAAGGAAACTGAGTACCATCAATTACCAAATCCCTTTTTGTTCTGCAACCCAGCAGAACATCTACAGCCTGTATGTCTTCTTCTTGATTGTGCAGCCTGAGTGATACTATTTTCATTGGATAATTAGATACCAGTTAACAATGAATGGGGTTTTAAAGAAGAGCTGCTGCGCTTTGGGAATAACTGTTTGCTTTCTCATACTGAAATATGTGCTAACAGCCAGGTCCTTCCCTGATCAGCACACAGATTGGAGCATAGATGCAATCTCTCGCGTCCTCTGTCCCAACAATTTTTCAGGCCATGGAAAATTCAAAGTGGAAGGCCTGTGCACCATATCATGAGGTACATTTAACTGCTCTTTTAAGCAGTGGTAACAATCTGCAGGCTAGAAGGGACATAGTGTATGAAGCAACACAGTAGTAAGTGACCCCATCCCAACAGATGCTTACAGTTATTGTAGGGATTTTGATCTGCTGCTTGTTCATACTCCATACTTTGTCTTCATCTTTTCCTTTCTCCATGTGCATGAGTATAGCACAGGGCTGTATTCAGTGAGGAGCTGCCAGAAGCTGAAGAACCGGTTTCTTCAGTCGCTCTGGGACTTTGGCGGCAGGTCCTTCAGTAGCTCCAGGTCTTTGGTGGCATTGAAGGACGTGCCGCTGAAGACCCGGAGCAAGTGAAGGAATCATAGAATATCAGGGTTGGAAGGGACCTCAGGAGGTCATCTAGTCCAACCCCCTGCTCAAAGCAGGACCAATCCCCAGCTAAATCATCCCAGCCAGGGCTTTGTCCTGCCACCAGGTGACCTGCCGTCGAAGACCCGGAGCGCCGCCGGATAAGTAAAAATTAAAAAGGGATTCTCAGGGGAGCCTCCCCAGCCGAGAGCTCAGGCGGGCCGGACAGGATGGTCCCATGGGCCGGATGTGGCACGTGGGCCTGAGTTTGCCCACCCCTTTAACAACTGGTTCGTGTGAACCGGTGCGAACCGGCTCCAGCTCACCACTGGCTGTGTTGACTGAACACTGTAGCTACTTGCAACATGGCCTTCACTGAGTGATTCCACTCTGGTACATTGATAAACTGGAGAGGGTTCAGAGAAGAGTCATGAGAATAAGTAAAGGATCAGAAAATGTGCTTTAGAGTGATAGATTCAAAGAGCTCAATCTCTTTAGTTTAACAAAGAGAAGATTAAAGACTTGATTACAGTCTGTAAGTACCTACACAGGAAACAAATATTTAATAATGGGCTCTGCAATCTAGCAGAGAAAGGTCCAGCATGATCCAATGGCTGGAAGTTGAGGCTTGACAAATTCAGTCTGGAAATACATTGTAACTTTTTAATTGAGTAATTAACCATTGGAAAAAAATAGCAAAAGTCAAGGTGGATTTTTCATCAATGACAATTTTAAAATCATGGTTGGATGTTTTTCTAAAATATCTGCTCTCGGAATTATTTTGTGGGAGTTGTATGGCCTGTCTTTTACAGGAGGTCAGACTAGATTTTAATGGTTCCTTCTGGCCCTGGAATCTAGGAATTATGGGGACAAGTGTTTGAAGTTTCTCACCAAGTCCAGTGGTCATAATGCACCTTGTGCTTTTTAAGAACAGTCCATTTTGGTCCGCTCCTTTAGAGAAGTATCAAGTCAGTTGCATGCAAAAGTGGATTCTCCTATAAATGTACAGAGAGAACTCTGAAAGATGGACAACTGATCCGCACTTGGTGTAAAATCAGAGTAGTTCAAATAAAGTCAATGTTGAGGGTCTAGCCCAGAGTTTTTATTTTACAGTCATCTAGAAATCATAAGAAGTTAGTCACCTTGGTGCATATGAGAGCTATAAGATAGGTAAATAATGTACAAGCTAATATATTTCAGTTGGCGGGGGGGGGGGGTTTCATAGTGTCCATCAGCATAACTGAACTAGCATGAGAAAGTTAAGGTCGTATCACTCAAAGATAGAAGCAGGCAGGCAGATTACTCTATAATAACTGAATGTTAGTATGTTATTTTCAGATAAAAAAAACCTGTGAGGGCTAGAATCCCCAGCCTGACACAAGTATGAAACTTCAAACACGTGAACATTTTCAATCTTGGAAGTCTCCTCAGCAGAGAAATTATATATATGCTCTCTAAGCAAAGCAATTCTTTTCCTACAGTGGAGGTAATTACATAAAAAAGAACCAAATCTTTTTAGCATTCATGAAACTATTGAGTGTACCATACATATCACACACACAACCCCCCATATAAATTATAAATAGCATAATATAAACACATGAGGCCTCTGGAAGGCCATTTTTTCTTTCTTCTCTCTCTTTTACTTCTGTGTAATATTTTTAAACATTTTTTTTTACCAGTCACATTGCTGAGGAGAGAAAGGAAGAAAGCTGTTCTAAAACTTTCAGAGTAAAAGGGTTCCATTCTTTTTCTATACAACTGAAAGATTAGAGGCTGGGAAAGTCATCATTACTTTACTTGTGCAGACAGATTAGGAGCACTCAATAAGAAGTTGTTTTAATTATAAATATTTTTGTTTTCATTCATTAACCAGATTGCTAACCCTATGATAGATGTAAACTGTGTTGACAGATTAATTGATTCCATATCAAGCCAACCATGTAGAACATTATTGTAAGGCAGTTTGTTTTCTGGAATCCAGAGGATGGTTTGCTGAAAGTACAAGTAAACTACATCATTTTTTTTTCTGAAATAGAATATGCCCATTCCTTTTATTGACTGAAAAAACAATCAAAAATATCATGTCAGTAAAAACAGGTTCTAAGAGCAAGGTGAAGGTTACAGCAATGACTTCCAAATTAAAAATGCAGCACTGCTAATATCTACACAGGGACAAATTTAGATCCTAATTTAGCAAACATATGCTTAAATCTATCCCTGTTCAGCTAAGCACTTAAGCATGTAGCTAACTTGAAGTTGTTTGAGCCTCATTGACTTCAATGGGATTTAAGCACATGCTTAAGATAAAGCACATATTCATGTGCTCTGCTGAATAGGAAAGGGATCTGATTTCAGCTGGGCCAATGAGAATCCTACAAGTGTGCTGTGTTCATACAACTAATTGCCAGCCCACATCTAGTACTGTCTTTCCTCTGTGTAATTTTTTTAAACAAGTTGCCGTACTTATAACTAAAGGATATTTTTCAATTAGATGTTGCGGCCTGTTTCTCACTGCATTTCTACAATACTGTATAATTCCATTCACCTCAATGAAGTTACTTCAGATTTATACCAGTGAGAGTGCAGAATCAGGCCCTTAATCAGCGTAAGATTTTTTTTTTAGTTCGTTTGTTTAAGTAAAAAGAAAGGAAAATAAACAGCAAGGAATCCATGACAAAGAGCCCACTGGCAGATTGCTTATCATCAGTACCGTGCAATATCCTGACTATAAGATCAATATCAGACACAATGACTGAACCAGCAGCTTCATGCCTCTTTAAGTATATTTCCCCCACTCCCTCTTTCTCATTAAGATAAAAATTCTCATGGAAGGGTACCTTCTAAAATCGCACCTTGCCTTCCAATCTGTGATTATTTGGGGACTTGCAGTACATGTAATAGGCTGAGTGTTTAATGTTCAGGACCTGCAAAGCAATATTTGGAGTACATTATATAGGTTTTAGGGGAATCTTTCTTTTTTAAACAAGGTAGTTTGTGTATTGGTTAAGATCGTAGGACTGGAAGTTAGAAAATCTGAGTTTTATTCTTGACTGTCACTGACTCCACTGCTGTAGAACAGACAAACTCAGTGTAAAGTCCTTACAGAACTTTACAAATTCTCTGATTTTGACCCCTTGGAGTTGGGCCAAGTTAGTTGAATTGTGTCACAAAATTTAGCCCCTCCCCCTCGCCTCCCGCTTTTTGCTGATTCATGTGTATTACTTCTAGTTTTAGCTTTAATTTATAAACACCCGGCATCAAGACCCATAGATATTTTTGCTGAATATTTACTTATATTAACTGAGCAACTAAAGATTTCAAATTATGTTTCAAAGAGTTCAAATTATGAGAGATAAATCAGTTCGAGCAAGGTGAGCCATGTTCTTACTGGCCAAAAGTGCCTGGGAACAGTCTAAAGGTGAAACATAATTGCAATTTCTATCCTGCACATCCAAGATCAAATTAAATTTGAGGGTGTTTGTAGAATGGCACAGGATGCTGAAAGCGGACTGTGTGGGAGATGTTAAAGAAGAGTGGAGGTGTCTAAACTGGGCAGACTGCTGATTAGGGACTGATCTTGTTCTAACTGGAATCAAGAGGAGTTTTGCCACTAACATTACAGGCAACAGGATCTGTCTCATAATTTGTTATTGGAAATCCTTACTCAATTTTAAAAGGCCAAGTATTTTATAAATGAATTGCAAGTGGGTGTTTTATGATTCCTAATACCCAATAGGGACCCTCAAGAAAACATGATAGCATTGCATTGTACGGGCATACAGCTGCAGTTTTTTATTTATGGTGTGTGACACTTCAAAAATGCATCAGAAGTGACCTTGAAATTGCTTTCCAGGCATATACACAGCAGATATAGGAAACTGATAGCTTTTGTTAGTCAGTCACTGTTGGTTACTCACTTCTGATTCAGCAAAGTTTTGGTGTAACATTACTCCAGACCAGGTCAGGATCATGCTAGACAGTCCTGTTTCCTGGCTGGCTGTCATGGGAAGTTCCCCAGGCTTTTTCAGTCTGAAGTGCAGTAGTCTAATAAACATTTAACAAGTGCATAGGAATAAGTGCTGTTCTCAGTATTTCAGACCTCCAAATGAAATCTGACTGCTTTTGTGTCTTTGATTTCACATAACAGTAACATATATGATAAAGCGTGTATTGTGATGAGAACCCAAGTGTAAGGAAATACAGAGAAACAGCTGGACAAGCAGATGTACATTAAGGCACTATCAAATTGCAGACAGCTAAATGGTAGACAAATTTTATAAATGCTTATATACAAATGATAGAAGTCCAAATACTAAGATGGGTGAACTTGAGTGCCTGATATTAAATGAGGATATTTATGTAATAGACATCACAGAAACTTTGTGGAATGACAATAATCAATGGGACACAGTAATATCAGGGAGTGACAAAATAGGTCAGACAGGTGGGGGAGTGGCACTGTATGTGAAAGAGCATAGAGTCAAATATAGTACAAATCTTAAAAGAACCAAACTGTACCATAGGATCTCTATGGATGGAAATTCCATGCCTGAATAATAATAATATAGCATTAGGGATATACTTCGACCACCTGACCAGGATGGTGATGGAGACTGTGAAATGCTCAGGGAGATCAGAGAGGCTATAAAAATAGAAAACTCAATAATAATGGGGGATTTCAACTATCCCCGTATAGACTGGGTACATGTCACCTCAGGGCAGGATGCAGAGATAAAGTTTCTTGACACCATAAATGACTGCTTCTTGGAGCAGCTAGTCCTGGAACCCACAAGAGGAGAGGCAATTCTTGTTTTAGTCATAAGTGGAGTACAGGATCTGGTCCAAGAGGTGAATATAGCTGAACCACTTGGTAATAGTGACCATAGTATAATTAAATTTAACATCCCTGGGGGAGTGGAGGGAAACACACCAAAGAAGCCCACCACAGCAGCATGTAACTTTAGAAAGGGGAACTACACAAAAATGAGGAAGCTAGTGAAACAGAAATTAAAAGGTACAGTCCAAAAAGTGAAATGCCTGCAAGCTGCATGGACATTTTTAAAAACAACATAATAGAGGCTCAAATTAAATATATAACCCAAATTAAAAACATAGTAAGAGGACCAAAAAAGTACCAGCATGGCTAAACAACAAAGTAAAAGAAGCAGTTCCAGGTAAAAAGGTATCCTTTAAAAACTGGAAGTTAAATCCTACAAAGAAAAATAGAAAGGAGCATAAACTTTGGCGAGTCAAGTATAAAGGTATAATTAGGCAGGCCAAAAAGGAATTTGAAGAGCAACTGGTCAAAGACTCAAAAACTAAGAGCAAAATTTTTTTAAAGTACATCAGAAGCAGGAAGCCTGGTAAACAATCAGTGGGCCACTAAACGATCGAGATTAAAGGAGCACTCAAGGATGATAAGGCCATTGTGGAGAAACTAAATGAATTCTTTGAATCAGTCTTGATTACAAAAGATGTGAGGAAGATGCCCAGCCCTGAGCCATTCCATTTAGGTGACAAATCTGAGGAACTGTCCCAGATTGAGGTATCATTAGAGGAGGTTTTGGAACAAATTCATAAATTAAATAATAATAAGTCACCTGGACCAAATGGTATTCAGCCAAGAGTTCTGAAGGAACTCAAATATGAAATTGCAGAACTACTAACTGTGGTATATAATCCATCGCTTAAATCAGCCTCTGTACCAGATGACTGGAGGATAGCTAATGTGATGCCAATTGTAAAAAAGGCTCCAGAGGTGATCCCAGTAATGACAGCCAGTAAACCTAACTTCAGTACCAGGCAAATTAGTTCGAACAATAGTAAAGAACAGAATTATCTGACACATAGATTAACACAGTTTGTTGGGGAAAAGTCAACATGGTTTTTGTAAAAGGAAATCGTGCCTCACCAATTTATTAGAATTCTTTGAGGGGGTCAACAAACATGTGAACTATGGTGATCCAGTGGATATAGTGGACTTAGACTTTCAAGGTCCATCACCAATGTAAGCAGTCATGGAATAAGAGGGAAGGTCCTCTCATGGATCAGTAACTGGTTAAAAGATAGGAAACAAAGGGAAGAAATAAACGATCAGTTTTCAGAATGGAGAGAGGTAAATAGTGGTGTCCCTGAGGGATCTGTACTGGGACCAGTGCTGTTCAACATACTCATAAATGATCTGGAAAAGGGGGTAAACAGTGAGGTGGCAAAATTCGCAGACGATACAAAATTACTCAAGATAGTTAAGTCCAAAGCAGACTACAAAGACCTACGAAGGAATCTCACAAAACTGGGTGACTGGGCAACAAAATGCCAGATGAAATTCAGTGTTGATAAATGCAAAGTAATGCACATTGGAAAACATAATCCCACTATACATAAAAAATGATTGGGTCTAAATTAGCTGTTACCACTCAAGAAAGAGACCTTGGAGTCATTGTGGATAGTTCTCTGAAAACATCTGTTCAAACTGAAGAAGTAGTGACAAAAAGCTGTTAGGAACCATTAGGAAAGGGATAGATAATAAGACAGAAAATATCATAATGCCTCTATGTAAACCTGTGGTATGCATACATCTTGAATACAGTGTGTGGATATGGTTGCCCCATCTCAAATAAGATATATTAAAATTGGAAAAGGTACAGAGAAGGGCAACAAAAATGATTAGGGGTATGGAACAGCTTCTGTATGAGGAGAGATTAATAAGACTGGGACTGTTCAGCTTGGAAAAGAAACGATTAAGGGAATATGATAGAGGTCTATAAAATCTTGACAGTGTAGCGAACGTAAATAAGGATGTGTTATTTACTCCTTCACATAACACAAGTACTAGGGGTCACACAATGAAATTAATAGGCAGCAGGTTTAAAACAAACACAAGGAAGTACTTCTTCCCACAATGCACACTCAACTTGTGGAACTCATTGCCAGGAGATTTTGTAAAGGCCAAAACTATAAGAGGGTTCAAAAAAGAGCTCAGTAAGTTAATGGAGGATAGGTCCATCAATGGCTATTAGCCAGGATGGGCAGAGATGCAAACAATGCTCTGAGCGTCCCTAACCCCTGTTTGTCCGAAGCTGGGAGTGGATGACAGGGGATGTATCACTCAATGATTCTTCTGTTCTGTTAATTCCCTCTAAAGCACCTGGCATTGTCCACTATTGGAAGACAGGATACTGAGCTAGATGGACCATTGGTATTACCCAGTATGGCTGTTTTTATGTTATGTAAATTACATTTTAGACTGTGCACATTTTCATGGCACTTCTGCACCAGTGAGAATGCTTCTGGTCCCTTGGCCTTCTGTCATACCAGCACTGTAGTATCACAAGACAGTATCACAAGTTCATACCTGCTCCTCCATGTAAGCACTGTGTGGGAAATACAGGATTAACAATAGCTCTGTGCACATCTAGTTTATCGTTTATTACTTAGATGCTAAAGACTAAAAGGCTCTGCTGGTGAAGCTACAGAAAAAGGAAGCTGATTGCAATTACAAGCTGATCACCTCCAGATTTATTTCTGCATCACTAAGGCTGTGAGATCAAGCACTTAAATAAATCAGAAAAGCTCAAAAGCAAAGGTTATTTTTATTTACTTACATTTCAGCAGCAGCCACAATATGCTGGGTGCTATCCAAACACATAGGAAAACACAGTCCCTGATAAAATTGTTTACCATTTAAGAAGACAAGCAATGGCTGGAAAGTGAGGAGAGTAGAACACAATTAAAATTTGTATTTAATATGTACAATATATACATTATGTTTTATATAAATACAAAACTAACCTACTTCTCCTCAACATCCATTAGTCTAGCCATTTTAACTCTATTGCACATATGTAACATTTTCTATTCCTTTTTGTAAATTTAATTCTTACCCGTATTTCTCTGGGTTATTGATGCATACTGTAAAATATATAACATTGCTGAATTAATGTTGCAAAAGCTTTGAAATTTCCTGACTTCTTTGCATAGGATTTTACAACCTTAAATGCTGCTTTAGCAGTAGTTATTAAATGTAAGAATATTGACATTTTAAATGATGAAGAAGGGATACATAAAGAAAGGGGACATCATCACAGATAAATTGTCCAAATTCAGCTCCTAATTCTCCAGAGAAAACCATGTGGGCAGAGGTTTCTACCAGCACAATTGTCTTTGTAGGTTCAGCTTGTTAAGGCCAAATACTACTTATTAACACATGGGAGCACTACTGATACCAAGAGGAGTGGTCCATGCAGTTCTAAGCTAGTATATGGTCCATCTGTGTCTGCTCAAAAAAAAAAAAAGAGATGTGACATTCACTTACCTGTGCTGATTGGCCTCCTCACTCTCAGTCTCTTTACCTCAGCGTCACTCTACACAAGCCCCTCTTGCCCTTCCTTCCATTGTCTTTCCACTTATCTTAGCCTAGCCTAACAACTCCCACCCCTACGCCAAGTAAATAAATAATCATGGAACTAACATGGTGTTAGCCACAAACTGATATGTTATATGCTTTTCTCCTTCCATGTGTTTGTCTTTTTCATTAGATTATAAGCTCTTCAGGGCATGGACTGCCTACCTTGTTTATACAGTGCCTAGCACTATGGGGTTCTGTCATTGGTTGGTCCCTAGGTACTACTGTAATCAACATGATTAATAATATTGAAGTGCTATGGAACAAGCTATAGATCTGATCTTGAATTGACGTGAATGCTAGTTTTACAGGTGCAACAAATATACAATCAGGCCCAGTTATCAATTACTTGTTTCTGTTCATGTTTTGTGCTTTGGTACCAGTCCTTAGTGTTTCACATGTAAAAGGACAGAACAATCTCAGGAGGCACTGTCCTTATTTACACCAAATAGCAATACCCCACAAAGGAGTGAAGCCAACAACATGTACCAATCAGTTAGCACTTCATTTCATCCTATAGCCATAACAGAGGTAATGTGCTTTGCTCTCGCTATGAACCAGGACACTAAAGGAAAGATAACAGCCTGAGACTAAGAGATCCATGAAGAGCAATGCACTTTGTAACCCCTGCAAAAGGACCTGAGAGAGCATCTTCCTGCACCTGCTTCCCGACTCATTTTACACAAAAATATGCACAGAGCCAACAGTTCTTATTTTCCGTTGAAAGCTGATGGTGATGCTTCTTTGCTCGTGATCTTTAAAGATATCAACACCCTGCTCTCATGCCAACCTGTGTGCTAGAAACTGAGCTCTTAACAAACTTGTCCTCTATTATTAGAGCTGTGTGAAATGCTGTGGGGGTTCTGCAAACTTAATTTGGCTTCTGTTTGTTTGTGTGAGTTTGCATGACATGAGCTAAAATATGTGCTGTGTAGGCCCACTGATTTCACTGAAGAATTGGGACTCCTGCATTCCCTCTTTGAGACATCAGGTTAAAATGCACACAACATTTTGCACAATTCTAAACATAATACTGTACAACAGCCATTAATCAGTCCTCCAATGCTTCTATACAATAGGCAAGTATCAACCCTATTATACAGTTGGGAAAATGGAGGCATGTACATGGGTTCCTAAAGCCAGGCTCCATATTATGGCTTCTAAGATGCTGACTAGTTGCAGATCCCATTGACTTCATTTTTGTTTAGGAGCCCAACAACACCATTTCAACCCCACCTCTCCAAAAATACTATCCTGTCTTTACGTCAGGAGTTTGAAATGAGTCTTATTCGTTAAGGGCCCATCCAGTGTAGGATAATAAGCCTCATGGTTTCAGGGGCCACAGAAACTCTGTAAACTTCCCTTTGTCCAGCACTGTGGAGGATAGGCCCTATTATGCATGGGAAAGGCCCTGTAATGTCTGCACAATGCCAGGTTAGATATTCTGTGCCTACCACCTTTTCCTCAGAGGTGAAGTCTGGAAGAACATCCAGCTAATCAGACATAAAACAATACAATATTCTCATTGATTCTGCTGCAGACAGGTGAGGCATTAACCTTCAATACAACTACAGTGATTAATCTTCCATCCTCACCTTTAGGGAAGGACATGTCAAAAAATAGCATTCCAAATTCTCTTGGATACATGCATGGCTGCCATTGTTAGTAAGAAACTATGTAGGTACGTCTAAAGGCATGCTTTGGCTCCTTAGTTGTGGAAAAGAGCTGTTAAACTTGTGGTGGGCCATCCATTAAGCCAGCCGGCCCTTTAGAAAACTCTACAGCATCCCAAGAAAAGCACTCCACATTCTGTTAAGTGCGGCTCTTCAGAAAACACTTATTTCTTTCATGAGCAGGTATAATTCTGTTGTATTCTATTGCTTCCCCTAAGAAAAATGGAGGGGAGAAAAAGGCATACAAGCTAAGTTTTGTTCTGTTACACCACTGACTTCCATAGAGTGACTCTGGTTTCCACTGGTGTAGTTGAGAGCAGAATTTGGCCCTACATCTTGAAAGAAAAAGGGTACTCTACATCTATAACTAGAGGGGTGGCAGAAACTCTAGTATTAGTTATACATCTATCTATGAGGTATTTACATGGTTTCTATTACCACAGGGTCTGAGCATCTCCCATCTTTAATGTATTTACAATACACCTGTGAGGTAGTGAAGTACTATTATCCCCATACAAAGGGGGAAATGAGGTAGAAAGAAGCTTAATGACTTGTTCAACGTCACATAGGAAATCTGTGGCAGAGCAGGGACTTCCATTCAGGCCTCCCAAGGCCTGGGCTATCACACTAACCATTAGAGCATCCTTCTCTTTAGTCTTTACCAATGTAGTCGTTTGCCACTGAAGATAGCAGTAAGACTAAATGGACCACAAAACAATGTAGAAGTGTAGGCATATGATTCAGTATATTTCTGTGGCTTGTTTGAAAACAGCATCAAACTATCTCTTGGGGTTAAACAAAAAACTCAGGCTGAAAGAGAACTCAGCTGGCTTGTGGCAGCTTGTAACCGTATTTTTAAACAGGCTGACATTTGTGGGTCAGATCCATTTAAAAATAGGGCTTGAAAACTTTGCCATTAAGACCAATGCTCTGTTTCATTTAAAAGGCAGCCTGGATATGGGGACAGCTGGCACTTTTCCTCAGTAGTGCCCTCATAGTTCATCTGAAACTGGAGCCCCAGGCGGCTGAGGTTTGACAGCTACCACTTTCTAAGGCTTTGCCACGATAACTGGAATTTGCTAGACTAAGATGTACAAAATAAAATGCAATGTGGGCTGATGAGGCAGCCCGCTCATCTGCTTGAGGCAGGACCAGAAACCAAGCTTTAAGGGAATGATTAATGGAAAGGGAGCTGCTTATAAGGACTGAAGGGGAACGTTTCTTCTTCCAGGATGCTGCTTGGCCTGAGAGAGATGCTTTTAAAGCTAATCCTGCAAATGTATAAACAAACAAGTAGACACTTGATCTTAGCGTTAAACTGTTGTAGGGGTTGCAATTGTCTTTATGTTGTGTATTTTCCAAAGCAGACTACATATGGGAGTGTTTTATCTGTCCTCTCATCCAAAGAGTTGATGTGCAGATATGTTGTCCCTGACATTCATATGTGAGAGCGAGTAAAGAGGAGAATGAATGCAACTGTCGCCAGTATGTTTTTTATTAGGTCTAGCACTACAGATAAGGTAAGGTAAACATCACCATATCCTTATATTGCGCATAACACTTCTTACATTCATTAGTAATAAGTCAGTTTCATGCAAAACAGTAGTGTACCCTAATAATTAGCCATGTATTTCCCTGTACAGTAGACTTGTCAGTGTCTCTGCCCTGTGGGAGGGGAGGAAGCCCGGACATTACCAGACTCTGCAAAGGGGGAGAAGGAGTTCTCCTTCCTAGAAAATGTAGGAAGGGGAAAACCTAAACACCTCCCTGCCCCCGCACCAAATGCACAGATGGGCAGGAAAAGGGAAAAATAGGAGCTGAAGTGGAGAAGCCCGGTGAGGTTTGGTAGAGCCCATGGTCACTGGTGAAAGGGTGCGGTGGTGGAGACAATAGGTGAGTGGGCAGCCCAGATCCCATTTTCCCAGAGAAAGGTTGTGTGTGGGGTGGGGGGGTGCGGGGTGCGGGTGAGTCTGCCTCACAAAAGAGAGAGAGAAAAGCCAACCTCCCTTTATGAGAGGATCCTGGAGGCAAAAGGGATGACTCTGCCTCGGGCAGAACATCTTCCTGACCCACCCCAGAACAGAGGGGCAGAATGGGGGGCAGGCTTTGCGCAGAGTGGGAGGAGAGATGGAAGTACATGTGCACACACACACGCTTCCAGAGAAAGTCCAAGGCCCTTGCCCAAGAGCAGAGGCATGGGGTGCATGTCTTCCCAGGGTGAGAGGCAGCCTGGCCCCACACACAGGGAGCAGGGCAAGAGGGAGAAACCTGGGTCCCCTTAACCAGAGGGGTGGGGTAGGGGATATCTGGGCCCTAGATGCAGGAGGAAGCCCAAGCTACCAAATTTTAAATGAGACTCAATCTGGTAGGCAACCTTGGAGCATGCTGGATCAGGCCCTGCATGCAACTTAGGCAGAGGAATGCCTGTCTTCCCCCGAGGTTGTGAATCACAGTGGGGCTTAAGCATCCAGATGCCTAGAAGGAGGCAGCAGTGCACATGCTCAGAGGCAGAAAATTAGGTGCTGAGGGAACTTTTACCCTGAAACCTTAGGTGCCTGAGTGAGTTTAGGCACCTACAGGTTTGGCAGCAGTTTTGTGGATCACAGAGACGTAGGTGCCTAAATCTGGGTTTAAGAACCTAAGTACCTTTGTGGATCGGGGCGTTGGTAACTAACACAAAGAAATGACCTGTCATACTCGAGTTTAAACTGTGTTAGAACAAACCGTGTTCACACAGAGTCCTTGTTAACTTATTTTAACGTCTTTCTCAGTACTTAGATAGCCTCCATCACCATACTATCTGAGTGTTTTCCAAATATTTAAGCATAGAAATAACAGCAACTTTCTCTATTTTCCTTCCCGGCCTATAAGAGAACAAGCTTGTTTAGTTTATAGGATTTGGGGATTTGTGTCTATGTGTGTCCTTTGTTTAGCTCTAGCTCCTGTGTAAGTTCTGTCTCCTGCACTCACAAGCCTCCCACTGTTGGTTGGCTTCTTTCATTTTACCAGTAGAACATAGTTGTCATGGGAGATTATGGTGGGAAAGGGAGAAGTGATCTCTCAGGTAGCTAGGAGAAGTCCCAGGCAAGAAAGAGACCTTTCAGGTGGCTCTGCATTCAGTGGGGAGCCACGGAGCCAGGGCAGGGAATGGAGCACAAGAGTGATATGTTCATGGTGATCAGTGTTGCTAAATAGGTGGGCTGCTGCATTTTGTACCAGATGGAGCTTTGTTTTATCTATAATGAGTGGTTATGATCATACCTAGAGGTCATGAAGGTGCGGTCAGTTTCCCTAACCAGTTTGAACAGGAAGAGTCACATTGCAAATGGTTTAATAAAACCATATGTGCATCAGTAGAATGCCAAGCTGGAGTCAAGAAGAAAGACACATCTGTGGGTGCTGTTGGAAAAATTGCCTATAAGTCTTATTGCCTCCAAGCCAGGTATTGACAGGTCAGTCCCAGAGGTCATCTAGTCAACCTTTTTTCATTTGCGGACCCCTAAAACATTTCAGTTGGAGGTGCAGACCCCTTTGGAAATCTTAGACATATTCTGCGGACCCCTAGGTGTCTGCGGACCACAGGTTGAAAACCACTGATCTAGTCCATCTCTAGGTCTTCCTTTTCTGGTGGGAGGACTGGACAGCCTTTAGACATGACACAGGGAAGCAAAGAGGAACATACAGGACATTGCTAGCCTTTCCCCTTACTTCAGGGAAACCTAAGCTAGTCTTTCTTACTCACCATATCGGCAAACATACTAATGAGAGATTCTCTCCTTCTTTGAGGAACCCAACCTCCCATTGTCTTTCCTCTCACCAGCTGACTGCAGTCTTCAGGCCTCATAAACTGAGTCCCCTCCGCTCTTATTTCTTCTTACTTGTTGATTATTAGTCACAGATGAAGGGCCCTCCCTCAGGGCTTGACGTTTTTGGCAGCTATTGTGAAGGGGGTTTATTAAGTCCCTGTCTCCAAAGTAGATCATTAATCCTGACCTGGCTCAGTGTGGGGCCATATTTTGGACTAGGCCTCACTATCACACCATGTAAGAGACTAGAAGGGACTAATTTGAACTTTTGTGCATGGATGGGACCTGAGACATTCAGCAGATCTCCACAAAGGCATATGTCACGACTAAGTAAATTGTCCTAATGTTTTGCTTGCTTGCCAGTCCTCAAACTCCCCATTGCATGACCAAACATCCCCATGTTATCAGGACTGTCCCAATATTGGGGTTTTGTCTTATATACACCCCTACACACCCTGAAAAAAAGTGTCCTTATTTTCACACTTGCTATCTGATCACCCTAACTTCCAATCACCAGGGTTTAGTAGTCACATGATTAGTATTAAAACACATGGCATTTAGTATTCACCACTCTCAAATCTGAATGACTGTCCTTCATGCTCAGAGCAGCTGTTTCCTGGGTTTGGCCCATACTGATATGTATCCACAGTCTCCCCTTGTTCTGACTTTGTGGGAACTGGATCATGCTGGTAAAACAAAGCTGGTTTGACCACACTACAGTCTTCTTGAATCTTTATCCCTGGATAAACAGTTCCTGAGATGTTTTCTGCTGTATGGGTACAGTTCTGAGGATTTTTTACATCACACATGTGGTCACGGTACTTCACCACAGAGGGCTTGTAGGCCTGGTAGGATACTTTAGTAGTTGTAGTAATAACAGTTTGTAAAGCTGTGGCAGCTGGAGAGGGATTGCTACTGTACCTACAAGGATACTCCCCACTGTAGTAAGGGGGATTAGCATTTGCTTGAATCTGTCCATAGTCACTCCTATCTCCATAACCAGTTTTCCCCAAAATGTGTTTCAGTCCATGATGTCCACTATCAAAGTTCTTATCATGGGCATTCAATGAATTACCATTATACTGAAGTCCAGTCAAATTAAGGGGATCTGTATCCACTGGGGTATTTGCCAAATCTTTGTAAAATGTTGGATATGAGCTAGAACTTATATAACTAGGAACTTCAAATTCATAGCCCCCCGGCCTAGGTAGAAAGATTCTTGGGTTAGGACACTTTTGGAATGGTGATGCCGTGTCCCCTTGGAGGCTGGCTGAGTCATAAGTAGCTTTGTAAGGGTCTGTAGTTTGAAATTCAGGGTAAGGCTGAGCTGCAATTGGGAAGCTGGTGTCTGTAATGATACTGAATTTTTCTGGGCCTTCCGTGCATGACAAATGATGAATGTTGTTGAAATGACCACTGCTATCATGATACCTTCTTGTCTGAAAAGAATATGAAAACAGGTCTTTGAGATCCAGAAATAAATATTGTACACATGCACACACAGCTCTATAGGCTTACTAGTATTATTGCTCCTTGCAGCTTTGACAGCCTCTTCACTGCTTTAACAACCCCCTCTGCGCATAGGAGCAAAGCAAGCTGCTGTGGTGTCTTGTAAGGATTTTGTTATACCTTATGACTTACAGTACATGGTTACACCATCTTCATAATGAAAATCCAGCTCTAGTTACCTCTGAGTCTATAAGCCTCTTTTTCTGGGAAAGGTGAGAAGAGGACACTTGTTTCTTAATGGCACTTCTTCTTGCCTCTGTCTCTGATTTACTCTCTGGTCTAGGGTGGTCATGGACTCCTTTGGCCTGCAGTAGCATTAACACATTAATAATTTGCTTATCTAAAGACATTAATAAGTAGGCAACTAAAGCTTATGGTTATCATTTATTATTTTATAGCACCCACAAGATTGCTCGGTGCGTCACAGAAAAGATAGAAGAAAAGTGCATGCTCAAACAACTTACGTATAAACAACGGACTTATTAGAAAAGTGTAACATACACCAGGAAGGGGCATAGGTGCTGGAACTAGGGAAGTGGGGGGTGTGGCCACACTCCTTTGGCTTGAAGTGGTTTCCATTATATCCAGGGTTTACAGTTTGGTTCAATGGCTCTCAGCATCCCCACTATACAAATTGTTCCATCTCCCCTGGGAAGGGGAGACAGATAGAGGAGCATGTGTTATGGAGGTATGATGACATGGTTACTCAGGTAAGCAGACAGATGGCTTCATAGTTCAAATGTTTTGTATGTTGTGTCTATTTTTAAACAAGGCAAAGAATTATTTTAATCCATGCTGTATAATTGAGTTTTTAGGAGTGAATGAGGTGAGATGCAGATAGAGGTTGAAGAATAGATTTCAAAAGGGCATCCCAAGCAAAAGGGGCTGCACAGCAGAGAACATGGAAGCGTTTGTGGCAGAAGGAGGCAGAGAGGGTATCGAGGTTGGCATTGCAGGCAAAGGGGGCTGGGGATGGCTGATATGGAATACAAAAGGGGACCAGCTCAGACATGTAGATGTAGATGTGATGAAGAGGCTTAAGAACAAAGCTGTGAAGCTTGAACTTAATGGGCAGCACTATGGGGAGCCAAAGAAATGACACAAAGGAGAAGGTAACATGATTGCAGTGATACGGGAGATTAGTGATTTTGGTAACAGCATTATGGATGGATTGGAAATGGGGTGAAGTTAGTAACAAGAAGACTGAGGAGAAGATTTCAGTGCAAGGTGTGAGATGACCTTAGCGTGGGCCAGTAATTTAGCCATTAGAGTGGAGAGAAGGGGGAGGTTGCAGATTAGTGATGCTGTGAAGAATTAAGCAATGGGATTTGGTCACCACCTGCATGTGGGTGGGAAGGAAAAGGGAGGGAAGAGTCAAATATGACCCCAAAATTCTGGATTTGGATGACGGAGAATACAGATGTTGTCCACAGCCATGGAGCTCAGGAGTAGCTGAGAGGATCTGGGAGGAAAGTTCTGCTGTTCAGAATCTTAGTTCTGCTTCATAACAGCCACCATTAAACAGTATACATAAGCTTTAAAGAGCTTGCACTGTACTTGCTGACAAACGTTCTTTACTTTAAAAACAACTCTTCTCAAGCAGAACTGAAATGCATTCTGTGGAAGGACATCCAGAGTTGCTCTTCTGTTAAAAGGAGTATGGTTCTATCTAAAACTTTCATCTCTCTACCTTTCTATAGTTGTGATTTTTGTCTTAGTTTTAGATCCTGATCCTCTTTCACATCAATGTGACTATTTACATGCTTAAGTGTTTGCAGGAATGATGATCACTATTGTAATATGAACCTATTGGTGAAGAAAGAAACCTCATGTTCTGAAATAACAAAAATCTGCTATAGGATACTATCATTTTGCTATTTAATTTATGAATGTTCATATTAAATATGGATTTTTAATCTAAATGCTACTCAGGCCATGTAAGTTTTAAAAAGCAACCAGCGCTACTGAGCCTCAGTGAAGCAGTTCCTTTAGATTTAGGCCCCAGTCCTGCAAACAGTTATGCTCACGCTTCATTAGCTTCAATGGCACTACTCAGATGGGTAAAGTTAAGTATAGGAATAACTAAAATAGCGTATAAAAATCTCCCTGTATTGAATAGAAAGAGTAAAATTGTTTTTTGTAATCTGTGACTATTCTGCTAAAGAAATATGCTTTTCAGTTTCTGCCCTTCTGTGAAGTAACATTTGAACAGTAAAATGGGAATATTTTGGAACACACAGAAGTTTAGGGAACATGATCAGAGGAATCACATTTATGCAGTGTACCACACTAGCCAAGCTTTCCCTTCACTTTCCTCTTAATTCAGGAAAAGTTAAATATTAAGTGTAGACTGCTGATGTTAATTCCTACACATTGAATTAATCAAACGATCAATTAAATGAAAGTTCTTTTAATGGTGTAAAATCTAATTAAGAGACATATTTAAATCCTGGTCAGTCCTTGTGCAGGCAAATCTCCCATTTTACTTGACTCCATACAATTTATGCATGAAATTCAGCAGAAGAGTTTCTTCTTTAAGTCATATGGGATTCAGCCCATGGTAAGGGCTGGAAGTCTTATCTGTGCAAGGACTACAGCATTTGGCCTTTAATGAAATTCTATTTTAAGAAATGTGTGAAGGTAAGAAAAAGCCTCATGCTTGTAATTGTATGTAATATTCATCAAGAGCTTTTATAAATCCATAGCAATAATAAGAAGGAAGGTAAGTTTAAGGACTATTTCTAGCTTACCTGGAAAAATATTGCCTTGCCATCGAGCCTCCAAAAGTTAGTGACTGGGTAGCCACTGTGTCCCCGGCAAGGAATTATCTCTAGGGCTGAGTTACAGTTTGGACAGGCTTTCTCTGTGAAATCAGATAAGGCTGGTATTGAAGAGCATGGTTAAAATGGAGAAATCAGCTGAGAACACTGTTGGATTCAACCACTCTATAACTGATCCTTCAATTAAACTCCAAATCAAAGTATAATATTCAAACAATATAAGGTACACCAAGAAGCATAGCTGAGCTATATACTAATGGACTCAAGATGAATACCTGATATATTCACTTTGGATGTCAGGGATGTTTAGATTTAAATCTGAGTCCATTATGTAGGCCCGTCTCTGCTGGACTATCTACCAGACACACACATTTTTGAAATTTGGAGCTACTGCTTTACACCCTCTTTGCCACTAATAATAAGAGCAGGATAAGTCAGCACTGTCTGTAAGTGGGACTTGGGTTCATTTGGGTCTGAAATCAGGACCAACTGAAAAGAATGCTTCAGTCTTTGGAGTCTTGCCCCTCAGACTTCTCTCACTTTGTTGCTTCTGGCGGGCCTTGTCACAGATAGCAGGTCGGAGCTGCAGCCTGGTACCATCCGGCAGCGTGCAGTTCCTGGCACAAACCACAACTCCAAGGCAGGACTTCTTGAGGATCTGGCAGTTGTGGTTATTGGTGTTGCGCATGGCCCAGCCACTGAGATGCCGCTGTGCATTCTTTTCTTCAACAGTGTAGATAAATCGCACATAGCCATCTGGCCACTCCTGGAAGCCATCAAAGTGCTTGGGCTCCTGTACCACAATTGGGTTAGGGGAGAGGGGCAACAATAGAAAGGAAGAGGGAAGTGGAGACCAGCGAGAAAGAGTGAGAACGTATTAACAGAGTATCTCAGCATAGTAAAAACTACTCAGTCTATCCTTTTTATCCTGTCCCATTATACATAACAAGAAGTTACCTAAGGAAGTTAAAGAGCAGTAAATTTAGAACAACAAAAGGAAATAATACTGTCCTTAAAGCACAGCTCTATTCTAAAACATAACTCTGTAAAAATAACATTGTCGGGTTCTATGCCTATTGCCTCTCAATAACTCCAAATTTAGTGTGCTCAATTTACAAGCAAAAAGAATTTTTTTAAAAAAACTGCTAGCCCTGTAAACTTAATCTGGGTTGTGAGAATCAAACTGAGCTCCTTCCATCTTGCCCATCACCATCCATAATAAAACTGTCTGTGATCGGTCCATTATGTAGGCCCGTGATCAGAAACCTTTGCAATACAACACTCTTTGGGTTACACATTTGTAACTAGAAAAGGAGTACTTGTGGCACCTTAGAGACTAACCAATTTATTTGAGCATAAGCTTTCGTGAGCTACAGCTCACTTCATCGGATGCATCCGATGAAGTGAGCTGTAGCTCACGAAAGCTTATGCTCAAATAAATTGGTTAGTCTCTAAGGTGCCACAAGTACTCCTTTTCTTTTTGCGATTACAGTCTAACACGGCTGTTACTCTGAAACCTGACATTTGTAACTGATTGGCCTGTAACAGGAACTTTAATAAACAGTTTGCTGCACAAGAACAAATATAATCTCCAGCTCTCATTCTCTTATGCTATACCTGTTTCAGGATTTAGCATTTATAGATTAATAAAAACCAGAAATATTCTGAGAACAAGTTTGGTTATACCACTATTTCTTAAAATGTATCTAATAAGACCTGAATAAACCCTCTACCAAAATAATGTTAACTGATTATCATTATATTTGTGGAATATACTCAATATAGTTTAAAAGAAGTATGTTTTGAAATTGGGATATTAAGACTTGCTTTCAAAGAGTTACCAACCAAAATGTAATTTATTAGACAAATGGTAGAATGAAAGAGATTTTTATAGCTGCAGTAAAGAAAAGTAAGAACCATTTGTTTTTGAATTATATAACAAATCCTACTTTATATTCTATAGAATCCAATCAAAGACTGAAAGTTCTGAGGCTAAAAGGGATATTGGGTAGGTAAAGTCAGGAAATCTCTTCTTCCAGCTTCATCCCCTATTGCATGAGC
The DNA here is from genome assembly GCF_965152235.1 of Eretmochelys imbricata. Classification (NCBI taxonomy): domain Eukaryota; kingdom Metazoa; phylum Chordata; order Testudines; family Cheloniidae; genus Eretmochelys; species Eretmochelys imbricata. The sequence goes on along the minus strand of NC_135573.1, from coordinate 114,084,537 downwards.
TCTCATACTTGGGGTCGCAGCCAGGGGTGGGGGGTGGTCAGTCAAAAAAAAGATTCAGGGAGGTTGAGACCAGTCTCCCTTTCTTTATAGCTAGGTGGGAAGAGGGTCCTGAAACTTTGCTTTTGTTTTAATATTGGTCTGGGAACCATTTCTCCACTGGACATACAGTAATAACTAATTTTAAACTTATTTTAAGGGGGGCTTTCTATGGCACTCATAAATGTTTTCTAAGCACTTAAATATATATGAAAGTACCTGAATACAATTATAAAGAAGGATTAAAATGTGACCGTCCCCCATCATTCTCAACAAATCACTAGTTGATATCCGCATGCTTAACAATATGCTCCACCTTGTATTTAGCGGTGGCATTTCTGAGTACCTTTCCCAGTGCTCTGTAGCGGGAAATCATGTCTCTTTCACCAACAGAAGTTGGTCCAATAAAAGATATTACCCCACCCACTCTGTCTTTCTCGGTTTATACCAGTCTAAGTAAAGTAGCCTAATAAACAAATATACAACGATATCACCAGGCACACAACTATCCAAACATACACAGTCTATCCCTTTGAAGAGAAACAAGGCAGGTATAATTTCTTGTTAGCACAGAATTAAAATATAGCAATCACTCTGAGATCTCGTTTCTTCTCTGACCAATTTCAGAAACCACAAAGACCAAAACCATCGAGCAAACAAATACAGCAGAAGAATAATTCTGGTTTCTTTCCTTTACAACTTCAGATTCCCGGTTGTCTTCATTCCGATTCCCCAGTCCACTTAACCTCACCGATCTAATTTGCCAATATGAGACAAACTCTGGGCTTTAAACCAGTTTTATTAAAACCGTTACCCAGAGTCCAGAATCTACGTCTCTTGTGCATGGGACTTCCAAGTGCCCCGAGGCAGCCAGGGTTGCAGGCTGTCCAGTTCTGGAGCAAGTCCTTGTTCGCTTTAAAGAAGTGCTTGAATTCTGTAAACGCAAATATCAGCTGTTCGGTTGGGGCAATGGTCCCTCATTCATTCTGGGCCGGCTAGAGCCGAGCGAAGAGCATCGCCGTGAGAGATCAAATCCCTGCTCCCCCAACCCACAGCAGCAACCACCCTTCTCTCCCTCCTACCTGGGGCAGTTTGGGGTCATTGATATCCCACGTTAGCTTCATCCCGTAGGAGCACACGCAGTCCGAGTCTTCGAGGGGGCCCTTGGACATGTTCACCATCGGCTGGCAGGGAGCTGCCCCCTCTGCTCCGGGACGCTACGCAGCAAGAGTCTGCAAACGGGAGGAGGACTTAACAGACACCGAATTGCGAAGGAGAAGCGGCGTGCAGGGCAGCTACCGCTTGGCCAAGGCGCTGAGTTTGGCAGGCGCGTGCAGCGCTCGCGCTTTGCCCTGTCCCGGGACTGCGGTGCTGAAAGGAGCGGGCAGCTCCTGCTGAACCCTTTGATTCCCGCTTTTATGTGTGGATGTGAGACAGTCTCCCTGCTTGCCCTGTCCATTTCCCTCCCACATGCACGGTCTGTGTTAAACGCTGCGGGCGCGGGGGGGGGGGCTGCTTTGTTTCAAGGCCGACTCCTCCCCCTAGTCACTATGCGCAAAGAAAAAGTTTGGAAATCCGAGACACTTGGACACCGAGTCCATGGATAACCAGAGCCGGCCGCAAAGAGCAAAAGGGGGCAGCAGGGGCACTAGGATATTGCAAAAACAGTCCCAATCCTCAAAGTCAGCGCGCAGGTCGCTTTGGTTTGTAATCACCTCGTGTTTAGCCAGGAGCGCGATCATCTCCACCGACAGGGCCGAATAACTACTTACTAGTCACACCTGGACAATTGGTTTTCCAGTCTATACCAGGCACACCTCCGAAAGGGAGGCTTTGCATGCGGCGCCTACGAGTGGCAGGATGAAAACGCGAAGCTACTTCCACAAGTATTTGATTTTTTATCTATTCTATTTTGATACCAGGCTTAGGGCAAGACTAACTCTAAAACATAGCTGGAAGGCAAATGGAAAAGACGTTCAACAAGTCACGGCGCAGTTCTGAAATCTAGCAGGCACCTTCACTTGCACCAGTGGGAGTTTTTACTCCGACAAGTAACGCAGAATGAATGAGCCTCCGCAACTGTCCTATAAGTTAACAACTAATAAACTGCTACAGTATGAAATATTCCTTCCTTCCCCCACACCCCGAGTCTGATTTCTAGAAACTAGAAATGAAGGACAATAATGAGTTCAAGGCTATACTAAATAACCAAGATCACAGCTTGTCTCTTGGGTTTAGATCAAGCCTTATTCATCTGGCCTCCAGTTCTGAGTGAGACAAATTGCAAGTGTCCAAAGTTTTGCCTCCCCAGTAAGACAATATATTCACTATAGTGTGTACACAGTGATTCGGTTAATGATTTATGTTGGGGGAAAATAAATTTCTAAAGCACCTGCATTCTAGAATGTGCAAAAGACACGAGTTTACATATGTGCAAACTCTACAGAGCTGCATTTTTGCTGATCATGTAGCAAAAACTGCCTGATTCTTATCCAGCCCTGTAATTTCGGGAGGGCATGGTACACCTGTGATCCTCCAAGCCTTTGAGTATGGTACGTGGGTCAGGTGTTTCGCGCAACCACTAGGTTCGGAGTCTCTAGTTGTTGCTATCGCATTCAGCAGTAGCTAAAAACACTTCGAGTGTTTCCTTGTAGTTGTTTAAAATTTGGCACTACAAAAATAGGTCCACTTCCTTTCCCCCTGAGTTTGTGAAGGAGCTGCTGTTTACCCCCGTCTTGTGGGAAATCTGGTCAGTCTGTTATTTCAGAAGGAATTCCATCTGCTTAACACACATCTGGCTGCAATCTACATTACAAATCTGTTTCTCCCCAGTTCCATCCAGTCAAGCCTCCTAATGAAAATCAGAGAAGAATAGATACAGGGGAACATACTCATTTCTTCTCACGTAACAGGGCACCAGATCTACACTATAAAACAAACTATTTCGAGAACACGCTTCAGCTGAAATCATTATTTGACAGTGTATTCCTTACTTATTTCCAAGCTGATACGTTCACAATTAAACGCAATAGGTGTCTCTTCCCCACAGTACAGCTGATCATTTTTCTAGCTGCTGCGGGATACAGTTTGTAGAGGAACTAAGGGTCTGCGATTGCTAATATCTTCCTATTTTGCAGAGCCACCTTATCCTGCCATCATTCCTCAGGCAAAATCCTTGTGGAAACCGGTGGGAATCGTGCTCGAGTAAATCTGCCTTTTCTGTTGTGTGTTTGCAGCTACGCAGGGGTTCCAGCTGCAGGAACCAGGTTACTGCTCATCTCCCCTGCAGTCTCTCCAAGACACACAATCACGCAAGCGGCTATCCGTATCCTCATTTATCTGGAGGTGCTTTCCGCAAATATAAGCGGACTTAGTATTAAATCCTGCACCATTGAACTCAATGGGAGTTCAATCGGATTGAACTTTTATTTCATATATGACTATTTCCAGCTTGACACAACTAGGATGTATTAAAGAAATTCAGATCACTAACCTCTAATTTCAAATATGTCTGAACAAGTTTGTTAGGATCTGAAAAGACCGCTTGGGAATGATTACTTATCACTATGATATAGCCTATTGTTCTTTAGCTTTATGCATATATACCAAGAAAAAATGCTGCTCTTACGAATTAATTTGTTGTACTGTTCATATCTGTGCCCGTTCTACACACACTTATTCGAAATGAGAAAAGGAGGATTTGTGGCACCTTTGGAGACTAACACATTTATTTGAGCATAAGCTTTCCTGAGCTACCGCTCGGCTTCATCGGATATTTCCACTGCATGCATCCGATGAAGCGAGCGGTAGCTCAGGAAAGCTTATGCTCAAATAAATGTGTTAGTCTCCAAAGGTGCCACAAGTCCTCATGTTCTTTTTGCGGATACAGACTAACACGGCTGCTCCTCTGAAACCTGTCATTATTCGAAATGGTTACACTACTCTATATTAAGAAATAAAACAACGATTACTTTCATCAACGTGTAGCAGCGTCTTCCGTGGAACTTGGTACTATCGTTGCATGACAATATTTGGTGTGCTTTAAAGAAAGAACTTTTTATTTTTACTCTTTCATTAGAAAACCTAATAAGTAAAACATTTTTGTCGCTTAATATCATGGAGATGTGGCAAGACATTGGAAGCCAGCTTTATCTTTTAGCTGGAAGGAAATTGGACATCTGCGTGAAACCGTTGTGTGCCTTGCCACAGAATTTCCGAATGGCTAACTAGGTTCCGTTTTCGTTCACCTGTGAAATATACAACATTTTCGCCTTAATTTAATGGCAGTTCCCTTCGTCCTTTAAATAGGAAAATAAATCCTAAAGCCAGCAAGGGTCCCGCTTCTCCTCGTCTGCTCACAACGGCACTCAAAAAAATTCCCTTAACTACTTTGTTCAACTGTCTATCGTGTGTCCTTTTAGCTGTATAAAACTTTTGGGGTTGTGTAACATTTTTCACACAAAAATAATTCCGATCTGAGCTGGCCCCTGCAAAAGAAGACTCTTCCTTCTCCATTGCAGAAAAGGCCCCGCTTCCCTCCCCTAATGGGTTCAGGAGAGATTTTCTTTCCTAAAATCTGACAGAGATTAGGGAAAGAATTGTAGCTGTTAATGTTCAGCGTAACCATCCCCGGGCTACAACGGCCAGCTGTAGCGAAGCATTTGTAAGATGTAGGAGCAGATGCCCGCCGTCTTTCCACAGGCGAAACTCTCCAGCGAGGCCATGGGTGTTTGGGCCAGAGTTAAGACTACCAGATCTGGCTCAGAAGAACGTTCTTTCTTAACTAGGCAATTTCCACACTCCAAGAAATTGAGTCAATAGCAAAGCGCCCATTGATTAACCGAAGAAGGGCTGGGTCCAAAACAATTAGGGTCAGAGAACCCCTCCTAGCCCCACTTGTGGAAGTGGTCGTCTACTGTGCTGGGGGGGAAGGTTAGTTGTCTCTAGTGCTATTCTAGTAGAATCGTGGAAAATCCTCTCAGGGGAGCAAGCAAGTTCACGGCCGATGCCGTAGGGAGCCCACGGAAAAGTTCTTGCTGTCTGAGTCTGCCCTAACTTTACAGCAGAGCCCCTTGTGCCAAGGACCCCATCCCTTTGAGAGGGGGTGTCAGGGGGAGAAGCCTGCAGAGCGACTCCGTCCCCAGAGGATGCCCGGAGACGTCACTGGCACAGATTGCCCTGGGCACCCGTGGATTGAGCTGGGCTGCGGGACAGACGCCCTTAGCCCTTGCTCCTTTGTTAGGCGGCTGAGGGGACGGAGAGGATCTCTCCGGGAAGGCGTAGATCGCTAATTCCTGTTTGTTTGGGTTTAAATGTCAAGCACTTACCCCCACCCCCCTCTCCCGGCCTGACCATATCATTGAAGGAAAGCACTGAGCAGTCATTCAAAATGAAATAATGCTGGAGAAGGGAAGTGCCTGCGAAAACCCGGTGAGATCGTTCGCCCCGCGGCCGGGGCACGTGTAACGGGGGAAACCATTGTCATCAAGGCGCCTGGTTCACCACTGCCTTGCGCCCCTGCCGTCATTTGCACCTGTGCAAAGTGCATGTAAAACACGATTGTCAGTGCAAGTGGAAAGCTCTTATTTAGTAGTATTTTGCTACTTTGCACAGTTGTAATCAGGCCCAATGTATATTTATTTTACTAAAAAAAAAAAAAAAGTTTTCAGGCCCCTCCTGAACAGTTTATGAATACCATCTAGCGGTCTCACGTGTGTTATGTATTTAGTATCAGCTTTGAAAGAACACAGTCAATTTGGAAATAGTCTGCAAATTTTTTATTTAGTATAATTGCAAGTGGCCTTTAAGGTTTCTAAAACTGAAAGATTAGCAAAAATATTTTCTCCTCTTTTTCAGTTTGTTTACTTTATGTAGAGGCGGTTTTATTGTTTCTCTTTCTAACCAGTTAAAGCCTAATCCTGCAATTAAACACCTGCATACATTTACTTAAACATATTGACCTAAATGGGACCCATATGAATAAAGTCAGGCATGTGCTTCAAGTGTTTTCCAATCGAAGGCCTTGATCCTACAAAGTGTTTCATGGGTTTGAACAGTATTTAGCTTTTCATTGTATTAGTTCTGAAAACGTATTATTACAAATCCCTGGGCCTCTTCCTCAAACTAACTGCTGGGAGTAATCCGTATTAATGAGTAGGGCGACAGAAGCCAAGGATTGGTGTTCAGTCTCCTTGGTCTGCAGTTGGTTGCATCTTAAAGGTTAGTGCAGTAGCATCTACATGAGCTCTCTATTGTATAACTCTCCCTACCTTCAAAACATCTGTAATTGTACAATTAGTAACCTACTGTGAGATACTGCTGAATTTATTACACAGAGTTACAATGCTCCCCCCATATAACAAGTTTGCAAATCACCGGTCAAATCCTGCGGTCCTACTGCAGCCTCCATGTCTCCCTTCGCTTAGCGGAGGGGATCCTGCCCCCAAATCACACACCCCTACCGTGGAAGGGAGAAATACCCTTGCTACTTCCCCCCCGTAGAAACCAGCCCTCACTGTAAGTTCTCTGTGAGGAGATCTAAGTTCCCTGCGATGCAGAGCCTGCAGCGGGCTCCCCGGGGTCGGTCCCCATTCCTGTCCCCTGGAGGGGCGCAAAGCGCCATGCCCGCTGCTCAGGCTGGAGACGCGCTCAGTAGCGAGAAGCGCCCCCAGATCCCCCCCAGGCGGAATCTCTCTGGGCTCCCCTTTCCCTGGACTGGGTCCCTGGCCCAAGCCGAGCTGTCCCCTCGAGCGAGGCAGGGGGCGCGCCGGGCTGCGTAACCAGCTGCACCTGGGCAGTACACGAGGGCTGCCCGGCGTCTCATTAAGGGTGCAGCTGGGGTGGCTCGCGGTCGCCTCTTCCCTTCCCCGGGGGTTTGCACCATGTTGAAGGTGAGTGCGCGCGCCGCGCTGGGGGTCGAGACTGGGAAATGCTCCTGCCCCATGGATTAGCTCCCTAGCTGATAGGGGCTTATCTTTCTCCTGCTATCCCTGCCGGGGGGTATTCGTTCTCTCTCACTTTCCTCTTCCCACCGCCCCCTGGGGCTGTCCCTTGTCTCTTGTGGCAGGTAAAGGGGGCTCTGACTCCTCCTTTTCCAAATCTCTTCCCCCCAACCCCCAAGTGCAAAAGGGACCGGCCTTCTGCCCTGGGCCCCTCTCCAATTCCCTCCCTTTGCTCTTAGTCCCCTTTGTCTGGGAAAGGGGCTCTAGCCCTCTAACTGGCTTTAAAATCGGTTGGCCCATTGCCCTCAGTCCTCGGTGTCCATCTAGTGGCATGGTTTTATGGTGATCCCTGTTGTTCATCCCTTTCAAATCATCCTCTTCTTCTCCACCCCCAATGCCCTGTAGGCATGCTACCCCATGCAGTTCCATGTGTCTCTTGGGCTGCACTGTAAGGATGCTGATTTACCACCTCAGATGTCCCCACTGCAAAGATCTGTCTCTGGTTAAACAAACAAAAATATAGGGCAGGAATCATGGTGTCAATAAAGGCTATTTATGCAATAAAAACTAGCCCTCAATTTAGTGCTTCTAGTCTTTGGTGTGACCTAAAGGCCAAAAGCTTTTGGCTCTGGAAGAAAATCAGGGAAATGAATTCCAGAGCTGAGAGCTCTTCCTTGTTTGTCCTTGGATATTAAAATCTACCACTGAATTTAGAAAAAGAAAAAGAGGACTTGTGGCACCTTAGAGACGAACAAATTTATTTGAGCATAAGCTTTCATGAGCTACAGCTCACTTTATCCCAACTGTTATGATGATGGGGAGAGGGAGGGATTATTTTTAATGAAGATTTCTGTAGGTTTTAGAGCAAAATTAAATATAGATTAATTGTGGTAAACTTTCATTTACAGAATTTGGGAAATGGTAACTATAAAACTTATGTTGGTTCTGTAAATTAGTAGCAAGACTTTTCTTCCACATACATTGTTTGTCTTTGTTTTGGCAGACTGTTACCATTCCAACTGCTGCAGTCTCCCCCCCAGTTGTGGAAACTCTTATGATGGGGCTAGGGAGGGAATAATTGAATTTAGAATTTGATTGTAAAACTGCATATTTGCAGAGTGGCCTGTAATGGAACGAGAACCTGGCTTGCCATATTTATAATTTTGTTTTAGTGATTAGTTATTACTTTTAAGCAATGGCCATTTGAAAGATTGGGGAGAAATTTTGAAATAGTCTTAAAAACATGCAAGTAAAAATAGCTGATCAAAAGAGATTTTGATAACCAAGTACATTTTTTCACTTTTTGAGCAGCAATGAGTGCCGTTTTTTCCTTTTCCTTTTAATTTAAAGGAGGAAGAAAGTCAAGAACAGAGCAGTGAGATAAAGGGAAACATGGCATCCAGAACAGAATACTATGTAAATACTTTTTAATAACCCTCTGCAAACTGTTTCACCCTGTTTTGAACAGCCATTACTGACGTGATCTTATATATATCAATTTTCAACATACTCTCAACTGCCTAATTTTATGTGGTCAAAAAAGTGAATAAATAATGACATACATTTTCCATTTCTATCAGTTTGTATATGCAACAGAACATTTAGCAAGAAGGCTAATATGCTATGAGCCAAATGTAGGCCCTAATTCTGCAGCTGGTCTGCGCTAGTGAATCCATCTGATGTAGTTGGATAGAAGTCCATCCATGGGTTCAGATATGCCTGGACAGGACCCCTGACTTCAGGAACAGGGCCATAGTCATCTGCATAACTCTCTGTGTGTGTGTATATATATACATATATATACACACAAATGGGCAATGTGTATAAAAAACAAAGTTTTTTTGAAAAAGTAAATTTTTAAATGGAGGTGGCATCAGTTAATTTTGGTATCTTAGCAGTATTTACAAGTCAAGTAGATAACTGACTATCAACTTCATCTTTTGGCTAGAGAATGCTAAGAAGTGATAAAATGAGTTAAGAAATGTCTGAGTTGGAAGAATTAAGAGTATCCACTCTCTGAAAATCAGGCCCTTTGATGGTGCCTGAAGTTAAACGCTGAAAAATTGAAACATGCCAAATCACTAGTCACTTTTTAAAATTTATGCCCATGTTTTTACAGGAAGTGATATACAAGTTAAAAATCTAATGCTCTAATTCTCATTGAAAGTCCTGTTCTCTCCCCCTCCTGCCCCCCACGCCATAACAAGTGCTACAACAATTAAAAGAGCTTTAGGTAGGAAGATAAACTAAATTTTTGCAAAGAAGAAAGATTATTTTCAAAGTGATCATTCTTCATGGTTTCCCGCACAGCTTGAATCACTCATAACTGATGCTTTCAAGGGAAAGGGATTTCAGAAAATAAATGAACTGTTTGAAGAAAAAGAAATTTACTCCCCTCAAAAATACAGCAAACAATTGTTTAACCAACTTGACAAAGTGCTGAAAAAGGCAAGTAGCATAATTTATACTGTATCATTTTAAAACTCAAATTAAATAATTATTATCTTAGACAATTATGTTAGTGAAAATATGGTGGAAAATGTTTTATAGGAGTTGGACAAGAATGAATTCCAAAATGTTTCCTTGTTGTTGAAATGCATTCAGATGTACTTTAAAAGTGATCCTCAAGAAGGGGCAAGCTTGCTTATTCAGCAAGGGCTGATACCAAAGATAAGTATAATATTCACATTTAGTTTTGTAATCAAATGACTGACATTTGTTGAGATGAGATTTATTTATTTATTTTATTTTAGAGAAAACATTAGGATGTGACTGTTCTGAAATCAAATCCCAGGGATAATTTTTAATGGATGAAATGAACTAGGTCACCAAACTGAGGAGGGCTTTTTTAATTGCTTTGTCTTCAATTTCAGTTAAATATTACATTTGGTTTGCATTGCTTAGAATAGAAGCATTAGTATATATTGCTATTTATATAGTATTTGAAAGAAAGCAGTCTTACTTTTTAAAAACTTTTTATAAACAATGTACTGAATACTCACCATTAACCAGGTTAAGAGGGACAGTCTGCATGTGAGCTGAAATTATTTCTCTCCTCACCTGGTTCCTTTTAGGTCCTGCAATGTGCAATCCACTGTTGCAGGCTGGCCAACTAGCTTCTGCAAAGCCCTTACAAGCGCCTACTACAAAACCTCTACAGAATCCTAGATCTCCCTGTAACCTATACAGGATGGAGAGGTGTCCTTTTGTGTATTATTTCACATGGTTTAACAGCATTTCTTTATAAAATAAAGAGACGTTGCAAAACCCTCAGTAGAGAATAAAAAAAAAAAAAAAAAGACTTCCTTCAGAAGAGTTCCCAATAGCTATAATGTCACCAGCATAGTGTGTGCTGGAGCATGACAGCAGAGCAGGGGTCAGATGCAGTGGGGATGTAGATTTCACGGGACCATAAAGGCAGAGGAAAGGTGAGCTGCTGAAAAAAGAAACTGCTGTTCACTGTTACTTTTTTTTCTTAACTAGTGGGTGCAGGGGGAGGCAATAATAATAATAATAGCACAAAGTACTGTTAAAAAGATGGGATTCTACTAATTTCACTTATGAGTCACCTTTAATGTAATGTTTCAGAGTAGCAGCCATGTTAGTCTGTATTCCCCAAAAGAAAAGGAGGACCTGTGGCACCTTGGAGACTAACACATTTATTTGAGCATAAGCTTTCGTGAGCTACAGCTCACTTCATCCGATGAAGACCTTAGTTTCTAAGGTGCCACAAGTACTCCTTTTCTTTAATGTAATGTGGCACTGCTAAGCTCAGTGATCAAGCAATCTTGTGTGTTCGTGTAATATATCAAGCCACTGATGCACCTGAGGTGAAAATCCATACAGCTGAATTGTTGTTAGCAATCTCTGCTTTATTAATTATTTTAATTTTTACATGGTATCTTGGTTTGAAAGAGCAAGAGAATTTTTGATCCTCATAGAGCCAGCAAAGAATAAATCTCTGCTGAGACTTGTGGAAGATTTCTTTGACTCTGCATTGGTAAGTACACACACTCAAAAATCAGTTTGCTTTCTTCTTTGGAGAAACCCCTGCCTCCCCCACTTACTAGTGATCTTCTACTGCAACAATTTAAGTTACTCAGGCTCCTAAATCTATTAAATGTTTCAATAGTGAGCACAGCAATGCCTAAATACCTTTTAAAAATCTGGGTCTTAGTTGTATCAGTGTAACTCCATAATACAAATACCATGTAATGTGGTATGGTTTTGAGACCAGGGTACACTGCACCTGTGCAAATCGTGTTGCACTAATGTAAACGGAACTATGGGTTTGCACTGGTGCAGCTGGGGGTAGATGGTAAAAAGAAGTAAGAGCTACAGTAAGCTTGTTTGAAATGGATCCTAGGGCAACCTACTAGAAAGGCAGTTTATTTTTTCAGAACACCACCATTGTAGAAAAGAAACACCAGAATTTGCCTTTTTTCTTTTCTTCTTTTTTTTAACAAAATGAACACCATTTTTATTTAAATAACTCAAGAAACTTAAGGAAAAAACCTGAGGAAACTGTTGGCACCCTTTTGTTGTTTCTTGAGAAATACATCTGAGATAAAGGACTGTTGTAGCTCAGAAAACAAGCAGAAAAGCACATAAACACAGAACTTGCATAGTGGTGTTATGCCTTTTCCTTGAATGCTCCCCTCATGAATGTGTTCCAAATTTTGAGATGTTCCTAATGTGTAATAGCAATTTGAAAGGTTATAACTGAGTATGAGTATTTCTTACAATCCTAGGTAGTCAAGGAGGCATCTCTTAAAAAGCTCCTCCTTTAAAAAAAGAGACATTAGAATGGAGTGGCTATTACTAATTTGGATTTTAATACATGCTAGTGCTCACTTTTATGAGCAGATAGGTTTCCCATCAGGGCACAAAACTATCTAATACTTATAGAGTAAGTTAAATGTTCTGTCTGTTGATCCCTTTAACCATACCTGATGGCTGGGAATTTTCCATCAATGTTTTTTTTATGAAAACGTAGATCCTGCAAAATAAAAAAAAAAAAAAAAAATCCACTAGAAATTTTTGATTTTTGTTGTCACTCTTGTACCCCTCCTCTCCCAGAAATGAAAAGAAAATATTTCATGTCAGGCTGATCCAAACTGAAACATTTCAGTTAGTCAAACAGAGTTGAAATGTTGACCCAAGCCAAAATGAGACATGTAATCTGTCTCTCTGAGCTGCTGCAATGCCTCATGAGAATTGTAGTGAAGGTGACTGATACCCCAGTCTCCCTCTCTGGTTTGCCTGGCCAGACTACATCTCCAATGGTGCACCATGGTCTCTGCTTTTCTTTAACTGTCATAACATAGAATGGGAGTCCTGTGATCACAGTGAATAACAGAAGATGTAGTCTGGCCATTCAGGGGCAGACAACTTAATCTTGAATCAGGCCTAAACAAAAATTTTCAGCATTGTTGAATAAACACTTTTCTGAACATTCCACAAACAAACAAATTGATTTTTCATCCCCAATTCAGGACAAAAAGAAATGTTGAAATATCAGAATTTTCTGTGGTTTAGAAATTTCAATCTTTAATCCGCTCTAATTTCTCTCATTTTCATTGAAAATGTGATTAAAATTAATAAGTTTGGGGTGCTAAGGCTTTGACTATCAGAAAAGAAGCATTTTTTTTCTATTATTGAGAATTGGAAAATGGTTTGTATAAGCTATCTTGCAATATGTGTATATAGAAAATGCCATCCCCTATTTTGCTGTACATGAGCTGAGCTGTAGAGTGAAGTCTACATATCAAAACCTGTTTTGACCACAGTAATGCACAATTAGCAATTGCAGGTAATCATAATTGAAGTCTTCCTATAATTAAGACATTATAAAAGATACTTTGGTGGAGCTAAATTGTCTTGTTCAGGCCACTAATAAACCCAGAAGTGGAATTGTATCCATAATTTATGCATGGTTGGGGGTGCAGGGGGGCAATTCATATATTTTAAAATTAAAAATACATAATTGCATTATGTTCTAGTTTTGTCTTCCTATCCTTATTTTGTAGGTCAGTTCCTTTTGTGTTCCTTCATTTGTCTCCATTCATAAATTCCAAGGTCTTGTCTGACCTCCTTTATAATACAGGCCTTAGAACTTCCCCAAAATAATTCCCAGAGCAGATCTTTTAAAGTAAACACTCAATCTTGACCTCAAAAATTATGAGTGGTGGACAAGCCACTGTGACCCTTCCTGAATTGTTCCAATGGTTAATTACTCTGTGTTAAAAATGTACGCCTTATTTCCAGAATGAATTTATCTAGCTTCAACTTCCAGCTACTGGATTATATTACACCTTTCTCTGCTAGAGTCCAGAGCCAATTATTCCATATTTGTTCCCCATGTAAATACTTATAGTTGGTAATCGAATCACCCCTTAATCCTCTCTTTGTTAAACTAAATAGATGAGCTCCTTGAGTCTAATCCCTATGAATGTCTACACTGAAATAAAATACCCATGGTTGGCCCATATCAGTGGACTTGAGCTTATTCAGCGGGGCTATAAAATTGCAGTGTAGGTGTTCAGGAGTGTGCTGGAGCCCAGGTGCCCAAAGTGGAATGTCTACACTGCAATTTTATAGTCCTGCAGTCTGAGCTCCATGAGCCCAAGTCCACTGACACAGGCCAACTATGGGTATTTTGTTGCAGTATAGACTTATCCTATAAAGCATGTTTTCTAATCTTTCAATCGTTCTCGTGGCTCTTCTCTGAATCCTTTCCAATTTATCAGCATCCTTCTTCAATTGTGGACAACAGACCTGAATGCAGTATTCCACTGTGGTCCTGCCAATGCTAAATACAGAGGTATAATAAACTCTGTACTACTCCTCAAGATTCCCTTGTTTATGCATCCCAGGATTTCATTAGCTCTTTTCAAAAAAAGAAAAGGAGTACTTGTGGCACCTTAGAGACTAACCAATTTATTTGAGCATAAGCTTTCGTGAGCTACAGCTCACTTCATCGGATGCATACTGTGGAAACTGCAGAAGACATTATATACACAGAGACCATGAAACAATACCTCCTCCCGCCCCACTCTCCTGCTGGTAATAGCTTATCTAAAGTGATCACTCTCCTTACAATGTGTATGATAATCAAGTTGGGCCATTTCCAGCACAAATCCAGGTTTTCTCACCCTCCGCCGCCCCCCCCCCCCCCCACAAACTCACTCTCTTGCTGGTAATAGCCCATCCAAAGTGACCACTCTCCTTACAATGTGTATGAAAATCAAGGTGGGCCATTTCCAGCACAAATCCAAGTTTAACCAGAACGTCTGGGGTGGAGGGGGGGTAGGAAAAAACAAGGGGAAATAGGCTACCTTGCATAATGACTTAGCCACTCCCAGTCTCTATTTAAGCCTATATTAATAGTATCCAATTTGCAAATTAATTCCAATTCAGCAGTTTCTCGCTGGAGTCTGGATTTGAAGTTTTTTTGTTGTAAGATAGCGACCTTCATGTCTGTAATTGCGTGACCAGAGAGATTGAAGTGTTCTCTGACTGGTTTATGAATGTTATAATTCTTGACATCTGATTTGTGTCCATTTATTCTTTTACGTAGAGACTGTCCAGTTTGACCAATGTACATGGCAGAGGGGCATTGCTGGCACATGATGGCATATATCACATTGGTAGATGTGCAGGTGAACAAGCCTCTGATAGTGTGGCTGATGTTATTAGGCCCTGTGATGGTGTCCCCTGAATAGATATGTGGGCACGGTTGGCAACGGGCTTTGTTGCAAGGATAGGTTCCTGGGTTAGTGTTTCTGTTGTGTGGTATGTGGTTGTTGGTAAGTATTTGCTTCAGGTTGGGGGGCTGTCTGTAGGCAAGGACTGGCCTGTCTCCCAAGATTTGTGGGAGTGTTGGGTCATCCTTCAGGATAGGTTGTAGAACCTTAATAATGCGTTGAAGGGGTTTTAGTTGGGGGCTGAAGGTGACGGCTAGTGGCGTTCTGTTATTTTCTTTGTTAGGCCTATCCTGTAGTAGGTGACTTATGGAAACTCTTCTGGCTCTATCAATCTGTTTCTTCACTTCCGCAGGTGGGTATTGTAGTTGTAAGAATGCTTGATAGAGATCTTGTAGGTATTTGTCTCTGTCTGAGGGGTTGGAGCAAATGGGTTGTATCGCAGAGCTTGGCTGTAGACAATGGATCGTGTGGTGTGGTCAGGGTGAAAGCTGGAGGCATGTAGGTAGGAATAGCAGTCAGTAGGTTTCTGGTATAGGGTGGTGTTTATGTGACCATTGTTTATTAGCACTGTAGTGTCCAGAAAGTGGATCTCTTGTGTGGACTGGACCAGGCTGAGGTTGATGGTGGGATGGAAATAGTTGAAATCATGGTGGAATTCCTCAAGGGCTTCTTTTCCATGGGTCCAAATGATGAAGATGTCATCAATATAGCGCAAGTAGAGTAGGAGCGTTAGGGGACGAGAGCTGAGGAAGCGTTGTTTTAAATCAACCATAAAAATGTTGGCATACTGTGGGGCCATGCGGGTACCCATAGCAGTGCCGCTGATCTGAAGGTAAACATTGTCCCCAAATGTAAAATAGTTATGGGTATGGACAAAGTCACAAAGTTCAGCCACCAGGTTAGCCGTGACATTATCGGGGATAGTGTTCTTGACGGCTTGTAGTCCATCTTTGTGTGGAATGTTGGTGTAGAGGGCTTCTACATCCATAGTGGCCAGGATGGTGTTATCAGGAAGATCACCGATGGATTGTAGTTTCCTCAGGAAGTCAGTGGTGTCTCGAAGGTAGCTGGGAGTGCTGGTAGCGTAGGGCCTGAGGAGGGAGTCTACATAGCCAGACAATCCTGCTGTCAGGGTGCCAATGCCTGAGATGATGGGGTGCCCAGGATTTCCAGGTTTATGGATCTTGGGTAGTAGATAGAATATCCCAGGTCAGGGTTCCAGGGGTGTGTCTGTGCGGATTTGATCTTGTGCTTTTTCAGGAAGTTTCTTGAGCAAATGCTGTAGTTGCTTTTAGTAACTCTCAGTGGGATCATAGGGTAATGGCTTGTAGAAAGTGGTGTTGGAGAGCTGCCGAGCAGCCTCTTTTTCATATTCTGACCTATTCATGATGACAACAGCACCTCCTTTGTCAGCCTTTTTGATTATGATGTCAGAGTTGTTTCTGAGGCTGTGGATGGCATTGTGTTCTGCACGGCTGAGGTTACGGGGCAAGTGATGCTGCTTTTCCACAATTTCAGCCCGTGCACGTCGGCAGAAGCATTCTATGTAGAAGTCCAGTCTGCTGTTTCGACCTTCAGGAGGAGTCCACCTAGAATCCTTCTTTTTGTAATGTTGGTAGGGAGGCCTCTGTGGATTAGTATGTTGTTCAGAGGTATTTTGGAAATATTCCTTGAGTCAGAGACGTCGAAAATAGGATTCTAGGTCACCACAGAACTGTATCATGCTCGTGGGGGTGGAGGGGCAGAAGGAGAGGCCCTGAGATAGGACAGCTTCTTCTGCTGGGCTGAGAGTATAGTTGGATAGGTTAACAAAAACCTGGATTTGTGCTGGAAATGGCCCAACTTGATTATCATACACGTTGTAAGGAGAGTGATCACTTTAGATAAGCTGTTACCAGCAGGAGAGTGGGGTGGGAGGAGGTATTGTTTCATGGTCTCTGTGTATATAATGTCTTCTGCAGTTTCCACAGTATGCATCCGATGAAGTGAGCTGTAGCTCACGAAAGCTTATGCTCAAATAAATTGGTTAGTCTTTAAGGTGCCACAAGTACTCCTTTTCTTTTTGCGAATACAGACTAACACGGCTGTTACTCTGAAACCTGTCATTAGCTCTTTTGGCCACAGTGTCACCTGAGAGCTCACCACGACCCACTGTGGGATCACACTTGTTAAATGATAATTCCCTGTCTGCAGTTACATTTTGAGACCTATCATTTAGGCAGTTTTAAATCCATTTAATGTGTGCCATGTTAATTTTATATCATTCTAATTTTTAATCAAAATGTCATGCAGTTCCAAGTCCAATGCCTTACAGAAGTCTAAATCTATTACATCAGTACTATTACTGTTCTCAACCAAGTATGTAATCTTATTTAAAAAAAGATATGAAGCTAGTTTGACAGGATCTGTTCTCCATAAACCCACGTTAATTGGCATTCATTGCATTACCCTTTTTATATTCTTTATTAATTGAGTCCCATATCAGCCATTCCATTATCTTGCCCAGGATCAATGTCAGGCTGACAGGCCTATAATTACTCAAGTCATCCCATTTACCCTTTTAAAAAAAATTGACACAACATTAGCTTCTTTCATTCTTCTGGAACTTCCCCAGTGCTCCAAGAATTATGGAAAATCAACACTGATGATGAAGTGAGCTCCTCAGCCAGCTCTTTAAAAATTCTTGGATGCAAGTTATCTGGAGTGGATGATTTAAAGAAATCTAACTTTAATAGCTTCTGCTTAACATCCTCCAGAGCTACTAGTGGAATGGACAGAGTGTTATCATATGATATGATTATATCATCTGTTTCCCCCCAAATACAGAACAAAATATTTAATACTGCCACCTTTTCTACATTATTATTGATAGTTCTACCATTTCCATCTAGTAATGAGCTGATATCATTGTCAGGATTCTGTTTGTTTCTAATATATTTTTAAAAACTCCTTATTATCACTAATTCTGCTGGCCAAGAATTTATCCGTGTCTCCCTTGGCTTCCCTTATAGATTTTCTATAATTCCCAAATTCTGATTTATATTAATTACTATCACTTTCCCCTTTCTTCCATTTGTTATATATAATTGTTTTATTTTTTAATAGCAGCCTTCATGTCCACTTTAAACCAGGTCAGTTTGACTTTCTAAAACTACTTAAATTTTCCCCAAAACTTCAGATACACTTCAGATATCAATGTCTTGTTATGACATTTAGCACTATACCATACAAGTTTCAATGGTGTATATATACAAATAGATGGCAAAAATAACACACTTTCCCACTATGGTTTGGGTTTTCAAAGGAACCAGGTCTAAGGGAATTAGGCACCCAAATCCCTTTGAAGTTCATGAGGATTCTCTTAAGTGCTTCTGCAAATCTCAGTATATAAGGGTTTTAGTGAACAATTTTAATTAACATAACTGCACTTCTGGAGGGTTTATCTGGATGTAAAATTGAAATTATACTCTACTAGGGTGCTTAAGTGTCTCAGAAATGCCAGTGAGGGGTGAATGGGATGGTGGTGGCTGCATAAACACACAGCAGTTCACTTTACTAGAACTGTTAATTATTACTGTATCCAGTATGTAATCTAGATTCACCTCTTTTTCCCCTTCATTAGGTCATTTGCAAATGCAACAGTGAAGGTCAGTGATTTCCCAAATACTTTTATTCTGCATATGTCTCAGTAACCTTTTCTTTATATCATTTTTTTAAAAAAGGGGGAAAATAGACCTTGTATGAGTAAGAGTTCATCCAAAGCCACATGTATAACTAGTTACAGTAAAATTTCCTGTAACATGCAAATAAGAGTATTAAACCTTTTTAGTAACTATTGGGATATACTGAGAACATGTAGCCTTGCTAGCGCTACAACTAAAATGAAATATTTTGTTTCAAATTGTTTGTAGTAAGTATTTTGCTTGTTCCAAGGTAAATGGTACCATTGAAATGGGTTTAGTATAGTCAAAACCCTGATGATCTCTTCCCCTTCTCCGCCCAAGAATATTTTTAAAAAAGACCATTTGCCACTGAAAATGGCTGTGTAGTTTTATAATCTGTCTGTGTCTAGAAACTAGAATTCTGGGTTAATAAGAATTGCAAAAGGGAATTACATATATAAGGGCATCCCCATGGAATAAGAGATAAATTGCTTACTCCTCCTATAGCCTGCTATTTTTAAAGCAGAGGAGAAACCGCATTATTCAGAACATGCTTGTTTAATAGCCTGGTCTACACACTTTTTGGATCAATTTAACTATTTTGGTTAGAGATGTGATTTTTCTACTGAAATAGTTAAATTGGTACAACCCCTCTAGCAGGGGTGCAGTTTTAGATATATAAAGGAGACTTCTATCTGAATAGCTTATTCACCTTACCATGTAGAAGCCCCCTTATACTAGTATAACTGCATCCAGGCTAGGCGGTCATACTATTTCAACTATACTGGTATAGCTAAAATAGTGCAATTCTGTGTGTGTAGACAAGCCTTACGCCAGATGTAATACTTTGACTGTTCTCCTAAGGAAAGAAACAGTTGCTGGATTCATTCTTACCTGACCTTGGACAGCTAGTGACTGAAACAAATGTTGGCTGTGCGCTTCGGCAGGAGGTGAGACTCGAGTGAGAATACAAACATATGTAAAATGTTAACAATAAAAATATGTTTGAATGACTTATTTCTCCTCTTCTCCATACTGTCTCTTTCTACCATCTTCCCTCCCTCCCCCACCTCTCTCAAAAAAATCCCTGCAAAAAAGGCTTTGAGGACTCTGAACTCTATGCTTGACAGTGTACCACGGGAAGAGAGAAGAAAATTTCCTACATCTGAAGAAATGTGTTCACTTACGTAAGTATCTCTACAGCAACTGTAACATTTGTTGCAGCAAGAAAAGCATTTAGTTATGGTGTGTAACTTGCTTTTCAACAATATGAGGCAGTAATCTATAGATAGATTCTAATTGGTGGAAAGATGATGGATTGTACAAGCGTGGATAAAAGTTGCAAGCTTCTCATTTTATTTTAATCATGAGCATTTAGTGAGTGATTGCACTTTTGTTCAAATTTATAGAATTCGTATTTTTTTTTTACTGTCCATATGCTTTGAATGGATTAAAATGGAAGGAAAAAGCATTAATGGATTATGTTTGTTTCAGGAAAGATCTTGCAAAAACAATTCTGGAGGTTGGTGGTAAGAAATACTTAGTCATTATTTTCATGAATTGAAACTCTTTCCCCCTAAAATCCCTAATGAATTGTTACTTTGTTATACTTCATATTGTATTTTTAACTTTTTGAACATAATTTTTATTTTCCTCAACAATTAAGATGAAATATATTTTCAGACAAGTTCATTCTTGCACCAGAAAGCTACTAATACTGATTTTAAAAACACTCAAGTAATTAAATGGTAGGAAAGGTTATGCTGTGATACACATAGAAAATGTATAGTAAGTCAAAACTGAATATGTGGGAGATCAGCATCTGGTGTTAGCATTTTGTTCTGTTAGCCTGCTAAGTGGTTAAGAAGTGCATCTACCTATTTACCATTTTAAAAATAAAACTTATGAGTTTCATCTGTTTTGTCCAATAGCTTAGGCTACATTTACATTATTTACTTGGTCATTCTCTTAATAATAGCATTTTGAGGTATCTGTGTTTGGCAGGCGAAATAACAGCCATAAGGAGTTTATGGAGGTGGTGAAGTCCTCTTCCTTTTTACTTCAGGGCATGTCTCCAGACACTCATGCACAGAGAGTTAACAGTGCTCAATAATTGGTTGAATAAAATAAAGGAACTATATGAGACCTCAAAGTAGCTTGTGATATTTTGCAGGACAGTTTTGGCTTTTGTTATCACTGAATCAAAGCACCAGCTTCTTAGGATTAAAATGTAATGCAGTAGGCTGATATTCATTAAGCCATTGTATTAACCTTCTGTTTTTTTGAGGGATGCTTCTATTCTTTTATTTATCACATGTAGATTATGACCTTCAGGTTGCTCTTTCGGAAGCACTGTGTAGGTTGATAACAAAAAAATGGAGGGATGACCTTGTTCACAACTGGTTTGAAGATGATTATCTTGCTGAAGCTTTCAAAGAGATAAAGGATAGAGAATTTGAGACGGTAAGGGTTTTTATTTTGAAAACAAAAACTGACTGTTCTATATAGGGGTCAGTTTCATCTGGGTTTAGTATATAAAGTTCCTGATCATGTTGAAGAGATGTTTTAATGTCCTTGTAAGAAATTGGTTCAATTATATTGTCATTGTATTAACGTAAGGTATCCTTCAGTAAGCCAAAGAAGTAATTTTATATTGTTAGCATTAAAAAAAAAAAAGTACATAATCATATTAATATAGAACTAATCACCTGGAATAGAGGCTACAAGAACAAGTGTGTTAGAGTTGTGCCTTGCCTTCTCCTTCTTACACCAGATCGTATACAGTTAAATCCATAGTTTAGGACCAGATTCTCACAACCCTACTTCTTAAGTAGTCCTATTGCGAGAAAGATGTGACTCACTGTAAATAAGGACAGCTGACTCAAGCCGTTTGCATCATGTCATTTGCTATTAAATACGCCTTGTCAAGCCTACATCCAAACATTCCATCTTATGTCAAGCCCTTTTTTAAAACTTGTGCTCAAGACTTCTCCTCAGGCGTTCTGTCATTCCAGAGTGGCCTAACTTATTCATCAAAGCTTTATATCAGAGCTAAAATGCCCTTTCCCACCAGTAGAAAGTGGATGTAGTATAGACAGTTACAGCAGAAAGAGGACAGATTATGCTAAGATGTGAGCATGTGGGAACATTCTACCCAGGCATGTAATGTGCCCTCAATTCAGTGAGATCAATGAATGCCAAAAACATAACAGTAACATTTCTGTAAAGAAAATTGCTCAAATAGAACATGAATTTAAATAACCATGGGGAATTACATTTTAAATGACAAGCCATTTAGTGTTGTCTAACAGTTCAAGAAAACTGAGCAGAAGCTTAATGTGATATGCTACATATAATTTGGGTAGAGAGCTTTTTCCTATTATGGGCCCAATCCAACTCCCATTGATTTCAGTGGGAACTAAACTAAGCCCCCAGTGAACATACATTAGTTGGATGTTACAATATGTGACCTGTGACGTTACAATATGTTCTCTTCCTTTGAATTGTTCCCCTTCTCGCAAGTGTTCCTGTACTGATTTGTGTGGTTCCTATGTGGGCTTTAACTAAACTGGGTTTGAATCAACTGATAGCTCCAACAATACTAACAGCTTGGGTTTGGATCATCTGACAGCTCCAGTGATCCTGTTAGTGGTCTTAGTCACCACACTATTATTTGCCCAACAAAATATTGCTTACAAGTGTAAACAGTAACTAATATTTTTTTTTTTTTTGTAACAAGCTGTCCTTTGTTTTAAAGGACTGCAGAAAATTTCTCAATCAACTAAATGACAGACTTGGGGATAAAAAAAGGTAAGTTCTCTGCAGTGAACACAGAATGTAGTATATGGCCTGCTGGGCAGACCCAGTGATTGCATTTTTGGTTCCATATGTATAGGTTGCCAAACCTTTGGTTATGTGGTGTGTAAATTGCAACATGGGTATAAATGAGTGGCTAATAAATCCCTTTTACAAATCCTGGTATCTGCACTTATTTTGGTGGAAGAGAAAGCTTTCACATCTAAAAACCTGAATTCATTTATTGTGTGTTTAACTTCCTTTCTGAGCGTTGGTAATGAGGTTATGCTAGTCACATCACTTAATGCCCTCCTGAATTTTCTGTAGTATCTGGCTGATGAATCTTGCCCATATGCTCAGGGTTTAGCTGATCGCAATATTTGGGGTCAGGAAGGAATTTTCCTCCAGGGCAGATTGGAAGAAGCCCTGGAGGTTTTTCACCTTCCTCTGTAGCATGGGGCACGGGTCACTTGCTGGAGGATTCTCTGCTCCTTGAAGTCTTTAAACCACAATTTGTGGACTTCAATAGCACAGACATAGGTGAGAGGTTTTTTGCAGGAGTGGTGGGTGAAATTCTGTGGCCTGCATTGTGCAGGAGGTCAGACTAGGTCAGAAGGGACCATTATGATCATCTAAATATCTATGAAAGGTGCTAAGAAATGGCAGTGATGAGGGAGGTAGAAGAGCCTGAATAAGATAGAATAAAAGTCTGTTGCATAGATTTATAAAAGCTACCAATGAGTGAGAATCTGTTTGGTTCAGTTGGTCTCCTGTTAGTGCATAGTGGCTCCTATAAATTTATCTAGCCTTTTTCTCAGTCCAATGTTACACAACCAATGTGCTGAACTACTGATACTTCCCTTGGAAGATTATTTGTTTTCACAATTATTTGTTTGCACTGTGATAACTTATTCTTTTCTTTCATCTGTACTCATCAGTTAGTATTCTTTCCTTACTGCTGTTTAGAAAATGTGTGATCTGTGGGCCACCATTTCATTTATAAAGTACACATTTTAAAACGAACTCTGTAGAGCCCATCAGTGGGTCACCTTACGCTTGAAAATAAAGTATTAGAGTTGATCTTCTCTACTGACAGAATGAAGACACAATATCTGTATAGTATCTGCCTGAAAGGATATTGCAGATGCTTAAAGGAAAACAAACTTATGTGACTTCTAGAAAATTTAATCTTTTGATCAATAAGTCTAGAGAGACTTAACCTCTCATTCAGGTTTTTGGTTTTTCATTTAAATTCCCATTCTGACTTGTGTTCAGGAACAATTTATTATGTTCAAGTATGCTTCTTTTGCAGAGTTTATTCATTTCCCTGTATATCTGCTTTTGCTGACATGGAGGAGGTAAGTGTTTTTATGTCCTCTGATGCATTCCTTATACTGTTAGTACACGGTTTTAAAATGGACAAAATAACCTCATGTGATTAAAAGATATTTAGTTCTGCTGCATCCTACAACTGTGTGAAGGGCATGCTCCTGTACATTTGCTTTGCCAAACTGCTGTTTTACTTCTCTTTCCATTTTATTGGCAAGTTACCTACCATTTGTGTCAGCCAAACAATAAAGACACTGAATAGACTGGCTCTCTTAAAGACCATGAGATGGATCACCTGTTCCTGTAGAAAACACTAGGAAGGGAACAGGGAGGAAAACAGAGATTTCCCTTGTACAGTTCCTCCCAAAATGGGTGTCAAAGGGCAAGGTTTGCCTCTCTACTCCCACAGAACAGATCACAGGCTAGCAGCTCACCCTACAGATCCACATGAGGATCCTTGTATCATGGCTCAGTTTCACAGTTCTTTAATTATGTAAGTGAATGTTAAGTACTTGGCACTGTGCTCCTTAGGTTATCAAACTAACCTAAGTAACAGAAGTATTAGCCTCAAGAGGCTACCATCAGCTCTGCTTAATAAGTGCTGACAAATACATAGGACTTCCTAGAAGCTTGAACAAAACAATTGCACAGTATTTACTTCAATCAAGAGTAAACATTATTTTTCCTTGGCTAATGTACAGTAATTTTCTGGTTCTGCTAGTGTTGTAAGTCAGTTACAGGCTAGTAGTTCATCTCTTCATACCATTTAGAAACAAATGTAAGTGTTCATAATAAAGATAATTCAAGTCTAGTTAAGCTAGTTAACACAGTTGAGAACAACAGTACTGTGTTTTTTGTATGGGTTCTTCTGGAAATAATGGCAATGGCTGTTCTATTTCTTAAGGTGAAGAAGCCATCAGATGAGAAACTGGAGGAGTTTTGGATTGACTTCAATGTTGGAAGTCAGTGTGTGTCTTTCTACATAGACAGCACTGAGGTAAACATATCTTCTGATTACTTTTTGATTAAGCTAAAATACTTGAAGAGAATTCACTCCCAAATCCCTTTTTTTAGGGTGCTCTTTGGGATTCAGTGAGACTGCCAACAGAAACGGTCAGTAGTTACAGTCTGAGAGGTAAGGTCACCCAAAGGATGTTATCTTTACAATCAAAAGTAGCCAAAAGAAACTGCAGGTTTATATTAATACCTTACACTGAACTTCCAAGAAGCATCCAAAAGGATCACAGTTGCCAAGTGTAGTCAGCTTCGAACATGTGAAAATTTGCAACATAATTTGAGGTTGACAGTCTAAGTCATAAAACTTTCATGGTGTTTTGGGGTTTATATTATGCAATATATTTAAATAAGAATTGAAATAAAGTTCAATCCACTCCTGTAGTAACAAATAGCATATTTTTGAAATAACTTTAAGTATTCTGCATATACACAAATGTCTGCTGTTATGAATACCTATCATGAAAATGTATTATCTTCCCCATGGACCCAAAGTAATGCTAACTGAAGTCAATGGAAAGAGACTCACTGGGAGGGAGAATGGGCCCTGAAAGGCTTTTTTCTAAGGCTAACCTAGCAAAGGGTACTTTTTAGGGATGTATGAGATTCTGTCTAACATGGCTAAAATAGAGATCAAATATGTGCCAGGACTGTGAAGCAATAAATACTAATTTAGGCCTCCCCCTACTCCCATAAATGTAATTGGCGGTTCCCTCCCATCAGGGGCAAACATGGACCCTTAGGGGTAAAGACTCCTAGCTGTAATGGTGAAGTAGAAAGCCACAACCTAGCTGCTACAGTTTAGCTATGCAGGCAGCAAGACTGCAGAGACGGCTCATAGGGGGACTCTGTAACCTTCTGCATGGTATAGAATTTAGCTCCATGAGGGCTGTGTCATCTGAATGCACTGGTTGGTTTATGGAGAGGCCCAGGACGTGGTTATAGTCTTATTTGTACCCTGTAAAGAGAGGAGGATAAAACTCTGTGCATACTCAAAATTTTTGTACTTTTGAAAAGAGTGACTCCCTTGGTGTGGGAAATGGCATGCAAATTATTTCAGTGATATACTGCCACTTTCTGTGTAATTCTAAACCAGATTCTAATTTCCTTTTTAAAATAGAAGATAATGGAGAAAAGATGGTTAAAATTTACCTGAAGAACCCTACTATGATCAATGGCAAAGAAGTAACAAAAATCAAAATTCACTTCAATGCCAAATTTGATATTTTGAATACACTCAATGAAGTTCTGGGAGAAGACAAAATGATGGCAAGTATTAGTTTTTGGCTTTATTGTATAACCATTTACAGTCATAAGACTTTTTAACATCCTGGTTCACTTTTCAAATGTATTGGTTAAAAGTTTAACTAGTCCTGAAAGATCTCAGCTGTTAGATTTAACCAGAGAAGGAGAAAAATGTTTGTTTCCTGTTTTGATGCTATGAAAAATCTTTCAAGCCTTCTTAGTATACCATGCAGTCTTTTTCTTGTCTCCCCTACTGAGGCCAGATCTAAACTAAAAAGTTCTCCTGGCATAGATTTGTTGGTCAAGAGTATGGGGAAAACCCAAACATCCTAGCCAACATAGCTATGCCAGCAAAACCCTCAGTGTAGAGACTGCTAAATTGGCAGACAAACTCCTGTTGGCATACGCTATGCCTATGCTAGGGAGCTTTGCTGGAATAGCTATACCTGTCTAGTTACACCAGCAAAGCCTCTGTAGTATAGACTAGTTCTTAGTCTTCTACACTAGAAATTCAGGTTGTGTTTACCTAGTCTTCCACCAGAATATTGGACATGAACTCTAGTTAATGCTGCGGTGCAATACTGATGTCTGCTCTCTTATGGGTTTCTGTAATTAAATGTTCCTTCTCCTTCTAATATTCAGTGACTGTCCATATGTAAGTTAGATGCTGTGGCACTTTGACCAAAAGAGAAGATGTTCCTTGCCCCTTTCAAAAGTTTTTTTCTAATGCCCAAAAGAATGGCTGTGTTTAGAAGGTGAGGCCTTGAGCTACTACTAGCTGCCTAATAATGGGTTTGTTTACCTGCATAGTTGATTCAATGCAAGTATTTAAGTTTATCCTATTATTGCACTTTGAAGTACATCACTCCATTTAGATAAATGGGTAACCTAAAAATACAAATGTGTTTTCTTGTCAGCTCATAATGTAGAATGGACCATGACATGCACATTGGGAAAAGAGAAGCTTGTGGGTCCTGCAAAATTCAAATGTTCAGATGAAAGTAAAAAACTATGATCATACTCTGTAAACTAATGAAACACTATGGGCAAGGAAGAAAGAGAGACTGACTTTGTTTGTTTGGTCTTTTAAGTACTTGGGAGAAACTCTCATTATGGGACCCATGGAGGTGCCTAAATACTGAGGGAATAAAGATGTGTCGTAAATGATTTCAAAGTATTGACTACAGTAATACACTGAGAGCAAATACATTATATGTCATTAGCATTATTCAATGCTTTGTTACCTAAACATATTTCTGTACAGGAAATTGGGTTTCTTGGATAAAGAATTCTGGTTTGTTTGTTTGTTTATCTGTAAAAAAACAAACAGTAATTTAGATTAGTTTACCCCAACAGATCAAGACTGATAGAGAAGATCTCATCAGCACTGAGGAACAAACAAAGCAAAATGGAACATGTGAGTTTTTAAAAAACATAGATTTCCTGTAGCGGATGGAATTCTAAGAATTATGAATGACACCTGAAAACTGCATATTCTCCAGAAAGCATTAGCAGCTGTAGAGATTTTCATTTAAAGTAACTTTCTAGATATTTTCCATAGTGATTAGATCTTTAACAGTGGGAACTGAGGTACTGTTGCTGAAGTCATACAGCTGTGTTGAAGATGTCTCAAGACAAATAACATTTAATGAAGAGGGTGAAAATTGCAAACAGGATTTAGCAGCTGAAGTAGAATTTATGCCTTAAAAATATCTCTGGAAAATGGAAGACTCAGATATAAAGTCTAGGCATTAGTCTCTAAAAAGTAAGTTTTCTATGAAATGAGAAGACTGAGTAAAACTCCCAAAAGTTCACTTAGGTGACTTTGGAGGGTAAGTCCCAAAGCACCTCAAAAAGTTTTACCAAGTCATCTTCCATAAGAACACCAGCAAGTGCTTTTTGGGTTTCCTTTTGTTTCCAGAGTTGCAATGTTTTCTTGCAGTTCTTATGATTATGTTTTTTTTTCCTGCCTTGGAGACTTTTAATGATGCTGTGTCCAATTTATTTTCAAATTAAATCCTATTTCCAAACTTTGAAACTGAAAAATAAAGCATTCCTAATAAAATCTTAAAACTGTAGACCTTTTCATAACTCATGTTGAATATTGAACCCATGGGATGGTTACTTGTTTTGGCAAGTAAATCTGCCTCTTTTTGGTTTGTTTGTTTGTGTATTATAATATGGCCAAATTCAGAAATAATGCAAGTAGTTATACATTGGTAAATTGGGGCTTATCTCTTCTAGAAAACTAGGTCATGTTAAAAGACTACCTTGAAGTCATACTAACAAACACGTTAATCACATTTTTGCAGTCAATATTGACAGGGACAAACTACGTTTAACACTGTCGCACCTGGACTTGGGTAAAACCCCTAGTTTCTGTCGGGTACGCCACGACTAGTTGATAAGTTGTTACACATGACTTGTCCTTGTTCACACTAACTGCAAAGACTCCAACATGACCCAATTTTCTTAGAAAGACTAGACCTGGGCCCTGTCTTTATATGCTGCTGGGGCAGAATATTATCACTGCAGGAAGGTGTAAGACAAAGAAGGCACCACAGTTTTGTCTTTATCCTCTGGGCCTTTTCTCCTACAGTATCCTCTAATTACCACCATTCATGTGACTTCTGGATTTAATTGACAAAGCTTGCAGTAAATCTCTTAGGAAGCACTCTCCCTTTGGTGTACAGCATAAAGGCAACTCCCCACTTTCCTATTAGCTATGGCAATCCATTGATGCCACAATTAGAGCATCAGAAATGCCTAAGACAGCTACTCAACTACGTTTTCTAGTTCCAATTATCTGAGACAGTAACTAGCACTTGTTTAGTAGCTTTTTCCATGCCAACCTTACTGCCCCTAAATCAAGCTATTACTGAAGTTCCCCAAATTCAGTGGAGGCTCAGCTGTGTAAAGTGGACAGCAGGTAGATCAGAAGCTGCTGCTGTTCATTCTTTGTCCATCTGAAATATGCACAAAGGCGAACCTCCCCAAAATAGATACCCCTTGAAAGTATTTGATCACCCAGATGCTCCATGGAATGTATTTGTGGGGTTAATGGTAACTGCAGAATGTAGTTTTTTTTATATTTGCAGAATAATAGTGCGGAGAGGACCTAGTCATGATTTGTGGAGAAGGTTTTGGTCACATTACATGTTCATACAATGCACAGCAAATTATAGTCCCTACTCCAAAGAGTTTATAGCCCAATTAGGGACAAAGGTGTAGAACACAACAGAGAGGTAGCAGGGGGAACACAACATGAACCTAGTTGCTTCTACTGGCTACATGTTCAATGTGGAGGATTTGTATGATTTTGTTCAATATGATCTAGAAGGCTGTAGTGCTCTTCACATTTTGCTGGAAATATAGAAGGGGAAAAATCTATGTATTAAGAGATTCTTTCTCAAATTACTAAAAAGAAAAGGAGTACTTGTGGCACCTTAGAGACTAACCAATTTATTTGAGCATAAGCTTTCATGAGCTACAGCTCACTTCATCGGATACATACTGTGGAAAGTGTAGAAGATCTTTTATACACACAAAGCATAAAAAAATACCTCCCCCCCCACCCCACTCTCCTGCTGGCAATAGCTTATCTAAAGTGATCACTCTCCTTACAATGTGTATGATGATCTAGTTGGGCCATTTCCAGCACAAATCCAGGTTTTCTCACACTCTCTCTCTTCCCCCCCCCCCCCCCCAAACAGCAGGAGAGTGGGTTTGTGTGTGTGTTGGGTACACTTTCCACAGTATGCATCCGATGAAGTGAGCTGTAGCTCACGAAAGCTCATGCTCAAATAAATTGGTTAGTCTCTAAGGTGCCACAAGTACTCCTTTTCTTTTTGCGAATACAGACTAACATGGCTGTTACTCTGAAACCTTTCTCAAATTACTGTTTCACAGTAATAACTGGTGAATCCAGCTACTTACAGTGGAAGAAAGATTCTACAAACACTGAAAAAACAGATTCTTTATCTGACATCCTGACATCTCAATATAGTGATCAATCAGTAAGTATGAGTGATTGGAATCCTATGTAGAAATATAATAGTTTCTCCCTTCTTTTCATAGACATGGTGGATGGCACTTTCAAATGTGCTTCAGTGACTTAGACCTTTTAGAAAATTTTCCCCAGTCTTTTTCTAAGTCTCACAGCTATCGGGGAAAGGTAAAAATGTGTTTTCCCAAACTTTCAAAAAAAGATGCTAGACTTTACTGCCCAGGAATGTTTCAGTTCATAAGTTTAGCCATAATTCAGTCCCACAGACTAGCGCTTCCCCACCAAATGGAACAATACATTTTGAATATTCAAGAATGTTTCCTGGCCATACTTCTCTGGGAGTAGGAACATAAATGTTAGTGTCGTGCATATCATGTTGTTAATTTCATATCTCAAACCAGCATAAAACTAGTTCTGGTGTCACTATGAGCATGGGAAGCCAACAGACTGAAACCGAAGATGCTAAGCTAAGCCAAGGTCAGGCATGATTTCTTGTAGTTTATAAATATCATTCATGTATAACACTTAAGAAAGGGTTTGCTTTTGTAGACCTGCACAAATACGGTTTTATCTCTATTAAAATTTTCAGAGTGTGAAGCTGCAGTTTCCCAAACACTTTCAGCAAAAAAGTCTAAAACTCCATCACCTAAACTGAATGATAAAACCAGGTAAGCACTTTGGAGCTGCAAGATCTTGTCCAAAAAATTAAAATTTCCTTGGGGGGCTTTTGTATGTTTCTGTTTAACAAGCCATCCAGAACTTAGTTGTTACTAAGTCAAAACTGGTATTTACTACTGTAAACCTAGCCCTAAGGCATGGCTGCAGCCTTCTCCTTTTCTCTTCATAGTTATGAGTCCTGGATTTACCTATAAGGGTGCCTGGTGTCTCCACTCAAGGAAACCCCTCCTAGCTCAGAGAACACAGAGGGCTTATCCCTTGTGAAAATATTTCACACATTATCTCATACATAGGAGTATCAGTCAGAACACACAAATAAAACAGCTATCACAATTCCCAGAGTAATAAAACAGTAACTGGGGCTTTATTAGGTATGGGGCACTCAGAATAAGGGACCAGTGGCAAAGAGGATTAAGATAAGCACAAACCATAATACATAACTCTACCTCTCCCAACATTTACAGCCAGAAGAAACAATGCTGTGCTCCCTGCCAGAACATGCCTAGGCAAATACTGAATTTAGGCTCAATCTGTGATGAGCGGTGCAATGAGGATTCAGTGGCCATCTTAAAACAAAATAAACAAGGGTATTCTCACAAAGCATCCACACCAAGGATGGTAAGATCATCCTTGTGGCTCTCTGGTCTGGATTTCACTGCTGTTAGGTTGGTTCTTGGTAGCCAGACCATGATTTTCTTCAGCCTTCTAAGTTTCTGGTCTCTGCTGAGATGCTGTTCAATGTCCCAGGAATCCCAAAGGGTTTCTCTTAGTAAGGAGTGTGGAGAATAGAGGGGTCCTCCCTGGCTGTGATGTCTTTTTCCCTGCTACACACCAAACACAGCCAAAAACCAAACCCTTTGTCTCTGAGTTCTGGCTTCTGGTTGGTTGTGGTAATGTTGCTAGCCAGGTCTCTCTCTACCTTGGATCTTAGGCAATCTGGGTGACGGAATCCTGAGCCTCTGTAACCATTGCTGCTATAATCCAGGAGTGAGTCCCCCAGAGGGTATGGAAGGGGTTACACTACATTAATAGGAAAAAGGGTTGGAGTGGGGAGAAGCTGCCTAGTGATTATAAAACTTTTCTTCTATAATCAAAACTTCTGAGTGCTATTCCTGCTCTTCGTGGCTTGCTGTGACCTTAACTGCTGTCTTTTAATTTAACCAATCTGAAAAATTGGTCAAATACTTTGTATTATAGGGTTCACTTTTCTAATGTGCTCTGGGTTGTTTGGTTGTAAAGTAGCTATACAAAGAGTTTTATCTCTACCATGTAGTAGTCATGGCTCCAACCTTAGTGCCTAGTTATCTCCTCTTCCTTAACAGTAGTACAGAATTATACTTTCCTTATTACTAGTTTCAGCGTTGTTGGAACTGAACAGTTCTTTCCCCTCTTCCCCTGACCTTTATTGCATTGGAGTTAACTGGGCTATTGACTTACATTACCTTCATATTGTTTTAATTGGCTTTAAATTGATGGTAGTTTAGAACTGTTTTCTTACCCTTTCCTTCCATTGTTTATAGTGAACCACCCATAGAAGAACATCCAGATATACAGGTTGTAGAAGAATATTCCCTAGAGGTAGGTATGTCTGTCTTTGGGGCACAGTTTACATGCAAAATTTTTGTTCAAATGCTTTTTTCTTTTCTGCACAATAGAACAACTAAATTAGAACACTGCAAATATTGATTACGTACTGAGACAGAACAGTCTTCTGTGTTTGTACAGTATTTGCCACAATGGTAACCACGCCCGTGACTGGGGCTCCTAAGTGTTCCCACAAGGCAAATAATAAACTATTGCCTCATGGTCTGCTCTTCCACCCTTGTAATGTGGGGGAGAAATAATAATAAACAACCTAGAAACCTTAGCCAGAATCTTCAAACAAAAATGCCTAAAATAAGGTACCTCAGCAGAAATAGCCTGATGTCTTTTCAGAAGGATTTGAACACCTGGACACCTAAATAAAAGTGATATTTGATTTGAGGTCCATTTTCAGCACCTATGAAAATTCAACCTACTGTAACTGGTGCCTGGCCTCGGGTGCCCAGGTACCATGAAAGAAACTTTTACTTTTGTCTTTTCTGGGCAGACAAGGCCAAAACTTTCATGACTGTACCTATCCTGTGAATGAGTTAAAGATTTTAAGTATTCAGTCTTCTCTGTCCCCCTTCTGGTTGTTCCCTTACTGGTCCACCCCTTCCCTAACTTCTGGGTATAAAGTATTACAGAACATGGTATTATGGTGGATTATGATATTAATTAGTTTTGGAGTGATTCTATGAACTAATATGGATGGGTGTGTCTATTTTCAGTTGCAACATATTGAGTAAATAGCTTTACTCTGTGCGCCATAGTTTTAAATCCTGTAACCTCCTTTCTTTTAGGCTGATGAATGGGAGAAGAAAAATAGAAGAACAAGCTTGAGCAAACAAATAGAAGCAAAGTACAGTATATGAGTCTTGAACGTGTACTAAACCTTGGTGCACTGTAGCTTAAATTTTCTAGCATTCGTGTTCAGTGTTAAAAACTGATTTAAGTAAAAAATGCTTCTCGGCTGCTCTCGGCTAAAATCAAGTGTAAACTGACTGACTAGAGCAGCCATGCCCTCTAGTGATATTTTCCAGTATAGCAATTAATCAGTCTGGTTGAGGTTACCAGTGCTTCAGAGGAGGATCCATTCCTACACTGCCAATAACATACAAGAGCTAACTGATCTGCCACAGAGGAAATTTCTTCTTGACTCCCACTGATTATATTTATGCCCTGAAAGAGGAAGACTGGTGGCCTCTGTAAATTTACTTTAGTATGGCTGCCAGTGACTTAATTTGCAAATGTCTAATCTGCTCTGAAATTAAGTTATCTGACATCATATAGTAACGAGTTCCATCGATAATTTTTTTGCATGTATTATATAGTGGTTTTTTTTTATATTTTAAACTTGAAAACACTAGACTGATGGTATAATTAGGTTTTGGAGGGGTCTGTCTAGCTTTTGAGTGATCCCTTCAGGGACCCAGGAAGCAGAGGATAGCCAGAGTGCCATGCTTTAACACCATGCTCCTGAGCTGCTCCCCGTGCCACGGCAACAACACAACACCACTCTGTGAGCCACCGGATTAAAATCCGGTTGTTTTGGATTCTAAAGGCATACATGGACTACTTCATGGTCTGCTGTAGCAAAGGATGCTGACTGCCATTTTCTAGACTAGTTAGTTAAAAGTGAAACTTGGAGAAATTCTTCTAAAAGGCTGAGAGGTAATGGGTTTCAGAGTAGCAGCCATGTTAGTATGTATCCGCAAAAAGAACAGGAGGACTTGTAGCACCTTAGAGACTAACAAATTTATTTGAGCATAAGCTTTTGTGAGCTACAGTTAAGCTACCTTCATCATAATGGGGTTTAGCTGACTGGCTCCATTTAGTGGGTTTAGACAATCACTCACACATGAAGACAATAGAAAATGAAAGCATTTAGTTGCTTCTTTCAAATACATCTATTTTCTCTAAAATCTGAATATAATCTTTTTAGTGTCTACATCTCTGAGAGCCATACCACTATAAACTCAGGCATTATTGGCTTGAGTCTGCAGGCAGAAAAACAGCAAGGAAGAAACCATTGCTAAAGCTTATCCATCCATATGACTGGGTGTTGTTTCAAACACAATTTATACCATTTAAACTATGGAAACAATTTACTGCTGCTTGTAGGGACAGCAACTTCCCTCACAAAGTTCTCCACAGTATCTGGGTGTTCTTTTTGTGTCCTTAGGTGATGTGTCTATGCTTCATATGTATAACGCTTGTCAGATTCTTATTTGTTCTAGTAACACTGAGAATTGTTGTTGTCCTTAAAATTAGGATGATATTGAGGTTTACACTGCAGATAGCTAAAAATGTGGCAGTTTCAATCCCCAAGTGTTCAAAAATCAGATGTCAAACAAACAAAAAAAGAACTTAGCTGAATTTTTGAATTGGTTGTGGATGGAAACTGAATAATTGACATAGAAAATGTTTGGTTTAAAACATAGAAATCTTAGTGAATATTTGAATTTGTCACAACAGGTGCCTCCTGTTGAGAAAGGGGTTGACTTCACAGACATTAGGAATGGAGAAGATGAAATACTAGGCTGTCTAGCCCTCCGTCACTCTGCCACTGCAGGATTGCTCCACTCTAGTGTTCTATCCAATGCAGTTCTAAAAGCAAAGCAGCTTCCATCTTTCCTGTTGGGAATCCGCAGCATGGGAGAAAGGACCTAGTTCTGTGTGTGCACCACTCTTCCACTGTTAAACAGAAGAGTAGAATACACAGCCATTTTGACAGCTAATTTTTACAGTGGTGCTGAATCTCAGAAACACTGATTTTACACACTCTTACTAATGTTGGGGAAATATGAGGCCTATTTCAAGATGCGATATAGAGATGTGACTAGAGAGCAACCATTAAGAGGTGACGTTTTCAGAAGTGGCTAGGGAAAAGGTCCCTTTGAAAGCCTCTTGGGTTCTTTTCAAAATCCCATCAGCATACACTAGTGATATTTTTTTCTTGCCTTTCTCTACTATTATTGATGGCTTTTGGGGAGCAGAGAGATACCTAATTTACATATTGTAACATGCTAGGTTGGCTTAAAGGACCTATAAAAGATGCAAAATTGTCTTGAACTTACTTTCTAAGGAAAAAAGGCATGAGAACCAAACACAAGAAAAGTATAGTGATAAGGAGGAAGGGATAAGTGCTTGCTTAGACTGTTGTTAATGCATCTTGGTAAGTTTTAGATACATGAACTCTGTGTATAATATTAATGATAAATATTGTAAATGGCTGCAGTTTTTTTCAGCACTCTATTTTTAGTGAAGTTATGCAGGTTGAGTGTTCTTTCATAATTGTATGCCAGAAACATTTCACATATTAAGTACATTTTGCTTTGCAGGATGAATTCCTATGACTTTGAAAATTCATCTGACTCTCTGAATTATGAGAAGGTAAAGTTTGGGGAAAATATTGGCATAGAAACGAAAACCATCACATTTGCTTTATATTCAACAACCAGTTGACAGTAATAAGTTTCAACAGGCTGCGTCTCTTAACTGCAGATGAAGTGAAAAGTTTTTCTGAGAGGGTTGAAATTGATCCTATAAGCTAGGAACAAACGATGATAGATATGGATGAAAACGAGATGTGAGACTCATGTCTCATTTCATAGGATTGGACGCAAAAGCTTGTGCTTCTATCTGAAGGAGTAGTCCTAATGTGTTGCAGGTTGTAGTGGATGTAATATGGTGCAGCCATTTGAGTCCATACCATCAAGTTTGTTTTCCTTACCAACGGACAGTAACTTGATTCAAATGAGGTTGAGAATATCTTGCTGTGTTTAAATAGTCAATTTTTTCCCCTTGCCTGGATAGAGAGGATGAACTAAAGTCAGTGGTTCTCAGCTGCTTTCATATCATGACTCCATGTTACAACAGAAGGTTTTGGGATCCCGGTTTTGCCATAGAGAAATGGAAGGTGGTCATATCTCACAGGCTGAGAAACCCCAAATAAGTCAATAATTGAGAAGACATTCTTCATTATAAAATAGGTGTCAGACTTAAGCCTGAAACTTGTCAAGAACTTTAATGAAAGCCAAAAAGTTGCATGAATGGTCTAGGTCTTTACAAGAAGTTACTGAGTACTTCTGGTAACTTCCTTCAGGATAGCTTCCACACATGAAACCTCTGATTTTTGTTACAGTAACTATCATTACCATTTGGTAGCATACAAAAATAGTCTTTCATCCCTATCCTTCAAAGTGGTTGCATAGGCAGGGCTGGTATTATGGTTGCCTGACCCTTCTCATTTTCATATCCTGTTCTCAATTGCTTATAACTTTTCTGACTTTAACCATTTTGGCTGAAATTTTCCATGCTGGGGGTCTGCCTCAGGCTGAAATGTTTTGGAAAAGTTAAACCAAAATGGTTGTCACTTCTGAGAACAATGCTAGGGAAAAATAGTGGTAGCACACACTAAAATTCTGGTGACCTTTTTGTTTGAGACGTTCTAACACTCCATATTTGGGAGCATGGACTTGAAATTTGGTGTGTGTATCGGGAGCTGGTGGGGTCAATAGCCTTTATGAGGGATGTGCCGCTCTTCATCCCCATGAAAAGAGTTCTAAGCCTTTGAAAAGTTACAATTTGTAGGTACTTGGGACTTGCTAGAGAAGCACAGCTAAAATTCTCTGAAGATTCCATCCATCCTGAGCATGTTCCAGCCAGAGGCTCTGGAGGACTTTCTCTGCAATTGCAGCTCTGGGCTGCTGCAGGCCAGATCCAGGTCTGGGCACCAGAACTGAAAGCAGCGAGGCACTCGTGCGCTCGCTCTCTCTCTCTCATGCTCTCAATGCCCCTTCCACCCTTATGATGCCCAGGCAGCATGGAGAAGAAAGCTGCCTGAGTCAAATGCAGAGGGCATGAGAGCTGGACTTGGTGTGGGTAGATTAGGAAGGAGGCTGGCAATGGTGGGAGGGTCTGGAGGCTGGCCTGGCAAGGACAGTGGGACTGAAAGTAGAGGGGAGAGAGGAGACTGGGACAGGCTGGACATGAAGACTAGGAGCCATTCAGATGAGGGAATGGAGGTGGAATTGGGGAGGGGGGACATTTCTGATGGGAAGTCAAAGTATTGGTTGAGAACTGGGTTTGGCTGAGGAAAGAGAATGGAACAAGGAGGGGTAGAGGGGTGTGTGTGTGAGAGAGAATTTCACTGAGACTGGATGGGATGGCAAAGAAGAGGGACTGGGAGCCAGTGGGGATAAGGAATGTGAGCATGGGTGCAGGAGCCACTGGATGGTAGGTCGGGGGCAGAGAGACAGACAGGATGGGAAGCTGGGTGGGCAGGAACTGAGAACGA
The DNA here is from genome assembly GCF_965152235.1 of Eretmochelys imbricata. Taxonomy (NCBI): domain Eukaryota; kingdom Metazoa; phylum Chordata; order Testudines; family Cheloniidae; genus Eretmochelys; species Eretmochelys imbricata. Next base: position 114,047,242 of record NC_135573.1, on the reverse strand, counting down.
TTTGGCAAGAAGGGTGAAAGGGATATATAAAGTCCTAGGGGAACTGGGATGCAAAGTCTAGCAGAGGAGACTAGGACTGGCTGGGGAAGGAGGCTGGGATAAGGAGCCAGGGTGGGGAAGAGACAGGACTGGCACAGAGATAGGAGTCAGGCATGGGGTGGGGAGGATGAGGTGGGGAGGGGTGGGCAAAAGATTCAGTGCCCTATGGAAAACACTACTCTCCAGAGCCTGAAACAGAGCCAAAGATTCCTGAGTCTCACCATTCCTCTGCTGTTGGGTCTCACATTCTCATCTAGTGGTGGTCCACAGAAAGGATGATAACCTACTAATGCATTGTAATTTCAAGTGGCAGATGTCTCCCCAGTGGATCTAAAAGTTTCCACTCTACCCAGGGTGGTGTCAGTATGATGCAACAAGATTAAGTTTCTTTTATTTAAGACTGTTTGTTTTTTTTTAAAAAAAGAGAAAACTGCACACAAAAACCTAAATTAAAAGGATATTATAAAGACAAGCCTTCACAAGATAGAAAATACCAGGGATTCAGCCTCAGCTCTGTCATGTATACATTATGATCATGATCACATCATAATTTTTTTCTGCAGGACCCTTGCCTCATTCAGTACCCAGGCTGGAGCTGGATCGGGGTGTGTGGTGAAAGACTTTAGGACGTCTGCTTCATTTGTTGCATAAGTTGGAATGTGTGTGGTGACTGAGGCAGAGGATTGCAGGAAAAGAAGGGATGATCCCCTGGCTGTTGAATGGCTGACTTGACACCCTATTTATTTACATTGGTAGAAGTGCTGAGCACTCAGTCAGTTGAAATCAATGGGAGCTGTGCTTTGTATGTATAAAGTGCTATATAAAGCTAAAGACTCTGGGAGTGGGGGAAATGAGTTCCTAGGGATCACAAACTGGGTACCCAAAATGAGTGGATATTTTTGACCTTCATCCTTCTGTGCTTCAGTTCCCCATTGGTAAGAATGAGATCATACCCCCTCATTGTAGAGATAAACTAATGTTTGTGCAATACTCGGATACTATTGAGATGGGCACCAGGAAAAGCCCATGAGGAAATTAATAATTCTGTTTTCAGGGTTTGAATAGTGTGCAGTAAAATAAGGCCTGGGGTCACACATTGAACAATGAGGAGGAAATGAAAAACTGAATAGCTGCTTGTTACGTGAGTACTGTCCATCCTGTGCACTGAATGAGGCATGAATCTGGTGGAAAAAGTAGTACGTGATCATGTAAATGATGACTGTTTCACAATACATACACACAAGGGAGTTGAATTAAGGTTGCATGGATAACTTTAATTCTGGCATTTTAACTCTAGAGTTGCTTTGCAACTTCACTGTTTGTTTTCAGAAATAATTTTGTGTGTGTGTAACATTAACTAGCCTACATAAGGTAAGACCAGTCTACTAAGTGCCACTAGGGCTGGAGAATTCTTGTTTGTTTTGTGGTGAATATAGGTGCCCCTAAAGCTTCTGTTGCTGGTAGTAGAACTGGTGCATCTTCAACACTGGTGAAACATTAACATAATTCGCAAAAAGAAAAGGAGTACGTGTGGCACCTTAGAGACTAACCATTAAGACCTTTGCTAATGACGTTAAGATGTTTGCTAATGTTGATGCACCTTAAGTGCTTTTGATGTAATGTAAAGAAAAATGCAGAGCCAAGTGTCAAAACTCAACTGTTCTCCTAGGAATTCACTGAACTTCTATGTTAATCAGCACGTAGTGAAATATTTAAACAGATGGTGCAAAGAAATGAGGTTATTGTAACTAACAGCAGTTTAACTGCTCTCGGCCAGATTCCATTTACTGCCCCTATGCTTGCTATCCACTCAAATATTACCTCTTCCTGGTTTAATGCCTCTCAAATTCTAGCTGAAAGGAAAAATCTGAATCTCAGTCAAGTATTTGGCACCTTACATCTTTCAATACTACCACTAGGTGTCAGCATAAAGTACTACTCTCCTACATTCTACAATATGTTACACTTATTTAGACTGAGATAAACAGCAATATCTTTAGCCAACATTTGCCATGTCTAGCATTTTGTGTTTTATCCAGAGTGCCTTGGCAATTATCAGGGTTATCCTGATTTGAATACCATTTTAGTAATATATTCTGTGATTCAGAATTCTTTTCGTAATAAAGCAAGGCAAAAGTGAAAAAATGCTGTTTTGAGAAACCTCTATCTCGCACTATATTGTTTCACTTAACTAATTCCTCCCATTTAAAAAGCAGTCTTATTCTGGAATATTTTTAGTCAGTTCCCTCTTTATCCCTTCCAAGACCTGACATGTATTCATTTAATAGAATATTGTATGAGATATTGAAACTTAAAATACGTGGCTTCTATTTTAGGTCACTGAAGCGAAACAAAAAATTCTTGGCCAGAAGATTTCTTTACAAAACCAGAGGTACAGCACCATATCTTTTTCATAGAAACATCTTGCATTGGTAAAGAACACAGTGTCTTTTTTTTTTTTAAGAAGATGTTGCTTTTATAAAGTTAGAACAAAAAGGAAGATGCCAATATATTTTTCTGAAGGTGGTTCCTTACCTAGGTGTAATGGTGGTGGACACATTAGAAATATCTTTGTTGTTGGTATTGTATCTGATACAGAAAGACTGAGAGAAGAGAATAACCGTCCGAATCCTGTTAGGTCTTTTTACAAAAGAGATCCTGTTGTATTCAGTGCCTGAGATTTTCTAACTTGGGTGCCTAATATTAGGCACCCAACTAAAATGGCCTGATTTTTCCCCCGCTTCTCCAGCAGTGCTAGTTACACCACTCTCAGCATCCCTGTGAAATTAACGAGAGCTGTGAGGGGCTCAGCATTTCTGGAAAAATCGGGCCACTTAGGCACGTAGCTTTAGATGCCCCTTTAAATCTTGTTTAATAACTACCTGTGTTAATATAGAAAGTAGGATCTGGCCTTCATTTTTGCCTCTAAATGATGGCTGCTGTTATGACTACCTTTTTCAGAGGGGTGGGGGGAGTTGTGCATCTGAGGAATTGGTGTTCTCTGCTATTCTTCTTGTTTTTTAAAAAAGAAAAGGAGTACTATTGGCACCTTAGAAACTAACAAATTTATTTGCGCATAAATTTTCATGAGCTACAGCTCACTTCATCAGATGCATCACTAACCAGACATCTGTCTTCTGATGGGAAAGAGGCTGGATACTTTGAAGTCTGGTGCCTACAAAAGGATCAGCCAGGAGAGTGTTATAAAAGATTTTCCATAGTCACCCTTTTCTAAGCTCAAACATATCCCCCTTATCTTCCTTTGCCCTTCAGACCCCTGGCTAACGCAAGCTGTTCCTGCAGTGTTGCCAACTCTCACATCTTTATCCTGAGGCTCACAGTAGTTGGTATCTTTCTTAAAGCAACAGCACCTGGAATCAAGAAACTGGCCTGAGAATCTTGACTTCCATTTAAAAAAAAATATTAAAAACTTCTGGTCCTGAGTGTTGCAGGGAAAAAGTTGAACTTGTGAAATGAATGCATCCTAAAGACTCAGAAACCAGAAAGCAAATAAACTCCACAATTAAGTATTTTAAAAAAATCTTATTTCTGTTTGACTCATGATTTTTGAATACATAGGGTTGGCAGTGCTCCTGCTTGCAGAATGGTCATATCTTTCCCAATCCATCATGATTTGTTGTGAGCTTCATTGACTAGTTCTAACATGCATAATTGTGGATTACTCAACAGAAGTCATGAAAATGGAAACATGAAACGGGAATCAACCAAACTAGAGAGAAGGCCGGTAGGTAATATATATTAATTATGGTAGATTGTATAGAGCATATGTGTAAATATTAAGTGGCCTATTTCTGCATGTAAATAAACTGAAAGCATGGCCTGTTTAAATTCACTTGGGGAAATGGAGAGGTTAAAATTGGTGATGGTGAACCTTCCCCAGATTTATTCAAATGCATGATAACTTTCTCTCAGCTAATCAAACTTCCATACCTTTGGAGAACCTATTGTGGGAGCTAGCACCTATGCTGCACTCTTTGTGGGGTCGTGACCACCACTTAACTGAAAATTTACATGCACTCTCTTGTTCCCAGTGCTCTGGATCTGAAGTCAGACAGCTGATGCCCAGACAGCCAGGCTTGAGTAGTCAGGAGGGGGTTAAACTAATAATAAAATGGGAGTGTAAAAAGAAGGAAGATAGGACCACTCAGCAAAAAAAAATCAAGATGTTGAGAACAAAATTTAATCAAGGAACTAAACAACATGAAGAAAAAAAATCATTCATTTGCCTATACACCAATGGTAGGAGCCTGGATAACAAACAAGAGGAACTGTAATTGCTCATTTTATGAGAGAATATTTGATCTAGTTAGTATTACTGAAACCTGGTGGGACGGTTCACATTATGGTCCTAGATGATTGGCATGCTAAAATCAATTTAGGAAGGATCACGTGGGCCAAAGGGAAGAGGAGTGCAATTCCCTGTCAAAAATGGCATTACCAGTTTCTGAGTCACTGATAACTTAGAAGAAAATGATTTTAAATGCTTATGGATTAAGGTGCTAATAGATAAAGTTCAAGATGGGGTATTAGTTGTGTGATTTGGTGGTCTGTAGCAGACACCAAGGAAACATGATGACCGGCTCCTTACACCCCTATCTATAAGGTGTAGGAGAAAGAAGCTGCATGATCCATGGGGGACTTCAGTTTGAGTGACACATGCTGGAGGTCTCATGCTGCCAGGACTAAAGCATCCTTGGAATTTCTGAACATTATAGATGACAATTTCCTAATCTTACAAAGTATTGGAATATTAGACCTTGTTTTAACAGACAAGAGGATGACAGAACTAAAAATTAGATTATGTACAAGTGACGTTAACTAAATCACATTTATAATATGCAAACAGAATGAAGTCCCATATTGTCCAGTAATATGTATATACTTGGTGCTTTAAAAAGACTAATTTCACAAAGCTGAAAACAACTGGAAGGAAGAGCTTAATCTGAAAAAATGTGAGTGATCGGGAATTGTGTAAGAACATTTTACTGGCCCAAAAAGTCGTAATCGAGAGAGAAGCCCAAACCGGTTTTGAGAGGAAGAGAAGGCAGCTAGTGGAGATGGTTGCAAATTGGGGTTTGAGGGGCAGTTGATAGTAAGGAGTCTAAATCAGAATCTATAAATTGAAGAAAAATGATAAGGGAAGCAAAGGGATACAAAGAAATCTATAGCCAGCAGAGTTAAGGATAGTAAGAAGGAGTTTAAAAAAAAATTATGTTAGGAACAAAAAGAATCTGAGCAATGGTATTGGTCTGTTACTAGAAGGAAATGGTAGAATTATTAATAATTATGCAGTAAAGGCAAAAGTGTTCAATAAATATTTGGGGGAAAAACAGATGATTTAGTCATATGGTAACACATTATCTATTCCACTAATATCTCAGGAAGAGCATCTATGAAAGTTAGACATTTTTAAATCCGCATCCAAGAGTTTCTAAAAGAGCTGGCTCAGGAGCTCACTGGACTATTAATGATTATTTTGTCTTGGAACACTGGGACAGTTCCAGAGAACTGGAAGAAAACTAATGTTATGCCAATATTTCAACAGGATAAATGAGATGACCTGAGTAATTATAGGCCTGTCAGTCAGACATTGATGCTAGGCGAAATAATGTAGTGCCTGATATGAGACTTGACTTAAAGGAGAGCGATTAATGCCAATACCTTAGGTTTATGGAAAATGGAACTTCTCAAACTAACTTGATATCTTCTGTGAGATGATAAATTTGGTGGACAAAAGTAATAATGTTGATATAATAGACTTCTGTAAGGTATTTAACTTGATTTTAATTTAAAAAAACCCACTAGAGTATGAAATTAGCATGGAACATATTAAATGGATTAAAATCTGGCTGACAGGTCTCAAAATGTAACTGTAAATGGGAACTCATCATTGAGTAGGCATGTTTCCAGCAGGGTACCACAGGGGATCAGTTTTTGACCCTACTCTATAAATCAATGACCTCAGAGAAAATATAAAATTATTACTGATAAAGCTTTCACATGACCTGAAAATTGGGGTAGTGGTAAATAATGAAGAGGACAGGTCACTGATACAGAGTAACCTGGGTCACTTGGTAAGTTGGTTGCAAGCAAACAATGTATTTTTAGTATAGGTAAATCTAAATGTATACATTTAGAACAAAGAATGTAGGCCATACTCAGAGGACACTTGGCAAAAGATTTGGGGGTTGTCATGGTTAATCAGCTGAACATGAGCACCTACCTATTGCAATGCTGTGGTCGAAAGGGTAGCGCAGTCCTTGAATACAAAAATAGGGGGAATCTTGAGTAGGAATAGAGAGGTTATTTTACCTTTGTATTTGGCATTGGTGCAACTGCTGGTGGAATACTGTGTTCAGTTCTGGTGTCAACAATTCAAGAAGGATGTTGATAAATTGGAGAGGGTTCAGAAAAGAGCCATGAGAATGAGTAAAGGGTTAGAAATCATGCCTTTATAGTGATAGACTTAAGGAGCTCATTCGCTTAACAAAGAGAAAGTTAAGGGATGATTAGATTAGTCTGTAAGTACCTACATGGGAAACAAATATTTAATAATGGATTCTACAATCAACCAGAAAAAGTTCTAACATGATCCAATGACCGGAAGTTGAAACTAGACAAATTCAGACTGAAAATAGGTGTAATTTTTTTAATGGTAAGAGTAATTAACCAGTGGTACAATTTACCTAGGGTTGTAGTGGATTCTCCATCACTGACCATTTTAAAATCAAGATTAGATGTTGTTCTGAGAGAGCTGCTCTAGGTATTATTTTGGTGCCATTCTATGGCCTGTATTATACAGGAGCCTGAGATAGGTGAGCAGGGAACGGGGCTTTATTGATGGGGCTGAGGGGCTTGTCTACATGAACAGTTACACTGTGGCAAACTGTGGTGTAACTCTCCCCACACTAGCCTACCATAGTCTAACTGTCCATGTGCGCCCTGCTGACATGTGTTAAGTTTGTTAGAACATTTTGAGTTAGTCCTGTTTTCAAAGCAGACTAGCTCAAAGCACTCTAATGAACTGATAACACCCATCAGCTGGGTGCAGAGCCATCCTTACCCATACACAAAGTACGCAGCTGCGTAGGGCACCAGGAAATTTGTAGAGCGACCCAGCCCCAGCTGTGCTGCCGGCAAGTGCTTGGGGCAGTTCCCCCCTTTCCCCCCCAAGCTTCGGAGCCAGGGGAGCAGAGCAGGCTGGGGCCAGGTCACTCCACTTCTTGTAGGAAGTGGCCAGCCTTCTCCCCTCCCCCACCCCCGCAGAGGTCTGGGGCTGCATAGGGAACCAAAATAGGTAGGGACGGCCCTGGCTGGGTGCATGCTGACAGGCCATGGTAGGCTAGTGTGGGGTAGATTTATACTCCATTTGCCACGGGCTAACGGTTTCTATTGACAGTCCTTATGTTGCGTGCTGCTATTGTTTTGTGATTCAGAGCAGCTGAGAGTGTCTACACAGCAAAGAAAAACCTGCATCCACTGGAGACTTTATTGCTGTCTTGAAATTACGATTTGGTGGTGGCTGCACCTGCACCCTAAACGTGCATGTGATCTTAATACTGATAAGAGGTGCTGGACCGACCGCTTTAGACACTTAGGGTATGTTTACACAGCTACTAGACCCTCACAATGGGCCCATGCCAGCTGACTTGTGCTTGCGGAACTCGGGCTGCGGGACTGTTTCATTGCAGTGTACCCTTCCAGGCTTGGGCTGGAGCCAGAGGTCTGGGCCCCTCCCTCCACACAGGGTGGTGTGGTGGGCCTCTGCTGATCTGCTGGTGAAAAGATTTGCACTGCCATTCATTTTTGGAAGTTAGAACTGACTTATTAGTATATTTAGTCTGATTATAGGAAACATCTTTTCTCCGAAAGTAATCGCGACTCTCCAAGCAATAGTCAGAGTGAAAAGAGCTGGATCCTAGATTCTCAGAAAAAATCGTTAACAAAAACCCTAGATTATACCCGAAGAAGGCCAAGGGTCAGAAGTAAATTAAAAGGTAAGGGCTATGTCATGTGTGACACAACATAGCTGATGTAACCTACTGTGTAACAAAGGTGTAAACTGAATGGTGAAAACGTCCAAGTCTTGGTTTCGGTTGGGCAGTGTTTGTGAGACTGAGGACTTGAATGAAAACTGACTGGCTGTGGCCCAGTTTGCACAAGACTAAAATCATGCTGGTATTCTAATAGGTTAGGGAAGAGTTGGCCAAGATTTTTGCCTGCCTGTCTCTGCCTTGAGGGAGTGCATCGGTTCTTAACAACACATGTTTGTAATTTTAGGTATAAAATGAGATCCTGGGGTGCTCATAGATGCTCAGGTAGTGGCAATGTTCAAAGTATGGCTTTCTATCTCTGCCCAGCAAGAATGTTATGAGCTTTCCTGGAGGTTGGGGACTCTGCTACAATTTTCCATGCCTTTGTCTCTTTAAGATTGCTGAAATGCCAGCTAGATGGGGCTGCATCTTCAAACCCAGCAGAAACCGAACCTGCTGCAGAAAGAGGCTGCTGACTTCTTTACTTTTTCAGACTCATGAGTGCTCATCTTCTGTTCTGGGTACTTCTGCAATAAAATATAAATGGACATTCTAAAGGTTGATAGTGTCTTTCACTCACACATCATATACCATATATCTCTCCCAAGGACACTCCGCTGCCATTTCATTTGTTTTATTACTACTATTACGCTTAAGGGCTCAGTCATGACTAGTTGTGCAGATCTCATCGCCCCATGCCAATGGGGGGGAGGTTCCAACCCATTCAGAAGATTATAGGTTAAACTCAAGAGGTTCAGACACAGCTCCAGTGCTCCATAATCAGCAGTGGTTTCTGAACCTCTTGAGTTTAACCTATCATCTTCTGAATGGGTTGGAACCTCCCCCCCATTGGCATGGGGAGATGAGATCTGCACAACTAGTCATGACTGAGCCCTTAAGCGTAATAGTAGTAATAAAACAAATGAAATGGCAGCGGAGTGTCCTCAGGGAAGGTCCCTCAACTTTAAGCCCCCTTCCCATTCATCCCCGCGCTTGTTTGCCCGACTTTGGGTTTGTTGCCCTTCCAAACCAGCTGCAACGTCCACCTTTTTGCCCAGATGTTCGAGGCTGAAGTGGTCTTAATAGTATTTGAATTTGCGCTAATGGGCAGCTCTGTAAGCAAATGAGTGGTTTTTAAATTTTAGTGTGGAGATGCCGTTAAGTTGGGCCTTGTACATATTATGAAAATCCAAATAAAATTGAATGAGACTTAACCATGTTGCAGATAACTGTAAATTGACAGGTGAGGAGCAAAAGTGTGCCATGTTGCCAATAATTGGATAAAACCTTTTCTCTTACAGTGTTGCCGTTATCGTCTGCAAGTAGTGGCAGTGATTACCACACAAAGAAAGTAAGATGCTATGGTTTTTAGATATGCTGCTACTGATGTTAATGCATTACTTATGTGAAGCACGTTAAGGGATGAATACGTAGCATGTAGCTAGGTAAATATCAAGAGTTATACGTGGGTTTTCAAATACAACCTAAATACTTTATCCTTTTGAAGGAACATATAATTCATAGACTAGTCTGCTAGCATCAAGGTATATTGAGCTGCTAGCTGCAGGTGTGTTGCATCTCAGGGCTTGTCTACAGGGTGAGTGACTGTGCAGCAACCCAGAGTGTGAATTTACAGTACACCAGTTTGCTTCACAGTAACTAGTCAGGGGGACATCACGACAGTGCAGTGAAAGTCCTGGAGTGCAGCTTGGTGTGTACGACACACTTCAAAGCAGTGTTCACTAAAGGATCTTACCTACATTCTCCTCTACCTTTAGTAAGGAATCTGCTAGAGGTTAGGGGTAGGATGTATTTTAGTTGGAGGTTTAAGGCCTAGAGGCATATGGAACATGTAAAATCATAGAATTTCTACCGCAAATGAGCCTCACTTAGATTTTATTTACCTGTCATTCTTGGGAGCAGGGCAGGAATTAACCTGCATAATCCAACATCAGCTTTGGAAACCCGGGCATACTTCAGTTTAGATAAGCATTGATGAGCTACAACAGCTTATTTGAATATTTGGAACCTCATGGCAGGCCCTGTGCTCCTCTACCCTGTCACTGTTTCTCTTCTCCCCTCCCTCCTCTGTTTTTGTCTGAGCCTCCTGTCCCACTTCCTTCAGTGGTAGACTGGCTCCCCTCTGGCCATCTTTTGGGCTCATGTTCCCATACTCCCTGGATAACTCTCACTCCCAATCAATTTTTCCATTTGATTCAGAAATATGGACCATAAACATGGCTACAGGCTGCATGGCATGCCGCCAAACTACACTTCAAATAATGGACAATAGTGATGCCAAACTTTTCCACTGTTCCAAATGTTAGTATTGCCATGTCTTGTGAGCATAGGAGATACTGTATGAAGTCAAGGATGTTTGCGAAAACATGATAAATAGTCAGTAACTATCAGAAAGCTTGTATCAGGCTTCTTACATTTTCTCTTCTTCTGCTCTCCGTTAAAATACTTTGTGGTGTTTCATATGAAGAATGACTTGAGTTGTAACTGGTACTTGCTAAAGTGGAAATTTTTGAGTGCCTCAGATTTAAGAGCATGAGTCCCTTGCAAATCAATGGCACTTATGTTCCTAAACCCCTTGGGTGTGTCAGGAAATCTCCCTCGAGGAGCCTATACATGCTAATAGCCTAATCACTACTAATGTTTATTTTGCTTCTTGAATAAAATATGTACTTTAAAAATACATATATTTTAGGTTGGTGTTTCAAGACCAACAATGCACAGGAAAGTGCTGAAGAAGGAAATCAAATCCCGTGCAATGAGGCTTGATTTCTCTGCAGTGGAACTCCCTGGTATTTAGTGTTTTGTTTCCTCCCCATTCCCATACAGTCTACTAGAAAGAAGCCACATATATTTTTATATTCCCTTTATCCCCCTGTTCCCCAGAAATTCCTGCCCACTTGTGCCTCTCATAGCAGTCGTGAGACTTCATCAGTGTTTTAAGTAAACTGTTTTGGATGGGGGGGGGCACTAAGCGATATTTTGTTCCCTGCTACACAAGTTCAAGTCTACTCAGTTCATCACTACATTGGGAGGGCTGCTTATGCTTATGCTTTGTGCTAGACTGGTTTGTCATCCATGCTTGAATATCCAATACCAATAGATGGAGGGGAGAGGAAGGGGAAGAAATCAGATTTAGGATTTCTGGCACTTGGGAACTGAATATGACATCAACATCAATGGCTCAAGTCCACGAAAATTGGAATTTTCTTTTCTGAATAGCACTCTTAAATTTGTAAAGAGGCTGTTAAACTGATTAATGATTTGTATTGTTTTAAACTTGAAACAAATCTTTGCTGAAGATTTTTCCATTCCACAGTAGTGGTCTCTCTTATGATGTAAACATTCCTAACAGTCCTCTGTTACAGTTTACAATGTAATTTCAATTTAGGTATATTAGTGTATCTGTCCATACATATACATACTGCCTTCAGAGCTTCTACTGTATGCAAGTAACTAGCAGTTATGGATCTATATACACAATGCGGTTGTGTCCTGGGATATTTGGATCCAGTGTGATAAGATGTATTATGGTAAGCTAAACCTTACATTTTGGGGCTGGAAAAATTAGCTGTCTGTCCAACAGTTTTTACAGCCTAATGTCTCCATGTCTGAAAAAGCTACTGTAATAAAATGCCATCTCATTCCTCTCATGTCCTAGCATCATAAAAAATTATCCTGCTGGTCATGTCCCTGCTTGTAGTTTGCCTGGTAATACAGAATTTTATATGTAGCGCTCTGAAGTATTTTCATTTTTCTCTGCCTTACTTTGTCCCCTCCAGGAACATACTTGCTGGAATAGATAGTGATGCGTGTATTTGCTTCAGATGTGCTCATTGCCACTGCAGCAGTCCTGGGAAGGGAAAGAATGCTGTTCAACTGCAGCTCAAAATACAATAGCGCTCTCTCTCGTACTGATTGTAGAAGAAGGTGGTGGTGGTGGTTGTTACTCACTATTCAATGCACTTGGTCGATATACAATCCAAAATCGATTGCCTGTATTACCTGTCTAATAATTCATCACTTATGCAGTTAAAGCACTTCTTTCAGATGATTTGGAAGCAGATGATCTGACACTACCATTAAGTGCATCTTCCCATGACTATTCTGATGCTGGAGAGAAGAAAGTGAGGTTTACATTTTACCCTGTTCTATTCTGTTTATATTACTTTTAATATGAATAGTTAGACAACAATAAGTTTTGTTTGGAAATGAGGTGGCCTTTTTTTTTCCCGTCTACACAGCTAATGCAATGCACCTTTCTCTTTCCCCCTCTCTCTAGAAATATGAGGAGGTATCCAGTAAATTCCCAGGAGAAGATAAAGTCTCCAAATTTAAACGAAAAGGCTCAGGTATAATAGACACCATCTAAGTAAACACAGAAGCTTTTCTGCATGAAGCGGGGTGCCTAACTGCCCCTAGTCTCTGAAAATCTCCCCCATACGTCAAGTGTCTGAATAGACTTCATTTTCTTGTTGTGCAAATTGTGAGACTGTTTCCGTGCCGTAGCTCTTATACGACTTTACTCCTGTCTAAGACTCTCCTATTTATTTTTAGTCACATTATTGGTTAACTGAGGCCATCTTGAGCAGAGACACGCAGAGCAAAGACCCTAAGAATGGGGTGGGGGTGGGGAAATCTGAACCTTATTACAGAATTGGAACTATGACGTAATTAAATCAGCACTTCGTTTAAAAATAGTCAGTTATATTCCCCAGCTATAAGAGCGGAGGGTAAACTTTGTGCTCAAGGTTGTCCTTATATTTAATCCCTTTCCAATAATGACCGTTTTCGTTTTACTACACAGTATTTCTACTAAAGGCAAGCACAGTGTGGAGGCTTTACAATATTGAAAGGTGTTAGCTGCTCTCTTGTTGGGCACCAGCATGTAGAAATCGAATTCTTTTCTCGTTTTGCTTGATTACCATCTGCTGTCCTTTTGAGAGAGCACAATTAATTTGTCGCAGAGTGTATGTGTAGTTGTATTTATCTTGAGGGTACGCTTTATCTTTGTAATTTGCAATATGACACTGCTTCTGCAGGAACGTCCAAGGATCTTCTTTCCCTAGCACCTTTCTCTACTAACACTTTCTGTGTGGCCTTTGCATAACTGTCTGGCAACTAGAAGAGGACAAAGCCAAGAGGGTGTGGAGGGTTAGCATCTTGTTAGAGAAGCATGAGGGTTCAAGTTCTCTGACCTGAGGCATCAAAATGGAATGCCACTCTGATAGTGGTGCATGATTCGTGTCTTGCCTGGTCACTCAGTTCTTCAAGTCGCTAATGACTTTTATTGCATTAAAGATGTTTTGTAATAACGGCTTATTAACAATGCTGTGAATCTTAGTTGAAGCAAAATCAAACAAATTTGCCTGGCTTTAGTGAAAAGAATTCCTTTAATCACTACTTTTTAAAATATATTTTCCCCCTCTTGTGACCTATTTTGTGTACAGTTTAATGATGGGATATTGCTTGTGTTTTCAACCTGTTTGTGAATATTTAATTCCCATACTTAAAAAGCATCAGTACAAACTACTGTCATCTGCTCTAAGTAAATAAATTACCAGTGACATGTAAGGACATGTCTTCAATGAGGATGAATTCACATAATCCTCTTCTAATCTGCTGTTCAAGTGGAGCTGCAGCACATCCTTCCTTGTTGGAAGAAAACCAGCTATACGCTAGCTAAACGACAATAGGGTTTTGGTGTGTGATGTTCATGCAGACGTTCTCGACACTGATCCAATTACCAGACAAAACACTTGGTTCACTGTAAGGTTGCTACTGTGTTATTATGTATATATGTTGTACCAAGGAACTGTGGGTTTAAAAAAACCCAACCCACCAAAAACCCATTGTGAGTCTGAGACCTCATCTTCCAGGTACAGGCTGTAGGAAGTGAACCTCAGGCTTCAGTGGGTGTGTCTGTGTAAGATGGGAATCCCTTCCCCTGCACCAGGTGTAGATGTAACCTATGAGTACCCATACACCAGATCAGTCTAGCACTTTCCTGAATTACCATAGAGGAGAGAAGGGAGTCAGCGTGTCTGAATTTATTATCATTTGCAGTTAATGGTGGCTTTAAGTCAGCAGTTGTGGTAGCTCTAGTCTACAGTGTAAATGTAACCCTATTACATAGCATTGGCCTGCTAAACCCACAGTTGTGAGTTCAATCCTTGAGGGGGCCATTTAGGGATCTAGGGCAAAAATTGGGGATTGGTCCTGCTTTGAGCAGGGAGTTGGACTAGATGACCTCCTGAGGTCCCTTCCAACCCTGAGATTCTATGAATTGATTCTATGAATTGAATTGGGTGGCTATCTGGTTATTTATGGAGAACATGCATTGTGATATTCTGTGTGCTTTTGTTTGGAGATATTCTTGGGGGCGTAATTGAATATTCAATTTACGGCATGAACTCTGAAAGGGTGCCAGCACCCCAAGATACCACTGCCCTGTAGTGCTTATGAGCTGCTCAGGGGCCACAGCTGCTCCTGCTGTGCGCTGCCTTACAGAGTTTAGGAATAATCCACAGAGTTCCTGTTTCTCCGAGCCCTGATAAACTTCAAAAAGCACATGTTGCACCATGCACACGTCATCAGTTGCACATCATTAAAGCTGATAATGAGGACTGTTTTTATAAGTGTACTCCTTAAAATACGGCTTCTGTCTCCTTAGATGAGCCTAAGAGCATTAAATTGGTATGTGAAGTTTGAAGTTTTACTTGTGATCCTTATTTCCCTCTCTCCAGCTGCTCTTGCTGGCACGCTGGAAGAGGTGGACATGAGGCTATGTGCACTCACTGCCCTTGTCTGCACACTCTTCCAGCCACGTGTGCATGGGAGAAGCAGCAGTTCTGCAGAGGCTGTGCAGGGTCTGATGATGTAGGTAGCCTGTGCAGAGGAATAAGGAGACTCCAAACTGTCCTGCAGAAATGTACAACCAGTGTCTCAGATAAATTTGGATTGTTCACTGAGACTCTTGTAAACCAGAAAGCAATGCTAGCTATTGCAAGGTTGGTAGGCCACTGTTCAGTCCTGCTAAATATTCAGTGTGGAACTAAGTTATAGATCTCTACTGTACCAGTATTGTTTTTTAGATCAATCGCTTGGTGGTGTCGTAAAAAAGCCTAAACTTTCAAGATGGCAAATGGATCAGTCATTTCCTGGCATTTCTCCTGAGCCAAGAAAACTTTTTGATTCAATAGAGAAGAAAAAGGAGATTCAAACAGGTAACACCAGGCCGGTGTTTAAAACAAGCATTTCAAAACCTTTGTAACTTGGCCTTATTGACTGAAATTGTAGTTTGTGTCCAAACCTAGAGAGAACTATAGTGAACGCCTCTTAAAGTGAGCCATTCTAATGGGATCAAATTGTGAACTTGAAAAAGTGTAAATAACTGTTAGAGGTATACATTAGAGGAGAATTGGTCCCGTTATTTGCAAGTTCTGGTGTGGAAGCTGCATGGAATTGATATATAAACGTCCAGAAATGACAGCAGTTTCAAGTGTACCTGCTCCCAGATTTCAACTTAATGGACAGTCAAGCCCACTGTCTTGCCCCTTCTATAGATACTAGCAACTTTTGTGGAAAGTACATGGAAATCACTGCCAAATCAGAATGGTAGTGGGTTGCATCAATGCACAGTGACTGTAAAGGACTACACAAGAGGCAAAGCGGTGGTATCAAGGCCTGTGCTACAGAGTAAGTCCTCCAGAAAGTGCAGAGACCACACACTTTATGAAGAGAGACAGTCTTTGCTTTTCCTGGGACACACTTCCCTCTGGGGAATGGAAGCAAAGGAGCCCAGGACGGGGCTGTCGCAGGTTGCAGCCAGAGAGTAGCAGGATGTTTTTGTTGCCTCATTTCTGTACATAGTTTCTATTCCTAGTAAAGGGTTTATCTGGAAACAAGCCTGCTCATCAATAAGATATTAAGAAGCCCAATATTTTTTGGTCTGATGCCCCATATTTACATGTTAATTCATTGTATGCTTGGTTGGTGCCCAAATATCTGTTCTACAATACAGTCATTTGTAATAGATTGACAACTCCTTCTCAGACTTCCTCAATTTTGAGGTTGTTCTGTTCCAGTTTCCAAGAACTTTGGAAGAGTGACCGTGAAACACCGTCTCGCCTCTAACATAGGTTGTCACTTGCATCTCGTGTAGTGAAGGAATGTGCTGCAGTGCAACAGATAACAATTAGGATCAAGTCTGCTTGAGTGCTTGGGAAACATTTTGCATGGAGTTGCACCTTCCTCTCTTGCAGGTCGGGAATCAGATGACTCAGATGACACCTTTGTCTCTAAGATACTGCATGAGGACGTCAGTGATTCTGGTGTCATTGCTGCCTTTGAAAGCTTTACCAACCAACTAACAAAAACATTCTGGGTAACTCTACAGTGTGCATGATATTCCTAGTGTGTATTCAGTGTCTGGCATGTGTAGACCTAAACAAAGCAACCAAACAGCTGATTAGCTGGGATGCTTGACCCTCCTGTCCTTAAATTAATACATCTGGGGGAAGGGAGTTAGTTGGAGAGTCCTTTATTCAGGAACTCATTCCCCCACATCTAGGTATGCTGCAAGGCCCAGCTATTCTCAGAAATGCCCAAGGGGAGGTAATGGATTGGTTGTGAGAGGATGGTTTTAATTGGAATGGAGAGTTCTTTTAAGTGAAACTTTATTCTGTGATGTCAATTTAATTGTATTTAGATGTTCCAAATAATTTGATGGAAAGGAACAACCCTTTTTAATCCTATCCCAACATAATAGTGGCATACCTACTTCTTCTGGTTGCAGGGTTGGGGCCACACATATATTTAGAGTGTATACATAGACATATACAGCAGGAGGGGGGGGAAGGGGAGAGATAATTGTATTGTTTTGGGTGGGTTCTTTAATTTATGGAAATTATTGGCTACTGTACAGAGAGAACAGTGACCAGTAATGTCCATAAACTAAGTAAGCATCTTTTCTGTAATGAGTCAGAAAACTATATAGGCTGACTGAGTAGCTAGAGCTTATGTAGACCTCCAAGTATGTTCACACAGCATTTTGGAGTTTGTGGGAGCAGACCTCCCAGTGTGGGTCAACAGATCTGGGCTAGTGGGCCTCGCACTAGTGCTCTAAAAATAGCTGTGAAGACAGCACTTTGAAGATGTTACTTGGGCTGGGGTGTGGGAAGGAGGGGTGTGGGCTTCACCTCCTGAGTCACAACTTCAAAGCGCTGTCTATACTGCTACTTTTAGAGCACACCACAAACCCTGCAGGCTCAAGCCTGTTGACCAAGGCTGGAAGGCTTGCTCCAAGATGCTCTGTAGATGTACTCATAAGGACCTAGACATGTCTCTTTGGATTTATATTACATGGAGGCAGTTGATTTACCATGGAACTTAGTTATGACCCCAACACACACTGGGGGGAAAAAAATCATGTTGTTGTTGTTGACCTGAGATGGTGCTAACTAACAGTCTGATTTTGCAGCCCTTCTGTCCCACTTCAGGGTGTGAGTAAGGACTGTAGGATAAGGCCCTTAGTAACTTCTCAGGCAGTAATCTGTTCTCTTTATGGGTTAGATGTTCACTTGTAGCATACTCTGTGTAATTTAAGGCTTTATCTACAGAGTTCCAATGATATAAGTAAAGGAGTGAAAATAAATTGATTTAGTTAAACCAGTGTGAACCTTTGTGTAAACACTTTTTTTAAAAAAATTGTTTGTTTGTTTGTGTCTTATTTCAGGTTAGCTTACGTTGATTAGAAGCAGGTTTAAACTAAACCAAAATAAGTTTGCCATGTAAGGGGTGGCACCAGTTCAGCTAAACCAGTAGAAATGTATATGTGGACAAGTTTTAGACTAAGTGTTTTGTTTTGGTTTGACATTTGTATATTAAGATGTCTATATTGTGTTCTAGTCCAGGTACAAAAGAATGGAGATTTGTGCAAAGAATGCTTTGAAGACATCTGAAAAAAGTGTGTCAGCTTTATTATATCAGATACATCAATGCAGGTAACTAATTTGCTACTTGCCAAAAACAGCTTAAAATTTGCATGAGTTTTCTAGTAACCCTGAAAAATGAATGCCTTTTGTAATAGAACTTGGCAGTAAAGTATTGCACTTCTTAGGGTTACAAAACAAAATGACAGTAGCTGACTTGTTTAAAAAAAAAATCCATTGGGAGGAGAGCTCCTGTGATGTTCACTTGTTTGTGGTGAGTAGGGCTGTTTGCGTATAATGAATCCCTCCTGCACTAGTGGAGCTGTATGTGTAGGCAATGTTGTGCATAACCCACTTTCCCTGCAAGGGGGATGAGAATGGAGTCAATGCAAAGGGTACTGGAGCCAAGAGACTGGACAACAGAGGCATTTTGTGTCCCGTTGACTGGAAGTCCAGGTTAAAAAGTCTGCTTCCATGAAATTCTTTTCGTTTGTTACACTCAAATGACATCACTTGCCTCCCCTTTCAACAGAAAAATAATGAAACAGAAGTCAATTTCTAGAAAGCTCTTCATACTCTTAATGTCATCTCTATAGTCAGTTAAGCTGTGATGCTTAACTGCATAAATATAAATCTAATTAATGCACAAGCACAGTTTGGGATCAATATTGATATAGACTAATCATGAACATCTCTCATGTCCTTGCTCACGAATGTGCGTCAGTGTGTAGGATTTGGCAGTGTGAAATAGTTCCAAATTCATGGCAAGTATTACACCTTTAACTTACAAACTACACAGGATACAAGTACCTCCCATTGTATCCCTGCTGTATAAAATATATAGCTCGCATGGTACCAAGCGCCTGTCTTGATGAAAGTAAATGCAGAAGCGAAAAATAAAAATCTGTTCATTTCTCTCGCCGAAGCTTAGCGTGGGTTTACGGTAGAAAGCTGCTGCTGTGCCTTTGTACGCAGATTTTTCTAGAACTGGTCAGAAATGGAAACCGCCATTTAACAGGAAAAAAACCCAAAACTTTTGCTCTCTTTCTAATTAGGAAGTGTTGTCAGTTTTCAGATTTGAAAACCCAGCTCCTAGTTTACTTTCTCCCTGTCACTTTCAAATTCAGTAGAATATTTTTAATTGGGGGAAAACTTGGTGGATGGCCTTGTGTCCCCATTAACAGACATGCTTGATCAGCAACAGGCTCCATTTTTCAGAGTAACAGCCATGTTAGTCTGTATTCGCAAAAAGAAAAGGAGTACTTGTGGCACCTTAGAGACTAACCAATTTATTTGAGCATAAGCTTTCGTGAGCTACAGCTCACATCATCGGATGCATACTGTGGAAACTGCAGAAGACATTATATACACAGAGACCATGTGTGTATATAATGTCTTCTGCAGTTTCCACAGTATGCATCCAATGAAGTGAGCTGTAGCTCACGAAAGCTTATGCTCAAATAAATTGGTTAGTCTCTAAGGTGCCACAAGTACTCCTTTTCTTTTTAGGCTCCATTTTAACAGCGATATCCCTGGATAAGCCCATGGGATTAATATACTCTTCAGAGGAGCGGGGCCGATGAAGTTGTCCTGTGGTGCCAAAACCCACTGTAAAATGTGCTTAAAGCATGTGTTTGCACCTTTGGCCCACTGACTTTAGAGGTGCCCAGGAGCAGCAGGAGTCAGTGCTTTTATAATTGCTCACTATGAGCTGGACAGAGATGTTTGTCCAGTGCAGGCCACTGAAAAGCTGCCATCTAGTATAACACCTATGGTACGTACTGTTCAGGCACCTATCTAAAAGCCGTACCCTAGGAAGGTAAAGCCTTTACATTATATAACCAATCCCCTGAATCCTCTAATCCCCATGTGCAAATTATTCTTGCTTGCTCATGTGTATATGGCTGTGGTATCTTGGCAATGTACATCCCTGGGGATAGTTCTGACTTGAGAAATGTACCTGCTTTTGCCTTATTTCCAAGAATTTCCTTATGTTTACCTTTGCAATATGTTGCTCTTGCACTCATCTGAAGACGTATACTCAGGTTTTTTGGCATAGTATTTCCTGTGCTAGCTATATTGTAACAAATGGTTTACGTTCTGCTAAATAGATATTTTTAAAAAAATCAGCTGATGGTGTGTTGGAAAGAAAACACCTGCTTTTGTTTGTTTTTCCTTACAAATCTGCAGAGCTGTGGCCTACATAATTCATAAACCAAATTGCAGCAGTCATCTGCTGTCTTGTAATGCTGCATTTTAAAGATGTTGAACTTCTATTTATTGCCTGCAGACTGAATAAATTGGAGAACTTCCACAAGGTTGTTGTCCAAGAACTTGCCAATCTTGAGAAGGATACTCAAATTTTATCCATCCTTGAGAAGGACACAGTGGTGTGTATGTCTTTTTTTGTTTTTTGACCCATACATGGATTGAATGTCCAGTTCCAAAATAACACGTGTACTCTTTGGGAAACTCTTGTAGGACTTTTGGAATAAACAGTCCATCAAACTGAGCTCTTTCTGTAATCATCAAAGGCAAAGGTATTTATCTTCCAGCTGTCTCTTAAATATGTCATGTTAGAGATAGGAAATATCTTTGCTCAGTCTTAGTTATTTAGTTAAATGGTCAGTTCTGATGCTGGTCATTACTTCTGTGACTTTATTTTAGAGAGACAAGGTAGGCGAGATAATATCTTTTATTGGACCAACTTCTGTTGGTGAGAGGAAACAAGCTTTTATTCTGTTTTAATCAGTGCTGCTTGGAAACCTGTAACTAGTAATTATGGACCAGAGCAGCAAAATTTGGATTTAAATAGTCCCATAGTTTTCAGGTGCTTGGATCTGAGGTTTTGGTACGGGACCACCTTTATGTTGCTCACATGTGCTTGAAATAGGTTAGCAGGTTTCATAAACCCTAACGTGGCTGTGGTTCTTTGCAGGTTTCCCTGGAGTTTTGGTTTTGCATAAACCCAAAATGCAAATGGAAACCCTTGACTCCCCCAAATTGGTCCTTACAGCTCCTTACCACCTTAAAATAGCTTGTCAAGGTCAACATCCCTGCTCCAGTATCTTCTGTTATGGAGCAGCTGGTCTCTGACTGGGATCTTTGAGGAAGTGCTAGATGGCTGGTCCCGATCTTCTGTATTTGAGAGCATGCCTGATCTGCATTTGCCCCCACGTTTCTGAAGTGGTTTTCTTGAGGAGGCTGGAGGCTCTCGCTATTCAGTCTGGGTAACTGGACAAAATAAAAGCATGTTCGCTCTGTGGCTAACAGTGGGAGCCGGGTGCACTTGATACAGAAGTCCAAGGGTTTTTCTTATGCTAGCTATTGTGCTGGCTGCTGAGCTGCAGTTAGGAGAACCCCAGGGATTTAGTTATGAAACAGTAAGCGTGGGCACACTGAAAGGAGGCCATCCAATGAGATTCTCCACCTTTATTTTTCTTCCAGGATTCAGACTATGGATTCAGTATTGGAAGAAACTGTGAGGAGTTTTAAAGATACAATACAAAATACAACGGTAGGTGCTGTACACCAGCAGCTTTGTATCTGGATTCTGAGCTGAGGAGCAGTTGATCAGCAAATGAAGTACGAATCTATTTGCTGAGGAATTGTTAATGAGAAACTTTTTTCCATTAAGTAGATAAGGCAAGAATATCCCATCTAGGATGTTTCATCATCTGGTTCAGCATGCTTCGTGATGGTTGGCTGGGACACTCTGTGCATATAAGCCCAGTTCATCATTCCGCAACCTCTAAAACAGCTCCTTACAAAATCTGTTGAACATGATGCATGTTGATCATAAAACTTTGGCTTGTTCTGAAACAAACTCTAGGTCAACCAACAGCACTGAGATTAGATTTTCCTAATTCATGTTTTTTGTCCCTTTTCTTGCCAAAAAGTCACTTTGGTGTTTCTTCTTATGAACAGTGAAATCAGCATTTTCTGAAACCAATTAAAAATAGTACAAAACTGCAGAATTGGTAAAGTGCCATTTTTAACCTTTTGCCCGATCCTTCTCCTCTTGCATTCACGCCATGAAAGGGCCAGGCACAGTCATACCTCCTTCTAGTGCCCCCATAGGTCTCTACCATCACCCATGGGGAACAAGGAGAGACTTTCCTCCGGGGACTATTACTTATGGCTAAGATTTAATGACATAATAGAGCCATTAATCTTCTAAAGTGCTAGAATAATACTTCTTCTCCTGTGGTCACTTCATTATTTAAAGAGCATAACTCTAGAAGGTCACTCGAATTTTCTCTTACTTCCTGTTTCCTTTATATTTTTTAAAGCAAAATCCAAACCCTAATTTTAAAAAGTGAAAAATCTCTAAAATAAATATTGATTCCTTTTACAGTAGGAGATGATAAAACTCATGCTGAATTATGACTCTACCAAGGATCTAAGCTACATATTTCGCATAAGCCATTGAGCTGGTGCTAGATTCCAGCAGGAGAACGTTTAACAGCTGAACTAAACATTCAAAATGTTCTAGATGAATTACCAAGGTTCTATCAAGCTCAACCCCTCCTCGGCACTCCCAACACACACACTAGTGCCACTGTTCATTTCTTATATGTAGACCTGTTTAATGTCTCTGGCATAGCTTTAGAAGCTTGTGACCACTGCCTTAGTATTCCTGTGACGGTGGGATCTTCTGGTTTTTGTGATTTGTGCATAATGCAGTTGGTGTGCATGGTGCTTTAGGAGCTCAAGAAAGCCAGTTCCCCATGCCAAGGAAGGTAAACCATATGCTAGTGATAATTATACGAGCTAAAATGATGTTAATATGGCACTTCAAAGAAAATCTTCTTTCACTTGCATGTCAGATCCTGAATTCAGGATTCTGTTTCTCATGAAACTGGTGGCTTTGCGAGCACTTGCCAGTGGAGAGAGTGCAGCCCTTTGCTCTGTTGTGGGCAGCACTTTTGAAAATGAAACGCAGCACGCTGAAACCTGGAGTTGTCACATCACAGAAGCTGCTCAGTACCTTACAGTATTATGCCCTTAACTGAACAACTGGCAATTAAAAATAAACTGTTTTAAAAATTTATTTCTAAATTTCAATTAATTCCAGATTACATTTGAAAATCTTTATATTAATATGCTCATATTTTTTTCTAAAATACTCCTTCTTTTTCTCCCTGCAGTATGAACATCCACAGGAGAAGGTGGAAGAAAATAGTAAGGTGTTCGTTGTTGCTTCTGATTAACAAAACACTATATTGTACTGTAAAACAGTTTTTGAAGACATCACACACCTTACGTTGTTTCTATAGAAGAACTCTGAGTCTTGTGGAGAATATGGAGGATGTATTTTCCTCAATCTCTCCCCTCTCAAAATAATTATAATGCTATTTTTGACTTCGTTTTATTACTCAGGTGTCTCCTTCCATTGTCCATAAGGAGTGGTACCCTTGGGTTCCTTGCAGTGCTACCTTTTAGGTCCAACTTAAATTTGAGTTTCAAGGATGAACAGAAATCCAAATAAACATCATGCTTTATATCACAAATTGATGTAAAATGGATTGCATTACACGTTTTGTTAATATCTTTACAAATAAACTCCTTTAGTCATTATAGGCTGTTCATTTAATGATTTAAGCAAAATGTTGCTCATTTGTGACAATTAAATTCCCCTTCATTTCTTTGTGTTATAAAGAGGAGAAAATCATTTTCTCTAAATGGGGAAAATATCAATTTCGCCATCTCTTTAACCCTTTAGTAACTTAAGAAAAGCCTGTTTTTTGTTTTGGTTAGCTGGGATGTATTTCCAGGGCCCAATGGGTGAGCTAGGGTGCACCTCTGACTCTGTTCATAGAATCATAGAATATCAGGGTTGGAAGGGACCTCAGGAGGTCATCTAGTCCAACCCCTGCTCAAAGCAGGACCAATCCCCAACTAAATCATCCCAGCCAGGGCTTTGTCAAGCCTGTTGCTCACTTCCCTCCTCTGTGCACCTGATGTCAAGGGTGTTGCCACAATAGACTTTGAAATCTAAGCTCCAGCACCCCCCACACCATCCCAGCTAGCAGATATCAAAGTCCACAAGGATGCCTCTCTTGGATCTAGAAGATTCCATGCTCTTCACTGGGCTCCAACCCCAGAGTCCCACCCCTCTGGCTTTGAAACCATTATCTTTCAGTTAGCACCTTCTACTTTGAAGCTGGCTGGCACTGGAGAGACTCATGTCTATGGCCTGTGGGAGCCCAAAACGCAGGGAAGAGAGAATGTTGGCTCTCAGGAAATGTTTCCTGAGGTTGGACAGAGACTAAGCAAAGTTGAGTTAATGGAGACTCCTACTTAAATGGAGTTCAGTAAATCATGTTTGCCCTGTACAGACAAGCTGCATTTAATGGTATAACAGAAAGTAGAGCGATACCATGTGCCAGTATATCTTCAAGGACTTTACTGGAAACTGAAACTTGGTAAATTTGCAAGTTGCTATGTCTGTCTACATCCTTTCAAAGTCCAGCAGCACTGAGACAGCCATTGAGGACAAGGATGACCTGGTCCCCCCACGACCTTCTCCCCACCAGGACGGGCACTGAAGGGTGGAGGAAGGAGTCTATTGTGATATTTGGGCCTACACATTTACCATAATTGTGAGTTCAACTGTGAAAAGTGAGTGAAAATTAATAAAACGTTACAATAACCTATAACAAGAACTGTTGATGGGAAAAGGAACAAAAGAGAGACTGACTAAATTAGTCCAAACTAAAAGCCCTGCTGATGTAACTTAAGGTCTGTGTTAAGATCATGCCTGGTAAATAAGAGAAGTGTAGGACTAGAAATCAATGAACCAAAATTGGCATGTCTGAAATTAGGCCTAACTGGTGGATAAATTAATGAGGGGATGGACTATTCCCCTCACCACTCCTTTTTTTGAGATCCTCAAAAAGAGACCCTGGGGTGGGGGGCAGAGAAGCTGGCTACCACCATGCTGGCTGACTTCAAGGAGGGGCTGTGAATGCTGGCTGAGTGAAAGATGAAAGAAGGGGAAGGCATGAGCTTCCATCATGACTGCCACCCCTGCCATCTCCTGAGACTTTCTTCTTCCTACTCCTGAGTGATGTCCTGTCCCGACCAAACCAGAGGGAGCCAGATGGCAGCACCACCTCTACTGGCTTTAGCTAAATCCGGAACACAACTTGGGATGTGCGACTCTCTCTTCTTCTTCCCCTGCCCAGGTGTGTGTGTGTGTGTTTTTCCCATCCCTGCCGTATTTTTTTCTTTCGTATCTCTCTCCTTTTGCTTTCTGTCTCATAGTAGTCTTGCTTAGCTGGCCAAGACTGCGTAGTTTGCATCACTGCTGTAAACAGTGACCAAAATGGCAGCTAAATGTAATTCCCTAAACAGCCCAATGCTGTTACAAGTTTGCCAGTCTCAGAATAGGAGAGAAGACCGTGTGCTGTTCCTGTGTTTTTTTTTGTTTTTTTTGTTTTTGCAAGCAGCGAATTTGCAAATGACAGTCAAAGAGACAGAAGCTGCAGAGACAGAAGACAGACCAGAGACAGAAGCTGCATTTTCTGTCTTTGTTCTTTTCTTTCCCCTTTTGTGTGTGTTTGTCTTGTTTTGTCTGCTAGGAGAAGGGACTGGCCTCTTACAACAACAGCCCATCTCTGCTATGTTCTTCCTCAAAAGGACAGTTATTACCATCTTGAATGCCATTTAAGAGACTGTCAGGCAATGCGGGCGGAGCGAGAAGGAAGGGCTCTTTTTAAAAAACCTCTGTCCAGCAAAAGGGAAAGGGAACAAGGGTTGAGCAAACAAAAGCCTTATTCAATACTTTTACATTTCAAATGCTTGAACTGATTTTCCTTCTTTATCTTTAATACAAGGTTTACAAGATTTTTTTTTAATGGTGTAATTGCTATGGTAGTAAGCAGGCTGAGGTCTCTCTCTACAAAACCCTGAACCTTCTTTTCAACTGTTTTAACGTTGGACAGTGACTAGGTCGCATTAACACCTTTCAATCTTATCCCATCCAAATTAATACAACATATTCTGTTGGAATGTTTCTGCTTCCGTTCCCCTAGAGACTTTAAGAAATTTGGGAGTGGCCCTCAGTGGGATACCAAGTTATCCACTGACTTTACTGACAGCAGCTAGTGTGAGAGTTTCAGCTGGCATAGAGACAAAGCGGGAGGTTGATATTAAGAAAATTGCCTCCAATCTATCTTAATGTTTTGTGTTTCACTAACAAGAGAGCTAGACCTGCAATGGTCTTGTGTGTTTATACAGCTTAAGTTTTCACAACTTCTGCCAAATGACTGCACGCACATTAGGTTCAGCACTTTTCATTTTCAAAATGACCGCACATTGAATATCTCTTGAGCAGTTTCAATGAGGCATTTTGAATATGCACCCAATGCCGTGGAATTTGGCTTGTCATGTGCAGCGCAAAACAAGCACCTATTTAAAATAATTGCCTTATTCTTATGTATAGAAAGCTCCTCAGTTGAGTTTGTCAATGTTTTCATTCTAAATGGAGTAATGTTCTCATGAATCACTACGATGTAAACTTTGAAACTAAAAAAATGTATTTGCATCAGATCACCTTCAAATGTGTCTTCACAAAAACATTAAATGAGCTTGATTTGGGGCCTAAATAATAATAAAACTGCTGGAATTTTATATGAATTAAACAATTCTCATGGCTAGTTTTCATGTTGAATTTAATTAGTGCTGATTTATAAATGATTTATATGAAGTTCAAAGCTTTATAAAACAGATCCTGGCTAACTGTGAGCGTTAGAATCAAGGGAATATTTCGCTGTAAATTACATAAAAAGTTAATAACAAACTACTTTTGGTATGACCCAAATCTGTCCATGTCTAATTTCATCATAGTTTGCCTCCTTGGAGATCATGCTATTCCTGCCTATGAAGATCATGTAACATAGCGTCAAAGAGCAGGGCAGTGTATAGTCTGTGTCTCTTTACACATGATCATTTACTGAAGATCATGCCTACATTTTGATAGCTTTAGCTGATGCTTTGGAAGCATGATTTCTGTTCCAGCAGGAAGCGGGGTGGAGGGAAAGAGGAAGCAGCTACAGATAAGCACTGTACTTGCTGTTACGGAAAAGGTTGATTGGAAAAATTAAAACCAAAAATGCCCCTTTCCCACCTGGAGGAATGTCAGTGCAGCTTTGTAAGTTCTGGTATTGTATTTTCTGGCAGACACACAGTGCCCAATATATTGTGCGGTAACACTTCTGTTTGCGCATAAATGCTGTGATATCTCTTTTAGAATCATTATCCAGTGGTCCAATTTCATATGTATAATAGAACAATTTGGAGATGGGTTTAATCAAACAGAGCAGACCTCTGAGAATAGATAAGATGTTGGTAACGAGCTTTTGTTTGCCAGAAGGATGGAGTAGATTGTTGATCATTTGTACCATCAAGTGCTTGACCACGCTCTCTAGTTTATTATGGAATATACTGGATACGAAATAATCCGTGTCAGTCAGGTTTATTTCTATAGCCCAATAATAATATGGTACAGGAAAATGGTTTTATGTGATACCTGTCTCTGGGAAGCTGTCTCATGAAGCGATGTTGCATTCACCTTACACAGAAGTTGCACTTCCAAAGTTACACCTCACAAGTAAAAGGTACCGTGCACATCTGCTGAAGCTAGGTTCAACGAATTGGCTCTCTGTCTTGTTTTTCTGGTACGATGGGGTACCCCTTATCTCTTTGTTCTGAACACAAGCATTTCAGGTGCCAAAGGATATGAAGACCCCTCCTAGGTTTGTTCTAGGGTAGAACAATCATATGCCTTGTCCGCTTTCTTTGGGACATTCCAGTACAGGCCTGTGAGGGTAGCTCTTTTTGTTGCTATTGATCTATCCTGATCTTGACAGATTCCCTATTTGCTTAAGCCAAAATTTACTTCAGTGAGTGCAAGGGATTATGGGATACTTAGCATAAGTGAGCAGGGTTATATAAAAATCAAAGGCCAATTTAGGCTATATAACTGCTATAATTGTGCTTAATGCTACTTATGCTTAATAAATGCTAATATATATAGTGTGAATAATATTATATACATTATATTATATGTATCTATGCTAGCCTGAATATATTCGTCAACAAGATGTAACTTGCATTTTCCATAACTTTTCATGTGATCTATATTTTTAAATGTCTGGTACTAGAAATAATCCTGGTCAAGAGATTAACTTTATTTAAGGAACCAGCATTCGTGTGATTCAGTGAGGAGAAGAGCACTTCTGCTAGTATCTAGACATAGTTGAACTTCATGTAGTCTGAGGGGTTGTTGCCCTGACAAAACTGAGCATGGGAACTTGATTCTTTCTGTGTGTTTGCACAGACCTGACTGCCTGAGCATCACATTTAAAAAAAAAAATAGATGCGTTAGTTTTAAAGGAAAGTACAACTAGAGGGGAAGAAATCCTTCATGTGACTGAAGGAGCAAAAAGAGCAGTAAATGCAACTGCGTGCAATGAAATATGTACATTCTGATGTGAACAGAGTTGCTCTAGAACCGTGTAACCCACTTAAAAAGATCCCTTTCCCTTGAATCATCGTTTGATATTTCTGTTGCCCGTTTACATGGAATACGGGGGATGATAATGATGGTAGTGGCAAAATTGAAGGAATAGAATATGGTGACTATAAACCACTATGAACTATATCTTTTTTGTCCTAAGAAAAGTAATCCAGTGGTGTTCAGTCTTTAATCTGCTGCTCACGGGCGCATCGGGACCTCTCCTATTGGAACTGGAACTAGAACTAGGCTGTCTTCCACCCCACCCCCAAAACAATCATTACCACGTTGCAATCGTACAGTGCTGAGACCACTAGCTGCAATATGTGTGCCTACGAAACCCTGCAAAGCTGATCTTAAAGAAGGACGACGATCCCTTGAACAGTCTGATATTTTTTTTGTGTGTTTTGTTTTCTATAGGACCCTAATAAGTGGAGGACCATCTTCTCTCTCCTTTCTCCCTTAGCCTATCCTCACAGACTTGGCATGCAGAAGGTGAATGTGGCCTCTGGGTTGTAGTTAAATGTTAAGGAGAATTAATATTTAGAATAGAGTATCTTCAGAAATGAATGTTTTTAATTTCCCTGAAGGCTGGTAACATGTGAAAGTGATGTTATATGGGGTTTGCCTATCCACTATTTTCTCTGTCATGTCCTTTCCTTCTCTTGCTCTGCTGTGCCCCCCCACGGAGAGGTTTATGCACTTCAGTGAAAGATAGGAGAGGCACTTGCATACCTGCCTCTGTTTTAATTTTGAATCTGAAGTTGTTGATTATATTTGATCTGGTTTTCTTACCAGACACCTACTGGTGGAATTCCTGGGGTGGGGGAGGAAGAATGGGAAATCAAAGCAGGAATCAAAGGATCAGCCAACAGACAAGGACCAATTTAAATAAAAAAACTAACTAAACATTTGTAAAAACTTGTCCTCTAAACAAGGCCTATAATCAGGGAGTGTTTGGGGAATTCAAAGTTCCTGTGAGACTGAAAGTGCCTGCAGAGCTACAGTACAGTACAATGTAAACTCAGATGTTAATGAATTGTGTAGGCAGGAGGACCAGACTATCTTATAAATATTATAAATGACACTGCACCCTTTTTGGTTCAATGACTTTTTTTGATTGGGACTGTATCTGAGGCTAGAAAATGCAAACTGACCCATTCCCAAAAGTTATAGAAACCATCCTCTGATTAAAAACTTGCCTCTTAAAGGAGGATTTAGTCTTTTCAAATACACACCTAGAAATACCAAAAGCCAGGAGTGAAAAAGTTAAGACTGTGGTTCCATCCTCCTCATGTGTCTGTTTCTGGTATTAGAGGATTCTCCTTCAAACCACAGCTTTCAGCCTGCTAGGGTTCTAGTGGGTAATGCTGCCTGTCAAGAGGCAGCGACAGAAATATTGGATGTGTTGCATGAATTATTTCACAGTAGATACAGCAGGGATAGCTTAAAATAACCTCATCTATGTTTATCAGATCATATGTCCACCTTCAGAGATTGTGTTCGTTTAAAGGAGCTTCAGCAGAGTTATAGCAAGCATTGTTTGTGTTCAGTTTAGTTGTGTCTTGTATTGGTGGATGAGGGTAACTTTTTTTATTAAAATTTCAAGTTCCTTTACAGATGGATACATTTGGCCATTTTCCTCTGGGAGCTTAGAAGAAAAGCTGGGCCAGCCAAACTTGAGGCTTTTTTTTTTTTTTCCCCAGCAATAGCTTTGTTGTTGTGTAAATTCTCCCAAGACCTTTCAAGTGTGCGAAGAGTTACACTAGAGATTAAAAATATAAGTGAATGCACACCAGGTTTGCTTGGCTTGTTTGATATGTTAGTGGATTGGAGTAATTTAACTAATTTTTGGCAATGTGTATCATAGCAGGTAACCACAAATGCAGGGGGAAATGATTGTAGTAAATGAATGGCATAGATTACAAAAGACTTATGAAGTGAGTTGAAAGACTGTCCCACTGTGGTACTTATTCCTAACTGCAATACACTGAGGTATGCTATGGCAGCTGTTTATCTAACCAGGACACTTGTCTACTCCTGAGGCTCATTCAGTCTGACAATAAAAAAGAAAAAGCAGTTTCTTAGACCCAAATCCTCTGTAGGAGGGCAGGGCCTCAGACATAGTGGGATCATGGCAGTTCCGTTGTAGAGGGAAGGCTGGATGGGAAGAGCTCATGCAGGTGGTTGGCATCCCCTGCACACCATGGGAGCTCCCAGCAAGGAAGCCCATTGTTGGATCTAGAGTTGTTCCTCCATGAGTGGAAAAGAGAGAGAGGCTGTAGAACCTTTAGGCTAGGTTAGTGACAAGAAACAACACTGTTGCTGCTCTGTAGTGTGTTTGGGGGTGAGGGGAAGATCTCCTTCCCTTGTTCCCATGGAGCTGATGAATGCACTGCCAAATTAAATGGGTCTGGGGTCTCTTTGCTCTTGTCAGACTTCACATTCAGCTGGTCTGAGGTGGAGAACTTACTTAATTGCATATGAATTTACCATAATGGGGGTGGGGGATGGGAAGGATGTTCAGAGACTGACAAGCTTTGAGCAGATGACAATGTTGCAATATATCACCGCTTTGTGTGAAAATGGCATTGTGTGTCCCATACTGTACTAATGGAGACATGTTCCATTTTTATTGGTAAAGCCATGTTATGGTTGCTGGCAGGGGCAGTCTGCCAAACTGAATCCTCTTTGTAACCAGTGGTGGTCATGGCACTGATTTGTTTAGCTTTTTCCAGGAACACTATTGAAGTATTTCTTTCATGACCCGGTCGTCGGGGCTCTTCCTGCTTCCCATAATAATTCAGAGTCTTAGGGTAGCATTCAGAGCTGCTGTAATTAAGCTTGAGATCACTCTCAGACTGGGTTTAACCCTAATGGGTGTTCAGCATCAATAACTGCCATGGCCTTTGAAAACTGTAACTACTCAGCATCTCTGAGCATTAGCGCCCTCTTTTTGAGTGCTCACAACTTTGACAGTTTTTCCTTTGTGGCTGAAACTTCCCATGCATGACTTCATTTCAGCCACTAAATTAGAGTAGAATGAAACCGTTTGAAATGGGTGTTCAAGCCTATGTACCCTTTACCCTTTCCTAAGGAAAACCGTGACTATTGAGAGAACTGTTATTGGGTACACAAAATCCAGCTGCTTGTGTCGTAGTGGAGTGGGGGGGGTTGGAGTTCCAGAAACTTCTGGCTGTTGGTTGGTTTGTTTTGTTTGTAAGTTAAAATTGCCTCAGCCTTAAATTGGGTAGGTAAATCTTCAAATAATGGAACTGTGGGCACAACTAATTACAAATGCAATAACGGAAGCTGGATTGAGGCCCATCTCTGTCCAGCTCTCTCCAAATGAATGCATAAACTAGCATAACTCTCCTTTACCAGAGTATGAATTCAGGGGGAGGATCAAGTTCTGTGAATCCTATTAACAGTAAGAGAAACTGTAAAGCTATATCACCATGCTGCAAAGTTATTCCACAGCACCCTCAAATTCTAGTGCCTGGCAAAATATGCTTGTGAGCTCTGTTATTTAAATGGGCAAGGAAGATTGTAGTTAGGATAGAACTTGATTCAGAATACATTTCCCCCTACCCCCACCCCCCCCCCCCAAAAAAAAAAAAAGCTACAATCCTTCAAATAGGTGCTAGAATAAGCTTGAACAATATGAACTGGATTGTGGTGGTTCACCTTCTCCCTCCTGTGCAATACATAATGTAATTCTCACTGAGACCATCTCAAGGCTGTTCATTTTTTGTGTGTCATGTCATCTGGGTCAGATAGGTCCCACTATCTCCAACTTGAGAGAATGCAAGGTGGGGAATCTATAAAGCAGGGAGATGGGTTAGGGAACGTGAGACAGCAGGGAATCGAATGGAAAAAATTCTGGAAGCAGTCCAGTTTGGGTGGAAGTTCAGCCTAAGAAAAGGGAAAACTCCAGGACAGGGCTGCTGGGGCAGCTTTTATAGTGGGAGTGCTGAGAGCCATTGAACCAAACTGCAAACCCTGTATATAATGGAAACCATTTCAAACCAAGGGGTTCAGCATCACCCCTAGTTCCAGCACTTATGCCCCAGCAAAGGCTTAACTCAGAATGCAGAGTGTTGAGATGCACTCTCCCTCTGTTTGGACACTCGCGTGTGTGTGCTTAGTTTGAATGCTAATTCATGTGTGCAGAGTGGGGTTGGAAACTCCACCCATTCACAGTTTCAATGGTAGCTTCCCCTGAAAAACTGACATCAAGGGGAAGCATAGCCAGCAATTGCCCTAAAACCTTTGCTCAGTGAAACTTGCTTGAGGGCAGGGGGTACTTGAAGCTGTGGAGGGTTTTTTTCAGACCATCTACACCCAGGTGAATGTCCGTCAAAGGGTTCTCTCTGTCCAAGTTCCAGGAAAAGATTGCCTCAGATAGTCTGACCCCCCCCCGCCCAAGCTATTTATGCCTCAAATAACAAAGAAAAGACTGATTGTAAAACTTTTGTTTATTTACCATGTTAAGTGTTACAGGAAAATCAGTTTAAAAAGTCGACACCTTTTTTGTTTTTCAAAGTTGCAGCATTTTGGTGTTAAAATACGTGTGAAGAACTCAGAATATACCTGATTCCAGTCTTCCTGGTGGTTTGGATTGGTAAGGTGACGCATTTATGTATATATATTTTTTCAGCCCTTTAAACATTTCAAGTAAGGTAATCCTTTTTTTTTTTTTTTCCCCCCTTTTAAAATTAGGCTTCAATGAAACAAAAGACAACCTTTAAACTTATCTGGGTTTGGTTTTCTGAGTAAACTTTAACCATTAGAATGCTGATGTTTTCCAGACTGCCAGTCAAATGAATGTTTAGGAACATATTCCTGCTCTCTGCACCCAAAGGTTATGGATTCTATTCAGACTAAACTCGGGATTCCATGTTGGGCCACAAAACCTCTTCATTGCCCCACCTGTATATCGTGTGTCTGAGATTAACTTGCGTGACAACCCAATTAATAATTATGCCTTCTGACTCTGGAATCTTGCTCCTGATATGAGGCTAAAATGACTTCTAGTAATGTGTCCGAGAGGCAGAGTGACAACTGACTATATGAAAAATCATGGGATTTCCTGTCAGCTGCTTTGG
The DNA here is from genome assembly GCF_965152235.1 of Eretmochelys imbricata. Lineage (NCBI taxonomy): Eukaryota > Metazoa > Chordata > Testudines > Cheloniidae > Eretmochelys > Eretmochelys imbricata. The sequence continues at coordinate 114,013,569 of NC_135573.1, read as the reverse complement.
TGACAGGTGGTGCCTAGGCACTAGCTCCTAAGTCTAATAACCCATCATTTCAATTTACTTCTAGTCATTGACCAGCTGCCTCCTCCCCCATCTAGTCAGTTGACCTGCTTTTGTCTGTGCCCGTCACAGTTGGAGACATTTCTCATACAAAATCTACACCTGCAAGGTCTTCCAAAGTTTTACACACATTTAAAGAACTTTCACTTCCCATTTGAGGTTTGCAGTGTTGTTGTAGCCATGTTGGTCCCAGGATATTGAAGAGACCAGATGGATGGGATGACGTCTCAGTGACCTGAAAAAGAGCTCTGTGTAGATTGAAAGCTTGTCTCTCCCACCAATAGAAGATATTATCTCACCCACCTTGTCTCTAACTTCCCATTTGAATCCAATTGTCTAGTTGCTCACTTCTTGGGATTCTTACAATGTTTATTGGAGAGAACTGCCAAGCAAGGTCTTTCTGAAGAGCCAACTTAAGCTATTCATCGATGCTGATTAATTCTGAATTTAGTTTTTTTGTATTTTTTTTTAAAGGTGTCTGGGAAGGGTGAGACTTGCATTGTGGACAGAATGAAGACATCAGCTCAAGGAGGAGCAAGAATGTGACTGTGTGATGCAATGAGCAGGAGTTAGAAGATATTCCAGTGTCATTTATTTAAATACTTGACTACTGCAGCTAGTTTTGGTAATCTGATGTATTAAGACATTGCACAGTAACAAGGCTGCTTAAGTGAGCTGTCTATGCTGCAGTGGGGATTTCAATCTTCTGCTTCAGCATAATGGTTGCATTCAAGCAGTCAGTCATAACTAGAAGAGGTTCAAATCAGGGATCTGCCTCTCTTCAGACAGGTCCATGGGCTTACAGGCACGCATTCAGACTGAACTCTGAAATGACCCCTTCACATTCTTCCCACTGATCGAAAATGTTCATCCTCTCCTGTATTATCCCATCACCTCAATCTGCTCTTATTCTTATTGCTTCCAAGTCCCTAGTGTGTCTGCCCCTTCTTCCTTCTACTAATATTTCTACTCACTTAACCTGGTGTCTGCCTGCATATGCTATTTCCTGAGGCAGTTGGCCGTCTCTTCACATGTGCTACTTCTGGGGCCATGGGCTTAGTCAGAAGAGAGAGTGGAGTCACCAGGCAGTCTGGGAGAATTTGTGGCCAGGGATTTTGAAGTTCTTCCATCCCTTCGGTACCTCTGCTCTCTCAGGTGCTCACCTCAACAAGCCAATGAGAGAGAGGGCCGGTCAATAGCATTTCTACAAAGCTTTTGGAACTTGTGGGAGCTGCTGGGATGGGATTTATGTTCATTATCTAGTAAAGGGCAGTAAAAAATTACTAGAAAGATTTTTTTGAGTTAGCAGTGTTTCCATATAAGAGGGGTTTGAAGAAGCTAGAACTACTTAGTTTGAAAAAGAGAATTAGAGGAGATGTCTCATAATGCAGGAATAGGATGGGACTAGGCAGGTAAATGCAAAAATAAATAAATGAAATGGATATGGGGAAATACTTTTTAAAAAGGAATGTCCAGTTAACCTAGGGAACTCACTGCTGCAGGATGTTACTGAGGTGAATAGTTTGGTAAGAGTAAATAAAATTGACTAATAGCATTTATTTGACTAAGAATAGTATCTGTAAGGATAAAATTACAAGGGCCAATGATCTTCTTACTTCAAGGCACAACCAGCTCAATAGCTATAGATAGGAAACAACTTCTCCTCCATCCCTCTTTACAGAATACAGTAGCACAACCTGGTACTTTTTTACATCTTCATATGGTGCACTCTCCATAAGTGACTGTTGGAAACTGGACCGATGGACTACTGATCAGTTCTGATATGGCAATTCCTATAGGATGTGTCCTGGATTCACTCCTTTTAAGTTTCAATTGCTTTTCCAGAGCCCTTTCTCATATAGCATGCGAATTTGATTCTCACATGTTGCTTGTGCATTGGTATTTTCTTTCACATGCATTTGAGACTCTTTGTGGCTTTTAAGGGCTTGTCCTCACTAGGTTATGTTTTTAAATTAAATTAAAAATCATGGGATTTCCTGTCAACTCTGCTTTGGTGACAAGTGGTCAAGAATTTACGCAGAAATTTCTCCTAGCTTTAACTGGACCAACCAGCACCCTCTAAAGTACAACTGCTTTGTCTCAACTAGAGTTCTCAAAGGAGTTAATTAAATGGAGTTAGGTAACTGCATCTAACATCACACCTTTAAATCCTAATCTAGACAAGGCCAAAGAGACTGTAAATCTGTTCCAAAACCCACCAAAGTCAACAGACTCCCGTTGTCTTCAAAGAGTTTTGGATTAGGCATAAAGCAAATATGTGTGGTGCATATTTCTGTGCATGCTGAAGTTGTAAATGTGGGGCACAGGGACTATGACAATAATTCTGCCATTAGTTGCATTATTTTCCAGAAATGAAAATAATTTTTACGATGATGGAGGGAGGATTGATGTACACAGGACTGACACATGATGGAGTGTGTTTTGAGAGATGCTGTGAAGGGGCTGAACAGGGGTGCTAATGGAGTTGGGCATTGATATGAATTATCTATCCTGTTTGATTTCCATAGGTGGTCTCGGCTAAATTAGTCAAAACAGGTTGACCACTCAGCTGCCTTTTAGCTTAAGTCAGCGAAGGAATATGACACTCTGGAGACCCTCCATGTACACAGGATGTGCCAAAACCTTTTAGTCTGAATAAAACCCTACCTTTTGAAGGCTACCACAAAAATGTGACCGCTCTTTGGGTTTCCCAGTGAAATGTTTTGTAAGGCATTGTGTCAGCATTAGAGACTGTTAAATGTACCTTTGCATGTGGGAAGGGGATGATGTCTCTCATGGCCTCTCTCATTTTGGACATTTTGGATCTTGGACAAAGCACTTAAAGCTACACGCTGTTAAAATCTAAATAGCAAAACATTAATAAATGTTTGGTACAAAGACCTGACAAATGTAACCAAACTGAGTCAGAGTTTACACTAAAACTGTCTTGTAACTCAGTCTCTTTTTTTTATTTAGAAAAAGTGAAAAATACTACAATGTAGTATTGAGTTACTGTACTTATTGTGCTTTCTTATTGTTCAGAACCCCATTGGCTGCAGCAACGTAGTCTTTATGGAAACCATTCCTGATTTCTGTCACAGGAGGGACCTTCTTCAGATCGGTTCTTGAAGGCCTTTTCTGGTATGTCTATAAAGAGCAAAATCCCAAGGTAAATAACTGATTTAATTTAGTAGAAGCATTCCCCTCCCCCCTCACACCAATGTACTTCTTACAATTAATTGTAAAAGTTTGACTAGAGCTCTCAGCTGTTCTCTAGAGGCAAATACGTATCTGCTTATAGGTTGAACTAAGAGAGCTGTCCTATGTACAATATAGGATGTATTTATTGGTATTACTGTAACACCTAAAGATCTCGACTGAGACAAAGGACCCATTGTGCTAGGCGCTGTATGTACACATAGAGTAAGAAACAGCCCCTGCCCCAAAGACTGAAATAAACAACACAGGCAAAGGAAGTGCTATTATCCCCATTTTCCATATGAGGAATCGAGGCACTGTCCAAGGTCTATGGCAAAGCCAGATCATCTGAGTCATAGTCCTAATACTTTACTACCTCACAAGGCTATTGTAAGGGTTAATTTAATCAATGATTGTGAGGAGCTCAGAAGCTGGAGTGATAAGAACTATATAAAAACCAAGAGGGGGGGGAAGTAAAACATTTCACAAAGGCCACCAAATGACTGTAACATACCACCATGATGAGTGCAGGATAGGAACCCTAATAGAACAGGATGATGGGTCACTTCTGCTTAGACCAGAACCCTTGAGCTACTGTGTTCTGAGTACTAGACACATCACTGTGTCTTTCATTGACTGTACTTTGTGGGTCTCATTTAATTTTCTTCCCTTTTGATCTATCTAATCTATCCATCCAATCTATCTAAAGCAAACATGTATTTTAACAAGTATCAGAGGGATAGCTGTATTAGTCTGTATCCACAAAAACAACAAGGAGTCTGATGGCACCTTAAAGACTAACCGATTTATTTCGGCAAATCTCAACCTGTTTATTTTAACAGACCTCAACAGGCTCCAAACCCCATACTGTAGAGCTGATATTTTAAAATATGTGTTAACTTTCCTGTCACCTATAATTTCTAAAATTATTTTCCATTTACAAACTTGAGAAATGTAAATTGCACCTGACACTTCTTCAATTTGATGCTCGCTTTTAGAGCTAAGCACCAATGCCTGTTGACTTTTTCTAATAATGCTCTTTCTATGTGAGCCTCCCCAAAATATTAAAAATTGATAGAGGTTCCTTTTCTTTCATCCTCCTCTACAATTTCTAGCCAGAGTCCTTTACTTACAACTAGTAATGTTTGCCGATGTATGGCCATATTTCTTTGACTCACATAAAACAGTTTGTCTCTCAACAGGCCTGTTCACATCCCAACTGGTAAATGAGAAACTAGACGTTAATGGGCATGCATCCTACTGAGGAAAATGCAGACAAGTTGAAGTGGGCATCTATGTTGATCAGTAGTTAATCTCTTTTCAATAATTGATCAATAATCAGTCTAAATACTGATTTCAACAAGATCAGGGGTTATTATTCTTTGACTTGCCTTACCTAATCTCTTAAAATAAGTCTAAACTGGCAGAGTTACATTGTGGGCAGTTACAGCGCCACTCGGAGAGCCCTGAGGGGAAACCGCTGTTGTGTGTTCACACTGACAGCTGCCCGCACAATAGCGTGTTCACACTTGCGGCACTTGCAGCGGTATTCAGAGCAATGCACTCTGGGCAGCTATCCCACAGAGCATCTCTTCCTCTTCCGCCGCTAAGAGTTGTGGGAAGATGGAGGGGGTCGCGAGGCATCCTGGGTCCTGTCCCAATGCCCCGTGATACATTGCTTCGCATCCCAGCAATCCCTGTGCTTCCGTCCGCATTTGGCACCATCTTTCAACGGTTTGTGTACTGCGCGCCCTGTCTCTTCGGGCTACAGGAACGGATCCCGCACTGCAGACCAGTCTGCTGCTTGCTCTGACCAACATGTCACGAGGGGCAGTGGAGTTATTCCTTACACTACAAATGCAAGAGGAGTTCAACATTGATCTCGCCACACATAGTAGCTACAACACGAGATTGCTTGTGGCATTCACGGAGGTGCTGACCGCAGTGGAACGCCGCTTCTGGGCTCGGGAAACAAGCACTGAGTGGTGGGATCACATCATGATGCACGTCTGGGATGACGAGCAGTGGCTGCAGAACTTTCACATGAGGAAAGCCACGTTCATGGGACTGTGTGAGGAGCTCACCCCAGCCCTGCGGCGCAAGGACATGAGAATGAGAGCTGCCCTGTTGCTGGAGAAGCGCGTGGTGATTGTGGAAGCTGGCTACTCCAGATTGCTACCGATCGGTTGCTAACCAGTTCGGAGTGGGAAAGTCTACCTTTGGACACGTGTTAACGGAAGTCTGTAGGGCCATTAATCACATTCTGCTCTGAAAGACCATGACTCTGGGCAAAGTGCGTGACATTGTGGATGGCTTTGCACAAATGGACTTCCCTTACTGCAGAGGGGCGATAGATGGCATGCATATTCCAATTCTGGCACCAGACCACCTAGCCACCAAGTACATTAATCGGAAGGGGTATTTCTCAATGGTTCTCCAGGCACTTGTGGATCACTGTGGGAGTTTCACAGACATTAACGCAGGCTGGTCCAGAAAGGTGCATGACACAAACATCTTTCGGAACATTGGCCTGTTCAGGAAACTGCAAGCAGGGGGTTTCTTCCCGGATCAGAAGATCGCTGTAGGGGAGGTCAAAATGCCCACTGTGATCCTGGGAGACCCCGCCTACCCCTTAATGCCATGGCTTATGAAGCCATATACAGGGAACCTTGACAGCAGAAAGGAGTGGTTCAACAACAGGCTGAGCAAGCACAGAATGAATGCTGAGTGTGCTTTTGGCCATTTAAAGGCCCACTGGTGCTGCCTACATGGGAGGCTGGACCTGGCCAATGACAATATATAGCCATGTGCAGTATGCTCCATCATAATTGTGAAGGGAAGGGTGAAAGTTTCACTCAGGGCTGGACCACTGAGACTCAGCGCCTGGAGGCTGAATTTGAACAGCCAGAGACCAGGGCTATTAGAGGGGCGCAGCATGGGGCCATAAGGATCAGGGATGCCTTGAGGCAGCAATCTGAAGCTGAAGTCCACTAATATTTGTTGCTATGCTTGGGAGTGCAGTGCTTGTAATGCTAAGAGGTGATTGTGATCGGTGCAGATGATTCATTGTGAAGGTTTAAGAAAATTGCCTGTTGCTTTTCAGGTCTCTGTTTGCTTTCAGTTGATGGAATAAAGACTGCTTTCAAACCAACACAATTCTTTTATTAAAAAAACAACTGGAGGAGAGAGACGAACAAAAAAATACATCCCTGCTGAGGAGGATGGGGGAAGGGAAGGTCCCAAGAGGAGGTGGGGTCCCGGGACGGTTAAAGATTTGTGTATGTCCAGGTATCCTATGCAACCTTGTCCTTTGGAGTACAATGCAGCGGGTACTGTTCTTCAGCAGGGCTCAACTACAGAGGGACGGCTGTTGAGTGCAGTGGGTACTGGAAGTCCACAGGGCTGGACTATGACGGGACTGGAGTGGAATGCAGCAGGTACAGACTGGAGCCAGGAGGTTGATAAGAGTGTGTTGGCAGTGTCCAGGGGAGCATAGGAAAGTGTTTTGTGACAGCAGCTGCAGGGGTGGGCAGGCGCAGAGCTGCTAATAGCTCCTGGAACGTGTCCGCTTGACACTCCATAATGTTTGAGCTGCTCCGTGGCTTCATTCTGGCATGCCACAACCTTCTCCTTCTGTCCCACCACTCCTTCAATTCACGTTTTTTGGCCGCAGAGTGCATCATGACATCACGCAGAAAGTCCTCTTTAGTTTTTCGTGGCTGCTTTCTAATTCTGTGCAGCATTTCAGCTGACAATAACAAAGAGGGAATATGGGCACCCAAGGTCATCTCTGTGAAGCCAAAATGCAACGTTTTACAGAAGCAGTGTTGTTTGCAACACAGAGACCACTGATTCGGTGATTTAAAACACAGCAACTATTCACATACCTGTCACTGGCTGACCCCAGGCAAGCACACATGAGCCACAAAACCCCCAAAATGGTGAGTAACTGCAGGGGCAGGAGAAATCACTCTTCCTGGACCCTGCTGTACACTGGGCATGTGGCTCTTGGGGAGAGCCAGCACTGTGTGTGGGGGGCCTTTTAATCATTCCTGTCCCCACATTTTCCACAGGCTATATTCCTTATGGAAGATATCTTGAGGCTGAGGGTGAGCAGGGAATCAAGGGAGGGTCCTCTCCAAGACTGTGGCTCCATGAGGGTTTTGTGGAGATCCGTGAGGCAGATTCCCATGAAGTGAGCGAGTCAATCAACACCCTGTTCCGCTGCTCAGACTAGGCATGTGGTGGTACGCACATCATACAAACACAAGGCCGCTTTCTTCAACCCTCCAGTCCCCAACAACTCGCTTCAGCAATTCCCAGAATCAAAGCCACTTACCCCGGGCCTCCTCTCCTGTTTGCGCTTCACCAAGCTCCAACTGCTGTGACTGGCTAGCCTCCCCCGGGATAGAGAAGAGCTCCTGGCTGCATGCATCTCTGGCCTCCGAGTTGTCCTCTGCCTCTGGGTCCCCCTCCCCCTCCTCGTCCAAGATTTCCTCTTCCTGGCTTGGTGCACTCTTGACTGGCACATGAACCTCCGAAGTATCCACAATGGTCTTCACAGTGGAAGTAGAGTTGCTGGCAAGTATTGCATCCAGCTCTCTGTAGAACCGACAGCGCGTGGGTGCAGCACCAGAGCGGCGGTTTGCCTCTGGTGCCTTGTGGTCGGCGTTCCGCAGCTCCTTCACTGTGACCCTGCGCTGCAGTGTGTCCCAGTCATGGCCTCTTTCTGTCATGCATCGTGAAATCTGTCTGTAGGTATCTTAATTCCTATGGCTGGAGAACAGCTGGGACTGGACAGCCTCCTCTCCCCCAAATGCTGATGTCCAGAAGCTTAGCATTGCTCCAAGTGGGGGATCGCCTGGTGTGTGGAGCAGGCATGGTCACCTGGAAAGATGCACTGAGACCACTGCATGCGTCACCGAGCAAACAGGAAGGGGACTTTCAATATTCCTAAGGAATTTAAGGGGCGGGGGGCTCATGGTTGGCCACCTGAGGGCAGGGCAGTAGAGTTCAAACCGATGACCAGAGAGGTGAGAACAGGCATTGTGGGACATCTCCCACAGGCCAATTGCAGCACTGTAATCAACCAGGATGTCTACACTGGCACCGCGGTGCTGTAGCCCTGGTGCAGAAAGCTGCACGCCTCTCGTCGGGGGGGGGGGGGGGGGGGTTGACTTTTTTTTTTATAGTACCATGTGCTGCAACTGCACAGTTTCTGCGCACTAAGTGGCTTGGCCGTGTGTACACCTCGGGAGTGACGCTGAAAAAAGCTGCTTTATTGCACAGAAACTTGCCAGTGTAGACAAGACCTAAACGTAAAGCTTCCAAAAACAGACACTGCTACTCATTTGTGTTAAGACTGCGGAAACGTGTAAAATTATATCAAAATTCTACTTTCTTTCTTGGAGTTTTGTACCCTGAATCAGCATATCAAAATTTAAAAATTATATGGGAAAATGTAAGGATGGGAAAAAATAAGAAATTTATTTCAATTCACTTCTACAGTAGGATGATATTTCCAAGCATGCATTTAGAAATGAAAGTAATGCCTCAAAACCTGTTCAGTACACATTGAACACTGTTTAAATTGTATGGATAGGTTGTGAGACCTACTAGGGAGTTGAATTAAACTATTATCTTGCATGAAAGTCTGTCCAATTTTTTTTTTTATCTGATCAACTGGCTACAAGGATGTAATTTGAGACACAGCTCATTGTTGGCTCCATCTGATGCCCCATTCTTCCATGGGTATTGGATAAGGCATTTTAATATACACATCACTTACTCTGCCTGAATTTTTCTTAATTTGCAGCCATTACAACAGGGTTATCCAGTGATAAAAGGCTCATTGTATTAAAAGAGCACCAAATTCAGTCTTTGAGGCTGGAACTTGCATTTTGCAGCGACTGCCTGGTTTTCTTGTTTGTTTTTTTGTTTGTTTTTCTTTTTTATAAGCAAGGCTATATTAAGCATAACTAACTCCTTTTGGCCAAACTCTGCTCTTCTGCATGGTTGAAAATGCAGAGTACCCCCCTGACCTCCGTAGAATTGCTCTGAATTTAAAATGATGATTAGTGGAATTGAGAACATAATTTGGCCTCTTGCATTTAACCTAGTTGGACAGAATACATTGAAAGAAGGTCTGGTTTAAATCCCAAACATCTGTTAAAAGTTGTGTTAACAGTTTTTAAAAAAAAAAACACAAACAAAAACAAATGCAGGGGTGAAATTCTGGCCTCACTGAAATCCAATGGGAGTTTTGCCATCGATTTGAATGGGGCCAGATTCCATGATAGATACTTAGACAATTTATCAAGGTAAATCTGACACTTTATGATTAACTGATTAATATAAATGGTTCGGTTAGGAATGCCTATATATTTTTTCTGTTTTAAAATGTATTTTGCAGTTTATTATACAGAATTCTCCATTTAATGCTACTGTTTTCACGAGAATTATCTTCTGTTCTCCATCAAAGTTGTATAGGGTTTTGGATATTCCTGCATATTTTCTACATCTATTATAAATAAGTCCTACTGCTTATTTGCATGTACTTGATTTTTCTTTATATTTAAAAAAAAAGGTAATAAAAATGAAAAAAGGTACCACTCCACCCCAAATATAAAGTTTAAAAGAAAATCCATGACCATTATTCATTACTCTTAGAATTGCCTATGACATTTCATATTGCCTATTGCATCTGTATTTTTGGCTTGATAGTGCCTGCCTTCACTCTTGAGAATAAACCTTATGTTAGTAGTTCTGATGGAGTCAATGGGGCTAACTGCACAAGGAAGGCTGGAAGGATTAGTTCCTTCTAGCCTGATCCAGTGCCTGCTGAATTTGCTGAGGTCCTTCTACTGACTTCAGTTAGGCCCTTAATGCTCAAAAGTTAACACTTATTATCTGTCACTGTATTTCCTTTGCTATTTTTATTGGCAGTTGAGGACAGAAAGGAGCTTGCAGAAAGTGCTCAGAACACTGTAGAATTGGGCACTTAATGAGAAAGGAAAGGGCATCTCCCTGAACTCGGGATCACTTAATTTTTGAAGGTATATCTTTTTACATAGTTTACAACATCCATATTTCTCAACTGCTATAATAGCAAAAAAAAACCCAAACAAACAAAAAAACAAAAACAACAAACACCCACCCACCAAAACCAAAAAAATCTGGCATTTTCTTTTAATAAAATGCTACCAAAACTTGATTGTATTAAGATTTCTTATATTATATATCAGTCCATTTGGCAAAACATTCCAGATCTCTGATTTCTGGTAGCACAGTGCATGGTGGTGTAAATTCACAGAAAGCTGCACTCATCAGCAAATCAGGAGCTTGATAAATAAATATAACCTGAAATCAGACCTCAGTGTATGATTTTTACGTTCCCCAACTTACCTTAATATAAAAGTTTATAAACAGAATAACCAGTGTGGCCATGTATGAAGACTGGAACATGAGGCACCCAAAAGGAAATCCACATGGCTTCACAGCTGCACTAAGAGTGTGGATAATGGTGAGCAGAAATTGAATCTGTAAAAGATAGATCAGACATTTTATTTATATAAATTTAGATGAGATTATTTTTGGGGGGGGTTATTACTATTTGAGCATTTTCAGGAAAGAGGATGGTGATCATTTAATCAGGTATTTCCTATGCATTCTCCATATTATTTTTTTTAGTTTGTGAGCATTATGTTGGGGGCATTGTTCTGAGGCTGTAAGAATTATTTTCATATAAGGTCTAAAGAATTAAGGGTTGGCATTTTATAGATACTTTTGAAAACACAAGTTTTCTTACAGGACTGGCTGGCAAACTGGTAGCTATTCTCTTTTAATGGGGCTGTGATGTCCCCTAGAACACTTTGTGCAACCTACAGCATCATCTTTAAAGCAGAACCTGAGAGAAACCTGAGGACTATCTGAGACCTGAGGAAGCCATTTCAGAAGACTGAGCTAAAAATGGAACATCCATTTTAAAAGCGAAACTAGAAGTCTGGGTCAGGTAAAGAACTGTGTTTGTAGGTGTAAGAAGACAGCAAATAAAGCAGAAATGAGATGGGGAGGGGAGCTGCAAAAGATCTCACTTTTTTGGATTACCAAACACGGCCTAATTAGCTGGATCATATGACCCTGTCCAACCAACTGAATTATGCGGTACTTCCTGGAACCAATGTACTGTATATAGTTTATTTAGAATGAGGCATTCTTCTGTTTTAAGTGTGCAGGAAAACAAATATTGTATGACTTGAAAAAGCTTTGCATCAGCTACTTAGACCTAAGATGCACTCCTGATTCCAAGAATACACATTTTCACAAGACCATTTTAGAGCTTTTTGGCTAGTGTCTGTTCCCAAAATAAGAATAAAGAAGCCTTTTTTAAAATGCAAATATGTAGAGTACATGCTTCTACCAGTAAGGAGCACAGCATGATATATGTTTTTGAAACAGCATAATTCTCGATGTATTAATGCTGACTACAAAGGGCACATGTCTGGATCCAGTACACAAAGCCTAAAGCAGATTTTTCTAAATCAGAGAATGTTTGTCTCGTGCTCTTGCATCTTTCTGTGATTCTGCATTTTCTTATTGTACTATGGTTACATTTCCTGCTTTGGAGAGACTTTGATGCATCTCAGTAGCTGATGCAAAGCTTTTTCAAGTCATACAATTTTAAAGCTCTATAGGAAAGTTGACTGAGCTGTATATCATTTTAATAATTAATAGCTTTTATGACTTTTTAATCAGTGGTGCATTTCCCATGATTTAGTAGTGTCCATTTTCTATGAAGAAGGCCATAAATAATGGGGGGGGAGGGTTTACGACCTATTGAGTGTCTCCTAGAATCACTACTGAATACTATCTTCCCTCACTGAGTAATAAGGTGTACTGTTCATGACACAGAAGCCCATTTGTGGTTCGTTATCCTGTGTTAGCAACTCTTACAGGCAAAGTAGGTGAGATAATAAATTTTTTTATTGGACCAATTTCTGTTGGTGAGGCAGACAAGCTTTTGAGCTTATACAGATGAGCTCTGTGGAGCTCGAAAGCTTCTCTCTCACCAGGTAAAAAGATATTACCTCAACTACCTTGTCTGTCTAATATCCTGGGACCGACATAGCTACAACAACACTGTAGAAAGCAACACTTGTGAGGCCTGACATACTTATTACACCTCACACAATGGTATCATGATATTTATTTAAAAGGTAGCATGTAATGTATCATTCGAAATCTAATATCTCACTGATACATCATTAATATTCTTGAGTAATGTATGTGGTGTGTATTAAGTGTGATGGCTATATGCTGAAACAATGACTAAAATGTGTTTAAGCCAGGTCTGGCAGGGAGAGTTGGCAAATAGGTCTGCCCTATACAAAGGAATGCTTGGTCAACAGGCAGAGAGAGTGAAGGTCCATTTACATATTAGGTAAACAAAGCTATCAAGCTAACAATCCGGTGCAGATAGTCTCTAGAAGGAAAGAGAAACTTTATCTGAGCTATATGGATGGGGTCTGAACCTCAAGTGACAAGCAACTGAATCAACTAATTAATAATACAGTAATGTATACAAAGTTCATCAAATAAGCTGTTTTATGAAAGCCTATGACACACTGGTGCTTAATATATTTATATATATTAACACACTGTAGGGAATTATGGATACTCCTTGATATTAGACTTCACAGTCTGTGTCCAATCAAAGGGAGAAACAGGTCTCTGCCAGACAGGTGGGATCAGCAGAGCTATTTACCTGTCTCCTATGTAAATTTAAGAATTGTAGAATCAAAACAATGGAAACTCTCTACTTCGTCCTGCCTCTTGAAACTAGGTCACTGAACTTTGAAAGATCTAAGCAAAGACCGAAACCATCTTTGGTATTCATCACTAGACAGACCCAAGCTCTCTTGCAAGCTGATTAGAAATGGGTCCTTTGACCAGCAGGGTGGTGAATTTCTGGGAACTGAATATAGGTGAGAGAGCTGCTTAGGCAAAGATCTTTCACCTAGGGAGACTACATCTTGTACTTCTGTGGAAAGTCCTGACTGAGGAAAAGTCAGCCATGGCTGGGAAGGAGGACAGTTTGGTGAGATCAACTATCTTGAATAAAGTCTATACCTAACTAAACTAAGTTCTAGAGTTTTAGATGCATGTTTTCACTATTATTTGCATGTAACCATTTAGATCTGTTTTATTTTTACTATAAACCAATTCAGTAATTTGTTTGAAGGGAAGGGTTATTTACCCCAGTTAAATTAATCTACAATGTGCTTTTGTCTGTCTTTAAAGGATCAACTAACTTTATTTCTCTGAGTGGTTCTGGAAAGGGCCAGACGCTAAAGGGTACATGGTTTTGGGAAAATACAGGACTGGGAGTGTGTTCGGGTCAGTCTGCTAGTAGTAACCAAGGCTGGTGGAAGCCATGGTGAGACTGTTGTGCTGCAGGCTGGCTGCGAGAGTCAGAGTTGCTGATCCAGGCATGTATGGCACACAGACGCTTAAGATGTGAGCTGCGTGCTTGTATGCTAGCTGCTGTCATCCAGGTTGTGAGGCACAGCAGTAGGGCATTTCAGGCACCCAGGGTTACAGGACAGGTGGTGACACAGCCTCACACTGGTCTTAATTGTGCCCCCAAACATGAGACTGTCAAAGTATACGGCACTGCACTGTTGCTACATTCGAATCTTTACTGGCTCAATCCTGGAAAGTACTGCACACAGTGAACTTCTATTGATAGCAAGAATCAGGCCCATTGTATTTACTTCCAAGTGAATCCTAAGATTTTTACCCTTAAACAAATACAGAATATAGGCCAGATTTTCTTTTAAATGAAAGAAGAGATTGGCAGCCAAAAAAAGGGTGCAAATCTTTTTTATGCTGACAAGTTAGAGTCCACTTTTAAAAAGCTTGACTCCGACAGTAATCCTACAAGGTTAAAACAATTAAAATCAGAATTAAACCATAAGTAGAATCAATGTGCTATGTTAAAAACAACAATATCAACAACAACAACAAAAAACTTGGAATGAAAATGGCTGTTAAGGTAGGTGCAAAACTCAATTTCACATCCTTAGCCTTAATAGTAAGGTTTTGTACCTCTTAAGTCAAGTTAATATGTCTGCCTTTTTGCATTTATGAACATGCTTCACTTAAAGAATGGTTCTTCTCTTAAAAGTTACTCTCTAAAAATGGCACAAGGGGAGGAGGGCACATTGACTGTTTCTCAGTGATGCCAAATAGTATCTGAAAACTTCACAAGTAAAAGGATGTTTGTTCATTTGTGTGTGTGTGTGTGTGTGTGTTTAACTTCTGTTAGTACAGATAGGTCAAGCTGGATTCTCACTGGCTCATGTATTACCAACAACAAGGATTCTACAGTAGAACCTAGCTAACAATCCTAGTGGTCTTGTGTGAGCCAGAGCTGTATTGACTTTGCAGCTCTAACGGGAGTAAAAAGCAATAAAAACATCATCAGTGAAGTAAGCAGCTGTAACTGAATAAACTGAGGGAGTAAGTCTAATGTATGTAGTTATTTTGCAGAGAAGAACCACACTTTAAAAGCCACAGTAATTGGATGTTCTAGCCTCATGCTTAAATAACTTGCTAAGTACTTCAGTCCTGTTCCACTCTGTGAGTTCAGTTCAGATGAATTAAGATAGTATTGAATAAACATATTCCTTATGAAAATTGGCTCTGTAGACCCTGTTCAGATCTTGATCCACATTAAGTTTATTCTAGTGTTTGAGGCTGAATTTGGATTTGATAGCACAATTTGAATTTGATCATACTGAACCCCTCTGAGGTTTTTTCCACCAGATTGCTGCTTTTGGATCCGATCTGGAAACAAAGGCTTTGGGGTTGAATTTGGGTACAGGAATTTGAATCAGAGGTCCTTCCTCTCCCACATTTCAAAAGATTTATATTCAAGGTTACAGTTTTATGCCACCTCTTTGGACAAAAAATATCTATTCGAAGTAAAGAGAGAGTGAAATATAAATGTACCAGTTGTGCCTGAGTGAGGTATTTCTTCCACCACAGATACTTGCGCATGGAAGGAATGACAGAAAATCCATAGTAGGAGTACATGAGAACATGGATAAAACTATTCAAGGTGGGTCCAAAGAAACCTGTAAGAATCCAACAAAGAAAACATTTTATTCAGCGGTATCACTGGGGGTGGGGCGAAGGACTTTCCCTCCCTGTAAATTGTAAGAACATGTTTCCTGGTAGACTTTTACTGATCACTAGCATTCTACCACTGCATCTAGTAATAATCCTCTGTACCTTTTTCTTTTTCTTTTTCTTTTCTCACTTCTGGTCTTGGACTTGCACTGGATTCAACACTAGGGATTGCTCACCTTCCCTTCCCCGCCCCACCACAAAAAAGTCTTACTGTGACACGTTCCATTGGTACCAGCTAGCAAAGCGTTCACTCTTCTTTGCAAGCAACTCCTGTCTCAGACATGGCACACACAGTGCTTTCATTGTAGTTATCCATGAAGTCTAGCATGTGCTATCGGTACTGAAAGCCTGTAATTTATCGATACTCATAATCATTGTGGGATGTGTGTACGGGGAATAGTTAAGGAACAATGTAACTATACTGAAAATTACACCCTTATGGTCTTGGAATGAAAGTGGTTTACAAGGAGAAGGTCTCAGTGATGACCAGTTTAAGCAGGAGGGAATTGTCACCACTGTTCCCTCTAAGCTGTGTGCGTGAGCGCGCGCACACAGATCCTAAACCCCGCGCACACGGCGAAACACCACACGCACAAAAATTTGCACAGAAGCACAACAATTTGTACAGAAGACCTTTTTTGCACACACGGCCTGTCCAAAATTTGCACAGAAGAAATTTTTTGCACACACGGCCTGTCAAAAATTAGAGGGACCATTGGTTGTCACCCCTCCCAGGCTAATATGTAATGCATTGCTTCGTTGTCCATCGTTGCACCAACACAGAAAAGTCAATGGAAACCATCAAAGATAAACTATAAACATTGAAAGCACTTGGAAGTGAAAAGGAACAATGTGACAGCCTGGGGATCACATTCTCTGTGAATAAAAACTGATTGAGTATATCACAGGATGGAGAAATATGCTGGATCCACTCGCTGAGGAGGTACCTTTATGAGTGGGGGTGCTTCTTGAAAGATTGGGTCGTGGCTCTTTGGAACTAGCAAGCGTTGCAAAAGACTGAACTTTAGGGTGAGAATCGACTCTATTAAATAGTAAAGGGGACTATGAATAAATGTAGGCCCTAGTTTGTGTTTTATGATTTTGTGATGTGTGTGTAACCATTTGTTTCCATGGCTTATACTTGCTTCTGATTTGAATCTCTATCCTTTCTTAAACCAGTTTCCTTTTGTTTTACTGTAACTGAACTCAAGTGCTGTTCTTGGTACAGAAGCAGTGATCTAAGGTAAAATGGGTAAATTGGGGCACACTGCTCCTTTGAGAATGGAGGCTCTGGGATTTCTGGGGGTATCCAGTGACTGCTTACCACAGGTGGACACTTTGAAGGGACTCAGAGGCTGGGGTACATCTATTGTCAACCTGCAGGGCTGGTATAGAGGAGAGTGCTAGAGTGGCTGACAGGCTGGTTGTGTTGGGGAGCTAATGCCTAGCTGGCACAGGCAAGTCTCCCTCATGCGGGAGGTGAGTGGGAACAAGGTGACTCGGCCATGGATGCCCTGAGAAGTGCCTTATACACCCAGCTCTTCTTCTTTCCTTAGTTTCTTTTTATTTGATGTCATAGGCTGTATATTTTACTCTGTACTTCCTCTCTCCCTTCTTCCTTTTTATTTTCTATATTGTAGGCCATCCCTTCTTTGTTCTAAAAATTCTTTGTCTGTCTTGTCATTCTAAGCTCTAAACACTCAGCTATTTTAGATTATTATGTTGTAATAAACAGCAGCCTAATGCCCCGGGAAGATAAAAGAAAATGCACAACTCCCATTATTAAACACAGCTGTGAGAGCTTTACTCTGTGTCTGACTACAATTCATATACTCGAGCAAATTCTGTTGCCTTAATTGAGGAAAAACTTTCATTGACTTCAGTGAGTGTTTTGCTTACTTAAGGACTGCAGAATTTGGGTCTAAACAATATTTCACCATTACAATCAATTGCAGTAACTGAATATTATTCTAGCATTCTGTATGATGTGGATAAATTACCGTGTACGCTTTTGCCGAGATAGTTGAGCGGGAAGTAGCAATATTGCTGAGTTACATGTGTTCATTCTGTTAGTAGAATGTTCAGCAGTTACAGAACAAGTTAACATTTGGTCAGAGATCATATCGGTCTGATTCTTGTGACACAAGGCCCTCTCAGTGCCTACTGGCCACGGGTGCAGGGGCTACATAGGGTTTTACAGGAATTCCCTTAGTCATGTATGCGCATAATAATTCACTAAAGGATGACACGTAAGATCTTCACCGCGAGCCAGTAGCCCACTGGTTGACGTAATCGTTGCAAAATGCATGTAGGAGTAATATTTAAGGACTTATGTCTATACTGAAAATTGTGTTTTTAAGGTCTTGGAGTTAAGGCAAGTCTCCAGGAGGTGACATGCATCGGACACGTTCCTTTCAGCGAGGCGGTAACAGACACTCGCCTCCCTGTCTGGTGATGAGTGTATTGTGTGTTGTCTACCTCACAATGGAGACCTATTTGCTGACTGAGGGCTTGTCTGAGGGATGTAACTTGCGTTGCTCTGGGGGGTGTCCTGTTCACATCCCTGAGCGACGCAAGTTACAGTGACATAAGCAGTGTCCACACCGCACTATGTCAGCGGCAGAGGCTCTCCTAGCGACATAGCTTCCGCCTTTTGTGGCGGTGGAGTAATTATGCCGACAGAAGAGCCCTTTCCCGTTGGCATCGCATGTCACCAGACACGCTACACCAGCACAGCTGCACTCACGTAGCATGGTAGCATAGACTTGCTTTGAGCTTAGGTTCCAGCTGTAAGTTGTAAAATCTACAAGACAGAATTTACAGGAAGAAACAAAGTACCAGTAGGTGTCCTGTTTATGAATGAAAACAAAGGATGTGACTTGGATATCTTAGGAAGCAAAGAACACACTGGGTCCTTCACCTAAGAGACCTGCTGCGCTGATACATTGATATCTATGTAAGCAGGGTCTCAGTGAGCTGTCCCCTGACATCCAATGATGAACTGGGGGAAAAGCCTTGAGGAGCAGACCATATTTGCATTGACACACTCACTCTCCCTAGGTATTCAGCAGACAGCTGCTTTGCTAAAGTGATCAAGTTTGGCTGGTTTGGGGTTACAATTCACTTTACTCATACAATAAGGATAATACTAAAGGGCAGCAGAACTGTACTTCGCATGCCCTGATTAAGGGGGTCACCCTAAACTGAAACTCACTTGCTAAGCAGGGGCTAAGGATGTCAAATCCCAGTGAAAATGAGATGGGGGTGGGATGGGTGTTCCTATCTGATGGTACAGATTCTGCCTAAAAAGTCCTAGACACCTTTTGAGCCTCTCCTCTTCAGGGTCTAAGGACAGAGCTGATTGGACTCAACTGAGAGTCCTTGTTTCTGTGCAGTAGTTACTAGAGTTGAAATCACTAATGAGCAGATCTAGGGGCTAAGCCTTAGACCTGGTGTGGAGACAGTGTTGCAATGAAAGATAATGGAGAGAGAGAGCAGCTGAGTTCCCCCTACTCGGTAAGATCACTAAGAGCTGGGTTTTGTGGTGGACCCTCAGAATGCAACACTGCAGAGGTAGTGAGTGGCATGTATCAGCAAAGACAGCAGCAGCAGAGCTGAGTGGTGGCAGACGACAGCAGCAGAGGTGGGAGTGAGCGGCCAGTTGCGGCAGAGATAACAGTAGCTGACCAAAGACAACCAATTGTGAGCGGAGTGCAGTAGAGGACAAGGGGAGTAGTGTATTAAAGGGACATTTGTTTCCTGTTAGGTGGGAAACTGAGGAAAAGGACATGACCCAACATACTGCGGGGTGGGTGTTTGCTTAGGGTTAGATGCTTTCAGATTGTGGTTGCTGTGTTTTCCCAAATGAATGCTGGGTTGCCGTTCCCTTTTTAATAAGTTTTTTCTTTTGTTACACACAGACTTGGCATTTGCGAGTGGGGAAGTACTGCCTCTTAGGTGGGGTGGTTAGTTTTTCCAGGTTACTGCGTGGGGCTTGAGCATGGTTCTCTTTTGTACTGGTAAGAGGAACGCCCCTATATGTTAAACCTTGTCTTGTTACAGACTCCACCTGGCAGAAAAGTTACAGCAAAGCACTGTGGGTTAAGCGGAGAGGGGATCTCAGCTGGAAGAGTTAAGCAGTGAATCTGAATATGGTGAGTGTCCAGCGGAACGGGCTAGACATTCCAGGGAGATGCTTGGGGTGGGGGGCTCAAGGGTTGCAATGTGCCCCGTATGAACCTGTAAAGAGACAGCAGAGCCTGTGAGGCTTAGAGGCAAGTGCTTGTGTTGCATGTGGCCGGTGGAGCTGGGGAGCTGACTTCCAGCAGGCACGGACAAGGCATCCTCACGTGAGGGGCAGGTGAAAGTGAGGTGCCTCAAAACCCGTGGTAGCCCGGGAAGCATCACCATTCTCCTCTGTGTTGCAATTATGCTGCTGTAAAAGTGAACAGAGGGGAGAATCAGGTCCTGTGGGTTAGCCATAGAAGAGAGCACAGAAGCTGGCATGTCCATTGCCTCGCCCATGAGCAGTCCTTGATACCTGTACAAAGCATGTGTAAATCACTGCCAAATCACAATTCTCCACAGGGTCTGTGGGAGCATTTTACACCTACTTCAAACAATCAAAGTGACTGCACTAGGCAGTGGAGATTTGGGTCCTACACTATTAAAAATAAGAACTTAACACATTACTTTAAAAATAGAGCTGCTGAATTTTGTATAGGTTGAGATAACTTCTTTTCTGAGGGATGTGGGAACCAACGCTTAAAAACTAAGTTTAAAACATTAATTTTCTTTTCAACTTAGATGACAAGGCTACAGAAAAAATTCACTCAATTTACCCACTAACAAGATCGTACTTGATTTGATGCTAGAAATAATTCTCCACTTTCAACTCTAATCCAGAATGCAGAGAGAGCAGTCTAACTATCACTATTTCCCTTGGGTATGGGAGGAGACAGTGACAATTTCCAGTCAAGATGAACATGATCTGATAATAGCAGATATATTCCACAACATAATTATTATACCTGACTTTTGATGTGCAGGGAGCTAGAGAAGGCCAATTTTCCGTCACAAAGACGTCTGGTTTCACTTGGATAAAATGCACATTACTCTGCATCACTGTGACTTCCTACCAACTATGCAGTCACATTTCAGGTCTTCAAAATAGGACTTTAAAACAAGCCAAATTCATGAATGTAGGGTCTGTGATTCAAAGAGAGGAATGTTTTTAAGAGACCGTGAATGTATTAGGGCATGGCTACACTGGAAACTTCAAAGCGCTGCCATGGGAACGCTCCTGCGGCAGCACTTTGAAGTGCGAGCGCGGTCCTGCTTGTTTTGCTGATTGTTCACGCTCCTGAGCCAGCAAGTTAGAGCGCTATAAAATGTAAGTGTAGACAAGCCTTCACATTTACACTGCCAAGTACAGGGTGTACTCTGATACTGATTTCTCATCAGTTTCATAACAGTGTGACTCCATTGCACTTCAGTAGAGTTAATTCTGATTTACTTTTGTGTAAGTGAGAGCAGACTTAGTCCCCTTCTCTCCTAACAGTCCAGACCTCATATGAAGTTAAGGCTGAATCCTCTTCCCATAGAAATGGGTGGGAATTTTTGCTACTGACTTCAAGGGGAGCAGGATCAGGCCCTTACCTATTCAAAACGAGGACTTGAGAATATGATAGTTCTTGACTTGTCAAAGTTTGGGTGACAAATGCAATTACGATTCCTCAGTAGTGTGTGAAGTTGAAAAGTTAAATAACTTTTTAAAATATTCACAAGAAATAGGAACACTTGAGAGGGAAGCACAAACCTTCACTAAGGTAATAGCAGCTCCTCAGCAGCAAACAAACTGGGCTTTGCCTACCCTGGATGGAGTTTGAATATTCTCTTTATTGCTATATAGTGGTTTTGAGTACACTTTTTTTTTTTTTTTTCAGTTTGGCCTGCGTACTTCTAAATGTCTTCAAATCAGTTATGCTGGTCACAGATGCTTAGTTACACATTTATAAATGAAAGATCTTGCTAGTGCAAGAAGGCAAAAATTTATAAGCATTTGAACGTTGTGCTATACAGCAGGGGTGAAATTCCCATTGACTTCATTATTTTGCCTTAAGTATCTTATGGGACAGACTCTTCTCTCAATTATGCTATTTGAGGGAGATACACTTGCATAAAACTGGTTTGAGGAGAATCGGGTCCTATCTATCAGTCTAGGCACTTTATACTGTGCTCATTACTAGGGCACCGGGTCTGTCACAGATTCTGTGACTTTCCATGACCTCCATGACTTCTGCAGGGGCCAGTGTGGCTGAGCTCTGTGCTGCCCAGGCAGCTGGCTCCAGGGCCAGCTACTTGGGCGACCCTGAGAACAGCCTTACCAGCTGCTGCTCAGGAGGCCCTGGGCAGCTGATCCTAGGGACGGCCTGAGCAGTGGTCCCAGGGGCAGCCTCTGACAGTTGGTGCCGCTGGCCGCTGGCCCCAGCCCCCTGCCCAAGCAGCACCCTCCTGGCCCCCCCAGCAGCGGTCCTGGGGGTGGCCAGAGCAGCCGCTGCTCAGCAGCCCCCGTCAGCTGGTGCCACTGGCCCCAGGGTGCCCCCCCAGTCAGTGGACCCCCGCAGCAGTGGTCTCCTAGGGAACCCCCCTAAGCAGTGCCTCCCCAGCAATGCCCCCCCCCCAAGATTTAGTCACGGGTATTTATAGTATAAGTCACGGACAAGTCACAGGCCATGAATTTTGTTTCTTGCCCTTGACCTGTCCAGGTCTTTTACTAAAAATACCTGTGACTAAATTGTAGCCTTATTCATCACTGTAGTATCTGAGCATGGAGCAATAGTTTGGTGGCCTGGTAGTCTGTGATCCTGAGCACTCACAATTCTTTTTTATTTCAATGCTCAGCACCTCTGAAAATAAGCCCATATGACTCTCTACTCACCTTGACTTTTATAGGGATTTGTGAATAATTCTGCAGATAGCTATTATTACTATTAACATGATTGACCTGCATAGCTGTGTGCAAATTCCCTACATCTACCCCCTTAACATACTGATGAGAAAATGACAGAACCACTTACTTTGTCCACAAGGGATCCAGTTCAGAACACACCACCAGATGTTAAACATAGTGGCATGATGATATACATGAAGGAAAGTAATTTGACTGTGTTTCTTCCTCAGTACAAAGAAAATAGTGTCCATGAATTCAATTACTTTGGAAAAATAATACCACCACAACACCTTGGCCACCTGTATGAGCAAGAGAAAGAGAAATAAAGGTCTGTCCGTAAAGGGCTAAATTCTGCTACCCTTAATCAGTCCTTGCTCTCACAAAATTCCCACTGAAGTCATTTTCCCATTGATGAAAGATGGCAGGATTTGGCCAAAAGTTTCTTATTGCCTAAGTACACTTAGACCTCTAATCTGTTTTGCATGTAATATAGATTTTTCTGAATAGATGTCAGTTAAAAATACCTTCTGATCTAAACTTCCACAGTAAGGCTTTCTAATTGCTCTTCATCTGTATCAAAAAGTTACAATAGCCTTTTTCTAGGGGGCTTTACAGGCAGATACTGGAGTGGGAAGAATGTGAAGCACAATGAACTAGTGGGATACTTGAACAGCAACCGGCTTGGACTGTTGCTATTGGAATACTTTTTCAAACATGATCTGAAAAAAAAAGACTAAATATTTTAAGTGTTGTAATATACAAGTTCTCAAAAGAGTAATTAAAGTAGGCAGTCAGCATAATCCATTATCAAAGCCCCCTGGACACAATGGAGCAGATCCTCCATAGGGAGGTATGCCAATTAATAATATTTTAATTTTACAGGACCATTAAAGCAGGGTATGGCAGTGAGATTCACAGAGTCTATAAAACAAGGGGGAGCAAAAAAATTTTATAGTAGTAGTATCTCCCAGTGAGGAACAGCAAAAACATCATATAGGTGGGAAAATGTGTCTGAGTGACCCTTGCAAGCCAAAATGTGGAAAGTCCTAGAGAAGGAGAAAGGGGGCCAAAATGGAGGAATGGAGTGAGTCTTGGGGTGAAAAGGAAGAGTGATTAATTATATCAGGTGAGAGAGTTCATGGAGAATTTGGAACAGTAGAAGGACAAAACTTTGAATTTTAAGGTGTGTAATAAGAGTCAAGGCTAGAGATGAGCCGAAGATGCAAAATCTGGATCCAAGCATTCCCGGAGTTCAGGTTGGTTCAGGCACTGGTTTGGACCCATAAGAACCCAAATTTGCTTGGACAATTTCACCATAGGTTTTTAATTAAAGGATTTATGTTTTCCATAGAAAACATTTCCATTTTGTATTGGCATCTGTTCTGATAATTAATGATGCAACGCCAGATGAGCCAGAAATATTGGAAATAAACTTTTGTAAAAGCCTTTCCAGAACAAAAATGTACTTCTCACATGGTTCTCCACCCTATAGAGGGGAATGAGGACACATCCAACCTGGATCAGCACATACATATCCCACTGTGTAACAAACAGAAATAAAAATATTGTTTAAAAAAAATCCTAATGCCTAAAATCTAAATAGGCCAGTGATGCAAGGGAATAGCACCCAAGCCTATAGAGAAATAGACCACAACATCTTTTCGTTACTGAGTTGCTGTTTCTGCCTCACCCGGATATCAGCTTCTCCTGCACTGGCAAGGTTCTGACACTGTAAGTTATAGCCTCCTTCCCAACTGGAGAGAATAAGCTGGAACAAAACAGACAGAAAATCACTCAGCAAAAGTATTCATTCATATTCCTCTGTGCTTCTGCTCACCATTGCAGTGGAAATGGCACAGAATTTGGGCCACTGCCGATTCATCCCACGAACAGATGCTATTAAAATAGTCTATTTCCATATATCAGAATAGGGTTCTGTTCTGGAATTAAAAGGTTAGAAGGTGGTGATGGAAATACACAATGCAACAAACCCGGCCTTTCTCATTTTGCTGGACTTGAAACTTCAAACCTATCATAGATAGGCTGTCATTTCTAACAGTGCTGCTCAACCTGCAGCTCTTTAGGCAGTCATGTGCATCTTTTGTAGAGATCCTATGTTTTGAGTAGACCTGTTCTATCTGACACACGCAGGGCAGCAGGAGAAGTGCTAAACAGATTATTGGTGCAGCCAATATCTTTCCCTGTTCCTCCAAATAAACTGAAAGTGTATTTGGGCTGGGGAAGGAAGGAGAGAATATATGTTTTCCCATATCATTTATTTACATATATAATCTCCCAGGAGACGAGAGTACATATTGTACTAATGAAGTGGCAAAGAGACTTAAAGTAATTCCATAGGAGTATCCTGATGCTGCATTAAAGCGTCACGTGAATACATGATGGGTTAACACCATGCAACGCTACAAAACAAATTCAGCAATGCAAAGGGTATCGCTGTGATTATTTTGTGGGTCTCTGGAAGTCCACGCAGGGGAAAGTAAGCACAGCTCTTCCAGAATCAAAGACCAATGGGGGTGACTAGACAAATCCACACAGGCTGTAACACCTCCAGGGAGGTACAGCCACCTGTAGAGGCTTGCATGTACTGGTTCAAACTGGATTCTCCAGAGACTATCAAACAAAGGACTTTGGGATAAATAGCCTGAATTTAAACTGATTTAAGGCCTTCTTTCTGTTCCAGAAAATGGTCAGAACCACCTGTCAAAAGGAGGGGGTCCAATTCTTGTGGAAGGATTAGAAGGACTGTCACTGACCAGAGCCCTTGTTAGATTTACTGGGGTGATCTCTGTTAAGCTTATTAGCATGCATGTAGGGTCTTCTATTCTTACTATGTTTGCTCTGTAAAACTTTCATCTTAAGAATAAATGTACTTGTGTGGTAATTTATAACTGTGAGCAACTGTGCTGTTTATAGCCTCTGAGGAGAAAGCAAAGTGCAAACACACAAACATGTTTAGGTGGTTTGGCTTGCTGGGGAACTCGCAGTGTTGGCAAGGAACTATGCAGTCTGGAAAAACCTTGCTCAGTGGAGAGAGAGTCTTGGGTCTGAATCCAAGAGAGGTGATGGCTGAGGAGCCAGAAACCTAGAAAGGGTGTCCTTACTGTACTGCAGAGGGGGGATACCGGTGTGGTTGCCCTGACTTGTGACACAGTCTACAAAATCTGGCCCTTGGAAAAGCATCTCTGGTTTTATTTATATATGTATTTGGAGGAGGGGAGGAAGGATGAGAAAAAAACAGTAGCTTGTCTCCTAAAGGATTGTTTTTCTTCTTTCTGAAGAGCGAGCTGAGGTAAAGTCTGTGTCTTGATGCATGTTGCCATTTACTGAAGGTCATCTCTGCCTTTGATCAGCTTTAGGTGCTGTTCAGGAACCACCGTTCCTGTACTCTAGTAGGTAGTGCAATGACAAGAACTGCTGAGTACTGTATTGACTTTTGCTGCCACACCTGACCTTGACATGCCCCATGAGAAACCCTCTACTCAATGATTGCCAGTCTCTCTTTTCCCCACCACAGAAGGCTTAAGACAATGTTTCCTACAGTGTGTATACATACAAGTGTATCATACTTATTAAACAGAAATACACATACTGTGCAGCAAACCTACAGTGGTTTCATAGTTTACAAATTAGTTTGCCATTGAAGTTTAAATAGCTATTCTATCTGCAACCCAAAGGTTGTCTGTGGATGAAATCATTGCTATTCCCATTGGACATTCAAGCAACTGTGACTTAATGTCGTCTTCAATCAATATGCAAAGAAACAAGATATCTCAACCTTTTAGCTGTACTGTTCCATGATGTTCAGTCAGAACAGATCTTTGTGTGGAGAGTGAGAATGGGTCACTTAACATCCTTCTGTAAAGAGTTGTTAGTTTGTGAAAATGTCCTTTTAAATTGTTTGTTTCATCATAACGCGACCATTTATGCATGAGAAATGCAAGTGGCTCGTTCTGTGTACCTTACAGGGGGTTTAAAAAATACTGGAAAACATAAGGGGAAAAAGAGATGTCTTCATTCTCTGGCAAACCCTTCATTTACATTTCTTGGCTCTGCAGGCCAGTGTTCTGTATGCTACAGTTTATCCCTGAAGCAGAATAGGTGGAGCCCCAAGTTCTTCTACAAGGTACTGTTATTTCCAGTACAGAACTGTAAAAATGCCTAATTGAAGAAAACAAACCTTAGACCTTACACTACGTTCAGCTTCTATCTGAGAATCTAAGTTCACAACAGCTCCGGAAGGCAGATGATGAAATAGACCAAAAGGGAGATTAGTTCCTTGATTTTCAGAGGTGGCAACGAAAGACATTGGCTTAGGATAGATGGAAATGTCTTTCTTTAGTCGCAGGACCCAACAGCTAAGCAGCTTGCTACTTTTTCCCCAATTAAAGCATTTCTGCTTTAACTCAAGTGATCGCAGCTTGTCCTCCTTAAGCCACAGGTTTCATCCTCATTGTCCGCTGTGTCTGTGGTCACAGTTATGAGGTCACATTTCATTATCCTGAGTCCCTGCAGGTCCCATTGATTTCACCTCTGAAAATCTGTCCACAAATGACTTGTCTATGGTCAGAGGGAAGTCTGTGGCAGAGCATGGAATGGAACTCAAATTGATTGACTTCTGGTCCTTGGCTTAGCCACAAGCAAGCCCATCTTTTCACCTGAAAAAGAGAAAAGCACTCTCTACTGCTTTGGTTCAGGCAAACTGAACTTTTAAATCTCTTAAGGATACTCTCAGCTGTCTTAGTTCACACTTTTAGGATATTTTATTTTAAAGAGAGAGAATCGCTTTCTAAAATTATTATAAAATTTATTGAAATATCTTAATGACTTGTCAGTGAAACCAGAGTGTCCCCTGCTCCACCGACACCTTTTTGAGTTAACTAAAGCCTCCAGCAGAGTTTGCAACCCAGGCAGTGCCACCTTATGCTTTGGCTGTGAAACTCAGAGAGGGGAACTAATCCAGTTGCGTTGTTCAAACTGAGTGAAGTTCAAATGTAAACCAGTGCCATTAATAGTGAAAACTAAATTAGAATTATTTCAGTTTTAATATATCTAAAGCACTGGCAAATAGAATAGGACATATTTTTTTATAAATACATATGAAAAGAAGTCTCATGCTGTCCCTTTAATTTTAAAATGGCTGTAGGCACCTGACAAAACAAGCCTTAGAGCATCTGCGGTGCTGCAAGGATGGGTGTTAGAGAAGTGGATTTATGAAGTGACAATAATTAAATACTTTTCCAGGTCAGTATTGTGTTTAAAAAAAAGGGGGGGGGGCGGCGGCGGGAGAGAAGATTTCCCCCGCTCCTTTAGAACAGTCCAAATACCACTGGTTTTGTTTACAATGTGTGCTTCTGGTCACTAAAACTGGCAGAATGGGACCATTGCCTAGAATATTCATTTGGAGAACTCTTTGCAAATGCCTGGTGCAGCTGAGGTCACACAACATGCTCTGCCAAAGAGCTTCAGTTCCCATTTCTTGCATTCTACCATGAACCTCCAGGATTTGTGTTCTCTGGCCTGTGTGTACTCACTTCCTCTCCTGTGGAAGAGAGGGTGGAAAAAGACCCCCAGGTCTCAACAGGTTTATTCAACCTGTGGCTTTGCATTTCCCCCTTAAAGTGGAGGGGCTGGCGGCACCATAGAAAAAGCAGGGGCATTTTCAGCACAGCTGTGATTGGGCCTCGATCTGTGGGAAAACTAATACCAGTAGAAGACCTTTGACCCACCCTCTACTGCAGCGTTCCTCTCTCCCATCACAGCACTCTGCCCTGGCATGCTGCTACTGGCTGGCTTTCCACCACCTTCCTGATCCCACCCCCTCCTGGATTTTGTGCTAAACAGTACAGGGGGAGTTGCAATACAAAATGGATAGTAAATTAGAGTCCTCTGAACAGAGAATTTACTGCACTGAACGGAGGTTCCCTAACTCACCAATCGTCCCCCCTGCTACGCATCACTTTGACCATGCAGAGCTGAGCTCCCCTGTGGCATTTGGCAGAGGCAATTACTTGGTGCGGGAGGGATGCTAGTGCCTAGTTGCCTTTCTGTCCAGCCTCTCTCAATGCCCTTCCTAACAGTTTCCCATAGCTTTGCCTTTCTCTGCAAAGCAGAGGGGAGCATAGGAGCCTGAATGGGTACTTCCGTTTTTTGTATAGGCAAGAAAGTCTTACTAACAAGCTTTCTTAGATCAGCTGATTAGTCATTACCTTGTCATTTCAGACATGCTGGAAGAACCTCAGTTTGTCATCTTGCCATTGACTGGCAACAGATACAGAACTGGAGTAATAGGATCTCATTTGAGCAAAGCATTTTGAATAGGATATCGCTTTACTGACGATGACATTAGGAGTTCCAGTAAGGAATGTCTTCGGCTGGGTCAAATAAATGCAACCAGTTTTGCTAAAAGCTTCAACCACTAATATTGCTAATGAAAACAAGAAGGAAGGAAGCATTGCTATTGCTCATAATAGTAGTTTTTCTCTGCCTCTCCCTCCCCCAGCTCCTAAAATAGTGGGATCTTGCAACTAGAGTCAGAGGGTGGCCAACCAGGATCCAGTTGCAAGATTTGGCCCGAAGATAAAGCTGCAAAGGGAAGAAAGCTCCTACTGCTGCTTACATTCTTTCCCCACTTAGTTCTTCTGCTGCGTCTCCCAGTTGCTCTATTCAGACTCTGTGCAGTTTTTTCATCAGCAGATCTTTTTGTTATAATTATGCCACTTTGGTAATGCCTATGTAGCCAACTCTTGTGACTTTTTTATCATGAATCTTGCATTATTTGAGGTTTACTTAAATCCCCGCCTCCTGGAGACAAGTGAGAATGTGACAGTCTCAGCTTTTGTCAAATAAAAAAAAAAGTAAAAGTAAATTTCTAGCCTTGTTGATGGTAGAGAAAATCTTGCAAATGTGACTCTAGTGGCTCAGAAACCACTAGGGAAAGACAAAGAACCCAAGAGTTAATTTAAAAAAAAACCCTCATGATTGTTTGGGACCTACCTCATGATTTTTGAACTTTTGGCATTGATACTGTGAATCCCCACAGTTCCTAGAGGGCAAAGGGAAAGAGGGCCCTATTTCTTACTGGGCTCAGATTCAAAACCCCTCTAATATTCTGCACTATGCAGTAAGATTGTCATTCTTCATGTTCTCAGGGGCTTTTATTTGCTCTTACTGTTCCTTCTTGCAGAATTCACCATATTATCAGTTTTCTAGATTAGTGGTTCTCAACCAGGGGTATGTGTACCCCAGGGGGTATGTAGAGGCCTTCCGGGGCTACATTAACTCATCTTGATATTTGCCTAGTGTTACAGCAGGCTACATAAAAGGCACTAGCAAAGTCAGTACAAACTAAAATGTCATACAGACAAAATGAGAAAAGAAGCAATATTTCAGTAATAGTGTGCTGTGACACTTTTTTGTATTTTTGTCTGATTTTGTAAGCAAGTAGTTTTTAAGTGACGTGAAACTTGGTATGCAAAACAAATCAGACTCCTGAAAGGGGCACAGTAGTCTGGAAAGATTGAGAACCCCTGTTCTAGATCATATCATATGCTCTTGTCTCTCCAGCTGTTTGGTTCTGGCCTAAAGTTTCAACATAGCATCACCAAGCAATCTTCCCACCCCCAAGTCCAATTTCAGCTGCACTGTCCATGTCACCCAGGTCAGCCTTTTTTAATAGCCAGCAGCTTGGAGTGAAAATTGGTTGTGAGTGCCTTAATCTCTGTTAAAAACTTTGTCATTTTAGCTTTGGTAGCAGTGATGATCTCTTCATTCTGCTTTTAGGTTGCCTGCCTGCCATCTTGTCTCCTTCAGGGAATGGACAAGAAGCCTCCTCAGCTATGGACTGTCATTCTGCTTTGTGACATAGTTTTTAAGACTGGGACTCCTTTTGGGGAGTACCTAATGGATCCTTTCTGGATATTTTAAAAGTTTGTATGGTGGGTGAGGGGGATGTGGGCTGAATCTGCAGCTGCCCACGCAGAGTTGGGGGTTCAATTAACCCTCCCACCCAGCGTTATATTTATTTGACTTATCTTATGTGCCTCGCTATCCTCCTATGTGATGTGCCCAATGTTACAAAGTGAGTCAGCAGCAGACCAGGTGTCCTCACTACACCACTAGATCTAATCCTTTCCTTCCTGTGCAGCTGAGGCCACACATTAATATTACTCCTGCCTGTTTAAAAAGAGTAATTGTGTTGTTACAGTTCAAAGTTAGGTCTGTCAGTACAGGCTCACTGTTGAGGCAGATCAAGCCATGCTGGAGACTGATGCTGAAATTTCTCCACTGGCTGAATGCTAGAATAAGCAACAAAGTAACTACTGGAGTTTAATACATCATCGGATCCCCCTTGATGGGATTACAGCCACATAATCACAACTTTCTCGTGCACTATCCTCTAATACTAGATTAGAAGAGAGAGAATCACATGTTAATTACTGAACTACAATACTTGTGATTTTTATATGGACTTTAACACTGGATTTCTGGACCGAAACAGTTGCTTTTAACTGTGAAAGTAAGAAGTGGAACACCTTGCAAGCCTCCCATGTGTGGCTTCGTAAGCACATGTCCAACAGCCATAGATTCATAGATATTAAGGTCAGAAGGGACCATTATGATTATCTAGTCTTACCTCCTGCACAATCCAGGCCACAGAATCTCACCCACCCACTCCTGCGATAAACCTCTCACCTATGTCTGAGCTACTGAAGTCCTCAAATCATGGTTTAAAGACAGGTTGCTTCCCCTGGGCCAGAACATAAGGAGAGGAGAGAGGCATTGCATCCAAGCACAATAATTACTGAGCCTCCCATCAGATGGATTCCCCATTGACTACTGACTCCAGATTCCATCTCCAGCACAAGTTTTCTTGTTTTCCTTGCTACAGCCCCTCTAAAAGCCCAGGCTCCTGCAGCATGTTCTCAGCTGTGATTATGAGCTAGGACAGATGTTGGATTTGGCATTTACACTGGGGACAAAAGGACATCTCAGTTTAATTTAAGATTACTTTAGCACCATTCGGCTTCCTCTGAAAAGGAGCATTATGCATATTTATATATATATATTTTACTTTTTAAAAAAAGTCATTAGGAAACCCATGGGGGGGGGGGAAGAGTACTGGGGAAAGTGAACAGGGATAGAGAGAAAAAAGGTCTAGCAGGAGAGGGATAGGAAGAAACAAAAAGTGGAGGAGAAAAGGGAAGGGAGTCTGGGAAGAAGGGGGTGAGAAAAAGCAAAAGGTGATGGGGCGGGGGGAGAGAAGCAGATAGAACAAAGGAAAGAGAAGAATAAGAAAATAAAGAAGCAGGGAGACAAGAAACCCTCCCTGCCCAAAGCAGCAGCTCATGTCAGTTATCAACAGGAAGTGCTGCTGCCAGCTAGTCTGATCCAAATGATGGGATCCTGCGTGTGAGGAGAGTCAGGACTCTAATGAATATAACTGTCATTCTTCATTGAGGCAAGAGGACGCTGTCACTTTCCCTGGAGTGCTAGCTCCCCCAGGCTGAGCTAGCTGGTGTCACCACACTGTCTCTAATTCCAGGTCTGGATTAAGCAGTCACAGAAGAGTGCTGTCTATTGTGACAAAGTTCCTGCTCTACCTTGGTGGGTCTTGCACTTATTGGTGGATTTGCTCGCCTTGGAACTTCACAGCAGCCCTCAGCTTGGCTGTTTTTCTGAATTCACAGTCCAGGTCGACTCCTCCTGTGTCTGACCAGGAGTTGGGAGGATTTGGGGGGAACCCGGGCCTGCCCTCTACTCCGGGTTCCAGCCCAGGGCCCTGTGGAATACAGCTGTCTAGAGTGCCTCCTGGAACAGCTGTGTGACAGCTACAACTCCCTGGGCTACTTCCCTATGGCCTCCTCCCAACACCTTCTTTATCCTCACCACAGGACCTTCCTCCTGGTGTCTGATAATGCTTGTACACCTCAGTCCTCCAACAGTCCGCGTTCTCACTCTCAGCTCCTAGAGCCTCCTGCTCCCAGCTCCTCACACGCACACCACAAATGGAAGTGACCTCCTTTTTAAAACCCAGGTGCCCTGATTAACCTTCTTTAATTGATTCTAGCAGCTTCTTGATTGGCTGCAGGTGTTCTAATTAGCCTGTCTTAATTGTCTCCAGAAGGTTCCTGCAGCATGGAACCTTCCCTGTTACCTTACCCAAGGAAAAGGACCTACTTAGCCTGGGGCTAATATATTGTTACTCTCCTCTACCCATCTGGCCCGACCCTGTCACATATCCCCCTGCTCTGCTCAACACTACGGGGTTGGGCAACTTGGGACATCGGGCAGTGTACTCGTGACAAGCCATCTGCATTGCCATGGTGGCTTCCAGCCCAGTGTTGTATGGTGAATTGGAAAGGTTGTAGGGACAGGAACCATCTGGTCACTCTTGCGTTCTTCTCTTTATTTCGCTGCATCCACAGGAGGGGTGCATGGTCGGTCACAAAGGTAAACTGTCGTCCCGGAAGGTAATAACATAGTGTTTCCATGGACCATTTCACAGCTAGACGATCTCTTTCAACCACGGCATACTTCTGCTCTCTCTGGAGGAGTTTCCTGCTGAGGTAGAGGACTGGGTGTTCTTCATCTCCAACCATCTGCGATAGGACCACTCCCAATCCTACTTCAGTTGCATCTGTTTATAAAATGAATTCTTTGTTGAAGTCTGGGGCTATAAGCACAGGGTTACTGCAGAGGGCTGTCTGTAGATCCATGAATGCTTTCTCTGTGGCATCTGTCCACTTCACCATGTCTGGACCCTGGGCTTTTTTCAGGTCTGTCAGGGGACTTGCTCTGGTAGCAAAATGGGGAATAAATCATCGGTAGTACCCCACCACACCCAGGAATGCCCAGACTTGCTTTTTCCGATTTGGCCAAGGCCAATTTTGGATAGCCTCTAGTTTATTTAGTTGGGGCTTGACCATGCCCCTTCCTACAATGTAGCCAAAGTATTTAGCCTCAACTAGCCCTATAGCACACTTGGCTGGGTTGGCTGTGAGGCCAGCCTGTCTTAGCATGTCCAGAACCGCTTCCACCTTTCCTAAGTGGGTTTCCCAGTCGGGGGTGTGAATAATCATATCATCCAGGTATGCCGCTGCATAACTGGTATGGGGCCGAAGGAGCTTGTCCATAAGACGCTGGAAGGTGACAGGTGCCCCATGCAGTCCAAAAGGAAGAACAGTGTATTGAAACAGACCCTCTGGTGTAGAGAATGCCATCTTTTCTTTTGCATCTGTCAAGGTTCCTCCCCCACTCTGAACTCTAGGGTACAGATGTGGGGACCTGCATGAAAAACCTCCTAAGCTTATCTTTACCAGCTTAGGTCAAAACTTCCCCAAGGTACAAAATATTCCACCCGTCGTCCTTGGATTGGCCGCTACCACCACCAAACTAATACTGGTTACTGGGGAAGAGCTGTTTGGACACGTCTTTCCCCCCAAAATACTTCCCAAAACCTTGCACCCCACTTCCTGGACAAGGTTTGGTAAAAAGCCTCACCAATTTGCCTAGGTGACTACAGACCCAGACCCTTGGATCTTAAGAACAATGAACAATTCTCCCCAACACTTGCACCCCCCCTTTCCTGGGAAATGTTGGATAAAAAGCCTCACCAATTTGCATAGGTGACTACAGACCCAAACCCTTGGATCCGAGAACAATGAAAAAGCATTCAGTTTTCTTAGAAAAAGACTTTTAATAAAAATAGAAGTAAATAGAAATAAAGAAATCCCCTTGTAAAATCAGGATGGTAGATACCTTACAGGGTAATTAGATTCAAAACATAGAGAACCCCTCTAGGCAAAAGCTTAAGTTACAAAAAAGATACACAGAAATAGTTATTCTATTCAGCACAGTTCTTTTCTCAGCCATTTAAAGAAATCATAATCTAACACGTACCTAGCTAGATTACTTACTAAAAGTTCTAAGACTCCATTCCTGGTCTATCCCCGGCAAAGATAGAATATAGACAGACCCACAGACCCTTTGTTTCTCTCCCTCCTCCCAGCTTTTGAAAGTATCTTGTCTCCTCATTGGTCATTTTGGTCAGGTGCCAGCGAGGTTACCTTTAGCTTCTTAACCCTTTACAGGTGAGAGGAGCTTTTCCCTGGCCAGGAGGGATTTCAAAGGGGTTTACCCTTCCCTTTATATTTATGACAGCATCTTTGGCAAGGGGAATCTGCCAGTATCCCTTTTGTTAAATCAAGGGTGGTCAAAAATCGGGCATTGCCCAGGCAGTCAACTAACCCATCGATATGGGGTATGCATCAAATTTGGATCTCTCATTCAGCCGGCGAAAGCCATTACAAAACCTAGTGGTGCCATCGGGTTTGGGCACCAACACAATCAGGCTTGACCACTGACTGTGGGACTCTTTGATGACTCCCAGCTCCCACATCCTTTTTACCTCTGCTTTGATCTCCTCCCTTTTTGCTGCTGGGACCCAATAGGGCCTTAAAGTTACCTTTGCCCCAGGGTCTGTGATAACGTGGTGATATGCTTCAGTGTTTTGGTTGAAAACACGTCCTGGTATCGGTTGATCATCTCAGTTACCTCCTTCTTCTGGTTTGGTGTCAGATCAGTGGATATCCTGATCTGCTCCTACATATTATTTCCCTGGATCGGGGTCTCTTGGGCTACACACACCTCTCGTTGGTGCCAAGGCTTTAAGAGGTTAATGTGATAAATTTGTTCTTGTTTCTGGCGTCCTGGCTGCCGCACCTTGTAGGTTACTTCCCCCACGGGTTCAACCACCTCATAGGGCCCCTGCCATTGGGCCAAAAGCTTGCTTTCTGCCGTGGGTACCAACACCATCACCCGATCCCCTGGTTAGAACTGTCAGACTTTTGCCTGGCGATTGTAATGGGTTCGCTGGGCCTCCTGCGCCTTTTCCAAATGTTCCCGTACAATAGGGGTGACCCGAGCTATCCGTTCTCGCATCTGCAACACATGGTCAATTATATTTCTCCCCTCATTGGGTTCCTCTTCCCAGATTTCTTTTGCAATATCTAGTATGCCACAGGCATGGCGTCCGTATAATAATTCAAAGGGGAAAAACCCAGTTGAGGCCTGAGGTACCTCCCGGATTGCAGACATAAGGTAGGGTAGTAGGGTGTCCCAATCCTTCTCGTCTCAACTTACCACTTTCCTTATCCTTGCCTTGAGGGTTCGATTAAAACTTTCTACCAGCCCATCGGTCTCCGGATGATAGACTGAAGTTCTCAGGGTATGTATATGGAGCAGCGTGTGGAGCAGGTCCTTATTAGCTTCAACATAAATGGGGTACCTTGGTCTGTTAATATTTCCTTTGGTAGCCCCACTCGGGCAAAGATCCCCACCAACTCTTTAGCTATCATTTTAGAGGCCGTGTTCCGCAGGACGACGGCTTTTGGGTAGCGAGTAGCATAATCCAGAATGACAGGTATATATTGGTGGCCCCGGGCTGTCTTCTCCAGGGGTCCCACTAGATCCATGGCTATTTGCTCGAAGGGGACCTCTATGATGGGAAGGGGTACTAAAGGTGCCCTCAAGTGGGGACGGGGACTGTGCAGCTGACACTCCGGGCAGGACGCATAGTACCTCTGCACTTCTTCAGGTACTCCAGGCCAGAAGAATCGTCTCAGAACCTGTGCCAGGGTCTTCTCTACCCCCAAATGCCCCCCAAAAAGATGACTATGGGCCAGACTTAGTACAGCATTGTGGTGTTTTTGAGGTAGTAGGATCTGCTGTACCTTCTGCCCCTGTACTGGTGCAACCCAGTATAAGAGATTCTTCTTCATTATGAAGTAGGGTCCTGGTCCCTGGGTTTTCCCTTCCACGGGGACCCCATCTATTTTGGTCACCTCCTTCCTAATGTTGTCGTACCTTGGGTCTTCTGCCTAGTCCCGTCCAAAATTTCCTCTCCTGGGGCTAATCTGCCCAAGATCTAGGGGGCCAGTCTCTGTTGCCTCTACTGGTTCGGAGGCATTAGGGTGTGGGTCCGACTCGGGTGCTTCTCCCTCCTGGGTGGCCTCTTTTTCAGCTGCTCGGGTCCACCTACCTACGAGAGCAACCCTCTGGCTTTGGGCAAGTATTCGGGTTCCCAAGGCCTTAGCTGCCCTTCTTTCCCTTTTCGTCTTTCTACGCTGTCTGGGAGTGAAGAACAAATTTGGGGATAGTTCAGAGAAGGTTTGGGGTTGACAGTCTACTGTGGATGCCTCACTACTTTCAGGGCTTCCCCCTTTCTCCAATTCCCCTACCGGGAGTAAGTCTCCAAATCCTGGGAAGTCTCTCCCTATGAGCACCGGGTATGGGAGTTTAGGGACTACACCTGCTGCTACCTCAGTAGTGTTCCCCTGAATCTCGATTTTTACTGGGATGGTGGGGTAATAACCAACTGTCCCATGGATGCATGTTATCCCCGTACGCTTAGCCCACAGCAGCTGACTACGCTTCAGGAGCTTCCCCAAGACAAGCGTGATAGCACTCCTCGAATCAACTAGTGCTGTGGTCTCCATCCCATTTAGCTTCACTGGTCTAGTGTACATATGTGGGGTTAGTGAGACCCCCACAAGGTGGATTAGGGAGCATGGGTCTGCCCAGTTCCCCAGGTTACACTGCATAGGCTCCTCTGCATTGGGACACTGTGCAGCTATGTGTCCCCACTCCCTGCAGGCGTAACACCTGTATGGAGCTCTAGGCATTCCCCAGTCTCTTGGTTTGGGTAGTCTAACATCACGATCCTCTTCCCCCTCAGTGCTCCGACTCTTTGTGGCTACTGGTGGGCCTTCAGCCCCTCTCTCTTTCCACCTGGGCTCTCCTGGTGGCCCAGTCACCCGAGCTCTAGGGCTTGGTGCTGCTAGTTTAACTCAGGGTGCTTCTTCCTTAACTGGTCAGGTCAGCTCCCTCACTGTCCTTCGCCTTTCTACCAGCGTGACAACCTCGTCGTAAGTGGAGGGTTCGTTCTGGCTTACCCAGGCGCAAAGGTCTGGCGGTAGTCCTCTCATGTACCGGTCGATGACCAGAACCTCTAGTATTTCCTCTGGACTCTGGGACTCAGTTCGTAACCACTTTCGTGCGAGATGGATGAGGTCATATAATTGGGACGGCGAGGTTTTGTTTTCCTGGTACCTCCACTCATGATATCACTGGGCCCGCACTGTGGTCATTACCCCAGATCTGGCCAGGATCTCTGCTTTCAGCTGGGGGTAGTCTGCTGCAGCCTCTTCAGGCAAATCATAGCAGGCCTTTTGGGCCTCCCCACACAGGAATAGAGCGAGGATGCCAGACCACTGTTCTCGGGGCCAAGCCTCCCGCAGGGCTGTCCTCTCAAAGGCCAGGAGGTATACCTCTACATCATCCTCCTGCATCATTTTCTGCAGCCAATTGCTGGCCCGCATGATCTGTGTCTCATCATGGCCGTGGTTCAGCTCTGTAAGGGCCTTTACCTGGTTTACCAGTTCCCGCAACATAGCCCGGTCTTGAGCAGCCTGGTCCATCAGCAGGCGATTAGTCTCTTGCTGCAGCCGCACTGCCTCCTGTTGGGCGGCTGCCTGGACATGAGTAGCCTCCTGCTGGGCAGCCATGGCTTGTATCAGTGCTTGCAGTACCTCCTCCATTGTGGTGAAAAAAAATAAAAATAGATCCTCTTCCCTCTTTTTTTTTTCCCCCCCCCCCCTTCAAACACCCTCCTTCTTCCACCGCACTGTAGACACCAGATCCCACTTCCGACACCAGTTGTGACAAAGTTCCTGCTCTACCTTGGTGGGTCTTGCGCTTATTGGCGGATTTACTCGCCTTGGAGCTTCACGGCAGCCCTCAGCTTGGCTGTTTTTCTGAATTCACAGTCCAGGTCGACTCCTCCTGTGTCTGACCAGGAGTTGGGAGGTTTGGGGGGAACCCGGGCCCGCCCTCTACTCCGGGTTCGAGCCCAGGGCCCTGTGGAATGCAGCTGTCTAGTGTGCCTCCTGGAATAGCTGTGCGACAGCTACAACTCCCTGGGCTACTTCCTCACGGCCTCCTCCCAACACCTTCTTTATCCTCACCACAGGACCTTCCTCCTGGTGTCTGATAATGCTTGTACTCCTCAGTCCTCCAACAGTCCGCATTCTCACTCTCAGCTCCTAGTGCCCCTTGCTCCCAGCTCCTCACATGCACACCGCAAATGGAAGTGAGCTCCTTTTTAAAACCCAGGTGCCCTGATTAGCCTTCCTTAATTGATTCTAGCAGCTTCTTGATTGGCTGCAGGTGTTCTAATCAGCCTGTCTTAATTGTCTCCAGAAGGTTCCTGATTGTTCTGGAACCTTCCCTGTTACCTTACCCAAGGAAAAGGACCTACTTAGCCTGGGGCTAATATATCTGCCTTCTGTTACTCTCCTATAGCCATCTGGCCCGACCCTGTCACACTATACAATTGGATCTAGCAGGTAAGGTCTGAATTATCTCAGTAGGAGTACACAGGGTCTCCAGGAGGTTCATACTCAGGTTGCTAGCCAGGGCTAAAGCTTGTGGTGCTGCATCATGTTACCATGCTAGCTAGATTAAAGCTAGCAGGGGTATGCCTATCCATACTATAGCCACACTGTATGCAGACATACTATAAGGTAGGAAAGTGAC
The DNA here is from genome assembly GCF_965152235.1 of Eretmochelys imbricata. Lineage (NCBI taxonomy): Eukaryota > Metazoa > Chordata > Testudines > Cheloniidae > Eretmochelys > Eretmochelys imbricata. The sequence continues at coordinate 113,974,556 of NC_135573.1, read as the reverse complement.
AGCTAGCATATGCTGGCTCTTTGGTGAGGAAATATCTGTTTTTCTTGTCTTCTGAACAGTAGTTTCTCATATTGGTTGTGAATACATTTTAAAAAAAACATTTTTTTTTGTGTGGTTCCTGAACAAAGAGAGAGCTCAGATGGTGTAGCCATCAGCTGATCAAAAACTACAGGAAAAATAGTTCAAAATGAGATATGTATTGTTCAACATTAATCAACACTCTTGTGAGCAGTGCCTGTATACAGGGACTTGAGACTGACTGGGCATGGAGACTGAACTACCTTCCAACCCTGAGACATAGCATCATCAGGATGAGGTTGAGACCTGCTGGTGGAGCATGGAGGGAAGCTTGCATTTTACTAATAAGCCTCTTCAGTAGATAAACAGGGAAAAGACCTTTAATCCCTCTTTTGTGATTAAGTAAATCATGAACAAAAAATGTATTTTACGGTCTTGGATATGCTTTGTGGGTGCAAAATTTACTTGTACAACACCTGCAGACTTGTGTAATAAAATCCCTGCATGTCTAGATGCAAATTTACCCTATGCTATCCATGGAAGTGTGTCTATGTAGGTTGCCTATTTTTAGACGAGTCTCAAAGAATCACACTATAATCCAAGGTTTTACATAGGCAGCTGAGAAGCAGTGCAGTCAGGACTTAAAGATTGCTGCTCATGTGTCCTGAAGACCTCAAATACTCTATTGTCAGGAGAGCTGCAAACTATCTAGGGAGGCAACACTGTGGATCAGCCTCGGACTGGGGGACATGGATTCCTGAGTTCTAATTCCAGCACTGTCACTCACTGACTGTCTGGCCTTGACAAGTCACATAACCTTGCTGTACCTCAGTTTCCCCCCATTTAAAATGGGTTAATATTGCCTTAACTAAAACGGGGGGTGGAATGAGGATTAGTTAGCTGATGTTTGCAAGTAACCTTGAAGATGTAAAGTGCTTATATGAATGTTTACATCTTCATGGTTATAGGAGCTATTCAGAGTAGCAGATCTTACATGCAACTCTCTGGTACTGGTAAAGTAATAGCAATTCTGCATTTGAAAAGCTAATTGTATTTGATTTAATATCAAATCTGTCCTTGGATACCTGATATAATTCCCACTGAAATCAATAAGAGCTGGTCTGTAAATCTGAGCATTGCCTTATTGAGGAAAGGGGTAAATATCATGCTCTACCTAAAATATGGAGCTCAAAAGGTCAGTAAAAAAGACACAACCCATTTAATTTATTTCACATGGGACTGCGAGAGAGAGAGAAATAAGGATGGCATGTTCAGCTAGTACAACGGCTACTGAAATCAGTAAAGTCAGCCTCTGAGATCTCCTGACTCAGCTCAAGAAAGAACAGCCCGAGAAAGGAACCGTAACCATGCAGGGTTCTCGCCCCGATAGAAACATTCGCATGTCGTTGTTTTGTGTTGTGTCCTCAGTGACCTTTCACTCACTATGGGAAATGATTTTAAATGCAGAACTTTGATTTTTTTTCCAAATTACAAAAGATTGCTCGATTGGCTTTCTCCAGGTTCCCTCCTCCCTTTCCTGCTGCTTCTCCTCTTACAAGACTGAATAAGGCCTTTCTGCATTAATTAAATGAGAAATTAGCAGCAGCTATGCTTAGCACACCTAGTAAGCTTTCAGTTTATGTGAGCCCTGGACTCAGGCACAACTGAGATACAGATCTCTCTTGGCCAGGTGTTATTACCCACCTCACTACTCCCCACCTATGTGTTAATCTGTCCTGTATCATTTAATGGAAAAGGGCAACTTTTCATAGGGTTTTTTTAAACCATCCTGTAGAACTTAATAAAGACATCTAGACCTTTGCTATAGAATTTTATAGGATGCTTGGGGGTTAAAACCGTCAAATACTCACAACTTCAATTAAAGACAATAGCAGCTGTAGCTGCTCAGCACTTCTGACAATCAGACCCCTATTGGATATTAGCCTCCTCCAAATTCTATAGGACTGTCAATAACTTTTGTACAGCCCCATTAATTTTATCCCTATTAAATTATATAGGACTCTTCCATAAGGCTCTGATCTTCTTCTAAAGTTCCAAGTACTATCAACTCCCACTTCAGTCAGTAGTGCTCAGCAGCTTGCAAGATTGGGTCCTCGCACAAAGAATTGCAGTCATGTAATGCATACTGGAATTTTCCTTTTTGTGACAATGGGACCTCCATTTCCCTTTCCTCAGACCACTCTAGAGTCCGTGAAAGCTGCTTTGGTCACCTGCTGTGGGGAAGGGATGGCCTCTCATTACTAATAAAAGAAAAGGAGTATTTGTGGCACCTTAGAGACTAACCAATTTATTTGCGCATAAGCTTTTGTGAGCTACAGCTCACTTCATCGGATGCATAAAGTGGAAAATGCAGTGAGGATGTTTTATACACACAGACCATGAAAAAATGGGTGTTTATCACTTCAAAAGGTTTTCTCTCCCCCACCCCACTCTCCTGCTGGTAATAGCTTATCTAAAGCAATCACTCTCCTTACAATGTGTATGATAAACACCCATTTTTCATGATCTGTGTGTATAAAACATCCTCACTGCATTTTCCACTTTATGCATCCAATGAAGTGAGCTGTAGCTCATGAAAGCTTATGCTCAAATAAATTGGTTAGTCTCTAAGGTGCCACAAGTCCTCCTCTTCTTTTTGCGAATTCAGACTAGCACGGCTGCTACTCCGAAACCTACTAATAAAAGGTTTCACCTATTTCAGGCTCAGTGCACTTCCACAGAGATCCGAATTCTGATCTCTAGAACTGTGCTTTCACTAAAGTGCCAGGAGAGCCTGCATGGGGTCTTTTATACACTAAAACCTCACAGATTTGCCCTCTTCTTAACTTTCTGTATTAAAAATGCTGTCCCCTGCCCCGCTGCTCAGCAAAGATTTAACAGGCTAGGTGGAGTAGAGGCCTCTTTATTCTTGCAAAATTTACTTCAGCACGTTTTGAAGCAAATAATTAAAATTTCAGCTACCAAAATAAATGAACAAAATATATTTTGTGATGCAGTGTCCCTTTTTTGTTTTTATTTATCTTGTTCACTATTGTGCCAAATTCAAATATTTTAATGGGTTATCTGCTCATTAGTACCAATTTGTGAGGTGTCATCGTAATTCCAAAGTTTGCTTGCAAAGACCAACACAATCCAACTAATAAGGCTTATGACTTGACTGCAATATCGTGATTGTTCTGTCTCCGCTCTGCCTCTATTGGGTAAAGTAACTGAAAAAAGTGGTTAGGAGGCAACTCCTGGTGCTATTGGGAATCCTCAGTTTGTCTTTATACCTGTCAATCTGGGTTCAAGCTTGTCTGTAATACTGAACCTGCTGGTTGATGACCTCCTTCTAGAGAGGGTGCTCATAGGCTGCTTTTAGCTATACTGGCAACCTTTTATCTTGACTTAATTGTGAAAACTGGCAAGACGTGATAGGCTTGCTCAGGTGTGTTTTTGTTCTTTCCTCTCAGATAGATCCCAAGAGGCTCTGTTAGCTGTTACTCTGAGGACAGGGTTCTCATGCATGGTGGTCTAGTCTATTACCTCCCCTCACGTAAAATTCACATGCCTCACTGGTGCAGGTGAACTAATAAGTGTATGAAGCCACAGGGTAGATAGGCAGCCTGAGCTGCAATGGCAGCCATATACTGATGACACACCTCTCTGCTCTACACGTCGTCTTGATTTGACCCAGGTGGTGCAGTGTCTCGGTTTTCTCAGTGCCTGAACAAGATAGGATGTGGATAAGAGCCTGCTGGGTGAGGTTTAATCTAAACAGGAGAGAGATGGCACTGACTGCTGAGGGAAACAACTCAAGAACTTGATAGATTTCATGGCTGCTCCCATTATTAAGGAAATCTAGCTTCCAATTGTTAAAGTCACAGTTCAGGATTCTGTTTTGAGCTTCCAGGCTACTGGAGTACCAAATGTTGTCTGTAGTCAAAAGTGTCTTTGTTACTGTCTTTATGTAGCATGAGAGTTGTAACAGTTTCTTTCTGATGTGAATTTTGCTGGAGTTATCTATGTCCAGTGCAACGCCCGGGGACTTGACTACTTAATGGGATTTTCCAGAGACAGCATGTTACTGCAGTGCTCCCCAGATTGCTCTGGCGCGCTATTCATTTCTGGGTACAATTTAGGATGCTGGTTAGCGTTGGGCAGAGGTTTTGCATTTTGGTTCTCCTCCACCACCACCACCACCACCACCGCTACTCCTGAAAAAAATCTTTCCATCAGCATTTGGATTTTTCTTCAAAAATCAAAATCTTTTGGGAAGAAAAAAATAAGCCAAGTGTTAGTGAACTGATGAAATTCGGACTGTGAGCCAGATATTCAAGCTGGGTTACGAGCCTTGTGCACCACTCAGCAAGCACCTCGGAGCCACAATCCAGCTGCAAAGGCCCAGCACAGAATTCTCCCGTTGGAGGGAAGCTGCCTCTGTTGCATCTCTGTACCCTCTCCACCTGGAGCAGGGAGAAGGGACAGGTGGGGAGGGGGTGCAGTGGAGCAACTTCTGGCGTAGTATTTGTTAAGGACCCTATAGCAGTGACACAACTCAGAAGTGGCCAGGTGGAGTTCTAAGAGGCATTGGGACCAGGGTTGGCTAGAAGGTACGGGAAATGATTTAAGGGGTGTCCTCAAACTGATCCATAACAGATGTAGAACATGGAACGGTAAGCTCTGTCACTGTAATTAATGAACAACAGAAATCATGTGTGTGAACGGGATACAAAAGCTGATGAGCCATGGGTTGCAGAAGTGAGGCCTGGCTGAATAATCAGAGGGGCATTGACAAATTAGTTTTGTGTACAGCAAAACAATCTTCAGAAGGTGAAAGATCAGGCAACCTAAAGGAAGTCTGTGCAATGCATTTACAGCAAAGATACGTGCACTTCATCTGTATAACTTACACCTGCTAAGTTCTGATATATTCAGCTGCTCAGTGGAGGGCTGAGCCTGCCTGCAGGCACAGGAGAGCAGGGTTCTGATTTTTCTGTGTATTATGCTGCATTTTCTTTGAACCTTACTATTTGGATAACATTCTGTGTGCCTCCACCACAAATTAAATGTTAACCCTGAAGTGTTACTTTTATTAAGGAGCCAAATTGTCGTGTAGAGACCAAACCATCCAGTGAGGGGGATTGTGCTCATTTCTCCCATGTTTTGGGCTTGATCCTGCATTCCTCAAGCACCCAGAAGAATTGCTGAAGCCTGTGTGAATTCTGAATGGGATGAGACTCTTGGGATTAGCTCCTTGTGTGTCTGCACAAGCCAGAACTGAGCCCATAGTTTTGATCAGGCAAATTGCCTCTTGTTAAGATCAAAAGAAATTAATTCCCCGAAAACTTGAAAGTTTTCATGAGGCCCTGTTTGACTTCTGAGCAAAGCAATGTTTTGCCATTCTGTTGAGAGAACAAACAGTATTTGTTTTTCTCTTGTCGATGACTCGATCCTGGTACCCTACATGACACTGGGAAGCCTGGAATGCTGCGCGGGTAGTCTAAACAAGGAATGTCATCTAGCACCTCCAGAGGTCACTCCAAAAACAAGCACATAATTCAGCCTGTCTGTCTCATCAGGCTAGGTTATTTATCAAACAAACATGGGAGGATTATTTTTAGCATGCTAACGCTAAGGTCAAGTAACTGGAATTATCCATAACAATTAACTGGTCGGAAACCCAACACATCTTAAATGCGGGATAGTTTAGAACTGTGGTTACCAAATAACACCAGTTTTGTTACTTCAGACTTATGACCCTTCTCCTATTCTCTACCTTTCTGATGAACTCAGGGCATAGTGTTTCTGCAGGGGCCACTATGCTGCTGTTGCCATTTCTCATCAGTTGCACATGTTCTAACCGGCAAGGGAGGACGAGTTGCTCAAAATCTATCTAATTGCTCACCCAGTAGTGTCCATTATGGGCACAAGCCTGAGCAAGCCAGGGTCAGCACTAGGTGCTAAAGCCAAGATCTTAATTTGTTCAACTGACGGACATTTGGGAATGGAACCACACATATGTTACTATGAAGTTTTCTAAACCAGTGTAGTTTCCTAAAAGGGATCAGAGTGAACATGGATGCAAGAATGCAAGGCTGCACTTTCTCAAAACATCACCTAAATGGGGGAGTAAATGCCCTTGTGGATCAGGCTTACTTGGGTTCTATCCCTAGTTCTGCCACAAACTTCCTGTGAGACTCTGGGCAAGTCATTTAATCTGTAAAATAAGAAAACTAATGTACTTCACATCAGAGCTGGTTGAATTATTCATTTTGACTAAATCATCAGACAAATTGAACCCTCTTTTCTTCATTAATAGCTTATAATTTCTGAGAGTGTATTCTTTACTGATAAGTAGTCAACGAACAGTCAGGCTAGGGGTTCTTAAACTCTCACAGTAAGCTGAACTTTTGCTTTTCATAGCATATGATTGGATGCTAGAACCCTGTTAAACATGTTTGTAAACAAATGACAGTGAATAGCAAATAATGAATGATTAGCACATACTCTTCTACATAAATCTGTTCAGTCACATGCAATTATGGGTATTTGAACAAATAGCCATTCCAGAGATGTACATGCAAATAAAAAAAACCCCAATTCACGGGAATTAGAGACACACGGTGAGTGAGGTAATAATTTTTTATTGGACCAACTTCTGTTCGTCAGAGAGACAAGCTTTCAAGCTCTCTCACCAACAGAAGTTGATCCAATAAAAGATATTACCTCACCCACCTTGTCCCTCTAATATCCTGGGACCAACATGGTACAACTGCACTGCATAATTCATGGGAATGTTCACAAATGGTGAACAAAAAGGCACAGACATAGTTGAACAGAGCAGTCACTGAAAATTCAAATGCATATTTGCAAACTTTCTGTTTTAGCAGAAATTGACTAACTCTAGGTGTGAGGAATAGCTCATTAATGATGACTTTGAGATCCGTGGCTAGAAGGTGCTATACAAATCAAATTATTACATAGTCTCACAGATCAATTGTTAAACGGGCTGAAAGAGGTTGCAATTTGAAAGCCCAGATTACCTTGGAAGTATGTTTTACTAAAATATTTCTGTGGTGAAAAATGACTTAGTACTTGGCCTTCTCGGATGTGGTGCTGCATTTAAAAAAAAAAAAAAAAACTTACCTCTATGAGCATGTACAAAGAAAGCACTGTAACTCCAAGGTTATACACAATGAGATGACCCCTGAGAGAGAATGCAGGCCTGTTCTTCATAAACTTGGTACCCAGCCATATGGAAAGTAGATATACTACAGTAAGGAAAAACGTGGGCAGGTAAGAATCCAACAGGAACCATCCTCTGACCCTGGAATCTGAACAGAAACAAATGCAGTGAGCAATTAAAAATGGCTTGCTCAGTACTGCTAAAAGGAGGCTGCCCATATTCAGAAGAGTGTCTGCTAAAAGCACAAGTGGGAATGTGCCAAGACTTGCCTTATCTGTCATATCCTGGGACCAATATGGCTACTGTAACATTGCAAATGACCTGAGGTAACATTCCAAAGGATATGCTATGTATGGTAATGAGTTGACAGATGCTCTATTCATTTCAACATAGATCTGTGGTTAAAATTTAAATACAAAATGAAAATTAAATTAAATACCAAATCATAGTCTGTTCAATGGACAAATAGCCTGCATTTTTAATAGTATTATACATGCAAAAATGCACATTTGAAAAACTATTACTTCACAGACAGTAGCAACTTTCTTCACTTTTATTACACGTTTGTTATTTATTTACTTACTGGAGGGCTTTTGAAAACTTTCAAACACATTAAATCTATTCATTTGTCATTACTTTTTCAGTGTTTTGCTGATTATCAAATATATTTTTTTGTTTAAACCAAAGGCTTGCTCCTTCATTAGCTCACATGGTACACTTGCTTGATCCTGAAATAAAGCATTCAGGCCAAATCCTGCTTGCCTTATTCACACAAGTAATCTCATTTACAGTAATAAGAACACTTGTTTGAATAAGAAGAGCATGATCTAGCCTCATATGCCAAATCTGCAGCATCATTCTTTTCCAGGTCAACAAAGGGATGCCAGCAGCAAAGAATTATAATTTCCCTCCTGCCAATGGATCTGCAAATGGAGAGACTGAGTTTCCAGGGAAAGCAATCTTACTACAGCAAAATCCCTTCAGCAACAGACTTTATGGGTAAATGAAATTGCTTCATCATATATGCTATTCTCTTTCAAGTCTGTCCAATTTTCCAAAAGATATTCTCTATCTAAAACATGAGTTATGGTTTAAAAAGTCATACAGTATGTTAAAACAACCCTTAACTGCATTATTAATCATTTGGATTTGTTTAAAAAAAACTACCTCTGTTTCACCATTCATGTTTACTTTTTCTGTTTTGCTAAATTGGACAGTGAAATACTACGTGAGTTTACGGTTTCACTTTTTCACTCTTGCACAATACTTCAAAGCTGGGCTTAAATTCTTCAGGGGGATGATTAAATCAAACATTAAAAGGTTTTCTGGGTGGGGGGGAAGATATTGTCTAATGTTTTGTTAAATGCATTTTTTCATCAGAAAATCTTATTTTTAACAACAAAATTTAAATGACTTAGAACTATCCTGTTGCGAACAGCAAGCCTATGGAAATATGTGTTCTTATTGTTCCTATCACCTTCTGCCTTCCTCCCTGCTTCCCTCTTATTATTTTATATTCATTAGTTGAATTTTGTCTTCAACTAGATTGTAAGCTCTTCAAAGCACAGACTGTGTCAGCCAGATCTATTAAAGCTGGAAGACTCTGCATCTGTCTTCCCCCACCCCCAACTGGCTCCCAAGAAGCATCTTCATTCTCACTATTGAGAGAGCTGCAGAATAAATCTGCCTAAAAAGTAATGGAGCTGCACACTTTGTGATTTCCTTGCTTTTGTCAGTTCAGATCACTCTGTGTTAGCAAGCTAGAATGCTATTTCCTTCCTTGGAATCTGAAAATGTGTTTATGATCTCTTAGATGTGGTAATTAATAAATATCCAGCATGTCTCCTGGCACTAGCATTGTCTGTTCCAAGACAGCATATTGTACGAAGACACAGTACCATCTATACAAGAACATAAGAGTCTTAACAGTTAGGACGGTATTGGAAAAAGTTCTCTGTCCTTCTGGAAGATGACCAGACATATTCACGATGATCTTGGGCCATAATCCAATGCATGGGATGAGAGTACAAACAAAAGAGATAAGGCGTAAGAAAATAAAGGTAAATTAAACTCAAGCCATACAAAGCTTGACAGAATGTACCTTTAGAAAAAAGAGAAAACACCAGTCTTGCCTGCTTTGGAAGACTGATTTTGAAAGAGAGTTTACATGTGCATACAGTCTCCAGAGCAAAGGCGTTCCACAGGAGACTGTGAGAAGGTAACCAGAAACTGCCTTTGCAACTAGAGGAAAAGTAACTGGTAGAAATCCCATGATGAGCTGAGCTAAAGTGGAAAATTAGATAAGTGATGAAAGCAGCTTCTACTCTAAGCACAGAAAGCAAGTTTTCCCATTGTTGCTAAAAGAGCACAGCTCATGTTCTAACACTTTAATAACTGCAAAGTGACCTATGGCTGGATTAACAGGCAACTTAAACATAATTTTTAAGTCTTACTATTGGTTTTAGGTGCTCCCTCTTGAAATTGAAACTTGTTCCTTTTTCCCACTGCCTCTCCTTATGCGCACACAGTCACACTTGTTACCTCTTAGTAAGGGGGCCCATAAATGCGGGGCTCTTGGTTTTGATTGATTTTGTTTTCTTTTTAGAAAAACAGCACAGGATTACTGGGGGGAGGGTTGGTGGGAAATGTATGGATTTGACAAAAAGAATAAGAGAAAGAGAAGTTAACATTAGTGCCTACCGTCTGTCAGACTCCCAGTGCTCCTTTATGTTCAAACAGGTTCAAATGCATCCACTTACGAGGGAAAGTGTGACATACCATTAGTTTGACAGTTCTGAATCATTCCAACGACTGAATCCCAGACGAGAGCAGTGAGTGACACTGCACTACAAGAGCATTGGAACACTATATGTGGTGAGAGAGAGTTGTGCACAAGCTCAGATTCCATCTCAAACTAACTCACTTCCAATTAAAAATGGTGATGAACCAGAGCCCTGGAGGGAAATCCTGACACCACTGAACTCAGTGGCAAAATAATGGCACTGAGACTTTACCCAGGTGGTTAGATATTCTGGGTTCTAACTCAGTCACTTGCAGTGGCGGCCTGTTTGTATCTGGGAAGAATCTGAATCTCTTAGTGGCTGGGGGTATGGATTTCTGGAGTGGGTTTTTGATGCTGTTAATATTTAATGGCAAAATACATATCATAAAGGGTATGTTAGTATGACTTCATCATACTTCTCCAAAATTATATCCCCTCTCAATATGTTGCCAATTTAAATTTGTTTTTGTACATGAATAAAACAAACTAAACCACTGGCTGTAGTTCCTGCAACCAGTGTCATTCCACAACACATAGCTATGTCATGATCCTTTCTTTTTTTACTTTTCTCGTCTCCTTAACATAAAAACTAATAAATGCACCTGCAGTACTAGAGAGGCATGGTGGAATCCTGTTTAAAGGATCAAACTGAGCAAGCCCCATTTTGATCCTTATACCTGAATGATCACTGTGTCCTGAGCAGAGAGCCTTTCCTGTTTTGATATACATCAAAGAAAATCTAAAGCAAATAAGGGCAAGCACCTCACTGTAACAGTGTGGTATACAGGGATTGAACTAAGGACCTCTGGATCTAAAAGCATGGCTGTGCAGTTTAGTGGATGGGGAACACATGGCTGGGGCTGAAGATATTTGGGTTCTATGCCCAGTTCTGCTACTGGTGTTCTGGGGACCTTGGGCAAGTCACCTTTGCCTTTCTGTGCCTCAATTTCCCCCTCTGTAAAATGGGGATAATGATACTAACCCTCTTCTGAAAGTGCTTTGTGATCTGTGGATGACAAGTGCTATATAAGAGCTAAGCATTATTCTACTGCTTGAGTCAAAAGGGGGGTTAATTCAGAAGCTGCAGCCAATTTAAACTGCTTTGTGAGATGTAGCCATCAGGAGACAGAACCACACAGGAGCTTGATGGTACTCATTGCAATTAACGGCAGAGATTCCATTGCCTTCCATTGCAGGATCACAGCCTGTGTTTGCTGAGTTTCAACATCACCAATGGAAATTGCTTTTAGAAAGTAATGTTTGGTCTATAAAGGGCAAAAAACACTTTTGGTGCATCGATCCTGCCCCTCCAAATCCAACCAAGCAGGAGCAGAGCGGGGGGGGGGGGGGGGGAGGCTGAGTGGCACAGCAGTTCAGCACTCCCTGGAAGTTGGCATCCAGGGTGACTGCCCTGCTTACCTGCCCCTAGAACTGCCCTGGTTGTCACCTAAATAGCTATTGTCTAAAAATAAAGCAAAATAAAAAAGATGGATTTACAGAGTAGTCGTGTATTTCAGATAGCCTGCTGTCAAACCAAGAGCAGATAATGGTGGAAAATAGCTAATAGAAAGAAATCTGTAATGCTTTGTTATTTTAGCCTTTTTAGGTAAGCTCACTAGAATTCATCAGAACTTCTCTTTCAGGGTCAGTCCAGCAACTTCTTGTGAGTCATCTGTCTATATAACCATTTTACAGGGTGCCATGTTGTTCTGCACTGTGTCATTATACATACACAGGCCACTAAAGCAAAAGTGCATGCTACTGTGTGGGACCGTAGACAAACAAGATTGTATTTTCAATGCTAGTGTTTGAGATGTGATGGAATTGATAGTATTTGAGTATTTTAAAACACAATTTGCCATTTGTAATTCCACTCGTTTCTAGTTGTAATTGTACTAGCATAGCTACGTCCAGTGGCTTAATTGGTCTAATGATTGCACAATTTAATGCCACAGGTAAATTCAGAAATACAGTATAAAATTGCACCACTTGGGCTGCCGTTTCACTGTTGAACACACTGCAGTTCTGTTCTTGCCAGCAGATGTAAGTAGCAGAGAGAGAGGAAAAGGAGATGAAAAGTAAGCCTGTTGCCAGCTGAGAAGAAAATAGCAACATGGAAGCATTCCTTCAGTAATATGGTGCTTCAAAATAACTTGTAACCTTACCCTCTGCTGGGTTAAACTAGTACAACAGGGAGAGATACCAGTTTTGAAGGGATTTAGAGGCAAATAATTGTTTCAACTTAGAGGTGTTCATAACTGAAGGCCTCTCAGCACATTTATAAAAAAACAGCTAACAGCATATCTGTCGGACACAGGGTAATATGTCCAAGTCAAAGGGCTGTGTCTTTGGCTTTGGCCCTTCTGCATCCAACACAGCCAAGGCGAAGGAAGGCTGTAAACTACCTTTAAGCTTCCCTGATCGTGGTGTCTCTGGGTGCCAATCTGTGTCCAAAGATGCAATTTAGAGCAGTGGGATCAATGAAAATTGGTCATAGTCAGGACCAGGATCAGCCCCAAGAGCTAGAGTAAGATGTCACTGAGGTCCTGCTCCCAACTGGTAAGAGGCGATTCAGCAATAAATGAGGGAAAAGGAAAAGTCCTGACATTTGAGCACAGGTGAACTCAGGAAAGTATTTGAAGCAACTGACATGGAAGTAGAGTGACACTAGATCCTGTCATGCTGAGGGACTGAAGTCCCATTTTATTTCTCCTCCAATAAGTTCCTTGGGATGTGTGTCTGTGCATGAATGTCTTTAGACCCATCTCTCTGAGCACTACACATGTTTTCAAAGGGTTTTGTTTCTCTGGTTGACTTGGGCTATTAACATTCAATTCCTTTCAAATGGCAGTCATTCCTGTGAGACTTTGCTTTTCAAATGCCAACCGTGAATCTCTTTGAATGAGTTGGTACAGGCAGTACTTGTTTTACTGAAGTGCATTCTGAAGACTCAGTGGAGCTATAGTATTTGCTATGCAGTTATATTAACCGCAATTCATCCATCTCAAAGACTTGGCTCTGGAGGCACTGGAAAGAGAAGGCTGAAAAGGCATAGCCTTTATGTATGTAAAAAGGAACGAAACCTTCACACATATGGTTATTGGACTGCATTAGCTTGCTAGTATTAAAGACCTATTTTACAAGTATTTTCTAGGAAGCCATTCTATTCATTTTTAAAATAGATTCAGGTAGAAATCCAGAAATTGTGCAAGCCAAAGTTTTGCAAAGATCATATATGCTTCACAGTTGATGGAGGTGATTGCCACTCTCAGAGGAATAAAAAAATACTACTTTCCAGTTTTTAAGAATCCTGTAACGGTTTTCCCTTTAAGGAAGAAATGTTAAGATTTGAAGAATCTGATGAAATGCAAGCATGAGGCATCTGAAAACGTATTATAATATAATTTATACTTTATGATTACACTATGCTATAGGTCTTCATATTTTGATTCAGGAAGCAAGTCTGACCTCCTCAGGTGATAGTAGAGCAAGTAGCCAAAGACCAGAAAGAAGTGACCTCTGAATCTACACCAGGTTTGCTGAGATTTTGGATCTCATCCTGAGGGGTTCTGGATGCCCATAACTTTCACTGCAGTCAGCAACTCTCAGGATTCATCAGTTTGTTAATTAGGTGAACCACATGAAGATGGGATTATTATTACAGCTGGTCAAAAAATGGCATTTCCTTTGTGCAGAAAATTTGGAGATTTTGAAGTCTGGTTTCATACTGATTCAGGATGAAAAGTCAAAATCATAGAATTTTTCATGAAAAACATTCCAAAAATATTTTGTTTTGACTTTATCAAAATGTTTTGAGTTATTTTATTATAAATAATATGACAAATCAAAACAAAGTGGAAATGAAACATTTTGACCGTATTGAAACCAAACATCTCATTAATTTCCATGAAACTTCAGATCAAATGCACACATTCTCACAAAACATAGTGATTTTGCCATGCTGGCATTTTCTGACGGAAAACTATTCCGTAAGAAAAATTTTGACCAGCTCATATTATTATACACATTTTTGAGGCGATATAATCTGAGTGACCAATACCATGCAAGTATTAATGAGACAGGAAAAACTCATATGTAGTGTCTGATTTGTGTTTATACGGCTTTCATTACCATAGCATCTGAGTGCATGAAAACACAGCTACATATTATATTCTGTGAATACTTAAGGAGCGCTGTCAGTAACAGAAGTACGTTCTGTTTATTCTATAATCATTTTTTCCCTCCAGATTTAGTTATCTCTGGGCCAGGTTGGTCCTAGGATGTGTTTAGGGGTGGAAGGAAGGTGCTTTTCAAGCCTGCTTACCCTAGGTATATGGCCAACGTATTAGATGGCTGAAGTGAGGGAAACTTTGTAGTGGGGTCAGTGGCCCAAATTTGATAAGTGGAGAAGTGGTTTGTAGTGCAACACTTTGGATATTATTTGTGGGCTAGAATGGAAATGCAGATGATGATGACGTAATGGGATATATCTGGGTGTAAACAAGTGGTGTGTGATTAGCTAGAGGATGAGCTAAAATTAAGGCTGTTTTTGACACTAACTTAGAGTTCCTGAGTTTTCAACAGATTTTTGGTTTTCTTTCTTAACTACACTATGTGCTAAAGACTTTTTTCTTAAATAACTAACTGGTGATTTTGGGAGACAATTCTGGAATGCCTCACTTGAGACACCTCACAGGGCTTGATAGGGTTGCCAGTTTTGGCCAGACGTGTTCCTGGAGGTTTTATCACATGACATAATCTTAATTCCCAGAGACTCCAGGACAATCCAGGAGACTCCAGGGCTTGATTTTCCAGAAGGTGGGTGCTCAGCACTTTCAGAAAATCCAGCCTGGCCTCTTTACGGCATTTGCAGTGAGGCATTCAAAATTTCTAGTCAGCTTTGAACATCTTGGTGACTGTCTTCAGGAAAACAACTGCTTTTCTTATTTTCAGTTATTATATTGCATCTGAAGATGATTCAAACAGCTTTTGTTTGCACATTAAAAGATCATGCATTCTGAGTCCTGAAAAGCACACTTACCTCGAGTTCCAAACATATAATCCACAAATGTGTTTATTTCCCAGTCCAAAGCCTTCAGCTGCTCCTACAAAGACACATGACAAATTGTTATCTCATGCCTCACATAGAAAATAAACCTGCAGAGAGCCTTTTTACACACAAGTGTCTCAAGGTACCTGACAACAATCATCCCCATTTTAAAAAAGTGCTCTTTTGACATGAAAGGATTTAGGACTCTATTCTGCTGTGGCTACACCCACAGCTCCCATTAACCTCATTAGTGGAAGTAGCAGTACCTACCACAATCGACCCCTGAGGAAAGCAATTTAGATGGAGATTTTAGAAATGAAAATGAGCAAGTCTTTAAATGAACCTAATCTGTAGCAGGTGCCTTTTTTTGTGTAGAAAGCATGCCTTGGCCTTCTTCAAACCCCAGCAATGCTTGCTTTTGTAGTTTTCCCATTAAAATCTGTATTTGAGAAAAGAGCAGTCAGTATCCCTGATCTGCTTTATGAAGCCACCTGCTGTCAGCAGCAATGTGATTGTGTACTAGTTAAATGTACTGATGCTCTGTGTTGAAGAGGGAAGATTTTTTTTCCACCTGCAAAATCTCTGTACTCCACATCCTTAGTCCCTCATCACCACAATGTGAGCATCTGAGTTTCATTATTTCTACTTTCCAGGAGAGGGACTGAGGCAAAGAGAGACTAAGTGATTTGCCAAAGGCCCAAGTTAATAGAACTACTCTGATTTATCCCAGGCGGTCCAGAAGTCTTTGGCAAAGTTGGGAATTGAAGAGTTCTCTCCTGAGTTCTAGTGCACTGTCTTAATGAGACGCCATCCTTCTAAAGACACCTATTGCTTCATATACTCCCATGCAGTGCAGTCCAATCCCTTGCAAGAGATCACAATCTTGAAAGAATAGGGGACCAGCCAGCCAAAGTGCCCTGCTGTGCCCTCTGAATTCTCCTGACTGTTGCGTAGCAATACTGTACTGCTGCGCAATTGTTTCACTCTGGAGGAGAACTTCCGAAGTTCTCTACCCGCCAATGCATTTGCACATCACCGGGCAGGATTTGGGTTACTCCAGATGTTAAAAACGAATTGGCTGGTTATTGGGAATAAATGTGTACCTCTCTGCACCCATCTTTGCACATAACTTGCTCCAGGTCTAAGGGAAATGTCTCAGAAGGGGTGAAGGGGGTGAAGAAATTAATCTCTACAGAATGCTGCGTGGTTCATCTGATCTCAGTAAAACAAAACCAGAACAAAAACCAATTTCATTTTTTAGTTTTATATTTACAAATGACGGGAAAGGTTCCAATCAAAGGGATCATTGAGATAAGGCAAATGTTGTTGCTGAGAAGTTTAGCCTTTTTGAAAGGTGCTTGATGATGGGGGGCACTAGAAACTGGCATCTCTCCCAAGAACAGATACCAATACCAGCAGCCAAAGTTTTCCCTGCACTGAGCTGGAAGCGACCTCTGAAGTTGGAGGATTGTTCCAGCCTGGGCTGGGGCTTTCTGCTGAGATTGCCAGCAAGATACCTGCTGTGCTGGTGGGTTGTGAAACAGAGAGATGTCTGCTAGAAATTTATTCTGAGACCAGCAAACTAATTTCAAACAGGCATCACTACTGAGCCACCACAGTTTAGTCAAATGATGCAGATTGGAAACTCTCGCCCATCATCGTATCTCTGAGCTATCCAGTCCCCTATTTGTTTAAAGTTTTATGAAAGGGAAGACTTGGCCCATTTTCATTTGGAAAATGCCATGCTAGCTCCCATCAGTGATCTGTACATCTGCTGTACTACCACGTCAAAAACAATGAGGAGTCCTTGTGGCACCTTAGAGACTAACACATTTATTTGGGCATAAGCTTTCGTGGGCTAAAACCCACTTCACCAGATGCATGGAGTGAAAAATACAGTAGGTAGTGTATATATATTACAGCACATGAAAAGATAGGAGTTGCCTTACCAAGTGGGGGGTCAGTGCTAACCAGGCCAATTCAATCAAGGTGGAATTGGCCTATTCTCAACAGTTGACAAGAAGGTGTGAGTATCAACAGAGGGAAAATTACTTTTTGTAGTGACCCCTCCACTCGCAGTCTTTATTCAGGCCTAATTTGACGATGTCCAGTTTGCCAGTTAATTCCAGTTCTGCAGTTTCTTGTTGAAGTCTGTTTCTGAAATTTTTTTTTTGTTGAAGAATTGCCACTTTTAAGTCTGCTATTGAGTGCCCGGGGAGATTGAAGTGTTCTCCGCCTGGTTTTTGAATTTTACAATTCTTGATGTCTGATTTGTGTCCATTTATTCTTTTGCGTAGAGACTGTCTGGTTTGGCCAATGTACATGGCAGAAGGGCATTGCTGGCATATGATGGCATATATCACATTGGTAGATGTGCAGGTGAACAAGCCCCTGATGGTGTGGCTGATGTGGTTAGGTCCTATGATGGTGTCCCTTGAATAAATATGAGGACAGAATTGGCAACGGGGTTTGTTGCAGGGATTGGTTCCTGCTGATACAGACTAACACGGCTACCACTCTGCCACTGACATGGCAGTTGGTTTCAAAGTAGTGCAATTAAAGAGCAGTTCCATTCAATAGAATAGATCCTACCCTTGACAATTCTGTGTTTCACAAAGGTACTACTGTCTGGAGATTAATCTGTTTTTAAACACACACACACACGGATTTACATGATTTATAGCTATTGGAATTAGACTACAAAGCTGCTTGCATTCATGATCAGATTATGTAAATATGTACACATTGTGAGTAATATCATTAATATAAATTCCTTATATATTTGAATTTTGTAGGCAAGTCTACTTTAGGCTGCATTTTAATGAGAATTGCTGACAGACTGAATTCTTGCAACTACTTAGATGAAAGAAGAGGAGAGTAAAAGGGAGATAATTTTTTTAAAAAAATATACCTGCCTACTTTCTGCAGAGGGTGGTAAATTCATTAATCAGAATGCACCACTACATTTAACTATCCATGCCTAAAAGATGGGTTATCATGCATGGACGATGTATCAAATAAAGAAAAATCATAACTGATATGTGCATTGTAAATTAAATACATTTGTAGGATCATGTGTGTTTTTGCATTCGTATGTGATACTGTGTTCTTGTACAGGTGCAAAAGTGAATGAGCTAACTATGAAAACATCAAGAAGGAGCTCGGTACCAGCAGCTAAACACGCCAGAGGCCAGCTTAATTTATGAAGGCTGTTAAGAGTGGCTGTCTTCATTTACACAGACCATCGTAGTGGAAGAGGCAGAACAGGAGAATTATGCCTCTCTTTGTCTCCCTGGTTTCCACACTTCTTGACCAACTTACCCCTTAGCATATCTCCAAGCTATTCAGAGACTGATGTTTTGCTGATCAAGTCCTATGCATGCATAAGTTAAACAAGAAAATACATTTATTTACCTACCACGATGACTACTTTGAAAAATTACTGAGAAATTAAAATAAAACTTTCTAAAAAGAAATTAGTAGGCCATATTATGCCACTGGCTTCTGGAAGAACTCTTCAGTGATTGCCGTGGAGATATAGTACAACATAGCCCATTGTATGTAAAAATACAAGAAAACAGAAACAGTCCGCAGCATAAACATTTTTGTTGCTTGTCTGCATTTCTGGCAAATCATTTCTCTGTCTCTTATCTGTCAAGAAGCTTGAGTTACCGGGCTCAAGATTAATATAGACTTTATTTTATTCCCTCTCTTTATAGGATACGGCTCTGGATATTGGCACCGTCATCAATTTTCTCACTCATTTCTCACCCCTCTTCCCGCCCCCTGCCCCCCCCCCAAAAAAAAACCCCAACCCTTACTGGTGTGAACAACTGAAAGGAGGAAAAATTGCCATCATATGACAAAATGCAATGTACAGATTTCTCATAAGGTATTTATTTTTGCAACAGAAGTGGAAATGAATGAGTAGCAACAAAATGTGCTTATGTGATATGTTCATGCTGATTATATTTGAAACATTGCTTCAAGGTCAGTCGATATGGGGGAAAAAATCAGTCTTATACTTGCCTTACATTTATACCTCTGTCTCCTGGTTGCCTTGGTTTCCTGTAAAGGCAACATGAGCTATGCAAAAATAATCTATATACTGTCCATACAGTACAGGTTTTTATGTAGAAGAAGCAAAAATAGGAACAGTTTGCCAATGAACATCTGTTCCGCAAACATTTTACCATCAGATGCTCTAGATTGGAAACTCCTTCTCTGCCTCTCTGGCAGGGCAAGCGGGAGGGAAAATATATAGAAGTAACTATGTCTCGGGTAAATGTAAACACAAAGGGTTCTGTTTGCCCATGGATGCTCGGGAATAGAAGTATCCAAATTTGACCTGTCTGTCACTTCACCTGGAATGGTCCCTTAGAATATGTTTAGCATTAGTAGTTAGGACAATCTGTTTGATCTTGTATTTAGCTGTGACACTCTGAGTACCTTTCCCAGACCTGAAGAAGAGCTCTGTGTAGCTCAAAAGCTTGTGTCTCTCACCAACAGAAGTTGGTCCGTCCAATAAAAGATATTACCTCACCCATTTTGTCTCTTGAAGTTATGAGAAGCATTCTAACAGGATTGACCAGCACAGATATATTGGATAGCTTGATTATGAACTTTATTCTTAGTTCTGCTTTCTCCTTTCTCTTATGTAAGTTAAGTATTACATAAGGAAGTCAAGAAATACAATCATGAGCAGCATCTAGTGTTGCTAAGTCCTTTTCCTCTCACCCTGGCATTGGTTTAGTAGTTTTCTAATGTATGGTTTAGTTCATGTGGTTCGGTAGTTTCCTAATGTATTTACGTCCACCAAAAAATAATCCATTGCCTCCTGCTCAGCTGCATTAGATCTAAAAACATAACCTTGTAAGAGATGTAGTATTTCAGATGGCCTGAATTTCAGAATATATTTGAGCTTACTTTGATTCACCTTGATTTATTGTTCAAATTTGCTGTATATGTTTTCAGAGGGTGCCATTCAGTTTTAGCTCAGAAGAGATTACACTGCCACACAACTTTTTTGCCACCAGCCAGCTGTCTTGATCAGTTTTTTAAAAATCTAAGTTAAAATGTTGATCATTTATGTCAGCTTAAATTGAGCCCTCTTACAGCAGCCTTAAAATCTTTACACTGGACCAATCCTGAGCCTAAGCAAAGGCTGAATAAACTGGTATATGCCTCTGGGAAATAGGAGGGAATTATGGAAATATATTCCTCAACCCAGCATGGAAATAAGGCCAAGGTACCTGTACAATTGGGCTGCATCCAGTTACTTCTGGATATGGAGATATGCTCATATTCCCCTGCTCTGTAGTGAGCAATAGAGACCCATATTAGGGATACATTGTGCAGCACACTCCAAGCAGTTTGTGGAGTCTCTTCGTGGGAAGTATCTGCTGCTTTTGTCCCTTATGCAGTAGGCCCACCATTTTCAAGATATTATTGGCCCATCAGTGGGCATCTCAGAGTAGGCTGTAAAGGAATCTGGGTTTCTATTTTTAATGGCAAATCTTAAAACAATGCCACTAAAGGTATATTGATCTCCCGGGCTCATTTCACAGTGAAAGCAATATTCTATTAAATGCCTGGTGCTCTGGCTGGTATCACATAACCGAGAGGGATGGGATCTTTTACATGTTCTTATTTTCAGTGTTGGTCTCATAAGGTTGGTAAACACAAGAAACTAGTGCTCAAAGCAGGCCACCAACCCTATCACATCTAGTGCAAGCAAGAAGAGATTTAGGAGCACTCTGATTCACTCACACTGGGCTCAGAACTGAGAACTGTTACTCATAGGAGTAATTCCTACCTATGTGAGAAGGTCCACTGCCTTCTCAGGGGAGTGAGGAGTACTTATGCAGCCACAGTCATGAAATATTGTGAAAGATTGCACTCCCTGCTAGGAGCACAAGCTGGAAGGGGTTTCTTAGTATAGATCTTCTGATGTGCTTTCTCTTTCTTAAATTAATTTGTATCTGCTAGTCTCTGTTCTCCAGAGCCTCTTTTTGCTGTGTGAGTTTTCTTCATTACGTCACATGGTCCCACTCTTGTGTTCCTTCCTAAAATGATCCAGGTGCTACCAAAGTCTATGGTAATGAAATAGTAGTATTCCTTCCTCTTGATAAATGTCGCCTCTTTTCCTTAGAGAATTAGAAACTTGCCTTACTATGGAAATGTGCTCCTTTGGATTAATGCGAACAAAATCATGTTATCCCTGCAGATTTTTGCTACAGGGCTCCAGTGACTGGTGCTACATTTGCAACTTCATTGTTTCAAATACCTCTTTTTAAATTAAAATTGGAGTGGCAGAACAGTAAGCATATTGGACTCACACAACCTTTCACATCTGCAAGCCAAAGTTTTAGACTGATCTGGAACAAAACTTGTGACCACAGGAAAAAATCCCTGTGCGGGGTTTCAAGGACTAATCACTGACCAGAGCCCTGGTGGGAGTGAGGGGGTGATCTCTAGTACGCTTAATACCACATGTGTATGTTTTTAATATGGTTTCTCTGTAATGCCTTAAAGACTAAACGTGTTTGCTTAGAGTTTGTGTGGCAACTTAGCTGTGACGAGCACACTGTGTGCCATCTCTGAGGAGAGAAGCAAAACAGACCTTCAAAAGTAGTCTGTCTTTTGCTAGGAATATCACCATAGGGTCAGGAAAATGTGTAGCCAGGAAATATCCTGGTCAGGAGGAAGAGGAATGGAGGTCTCTACACAAGCACGGTGCGTGGGGGGAAGCTGGAAGCTGGAGAGCTGGGGTCCTTGCTGGACCATGAGTAGGAAACACAGGTGCAGTTGCCCTGAATGGTGACATTCAACAACTTCATCACCTAACTTGGGTCAAGTGACAGCCTCTCTTGAGAGGAGGTAAGGAATTGAAACAGGAATGTTGTTGGGAAGAGGCATGCTTCCCCCTTTTGCAGCCCAGCCCAGTTTCCACTAACCCTTGTGCCCCTCAGTCAGTGTAAGTGGAAGGGAGCACAACTCACCAGAGCTATTGGCTGTAGTAAAGTTAGTCAAATTCTGTAGCAATCACTTGATAAAGATCTCATACATTAGAGTGCAACTTCAATGGGACAAGGCCCATGTTTTCTTGAGAGTTTGGACGGTACCGAGCGCTACACAATCCCACCCTTGACTATAACTCAGTACATACATATAGCACAACTATAACACAGCATATTTGAAGAGTGAAATATAGCAGTTTCCTTTAAAACAACAGAAAAGCTCAAAGGAGTAAAAATACTAAACCAGCACCTTTACTACTAGCAACTGAATGAATGTAAAAATGAGTTTAGCTTCTGAAAATGGCTCAGCATTTCTCATAAAAGCTCAACACTTCTATTTCTCCCCACCCACCCCATATGCATGAAATTGTCATAAATGTTGCGTATCTAAGAAGGTCCATGTGTTTTTCTTTTGGCAAAGGAGCAACAGTGACCACCCTCCTTGACACAAGCCTCTTTGGCTCAAAGCGGAGCCACACAAAGACAAACAATAGTGGCTCATGCAGATCACAACCTTCCCCTCTGCTGGGGGGTTCACTGTGTGCTGTGTGGCTAAGGAAAGGGAGTCAACACGTCGGGGGGGCACGTGGCTTGGGCACGTGGGTTCACGTGTCCTCCCTCCCACCCAGATTTCTGCCAGGGTTTATATGCCCTGCCCTGAACCCCACTGCATACCACCAGCACCTTTAAACTGTGCCATCCCACTATCAACAGTTATGCGTCATCTCTGCTGGTAGGATTTCTGTGGAATGCCTTTCAGAAGCTAAGCCTCCCCTTTCCTGGAATAACCTCTGAGGAAGAGCAGCAGTTGAAATACTACTGGGATGTGAATTTCCCTCTAGATGTAGCAGCCTCCACAGGTGCAGGGAACTGCAAAGCGTAGAGCTCAGTAACAGTAGAGGTCTATCTAGCCATTAAGGATGGGTGTGAGCTGCCTCCAGACTGCTAACATTTGTTCATTAATTTCACAGACCTGAATCTATCAGGAGTTAGTGATATATTTTACCTGCTTTTCTAGAACAAAATCTTATATAATGGTAGAGTGCTCTTTCTAACATTTGATTTAACCTGTCATATTTGTGAGATATACAACAGCTGATGATAACCTAATGTAAGGAAAAAACCCAAACGTTTTAAAATCTCCTTTTGAGTTTCCCCGCTGTCCTCATCCTAAAAGCTTGTCTCACAAAATGAAGATCAAACTATAAGTGCTTTTGTGCTGGTTTTTTTACTCTGTCAAGAGCTTTTCCTAACCTTAAACAAACAACAACAACAAGGGCACACCATACCCCTATTGTTGCAGGACTTTGTTTCAACAGTGCTACAGCAGAGTATCACTAACTGCCACAATTCTCGCTTCCTTTGAACTGATAGAACCACTTTAAATGTATCAATCTCCATCAGCACATGAGTGGAGCCATAAAGTCCCACCTAAATTAGTGTACCATTAATTTTATACTAGCAAATTCAAACAATGACTTGCTACTTTAACGTGGTTGAACGTGTTAAGAGACTTGTGCAGCAATTTGTGTCATGAGTAAAACACCTGAAGCCATTCCCCTTGCAGCCTGAGGTAGCTCCTCCCTGGCTTGTACTGGGGCTGACCTCCTGTTGGCTCTGTAAGGGCCCTCTCCTAGGTGGGGAAGCAAGTGAGATCAGCTTCCAGCTATAGTAAAAGGAGAAACAGGGACTTCGGGGGTGGGGTGGTCTCTGTAGCTGGGAAACGCTGTGCAATAAATTTTGGGATAATAAAAGGAGGGATTTAGGTAGGCAGAGCCACAAAACAAAAATAACCCATGAGTAGCTCTCTCCCAGTTAAAGCAGGGTAGCTCAAGCTCCTCAGCTGATCAGAAGGATATCACATGAGGAGAAAGATGGTTTTGCAAATAGCCAGGACCAAATAATTTAGTTGCCCAAGTTGGAATCTGACCAGAACTATGAGGCTAGAATCCTTGATTTAGTGTCCCTGGATCAATTATGTCATCTTTCTGTCTTATTTACCTCATCCACAAAGTGGGAACGTAACACTCACCTACCTAACTAGGGGTATTGGGACGACTAAAAGAGTTTTGTGGTCCTTTGCCCAGAAAGTGCTATAGAAATGCCAATTATTGCTAACATTTATATTACATGTTTTAAAAGTAGCACAGGCTCTTTAGTTTCTAAAAGGTGGTCAGCGCTTCAGGTTTGTGGCTCTGCTGAAAGACCAAAGCTAATAACCTGGTATAATCATTGAGACAGATTAGATAATGTGATATATTGAAAATAAAATTACAAGCTATCCATTTTAATCAGAAGGGGGGTTTCCTGGCACTGCTTGCAGCCTAGGGTACTCTGTAAGGAAGTGTGAGATCAGAGTCAGTCTGCCAAGAACCAGCCTAGGGCAAGGTGTGTTGAGTTGTGTCTCTCTGCCTTAGGTAGCGGCCTGCTTTTTCTCTCTGTGTTAACGTTATGGATTTTAAGAACTAAAATAGTGTTACTGTTTCTGGAAGGTTGCGATGCATTTATGTTTTTATGTAACTGCTCTGAGTATGCCATGAACATATCACATAAGATAGATCTCTTAAGCTTCTTCATCCACTAATTACTACCAGGTGTAAAATTCCACCCAAATCTCTGGGTTTTCCTTTTTGAGCCACAAATAGAGTTCACACACTGCAACCTGTTGGAGAGAGAAAGTGCAACGTGCTTGTCTTCTCCTGTTCTCTTAAGAAAAATGTATTTAGGTTAGCTCACTCAAACCTGCCCAATTTGTGTGAGTTATGAATCTCCAAGTTACATACCCCATGTTCATAGTCCAATACTTAATTTGCAACACCAGCACAGCTGGGAAACTGCAGGCCATGCCTGTACAGTAGGGAGTGTGCTATGTGCAGATGACTTGTGAACCACTAATTAAATCACAAATGGCAAAATTATAACTTTTCACTACAGCTATGCATCACTACTGTCTATTAGTGGGTATGCTGACGGCAGAATTTGGCCTTTCATGTCTCATAGATCTGAGCTCCATTCTGCAAAAGAAAATCTTGATGTTGATGGCTAAAGAAGGGAGCAATATGTCAGTAAGAAAAAAATGTGTTCAAATCTTCAGGTGATAATAAGAGGCCTAATTTTACATTCCTTTGCACCTTGTGCAGCCAACCATACATGCAAAAAGTGTGTGCAAAGTGGGTGTAAGAAGCGAGCCAATCACACTGGTAGCTCTTTTACACTCACTTTGCACAGGTGTAAATAACTATACAAGAGGCAAGGCCGAGGAGAATTAGGTCCTAAGAAGTAGAGCAATATTTTTACCTATGTGGTGAATGTCCATGTGCAGATAAGCTAATTCCTGGACACAAGGTCTTTGTGTTTACAGACTTCACTCAACCAACCATGAACCATTATAAACATTTGATTGTGTTAGTTCCTCACATTCAATATATCAACCCTAAGTTTTCACTTTATTATCCATGTCATTGTCAGATCAAATTTGGTAGGAAGAGCTATTGGTTTTATAATGTGACTAGCTGACTGATTTTTTAAATGCTAGAAATAGTAAGTTAGAGGATTCTTGTGCTATTGATTCATTGAATAAATGTAAGTAGCATATGAATGAAATATTTACTGTTGTTCTCAGTATCTAATTAGACCTTAAATCCTTGTAGATATGTGCCTTAGCTGTTAACTGTTTGTATTATCTTCCTCACTGATTTTTTTCAAAGACGGATGATATTTTCTCTTTTATGTTGAAAAAGTTACTTTCCTGTTGCTTCTTGCTTTTATTGTTTCTAAATATTGTATATTTGATGCTTTCCATTCCTATTGTTTTACTGCTAAAGTTAAGAAATGGAAAATATTAATCATTAATGTTAGACATAGCAATCCCATCACCCAAAATAGAATCTCGTCTGCCTTAAATCGCAAACGTTGACAAAACGAAAGAAAAGGGATTATCGTTATGGCCTATATATGTCAAATAAGTATTTACAGCCCTCGTAGCATATCTTCATAATCTATCCACTTACTTATTATTAGTGTTGCAAAATGAAACGGCCTCCAAAGCAGATCAATACAATCCTTTTAAAAGTAATCCTACTCTATTCTACCTACTTCATAATGGAACATCAGCTTAACTTGTAATTATAGAAGATTTCTCTGGGAAGCATCTTTGATGCGGCATGTAAGTTCTCAAGAAAATGGCAGCAATTATTAACTTAAACAAACAAACTCCGTAACCACTACTTTTGAATAACACTATAACATCAGTGATTACATATAGCTGTGTCAGTGATCGTATTGTGAGTATCACTGCATTGGGATTAAATGGGGGGGAAAACAACAGTCAAAAAATGAAAAGGCAGGTGAAAATTCTGCCTCGTCACACCTGCCTGAGTTAGTGGGTCACTTTCTCAGAGAAAGGAATAGTCCTTTGGCACTCGCCCTGGTTAGAATAAGGTTGCATGGAAACTAAGGGCACCTGTGCTACAACTGAAGAATCACAGCAATGTTTTTACAGAAAGGATAATTGTATTATATTCTCTTTTGAATGAGTATGTTCAACTCTTGTTGACTTCACTAGGAGTTATGCATGCGCACCAAAATCAGAATATACGCCTACATTTGCCTTCTGAAAGTTTAACCTGTTTCCAAGCAGCTGGGCTTAACAATATGAAACTAGCTAAAATGAAGAAACAGTACTTAGAAGTTATCATTACACAGGAGCAATATAGACAACTGTATGTAAAGAAGTATGACATGGAAACAACTCTGTCAAAGTAGTATAGATTAATTGCTCATTCAAGGGTTGTGAATCAGATTAATTGCATTTGGAACATAATAGTACAGTATAAAATATTTCCCTATTTATGCATGTTGCATCCAAAATGTGCTTAGTGCCTTAATGATAAATAATACACACAGTCCCTGCCCCAAGGAGCTCACAGTCTATATTGTGACTTAACATGAGGAATAATAGCAGTGTGAGAGGTGAGATGGAAGAAAAGGGCTACAGCAACTTAGACTGGTGTGTGCTTAGTTTCCTATGTATGCTACATTGTGTCTAAGTGGTTTATTTTTTTTGTTCCCCCCCCCCTTTATACATATAGAGAGAGATGGCTTTCTTGCTGTTATAATTTTATCCTATAGAATCATTAAAGCACATGGAATATAATGTACTTTTTGCAAATTGACATACACGATTCCACATTTAATTTCTCACTCTCAACCTTGAAAAAGAGGGATTGGGGGAGAGAGGACACATTAGTTCTAGCATAGTGTGTATCTTTTCTCAGTCTGTCACTGCAACACATTTCAGCCATAAGAGGCATAGTAGATGCTAAGCTTGTACACAGGACCCCTACGCTAGTTAGACAATGAACCTTAAAAAACAAAAATGAACAGCTTCAGTTTTCCCACAATTCCTAGTAGTGCAATTAGACAAAGGAGACTCTGTTTAAGAACTAGGTTTTTTGGTTGCTGTCC
Organism: Eretmochelys imbricata; assembly: GCF_965152235.1. Lineage (NCBI taxonomy): Eukaryota > Metazoa > Chordata > Testudines > Cheloniidae > Eretmochelys > Eretmochelys imbricata. The sequence goes on along the minus strand of NC_135573.1, from coordinate 113,947,032 downwards.
CAGCCATCTGTAATGTAACTGTGTGTCCCCAAGACTAGGATTAATGTACAAGAGACTACCCCTCCTGTTGCAGTCGGGGAGGATCATAAAGGATTTCCTACCACGTGGTCCCTGACTCTAGCTCCATAGCTAGCCCTGCATAATTTTGTTGTGGGTACAGCTCTTCTACTGCAAGCAAATGGCAATGGAGAGGACAGAAGTATTTGAATTGCTGTGGCTAGAATTTCCAAACACTCTGAACATATATCTATGTCAGGACTTGCTTCTTTCAAGTTTCTGCTACACTTAATTTATGCTGACTGTAGTTAAACAATGTTTCATTATTCCTCATCCTGTATGGGAGACAAATTTCAGCAGCCGTTTAGAAAGCCCTACACAACAACTGCTCAGAGACTTAATTACTAAAATGTTAATGAGCTGAGTTCACAATAAAGCAGTCACTTTCTATGTATACAATCAGCACTGGAACACTGTGAAAGTATCACCTTGATTTGGCCATATGTCCACAAATCCAGAGAATGATGCATTAACCCTGTGCACCAACCTAAGACTTGAGTTTTAAATTTCACTTATCTTTTTTTGAGTATTTTAATAATCCAGAAAAGCCTTTAATCACTCACACAAATTGCTAGCTGCTTCATTAACACCTACTCCTACAATGCTAATTAGCCTTAAAGACATCACTACAGTAAAGAAAACAATGTTAATCGACTGAAAACAACCAGTGGACCATATAATAAGAATTAAAAACTGGGTGAGAACTGTTTCAAAAACAAAATGTTGAAAACCTGGGAAATATACATGCAATTAACACCTTGCTTTTCTGTCTCAAACCCAATAATTATTATACCTTATTCACTTCAGGATTCATGAAAAATGTATTTTAACCAAAAGTAATGCAAATAATTGTACTTATTAAAAGGCATGCAGCATGACATACTGTTTGCTATATCTATCCACTTGTGAAAATGATTGGTCACGTGTTCTGAAGTCTAGATTTTACTCAGCACTATTTATTTTCCTGGTTATAATAAAAGATTTCAAAAAATGTACAACACTTAATATGTGCACATTAGAAAGGTTTAAGGCTTATTTAATTAAACAAGGTGCTTAGCTGCTATGGTGATAGGCACAATACAAAAACCTAGACGGATGGACAGATGCATACTGTGGCAGACAAGATTTAAATTCACAAATAATAATAATGGTCCTGATAGTACTTTCACACTGGTTTCATACTTGTGCAAATCCACTGAGGTCAACAGAATTACTCCCTCATTAAACGGTATAAATAAAACCTGAAACACACCTAATGTGCCATACACTTGCATTACATTCTGATCACTGTCTTTTTTTTTTTCCTAATAACATTAAGTTTTCTAAAAAGTCACCGTGTGGCTTGATTCTGCAAACCCTTTGTGCACAGAAACCCCACTGAAACCAGTAAGAGTCCTGTGCACGTAGGTCCTAGAGGACATGGCCCTTTTTGAGCTTCCCGAGTAACCACAGTAGTACTGCCAGTCCCAAGTGTGTGAAAATGACAGGTCAAGCCCCCCAAATTCATTAGATTTTACAAAAATAATACATGGGCGGGGGAAGGGGGAAGGGCGGTGTTTACTTTCTAGTTTTCATGTCTCTAATGGTCACCCAAGATCACATGTTCAAGCTTTTCCCTGAAATCATAATGGCTAGAAACTTATTTGTTTAAAAATGAAAGTGAAAATTCTCACTTAGTTACATCATAATGTCAGGAGCTGAGGCTTTAAAAATACACCAGGTATCAGGACGCTTGTAATAAACCACAAGAACTGGCAACACTGCAGCCAGCAGTAGCAAGTGTTGTAATTCCTGTGCGTTTGCTTTCTGGCTACTTTTTCAAACCCCGTAACAGTTCCTCAGTTAATCCTGTCTTAAAGCTACTGAGCCAAATTCTGTCCCATTTTATTCCTCTTGAAACCATCCTTGACTTCTTTGGGATTTGTATCCATGAATGGAGAGTAGAATTGGGTCAATTAATTTCCCCAAAAGTACCTTGGGTGAGATTCTCAAAGGTATTTAGGCCCCTACCACTGAGGATCTGACCCACTGGGCCTAAACCTGCCTTGACATACATCCTGGGCAAAACCACTGGAATCAATAAATTAAATAGAGTGTAAACTAGGTAGAATCTACCCCAATATGTTCACTTCCCTGAACATGGACAAATATCTGTGGGTTACGTGAAGCAACAGAAACATGGTACTGAGTTACACAACAGGTTCTTACTCAAAAATATTTAGGTGCATTTTAAAAGTGAAAGAATCACATAAACTCCAAAATTTAAAGAATTTCTAAAAACGCTTTGTTTTCATAGATTCTTAGATTCCAAGGCCAGAAAGGACCATTGTGATCATCTAGTCTGTCCTCCTGTATAACTCAATCCCAAAATAATTCCTAGAGGATATCTTTTAGAAATACATCCAATCAATTTCAAAATTGCCACTGATGGAGAATCCACCATGACCCTTGGTAAACTGTTCCAATGATTAAGTATTTATGCCATATTTTGAGTGTGAGCTTCAACTTCTAGCCATTGGATCATGATATACATTTGTCTGCTAGATTGAAGAGCCCATTATCAAATATTTGTTCCCTATATAGGTATTATCGACTGTGATAAAATCACTCCTTAATCTTCTCTTTATTCAACTCAAGGAGCTCAATCTATGTAGTTTATCACTGTAAGACATGTTTTGTAAGGCATCCCTATAAGGCATGCTTCCTTTAATCATTCTCTGAACCCTCTCCAATTTATCAACATCATTTTTGAATTGCAGAGACCAGAACTGGATACAGTATTCCAGCAGCAGTCATACTGGTGCAAATACAGAGGTAAAATAACCTCTTTACTTCTACTCCTACTCCAAATTCCCATTTATGTATCCAAGGATCACATTAACTTTTTTGACCACAGTGTCACTCTGGAAGCTCACGTCAACCTGATTATCCACCATTACCTCTAAATCTTCTTCAGAGTCACTGTTTCCCAGGAGAGACTCCCCCATCCTGTAAAAATGGTCTACACTCTTTGTTCCTAGGTGTATACATTTACATTTAGCTATATTAAAGGCATATTGTTTGCTTGCACCCAGCAAATGAAGCGATCCAGGTTGCCCTGTATCAGTGACCTGTTCTCTTCAATATTTACCACTCTCCCAGTTTTTGTGTTTGCACACTTTATCAGTGATGATTTCATATGGTCTTCCAGGTCATTGGTAAAAATGTTAAATAGCGTATGGCCAAGAACTGATCCCTGCCAGATCCTACTAGAAACTCACCCGTTTGATGATGATTCACCATTTACAGTTACATTTGCGACCTCTCAGTTAGCCAGTTTTTAATCCATTTCATGTGTGCATGTTATTTATATCCTTCTAGTTTTTTTAATCAAAATGTCAAACAGTACCGAGTCAAACATCTTACAGAAGTCTAAGTGTATTACATCAATGCTATTACCTTTGTCAACTTAACTTGTAATCTCATCAGAAAAGATATCAAGTTAGTTTGACAGCATCTATTTTCCATTAATTATATGACCCACCTTGAATTCATTATTAATTGAGTCCCACATTAGCTACTCCATTACCTTGCCTGGGATTGATGTCAGACTGACAGGCTTATAATTACTCAGGTCATCCCATTTACCCTTTTTAAATATTGGTACAACATTAGCTTTTTTTCATGCTTCTGAAAATTCCCCAGTGTCCAAGACTCAATGATAATCAACATTAATGGTCCAGTGAATGCTTTAGCCAGCTCTTTTAAAACTCTTGGATGCAAGTTATCTGGATCTGCTGATTTAAAAATGTCTAATTTTAGTAGCTGTTGTTTTACATCCTCTCAAGATACTTGTGGAATATTGAGAGCATTATCATCATCATTTGATATTATTACTGTGATGTTGGACCCCCATATTCTCCATAGAAATATTGTTATGATGTGAATATGGCATAACTAAGGATAAGCTTTATGCAAGATGGGTTGTGTGAGGTATCATTGGAAAGGTTATGATTTACTGAATACATTCATCCAATTTGTATGCATGTATCGTTTATGTATCTGCAGTTAGGAATCTTGCATATATAACCATTACAACTGTGTGGATATGTGCTTGGGAAATGCCCACCAGATAGTAAGCAATCAGCCTTAATGGACCATTAGGAAAAGACAAGCAGTCTTCAAAGATGTGGATCTCCCATCTTCCCGAGTTCCTTCCTGTGGACATTGAAAATAAACCTTGTTTCATGATTGCCTTGACACTGCAAATCAGGTGAATAAGGTCACCTGGTACAAAATACCACTTTGGACACTGTTGATACTTTTCCACTGGAAACAAAGGCTTCCCACCTTATGTAAATTCTATTTAAGGCTGGGAAGGAAGGCATTCGGGACTCTCCTCCATTGCCTGCCCAGGAAGAGAGACTGTTAAAAACACTTGGAGGGAAAGGCAGGGTTGAATCTAGGCTGAGACAGGGGTCCAGTCTGTAAAGAGAAATAACTGGAACTCTAAGCTATAGAAACTCTGCAACTTGCCTAAAACAACATTGAGGGTGAGAAATTACATTTTATAACTTGTTTCTTGAGTGTATTAAGCTTCGTTTGTGTATTTTGTTTTATTTGATCAGTAATCTGCTTTGTTCTGTTTGCTATCCCTTATAATCACTTAAAATTTACCTTTTGTAGTTAAACTTCTTTCTTGTTCATTTCAAAACCTAGCCTATGCAATTCATACCTGGGGGGAGGGAGGCAAAAGCTGTGCATATCTCTCTCCACCTTGGGGGAGGGAGGAATTTTTATGAGCTTGCATTGTGCAGATCTCTCTATACAGCACAAGACAGTATTATTTGGTGTTTACTCCCCAAAGGGGGTGTGCACTTGAGTGCTGGGTCACTCTCCGAGCTGAATCCTCTCACACAGAGCTGGCATCAGGCTATGTCTGCAGCTGGGTGTGGCCTTACCTCTGTGTGTGTGCTAGAGAAGGCTTGAGGGCCTGGCACAGCATAAACAGGGTGAGGAAGCCCAGGCTGGTGGAACGGGTAGGCTCAGTGAGACGCCAGCACATCACGTGGCATGCTGGACAGGGGGATCCAACCCATCACAAATACATCATCTGTTTTTCCCCAAATACAGAACAGAAATATTTATTGAACACTTCTGCCTTTTCTGCATCTTATCTTTATTGATAATTCTACCATTTCCATAGCAATGGACCAATACCATTGTTAGGAACAAAATAAAACAAATCCTAATTTACATAAAGAACTCCTTAATATCCTCAACTTTGCTGGGCATAGATAGTTCCTTGTGTCCCTTTGTTTCCATTATCAATTTTCTACAATTCTTAGGTTCTGATTTATATTTAATTTTTATAGCTGCCTTTGCTTACCCTCTAAATCAGTCCAATTTTTAACCAGCACGACCACTTTCCTCAATTGTGGTATTGTGGCTTTTTGGACCACAATAAGGGAGTCCAGATCTCAGTTGTAATAATTAAACAATTATTATTTGATTGTTTCCTTATAAATAATCCATGAATGTCTGCATTTGCCTAGAGGAGGTAATATTATATTTCACTGCAAAACACTGTTCATTGAGGTATGCTTAGTTTGTAAAAATAATTACTGGGAGTTATCAGAATCACACTTGGCAATGTCCCTCTCACTGTTAGGTAAACAGACATACTTACAGACAGCTCTTGACATATTTAATGGTGAAAGTTTTTATGAGAAAGATTTTATTAAAACTAACCAGATTATAGGATAAAGTTTGGGAAAAGGGGAAGATACAGATGAGAAACAAGAGGATCAAGGACTACAAACTTTTATTGCATTATTGTAAGGTGACCATGTACCATTGCAGAGAACCACCAAAATCAGTGAGGGTCCAGCTGTCTGGAACCAGTGGCAGGACTGGGTCTCTTGCCCCAGATCCCAGACAACTAAACATTTTAGAGTACCTGGGCCTTAGCATTTATATATCTTTTCAAAACTCAGAATGAAGTAAATCTGGAAAAGGGACATAGCCCTGCTAGTTACATTGTTATTATTAAGATATTAAATAAATGGACACCAGGTGATTCAGTGGACTGCTAATGTGATTATGACAGGATGTTTTAGATCTTCCCCCAAAAGTTGGCAAGCAAAAGGTTAACCGTCTCTCCTTCTGGCTATGGGAAAGATTATAATTGTCTGCCCTGAGGGCAGGGATTTGCAGAGTAGGGCCAACTGTGAAGAATTATTGATTTAGTTGGGGATTGGTCCTGCTTTCAGCAGGGGGTTGGACTAGATGACCCCTGAGGTCCCTTCCTGATATTCTATGATTCTATGAATTAATTCTCCCTTCCCTTTCCCTTCACCCCCTCTCCGCCCCCCCAAATATAAGAGATGAGCAGTAGAGGAGCCTGGGGACTGACTGTGGCAATGAAAAGTAAGAGCAGAAAGTTGTATCGGAAGAAAGTGCAGCTGAGAAGAGAGGCAGCCTCCTCACCACTTTTCCCTTTCAGAAATTCTGGTGAGGTGAGTCATGCTGTATGGTGTCACCTTGGGACCACAGCGGAAGCAAGCCACACTTTGTAACTTTGCTTTTTGGGTCTTTGGTTGAGGGAAGTCTGTTTATATTTATTTGTCCCTTAAAGGGATAGGATTATTTCTCTTTGCTGCTTTTCACTACATCAATTCCTGCAAATATATAAATGTTGCCTACATTTATAGAGTCTTTCCTGAACTTTCTGAAGCCCTGTCTTGCTCATTATAGAAACAGATTAAATCTAAAATGAGCTGGATATTTGGGGTGTTTGGGACCTTCCTGGACTCTCAGGTATAGAGCTGAACATCTGAGGTTTCACCATTGATCTCCTACTATGTACAAAACCTTTCAATTTCACTTCTAAGGCACTAGATCAGAACAACCCAGTGTGATAGTCATTTAATGGTCTATGATATGTAAAATGAGTTAATGATCTCAGGAAAGCCCCTGTGTCACTGTATATCCACCATAACTGACAGAACCTGCCACAGGTACACACTCCTTGCTAAAGGAAAGTGGGACCAGGAGGTGGGGATTCAGATGTTTTTGGTGGGGAGGGAAGGTGGAGCTGTCATCTATTGCTGTTTGTATTTAAATTTAGTGTGCTACATACATTGTGACACATGATCTGAGACATGGTAGCACAATAAAATCATACAAAAGAGGCAGCAATATGGCAGGACGCACATGTGACAGGTAAAACAATGAGGCAGATGGACTCACACGAGAATTGCAACACTAATTGGTGACAAAGCTTCCAGATCCCTTGTTTGAAGGGAAAAGAGATCATCCCCATAGACCTACAGGTGATCTTGGTGGCTAGACAGCATAAACCAAGTTGAGACTGCCATGAATCTATTCTGTATTTCTTGCTACTGTTTGAGATTGTCTTCTCTGAAGTTTTTAAAACTAACATCTTGTTAAATAGTTACAATATTTAAAGGTTTTGGTTTTTATAGATGGCAGATGTACCTTATCTGAAAATGTGTACATAAAGAAAGCCAGCTACCTAGAGAAGTTAGGTTTTGATCTCCCTTGTTATGCATTAGTTTCTTCATTACCGCTATGTCCCAAACTACCTTTTATCAAGAACTAACAGAAGGGAGCGCTTTCTTTTTCTAAATCAAGTGTGTGGTGTTTACTGAAAGGTTCATCTCTAAGTGAGACCTACAAGATTCACTAATGGGTCCCCAGGAAGACTTCTCTCAGTTTTGACATGAAATGTTCTGTAATTCTGCCCTAATAATCTTTGGCCTCTAGACAATCCCACCAGATATGACTAAAGCTTTCTACATTTCCACATTAGCTCCAGCATTGGTCACTGGATTTGTTATATGTATGTGCACACACACACACACACACACACGTTTGATTAAGGTCCTGACTGACACAATCTTAAAAGATGGGGTCAAATGGTACATGGAGGGTGGGAGGATACAAAAGACCATATTGATAACAGAAATATTCACTGACAAACGGGTAACATATCCCCCACCCCGTACCATCAGACAGATAGTGTTATGTCCCCATTCATCAAATATTTGTGCATCTATGGGATGACATCCTTATTACCCACATTTCCTACAGCCAATGGCTAAAAAATATGAACTTTCTACTGTCCTTTGTATTAGTTTAATGAGAAATATAGTGTCAGAGCTTTAAACATGGGTAGACTTGAACAAGCCAAAAGTGGTCGGTTTTTTTTTTTTGTTTGTTTGTTTGTTTGTTAAGTCCCTAGGGTGTTTCCATGATAAGGATGGTTTGTTTTAGGTATTCCCTGGATATCTCAGATTTGAAAGATTCCAGTATTTTTGGGTGTTGATTAAACTCTTGGACACTGACTTCAGGAATCAGCGGAGAGGGGAAAACTAATTTGTTTGCCTGATGTCTTATCCCGAGCCAGCAGAGTGGTTCATACCATTGAGATTACATTTTGAAGACATTGATTACATTGAATATATTTTGAGAGAGCTATTCTCGGCAGTTCAGTGGACATTCCTGATATTTTGGAAGGTTCAAGGAAGAACAACAGCTTCTTTTTAAAACAATAAGGAAGCAAAAAAAGTAAACCCAAGCCCTCCCCTCCACCATCTTCTTCCTCTCCCCCTTTCCTTCTCAGGTTTCCTTTAAAACATACACAATTAAACGTGAATCAAAAACCACATTATACAAGCAGCTTCAGAAAAGCTGTTTAAACCCACATCTTTTCTCTTAAATGTATTTAAAAAATAGGGACCAGCCAGTCTAAGATGCAGAGGTTATTGTTTCTGCAGGATTAGTTTGTATCCTCAAGTGACACTTCACAACATATGTCATCCAAGTTCTGCTTCTTCCTTTTCCCACCTCAGACATATATTTTCACAGCCAGCTTGAAGTAAAGCAACCTTGTTCCCTACAGTTCTGCTGCCAGCATGGATAGAATCATTCCAAAGAGTAATGTGCTTTCAAACTGGCAGAGAGTGAATGGCTGGCATAGACCTCAAGGAGGATTACTGTGTCAAGGCTTTGGCATTCCATTCATTGGAAAACCAGTTCCAAATAATGCCTTCCAGAGCAGTTTTGCTTCTGAGTGATCTGCATGTTCTTTTGCTGGATGGATGGATGGAATATACAAGTAACTTGGCTTGCTAGCTACAAAGCTAGATAGAAGGTCATGTGACTCTTGCATCAATAAAACAGTATTTGTTTTTCCAAAATGCTATTTTATTACATTATGTAAGTGTTCAGATGTTTTGTGTAAGCACTTCATTTCTGCAACAAAATACTTACGATCCTCTTTATGGCTGATGGCAGTTTTAATATGATTAAACTTGAAATGAAGGGAATATATTTTTCATAAGTAGCTCATCCAACTTCAACATATTCTAACAGTTTTACTAATTTAACTTTAGTTATCCTTAAACTCCCCCCCACAAGTTTATATAAAGAAGTTATGAACAAACATCCTTTACCTACACACTTGATGGATATCCTAGACTATACACCAACTAGTTTGACTATTTAGTATTTGTTAGTAGTGTTATGTGATTAGTCACATTTTTTCTGCTTTTTAGTTGGATGACAAGCATTATGAAGAAGGGAGCACTCCCAGTATGAGCAGCAAATAACCTTTGTCATGGTTACAGCGCTACCCTCACCTCTGTCCCCTTTCTTGTCTCCAAGTGCCCACCACCCTCAGGTCTCATGCCTTTACCTCTCCAAGGGTGGAATTCCGTAATTCTGCCACTCTTAGACCAGAGCCTGGGCTACAGTACCCTTTGAACAACTGTGCTTACCCAGCAGGTCACACTGAATTCATGTCCTTAAAGTTCTTTCCTTTGGGAGCCCATAACCAGTGATACAGAGATCTTCCTTCTTAAAACCAAAGTATTGTTTATTTTAACAGTAGGAAGAAAGCATTTAGAGGAACATGGTTTTTAAAACAGCAGTCTTCACATAGCTATCTTCCCTAAAGGCTCATCATCCCCGATGGTAATTTAGGCAGACGGACTAGCACCCATTGGGTGTCTATCAGCCTGATTTCCCTAAACAACTACCTGCTCTCTTGAGACAGTGTCTTTTTAAGTCTGCTAAATCTCTCCTGTTTGCATGGACCTTTTCCTGCCCTGTTCAAACCAGTTTTGTAGGCTAGCTGGAGAGGAGGCAAAAAAATCTTCAGTTAGTAATCTTGGCATTGTCCTTTAACAACCATCAAGTGTTTGCAGAGAGGTGGCTTTTCTTGAGTTATTCTTATCCGTTCTACTTTTTTTCCAGACAGTTTCCTGTTCTATTAAACCAATATAGCAATACAGAAAACATCTCAATAACCAGGTCAATGTACAATATTCATAAGTTACAGAGCAGGTCCAAATCCATCACACCCTGGTTCATATGTGAATATATGCAGAGAACAGCCATTCGCCAGCTTTTGGCGAACAATAACCCTCTTCACATTAATGTCTTGAAAATGCAAAGTGAACATATCAAAAAGCAATTAAGTTTGAAGTGTTTGTAAAATTCCCGCTCCCCCCTTCCACGGACCCCCCGTTCGAGCTAGTGGCATTTAGAGTCCAGTTCAGACCTGTTGTATGCAATGCACCACAACTGAAATATGATGGGTTCAGCCACATTGATTTTACAGGAGAGGCACCTGCTTACCTGGAGTTTGAATTTGGTCAAAGACAGAAGCCTAAATGCTTCATGATAAAACAAACACAGGTTAAGTATTTTTTAAAGAACAACTTGAAAAAGAAACAGCCAGTCTGATTTTTAAGATTTTAAACCTGCTTTAAGAGATCTTTTTGCATGGTTCTTCTCCAATCAAGAGAGGTCATTCCATAGTTATGGAGCCAGAGAGGAAAAGATGTGGCCAATACCTCTCCTGCAAGTCCCAACAATCTCCTCCCCTCAGGCTTTAGCAAGCATAAAGATATAAACAAAGTTAAAGGCTCAAGAAGTTATTTGGAAGCCAGTCCATTAAGAACTATAATTAACCCTCATTCAGTCCATGCCTACAAAGGGCAAAGATGATTCCAGTATTTTATTTTGTATTTTTATTTATAGCTGTTCCCCTATGACATCTGCAGATGTCTGTGCTGTTTAAGGGGAAGAGCGTGGTCACATGTCCCAGGATCGTGGAAATCATCCTGACTGTTTTCTTGGGATGGTCACTTGTCTCACAAGCACAGATTGAGATGCTCCTGACCTCTGTCATCAACTGTGAGACTCAAATGGGAGTGACAGGTGCTGAACCCATTAGAAGATCTGTTCCAAGATCATTTGTCATTGATGAATTATGTTCTCTTAGACTAAAGGAAAGGGCATTGTGAACCACGGTCTTGGACTCTTGTTCCTGTGTCCATTTAAGCAAGGGATGATATCCAAGGCCTTTTTTTTTTTTTTTTGGCTGCACTGCAGGAGATATTTGATGATTCTGTATTTTAATAGCCTTTCCATACAAGCCAGCTTTAAAAATCTCTGCTGTAGAAATACCATGGGTATGTGACCCTTACAATGAAACCTCTAACTGATACTTTCTAAAGGTCAATAACTTCTGCAAAGGGAAAAATTTCTGAACAGACCTTAACTCAGCATCTATTTTTTGCATTCACAAAATTGCCAGAACAATAACTTGCAGGGGCAGGTATGGTTAGAAATCTAAATGTTACCTGATTTGCAGACCTCACTACATTGGATGCATGTATATTTCCATGCAAGAATTCATGTATCATTTTGAATCAGGCACAAACTACAGCCCACAGCAGGTTTTGGATGTAGCCACATTCTAATCAAATTGAACTTACTTCATTATTAACATAACTGTTACTACAAACAAGGTTTAAATCTTTACCATGTAACAAGAGCAACTGCTTTTTTATTTTCTCACCCCTATACTTGTTCATCTAGGACCAGATTTACTCAGCCTGAAAAAGATGGCAGAATCTAGTCCACAGTGTATTTTGAGTGAAAGGGGAAGAGTTGAGACCTGTGCTGACCAAAATCCTGTCTAAGAGCAGGTGTAGCAGAGACAGAGATGATGTAGAGTGCGGAACTTTGCAATATCTACATGCCTTAGTTGTTGTCTGATGGAACACATGTAAGGGTGGATAGTAATTCAGGTTCCAGGCAGCAAAATCATTTGCTATTGGGCAAGGGGGGCAGTTGCCCTCCCACCACCAAGAACTTGGTTTGCTTCGCCCACACCCCCTGACTTTTCATAAGTCTATATGATCCACTTTTGCCTCCCCTCTCCACTGGTTTTGCAGGATATAATGTAATCGCATATAATGTTCTATATGCTCATTCAACTTTGCCCCTCCCACAATTTTTTTCTGAAGTGATGCCCCTGGTTCAGTCCTTGGCCCTTGCTGAGAATGCAGTATTGCCCAACTAAAGTATTCAAAAATCTTAAATCAGGTTCCAGACTCATGAGATTAGTTTAAAATCTCACATCACGAGTTTTAAGACAATACTTCCGGGTTTTCCATATTTTCCCTCTTGTTTTTGAGACTTTAGGGGCGAGAGGTTTCAGCTTTCCCCCACAATCATGAGGGCTAGAAACACACCTTTTTAAAATTGAAAACTGATTCTCATGTAATCACATGACTCCAGGAGCTGGGCTTCACAGATCTGGTCAAGCCCCCAATAATCCTAACAACATCCCAGTGTGAGAGGGCCAGAGGCTCAATGCTATCTGATAGTGAGTTTTACTTGGCCTGACCAGTCCAGTGTACCCCAGCTTGGTAATGTCATATCTGTATCAAAACAATGTCATGTAAGCTATCAATAGAAAGCAAATCACATACAGATCATCAAGATTGTTGTGTGGTGTAGGTATAGAGGACAAACTCAAAATTACAAAAATATTGGGAATTATGTTGTCAAAGTCTGTCTGCGAGACAGGGCTAAAGTTACCCCAACCTACACAAAGGACTATGGTTCTGCCACCTGGAAGGCATCTCCAAGGTACATTCAGAGACAATGGGCATGCAAGGTACATAGATGGTAAACAGGACCATAAAGACAGCAGGAGGCAGAGACTTCAGGAAACAAATCAATTTGCACTTTAGCAAACACCAGTGGGGAAAGAGACTAGCATGAAACTTCCTTCCCCAGGAGACTCCATGTCACCTTCCTCACAGCTTGAATGAACTTTACTTAGGGGGTTAAGCATAAGAAGAATCCATTTCAAAGGCTCATTGGACTATAAACAGAGGGTCAGAGAACCCCATGTTACCTTTCACCTAAAACAAAAGAGCAGAGCACTTTGGACTTTGTGAGAGATCCTGACCTGAGAGGTCGTCAGCAATCTTGCTGGAAGGTAGACTGGTAAGGAAACGACCTTGAACAAAGGCTCTAGCTTGTTTTGTTAAGTCTTAGCCTCTAGAAAATGTTTATCACTTTTATTTGCTTGTAACCATTTCTAACTCTATCCTACAAACTTGAACTCACTTAAAATCCTATATCCTTTTATTAGTACATGTGTTTTACTTTTAATCTAAACCAGCTCAGTGCTGTGTTTGATTTAAAGTGACTGTTAACTCTACTTCATGGAGCAAGCTGCTAGGTACTGTAACTTTAAAGGAACAGTCGATCTTAATAGCTCTCCAAATGTTCCAGGAGAGGGCTAGAAACAGCAGAATACATGGTTTGGGGAAAATTCAGAACTGAGAGGGTGCTGAGGTCACCCCTGCATATGGTGACTGATGATAAAGACTAAAGTGGGGCTGCTGTGTTGTAGGCAGGCTGCTGGGGTCAAAGCGGCAACCCAGCTGCACAGCACACAGACATTCAGGATACTTCATGTTTGTCTGTTGGCTGGAAGCATCTAGTCAAGAGATCCACAGCAGCAGAACATTTTGAGGCATGTGGGGTTACAGGGCAGGTGGTGACAACCCCTCACTGGTCTGGATTGCACCCCAGAATGTTACACTATTCCTGCTCATCAGATTGCTGGGATGGGATTCAAAAGTTGAGTTCCCAGGTATTAAGCCCCTTCCCTGCCCTGCAGAGTCGGAACAGATTCTAACCACTTTCCCTCTTGGGGTTCCTAGGCACACTCTTGGGATTCAGATCCTTTATCCAACATCCATCCTGAAAGCTACAAGCACCTACAACCAATGCTGACTCCTCAGACTCTCCTATAGCTAAAACGCACCCTTTCCCAGAATCCCACCCACGGTGTGAGCCTCCCTCTTTACATCTTCAAGGGACCACGTGGTAGGTGCAGCATATAACACATTATTGCTCTTTATTTAATCACACACAAAATACACTGATCTATACAAAAAGTAAACCCTACAGGCATTTCTCCTGCCTCAGTTTCCTCACCACTTCACAGTATTCCAATCCAGGTGTCAGAGCTCTCTTAGGCCTGGCCAAAGACCTTCTGTTCCTGTGCATGGTTTGTGTTCTGAAACATGGTGCCTTCTCTCCCCCAGCTCTTCTTCTCTAACCCTGGCCAGTCCATTCCCTTCCTTTCTGCTGCCCAAACTTCCAGTGCATCTTTCCTTTGTGAGTATTTTTTAATCCACTGCTCGTGTGGCTGCTTCATCCTGTGACTGAGAATTTTCCACTCTCCTACCAAACCCCATTCCCCTTGATTCTTCCCCCTTCCCCCATACCCCTATCATCAGATAGGAGGAGGAAGTATCTTCTCCTACCCAGCTTGAGCAAACTCCCTTAGGATATCTCTTGTCCAGTCAAAGCACAGTCCCAAAAGTTAACTACTCCTCATTGTCGTCCATCAGGTGAGACTACCTCCTGATGGATCTGTGGATATGAGTGCCTTTGGGCCCTGGGACAACTTGCCAGCCATAACTCATATCCGCAGATCGATGGGATCTGCACTTAACTTCCCATTCCTTGTAGAGGTCTTCAGTGAGGAAGGGCTCCAAATCCTGTGGCTTTGTAGGAGATTTCCCTGTTGTCTAGTCTGGATATCAAACTGACCAGCTATCTACAGAATTTTCCAGGAAAAATAGGATAGATGAGACCTGAATTTTTAAAGTAAAAACCAAAGTAGGGAGAAAGAAGAAGGCCTGAATGTTTTCTCTATCATAAAGTACACAGGGCACAAACCCGCTTCTTCTTCCCTTTGCAGGTCACTTGTAAGTACAGGGTAGATATGTGGCACATAGGCATAATCATAATATATGTTGCCAAGCCATGAAGAGATGTGTCTATGTTAAAATCTATGTTAAAACCACCTGACACTATTGTGATGACTCTTGTAACAAAACATCCTTGTATCTGCCTTTTGGCAGTGATTAAAAGAAAATAGCATTTCCTTATTTACCTGATCAGTGTAGACTGTGGCCCTAGCACTGACTGAAAATCTATTTCTAAACACTTATTTGGGTCTTTTGTAACACAAAAACTAAAAGAAGTAAGTGGAAAAGAAGCTAGGTTGGATATTAGGGAAAACTATGTCACTAGGAGGGTGGTGAAGCACTGGAATAGGTTACCTAGGAGGTGGTGAAATCTCCATCCTTAGAGGTTTTAAAGGGCCAGCTTGACAAAGCCCTGGCTGGGATGATTTAATTGGGGT
The DNA here is from genome assembly GCF_965152235.1 of Eretmochelys imbricata. Lineage (NCBI taxonomy): Eukaryota > Metazoa > Chordata > Testudines > Cheloniidae > Eretmochelys > Eretmochelys imbricata. The sequence continues at coordinate 113,931,440 of NC_135573.1, read as the reverse complement.
TGGTCCTGCTTTGAGCAGGAGGTTGAACTAAATGATTGCCTGAGGTCTCTTCCAACCCTAATCTTCTATTATTCTAAGTGTTGGACTGAAACCATCTCACCATCGATGAAGACAAGAAGTGACAGAGTTAAAGGAAATCAACCCTTCCCTTTAAAATAAAGTAACTCAATCAGATTACTTACTTTGGGTAAGTACTCTGTCTGTAAATTGCACGTGATAGCTTTCTTCCTTGGCAATAGTAATACAGACTAGCTTTTTTCCTTTAGTATTTGTGACTTACTCTTGTGTGTATTGGAGTATTCATTGCCTATGCCTCCTATTTCCTGGCTTGTATGTTACTTGAGAACACAATTAGCCATTTACACAGGTTAGAAGAAGACCTATAAGTACCAGTGAAACTACTGCCTTTGCTGAATTTTCCTCACTCTCAACTTTAAGTGTAAAATCCATGGAAAGCACTTGTACTATAAATGGAACTATTTCTGGCTGTTTTTTTAAAGTCCTTATTTATTTTAACAATTATACAATACCGCACAAAAAATAACTACAGACAAGCAACACACTTTTACAAAACCAAAATCTTAGTCTGCCACACCATTCCCCCAACAGCTCCTTTGTAATATACTATCACTTTTACAACTGTCTCCCTTTGTATAAGAGGAAAAATTCCTCCCTAGCAACTGAAAATTCTTCAACTTTTGTCACTAATCTTATAAGTAAAATGCTCATAAAGCAATTTCTGCCGTACCAATGTACTAATCTTTTAAATCTGGGACATGTGAACTTTTTCATTTTTTGACAATTTGTCTCATTCCACAGGCAAATGAAATACAGTTTTAAGAGTTCTTAGTCCCATGTGTTGATTGAAAAAGCATAATTTTTGCCTTGGCTAGTAAGTTATGATTCCATGTTATTCCTATAACCCCTAGAATATTTTACCAGAAGCTTCCAATATTAATACATTGCTATGTATATGTCTGATTATCACAAAGATCACATGTCATTGTCTAGTAGACACCATTTGCACAAGAGTCCATTTCTTTATAGAATTTTTAGAACTGGTTAAAAAATTTCTGACAATGTTTTTTTCCCCAATCAGAAAATTCTATCCATTGAAATCTAAATGTTCCACAGGACCATGTAATTTTCAATTAAATTTTGTCTAGAAAAAAAAATAGAAATGAAGCATTTTGAACATTATAAGATAAAGACACTGATTATTTTTTTCAAATTCTTTTATATTAAATAAAAAGTTTAAAATGAAACAGAGTTTAGATTGTCCCAAAAGAACTTTTTCTAAAATTTCATTTCATGATCAGTTTTGAAATTTGATATTTCATTCAGATTTCCAATGGGGGCGGGGAATGTAAAAAGTTGGAATTGCTCATGGAACAAAATGTTTGGTTTCCAACCAGCTCCAATTGAAATAGCTGCAGTGCCATCCAAGATTCATTAGAAGACCTTATAATGTAGTCCAGAATAACTTACCATTATCTCTCATAAAACTGTATTTTTAAACACCTTCTTTTTTAAGTCCTTGTCTAAATTACAGAAGCTTTCAAAAGTTTCCCACTCCTGCCCAGTGCCCACAACAGCTGAACTCCAAAAGTACTAGCAAAGGTTGGAGCCCTAGTGGAAACTGAGTGCTCAATTCAAGCCCGCCCATCTTACCATATTCAAAGCAGAGGTTTGGAAGGAGAGAGAGAATCCAAATTACAAAGCACAACATTTTGACACATTTGGTCTGATTCTGTACTGTTAAACCAACTTCATGATGGTGTGACTTCATTGACTTCAGTGGAATCCCAATGGCATAAGAGAGAGTGAAGAGTCAAGAGCAGAATGACAGCTGCTTCTGCACCCTTTAACAAGTTGCAGCTTGTGGCCCTCTACTCTCCCATTTTACTAGTGGCAGGTCCATGGGCTGGAGTAGGAAATGGAGATACTTCAAGGAGTTTATTGCTGCAGTCCTAGTGCCAAGTCCCTACACTGGCAAACAGTAGGAGTAAAGCTCCAGGCATCCTCGCCTACACTTACACAACTGGGCTTTAAAACCTTAATCCATTTTTGGTTGGCTGGTCTTATTCTAAGTAGATGAAAAATAATAATCTACACAATAATATGTAATCTTTATTTTATATTGAACTCTTAAATATATCATTGCAATATGGAAATTATCCAATTCCTAGTTGCAGTGCAGTGTAGGAAGCTATAAGAAGCTCTCCAAGAGGCAGTCTGAGCTAAATACTGTGGTCCACATTTTTAGCAAATGAGGATGCAAACAACAAGGAGAAATATGCAGAAAAAAATGATTTAAAGCTGAGCTGTTGCTAGGCGTTTAGTGTTAGCTAAATATGATACAGTTGCAGTCTGAAGCATGAGACAAAGTAACACTGGACTGCAAATGAATAGGGGGAGGGGTTGTTTTGAGGATGGGAAGCCAGGGAAGTCCACTCATTTACTTATGCCCTCCTCAAAGGCCACCAAAAATAAACCAACACCTTTGTTTCCTCGCTCTAAATGGTCAGCAAATTCTAATCCCAGCCAAGGTGCATACCTTTCTTTCCCACCTCCGCTCCTTTACAAACTAATCCCTGACTTGCAGTTAACAAGTATTACTCTATCACTGTTCACATACTTTAGACTCCAACTGTATCAGATTTATTAAATAATTCTAAATGCCTAGCAACAGCTCAGCTTTTAAACCAGCTTTATATGTACAGATTAATAAAACATTCTTTATAGTGAGGCATGACTCGAAGAAATGTTAAGGCAAATTCATCCCTGATGTCACTGCATTGAGTTCAACAGACTTGCACCAGGGAATAAAAATGGTTCTTTATATTTAAGCAAACTCAGAATTTACTGCAATGTTTGTCCTTACAATAACTGCTGTATTTTTAACTGTTAGAGTCAGAAATACAGTTGAGCCTGAGTTTCTTGATTTCTGCCACTGTGCAAAGAGAAACTCCATGGGAGTAAGAGGGAATACACTGATGTAAAACTAGGAGCCTGATGCAAATTAGAGCCCCAGTTCTCCTTTTGCTGACTGTTGTGCATTTTTATGGGAATATAGTGATTAGAGCTAACGAACCAGAGGATTTTCAGATGTCGAATGAACCCGCCACCATCCAGAGGATCTGGGTTTTCAAGCTGCTTTCAGAGCTCCGCACTACCACTTCTCCATTATAGTACTATTCTGATGGATCTGCTTCAGCAGGCATGAAACAGATAAAGAAGTTTAAAATAATTTGTGCTGACTACCTCAGTCACTCAGGTTATCTAGTCATTTGGCATACAACCCTGCAGTTATTTCACTTTAAAATACTCACAGATCTCCTTTAAAAGTCATGGTGGCTTATTCTCCACTAGTTTGATCTCTGCATAGCCATTGATACCTGTACAATGTGAGGTAGCTGATCAGAGTGGTAGCCTCTTTAGAACCACTTCTACCTGTGTAAATAACTATACAAGCTATAAAGGCACTGGAGAATGGGGCCCATCACCTCTATGGTTTGTGTCAGGGTGCCACACTAGAGGTTAGTGGATCTGAAAATTGCTTTAAAACTACCAGTGAGATTTTTGGCCACCAGAGACAGCATTTTCTATGACTACAGCAGAGACACAAGGACCAAATCCTGGCTTCTATGCATAATGCAGACAGGCAGTATAAATGTTTTAAATGTGCTCAGTACTGATTCTGCCAGCATCTCTTCCTTCTTGTTTGTGAAATCCATGTAAAGTCTAAATTGTGATGTATTTAAACTTCAAAAAAGGAGTTTTCATACCCAAACATCATATCCTAACATATTAATACTCCTATACCATTGTGGTTTCTGAGTGTAAGTGTATAAAAGATACATAGCAGTTATGTAACAATTTGTGTAGACTTGATACATTGTCTTGGACTTTGGGTTCCAAAGAGGATGGAGCTAGGCCGTTCTCAGTAGTAGCAGATGACAGATCAAGGAGTAATGGTCTCAAGTTGCAGTGGGGGAAGTCTAGGTTGGATATTGGGAAAAACTATTTCACTAAGAGGGTGGTGAAGCACTGAAATGGGTTACCTAGGGAGGTGGTGGAATCTCCATCCTTAGAGGTTTTTAAGGCCCGGCTTCACAAAGCCCTGACTGGGATGATTTAATTGGGGCTGGTCCTGCTTTGAGCAGGGGGTTGGAATAGCTGACCTCTTGAGGTCTCTTCCAACCCTAATCTTCTATGATTCTATGAATGGAAGGACTGGTGGGGCTGATTGCCTCATGAGATCAGAAATAGGCTGCGAGACATCTTTGTTTGCCGTGGGTCCTGTGTGAATAGTGGATTTCTGCCAGGATAGTTTCTGGCAAACAGAAACCCATCTCCTTCTCCCATTTGATGGCACATTGTATAAATGCCTAGGAATGCTAGTGCATGGAGATGGGATGTGCAGAAAGCACATGGTAATGGCCAGTTTACAGCACATTGTGGTAAGGTGGCTAAGGCATCGTATTACAAAATACATATGACGCTACATTTCTGCTGCACTATTTACTGCAGTTTCTCAAAGCAATTTACAAACATTTATGGATTATGAGAAAAGATTTTTGGTTCTTATTATATTTGCCTCCTTCCTATAGAGAAGATGCTGCTCCTGTTCAGGAGGAGGGAAAGTTAAAGGAAAATAAAAGAAGGTGGTGTTTGCTTTTCCTGCCCATTCACAATATTCCAGTGTCAACAGGAGGAAACTGACACTAAAACAATGGGAGGAGGGGGAAGTACCTGAAGCAGAAAAGCAGCAGGACTGCAGATTGCAAGGAAGGGAGTGACTTCTTAGCTGGGGAGGAAGATGAACTCGCACTTGACAAGGCTTGAGTGGCTGAAAACTTTTATTGAGGGGGAAAGGGATGTGATTTTTTTTTCTTGTGGATCCAAGTATCTCCAGGGCTGTCTCTCAAGCTGGTAACGTGTTAACGAGGGAGAGTTCTAAACAGCACAGAGTCGGGTGGTATTTTAAAGGTCCCTTCAAGAATGCAGCACCTTCTTCCTCATCTGTGGGAAAGACCTTTAAAAATGGCCTTAAATAATCCAAAACAAGAGCCACTGTTCAAATGAGACTTGGCTGGTTATGGCTCCAGCCCCACTGTTGAAGCACTGTTGAAACTGCATGCTGAGTTATATCCAGTACAATCCCACTGAGCCGTGTGTGGCAACCAGGTGTGTAAATCAGGGCAGAAAAAAACACTGGTGCCTGAATATAATTCCTTTTCTTATTAAACTTCACATGCCAAGCACCTCTTTATTTTTCAGGATTAGAGGGAAATGCTCTATTTTAGGGAGAATGAAAGGCCATTTGGGTGTTGATGGCCCAGAGCAGTGGCAGGCAAGGGCCTGGATGAGAGCTGGACTCAGCCACTGGTATCAGTTATTTCTTTTTTGTCATTCAAATGGATTTGGAGTCATGGCTGACATCCCAGCCATCATGTAAAAGGCTTCCCTGTGGCCTTTTGACATGCACACAGAGGTATCTCACCGCCAAGTCCCTATCCTAGGAGGGGAGGGGAAAGCCTGCAGGGTGAACTCCCACCTCCATGCAGCCAGTGGCCTATGCTTGCCACTGCCATGCTGGAGCCTCAACATTTATTTATTGACAAAATTTTCAGAATTTTGCAATATTGTGCACAGAATTTAATTTTTTGGTGCTGAATTCCCTCAGGAATATGGGGTGCTGGGCGTTTGAGGCGGGCTGTGAGGGGGCGCTGGGCAGTGGGGGTTGTCTGTGGGTAGCAGATTGCTGCACATAGGGACCTGTAGTGGAGATCTCTGGGTGAGGGGCCACTGGGCATGGGGGTTGCTGGGCAGGGGGGCGGTGTGGCAGGGCACGCTGGCAGCACAGGGCTGGGTTTGGGGGTCCAGGTGGGAGGGAAGTGCAGGGGTTAGGGGTGAAGACAGCACTGTGCAGAGCTTAGGGGTGAAGGAAGCACAATTAAACTGTTTTTAATAAAGTGCATGTGGCAAATTTTCCAATACTGGAAGCTTATGTCTGTGTTGCTAAGAGGAAGTCGGGAATAGGGGTATCAGTTTAATAATACTGCGTAGGGCTCCATAAATCTTAAGAACAGCCCTGTCCTCAACTGATGTAACTTGCATATATCCCCTGAAGTCAGTAGGGCTATACTGAGTTATACTAGAGGAGGATCCGGCCCAGCATATCCTTTGCTTCAAACCAAGAGTTCAGTGTAGGCAAAATATAGCAAAAGCTCAAAGACTCATAGACTTTAAGGACAGAAGGGACCATCATAATCATGACCTCCTACACTTAGAGTTGCTTCTTCAACAAAATAAAAAGAAAAAATAAGCATTTCTCTACAGTGTGGGCCAAATTCTGCTCCATCACATCGACCCAACCGCAATGAGGTCAATGACACTGGACTCAAGTGAGAGCAGATGTGTGCTCCATGGCTGCAAGTTTCTTCCTAAGTAGGACACCTAATAAAATTGCTGGGCCCTGTACAAGTGATTACACCGGTGTAAAAAGACAGACTAACAGTGTTTCAGTGCTCACTACTCTCTGGGCAATAATCCAGATTCTCAACTGATTTTTTTATTAGCTTGGGTAGCACATTTAGCTTTGAGTCATTACCATTTGAGTTACCATGCTTGTCTTAAGGCACCTGTTCCCTATTACAGCATTGTCACTATATCCCTGACTCATCTGAAGTCTTCAAGACAGCATCACCACCAAAATATGGCTCAACAGTTCTAGTTATATTTTAGCCAACATGGTGACCTTCTCAGGAAGATCCTAGGGTTTTTTTTCCCATTGAAGTCAATGGCAAATGACAGTTGAAGTCTTTTCTCTGGCAAAAATCCCATTGAAGTTACTGAGTCCGAAATTATACCAGGGATAAATCTTTTACTTCAGAAATAAATTTGGTCCAATGGGAATTTTTACTCGGGCAAGATTTCTGCCCTGACCATGCTTCCATTAAAATTATTTTTTTTTCTCTTGATGAAAAAGCAAACCACAGTAAATTATTTTTATTACATTTTGCATGTACCCACATCTTGGTACAAACCCAGAAGTGTATTTTCATATTACTTTGAGTTTTTTCCCTGTCATTATCATGAGGCCGAGTCTTTTTGCAATGCAAGTAGCTCTGTGACAGGAAATGAAAATGGAACACCTTCTTACAGATCAATACAGATGCAGAAGAATAGATAAAATTTGCTTACAGAAACATACCAAACCCACATGGGACTCAGAGCTTGGCCTTCTGTATATTGATGACAGACATCCAAAGACCTATTCATTTTTACTCAGAGGTTAATTTAACCACTGTATGAACCAGAAAAGAGTTTCAGGATCAGTCTCTGATAGATTAGTGGAAATCCAGAGTAACTGCACTGATGTAAATGGAGTTACTCTAAACTTATATCGATGTGACTGGCCTGAAATCAGCTCTCCAATGAGGGAAAAAAAATGAAGCATTTTGACAGGTTCAAACCGCTCTGTTTAATTAATTTTGATTACCAAGAAAATCTCAGGGGGAGTTCTGTGACCTGAGTCACCCGTTCTGCACACCTGGCTTTTAATTGTATTGTACATCATTACCTCCATACTTTCATCAAAACATGCTGCACAGGATTCTTTGGGACACGAGGCTCACTTGTAATCATCATCACTGTAGTCTAAGTAATGTATTACTGAGATATGGAATTGGCTTAATTTTGTTCTGCACAACTACAGGAACTTAGAATCAATAACATAATGTGTATATACTCTACAAGTATGGAGGGCAAATTATTCCTCCTTCTTGAGATATTATCACCCATATCCCTACAATGCAGAAGAAATGCAATGATCTTCTGTCAATCATTGATTGTAGAGTGGCTTTTACTAAAGAGCTTATCCAAAGAATTCATATGGGTAATAAAAGAAAAATGAAACTGTTCCATTTCATGTTCATTATACATGGGTGCCATTGCAAAATGTATCCACCCATGTACATAATCATTTTCATGTGCCAATATATGGGCATAATGCTACTCTACTGGAGCTGATTTCAACATTTATTCCAGCAAAACTGGAGTAATGGTATGGTGAATCAGGCCCACTTTTTGAATGCAGCATATGCATCTGTGTCTAAAATATAGCTGATGTTGGATCTGATGCCAATTGTTAAAAACAATGACAAAATTCCCATTGACTTCGCTGGGAGCAAGATCAGACCTAATACCTTTTTAAAAAGCTTTCTTGGAAAAGGGTTAATCATTTGTGGCAGGAGTGTGACTTTTAAGCCATGCTCTTCACTATTGTGAATGCTGCAGTCAGAATTCCTCCAGCAAGCAGTATACACTACACTAAAGCACTGTCTCTATCACCCATTTAGTGAACGTAGCATGTGTTTCCCTCCTACCTTCCTAGGTCTGAGTCAGGTACAATCAGGCCCTTAAGTGGTCAACTTAAACAAGACTCACAAAGGATAACTTCAGCCCCATTTTTAGAGAGACAACATGTAGATATATGGACCCTTTGAGGGGAGAACCAAGTTAGTTCTTCTTTAAGTTGCTCATTTCAAGGGCCTAGACATTTTCAAAAGTGGTGGCTGTCTTTCTGGACCTCACATATGGCTGAAACACCTGCTTTCAAACTATTTTTATGTAGATGGCTTTTCATCAGATAACATGCATACCACTGAAGAGGAAGAACAGTCTTGTTGATAACCCACATGACCGTGTTCTGTTCTGAACCATGCCACAAATTTATGATAGAACCTTTGCCAAGTTACTGAACTTCCCTGTCGCTCACTCTCCTCATCTGTAAAATGGGTCATAGTGCCCTAACTCACAGGGCTACTGTGGGGCTGAATTCATTACTGTTATTAAAGTGCTTTGGATTCCTCTGAAGAATATACTCTATGCATACAAAATAGTAATATTTTATAAGAATATCCTCGGAGTTGCACTGTGGGTGTAAGAATTGCTTCACTTTGTAGTTCTCACACTCTTGCACCCCAAAAGTGAGTGTTAAAATTATTCTGTTTATAGTCATGAAAAAATTGTTCCCCTAAAACCCGTATTTATGCATGATTAATGCAGAAATGTGTATTAACATACCTTCATGAATAATCAATAATGTGTGCGCATTAGCCTGAATACTTGGAAATAAAGAAGATGCAGAATAAAGGACTCAATTTCAAGATGGAATTAGTAGAAACTGAGGTTTTAGGTTTAAGAACTTTGTAAAATCAGATTAATAGGTTTTTATATTGCTGTGTTTCTTTAGAGTGAACCCTGTGAAATCCATATAACTGGAATTGAAGCTATGCATTATGTTAACCTTTCTTTATGTATAAAACCAATCACTTTTTTTTCCATAAAGGACTGTGGCAGTAAATTGGTTGCAATATTCAAACAATAGAATCTCTAACACTAATACACACTTGACAGACTCTCAGTCAAAGGTAGAGCAGGTCCAAAATACTGATTCTTTCACTTTCATAAAATTCAGGAACATTGTTAGATTACTTTTGGTAAGCTGATCTTTCCCTCCTGTCAATCTATGACTTACAGCTGTCACAGGTGAAAAAGCTAATGTCAAATGTCACTGAGGTAGAAGACTCCCTCCCATAAGTTAACTAATGACTTTCTATTTGGGCAGGTCTGAGGCTTTAACTAAATGCAAACCCACCACCATGTACCGGCGTTGTGACTAAGGCCTGGTCTACATTACATGGTTAGGTCAACATAAGCTGTCTTGCCTCAAGCTAGCTGTGGAAATGTCTTCACTTAAATTTGGCTCCTGCTGACATAAGTGCCTCACTATGCCCATCTAGTAATACCACCTCCCTGAGCGGCACAGAGTCAAGGTCGATGTAATTAGGTTGACACGACAGTGTGGACACTGCATTGCTTACATTGATTTACTGACTTTCACAACCCATCCCACTATGCACCACACTGACAATACAATCGATACAAGCACTCCGGGTAAGGACACACACCACTGACACAAACAATTTAAGAACTGCTGTGGCTGTATGCTGGTGTAAGACAGGTCAACATAACTTTGTATTGTAGACGTGGCCTGAGTCTTCCTTCTCATTTTGTTTCTCCTTCTGAATTCACTCCCTGAGATATTCATGAGGCACATTTACTGGCCTTTCATTTTCTGCTCAGGTAAACCACAAAAACAAGTTTGCATTCTAGGTTCAATCCAAACTAGTTTAAATACAATCTCAAAATGTTCTGTGGCACTTCATTGGAGAGAGTCACACTATATAAATAACCACAATAATAATGTCAAGTTTTCTACAGCACTCTTCAGTTTTAGATCTCAAGGAAGTTTTAAAAAGAGGTCGATTATCCTCATTTAACCAATGGGGAAACTGAGGCACAGGGAGGGACTTGACTGGTCCATGGTCACCCAATAGGCCAGTTGCAGAGCCATGAATTAAACCCAGGTCTTCTGAATCCCATCCCACTAATGCCCTATCCACTAATGAAGATAAGGAAACCTAAATCCTCAAACCCTTCAAGAGATGTGAATATTGAAGTGGTTAGAGAGAGCGACAAATGAAATGAAGACATTGAGTGCTCCAGGAACTTAACTCGCCCAATTAATTGGTTCCATTTTAAGATGAACTCAGATCCCAAGTTCAGATCTAAACTTCCTCAGTTTGGAGCCGATCTGATCCGATCCGGGATCTTATTTTGGAGCGGGAGGGGGAGGGAAAGGGTGTTCAGAATGTCCTTTACTCTCTCTCAGACTCCAGCTATGCGGTTGCTGGGCAATAGGGATACCCCAGCCACACAGCCCTGCCCCTGGCCATCCTCCCTGAAGGCGCCCTAGGAAGGGGCTGAGGGTGGCGCGGGAGCTCTGCCCCACCCGCGCAATCCTCTCCCCGGGGAGCAATCTGGCAAGGCTAAGCCGGCTTTAGGGTCGCTTTGTGCCAGTGGCGCGGTGGATCAAGGCAGTAGGGTTTAACCGCCTCTCCACAGGGGAGGCTTCAATCGCAGGGGACCAACGCCGGGCTGGGGGCCCGGGGGAAGCCCTGGGCCCCTGACTCGTGCCGGGAGCTGGACAGGGGCTCGGAGCCGGGGTGCACTGCCCAGGCTGGAGAGGCTCCATGGCGTGGGTTGTGTGAACTGCACATTGCCAGCTCCGGTGGTGGGTTGGGGGGGTGTAGCCCGATTCCCCCACGTGCCCCTCTGCAGACACTCACCAGCCATTTCCTTTTGTTCCCTTGTTTGCTCCTGGCCGCTTGCCAGCTGGGCGTGCGGGGAGAGCAGCGCGCCGTGGGGGGGGGGGGGGGGGTCTCTGTGTGGCCAGGGGCTGCGGGCACGGGCCGGGCCAGATGTGGGTGCGCCGAGGGTCGCGGGGGGGGGGGGTGCGGATTGGAGCCGCTGCTTGTGCGGCCCGAGCGAGTCCGGCTGCAGCCGGGTGCGCCCCCTGCTCCTTCCCTGCCCGCACGATGGGAGGGAGCGAGCACAGCGCGGCGGCGGCCGGGAGCTGCTGAGGCTGCCCGGCTCCCTCCTTCCCGGGCGGCTTCGGGGCCCCATCGGCTCGCCAACCCCCGCGGGGCTGGCGCCGTCACTCACCATGGTGCGGACGAGAGGGGTGCGGTGGCCGGGCGGGCGCTGTGGAGGGCGAGAGGAGCGATGCGCTGTCCAGGGTATCCAGCTCCCTTCCGCCCGCCGCTCGCTCCGCGCTCTCGCTCAGCTCCTGCTCTGCCTTGTCTTCCCCCTCCCTCCAGCTTATGCAGGGCCCTGGCCTCCACATGCTCCCCCTGCAGCCGGGAGCTGGTGACTTCAGAGGGGAGGCGGATCCGGGGAACGTTCTCTCCCACCGCCCTCGCAAGCGCTGGCTGGCTGGTCAGGCAGGTGCACAAGCCGAAGAGGGTGGCTGGCTATGGAGGTTGCTTAGGACAGCTCCTGGCAGCAGCCGCGTGCACGGGAGCATTCCCCTCAAACGTGGTCAGCTGTGTGGTCGTTCCGAGCCTGCAAGCAGGGGCGCTTTGGCTGGAGATAACAGCCTGTCTCGTGTAAGCTCTTTAGCCCCGGGAATTCCGCCTGTGTCGGCAGGGGGCTAATGCCTATAGTGACTAGAAAGCAACTACAGGTGCGTGGTTGGGCGTGGGTGCCTTTAGGTGGCAGGTGACCACAACCAGGCGGCACAGCAGGGCGATGCACGTCGAGCGTGAAGAAAACAATATTGTGACTGCTGAGCTCTGAGAGCCAAAACACAGGCACTGCGCAGTCTTATCTGTGCTGCAGTTTTTAGTACAGCAAGGAGGTTTCCACAAACGACAGAGGGGAAATGTCACAAGCCAGCAGAAACAAACGTGCCAGGCGTGAAGAGGAAATAATAAGAAAGAAAATAATTTTGCTACCATTTGTTACTCCTTGCCTGCGATCATCTCCTGTATTTAAAAGCAAGAAAGTGTCACCGCTGGATAGGGGAGGTGAGAAACAAGACCAAGTACTTTCTCCTGTTCAGAAAACTCCTTGAGGTGGCGGAGACGAGAGAAAATTTGTAAGGCGTCAAGAAGTTAAAGAGTGAAAATAAATAGCTGAAGGGAAAATAATGCAGAAGTCCAGCAGGAAAAGAGCCAAGGTTGGTTGGATGGTGTCAAATCAGCTCCCTGTGAACGTTTCTGCCTCTCAAAAATCATCATAATTAATGACAGGTTTCAGAGTGGTAGCCCTGTTAGTCTGTATCAGCAAAAACGAGTCCCTGTGGCACTTTATTGTTTGGGCATAAGCTTTCCTGGGCTAGAACCCACTTCATCAGATGCATGGAGTGGAAAATACAGTAGCAGGTATATTTTGAATTGTCTCATTAAACTGACCCCCCCCCCAGGCAACTCCCATCTTTTCATGTACTATGTATAAATATTTGCTACTGTATTTTCCACTCCATGCATCTGATGAAGTGGGTTCTAGCCCATGAAAGCTTATGCCCAAATAAATTTGTTAGTCTCTAAGGTGCCACAAGGAGTCCTCATTTTTATCATCATTAATGTCATCCTTGTCATCAGTAAGTCAAGGACTAAAAAGATAGGAAGAGTGAACTACCTTCCTGAATCTAATGGTAGTCCCTCCAAATCAGGATTGAGACACTAGTGGGCAGCTGGGGAACAAAGAGGGGTGGTAGTACTCCTGCTGTTTGTGCTGTATCTGTTCCCTGAAGAGGACTTCAGTCTGCAGGACTGTCACTCCAGCACCTTAAAGATCTCAGTCCTGATATTCAAAATCCTCCTGTGATGGGCCCAACCTACCTGAGATCACATCTCCTTCTGGAACAATGATCTTCCTGACAGCTACATTCCACTGGAACAGGGAAACTGACAAAGGAGGCTTCTGAGTGCAGGAGACAGTGACCAACTGGGTAGCTGGGGAGGAGGGATAGTACAGGTGGCAAGGAGAAAATCTCAATGTCATGATACTTTGCCAGGATAATTAGACCTGTGAAGGAATTGGGATTTATGTTTTTGTGCGATACTCCCGTTTCAAACTTTGTTTCCATTTTTATTTAGACTGAAATTAAATCTTGAGATTTCCCACAAGTCAAAAATTTAGAATTTTAAGTCAACAGAAATATTTTGGTTTGATTTTGACGTACAGTTAAAAATTGTTTAATGTAAAACAAAATATATTTCAAAACAAAAAGTGAGTTTGAAAATGAAAAATCTAAATAGTGTTCTGAAAATGCTGAAAATAAATATTTTGTGACTATTGAAATTTCATTGATTTGATTTTTGAAACAAAATTGTATTGACAGTGCTGCAGAAAGTTTTGACTTTTGACAAAGTGGTGTTTGCTGACAGGGGGAAACAATGTTTGGTCTGAAAACTTTTGACCAGCTCTCAGGGATTCTCTTTTTATTATTATTATTTGTCTTTTGCTTTTGGTGGTGGGCACGCAACAGAATGAACCTCCGTAATTAAAGTAGTAGTTGAAGTATATATGTTCATACCATTATCCAAAGCAAGAACCTACCTGATCATTTCCCCAAAATGAAAGCCAACTGTTTTGAACAGCAAAGATTTGGGGGGGGATGGGTTTGTTACTGCTTCACTCCATAGTTCTTGCTGGAACCACATCCGGAGATCTGACAAGCGTACTGGGAGCAGTTATCTTCACAATATTGACTACCTGTCCAGAAATGGGAAGTACTAGTTATCTCTCAAAGACCTGTACTTAGGTGACTTCCAGCCCAGCTTTGCAGTCTGAAGTAATTTGTTTAACCAGCCATATTCTTGAATGCTCTCTATACTGAGCCAACTTTTTGAGGTTCACCCTCAATATCTATCTTCACTTTAGATTATTCACTTGATTCCTGATGAGTTACTAAATGCAGAAGTTACTCTTGCACTGGAGAAAGGAGAGAAATGGTCACTTTTGGACAGCCGTTTTGGTCACAAAGAAATGGCTGCATAAGCAAAAAGTTGGCCTCTTCATTCCATAATGTTACTGTTTTGGTTCTTCTGTTGGAGCTGGGTTGCCCCAGGGTAAGTAGGAGATGACTGACAAAAAAGCATCATACTAACCACTGAATGTGATTCATCTACATCTGCTAGAGATGGGCCTGAGCCAGAAAGTTCTGATCCAGATCCCAATTTCCCAATAATTCAAAGGTTCTGGTGTTCCAGTTTAATCTCAGCATTTCTAATAGAATGGAGCCATATCAAATTTGCTATATGAAGAAGTATCACTTCTAATTTCTTGACTTGCTTTGGCTGAAACATAATTATTAATGTTCATTAACATTGTGGTTTTTTGACTTCTAATAATGGCTTGATTTTTTTGTTTTAAATCAGTAATGTCTCAGATTAATTAATCACACTTTCATAGCAAACATAATTGAAATTGCCCTTCAATGGAAAGAGTAATAAAAGTTACTGCCACTTTTAAAAGTTGAATTAGGAGTTGGCTGCTTTTTTTTTTTTTAAGTACCAATCTCTTAAAATAGAAAAAGCTCCCCTAAGTGTTCATTGATTTTAAATGTAGTCCCAATCAATCGTGTATTTTACATAACTAGTCCAAGATTCAGTATTCTAAAAGTTACTGGGTCAAAGTTTACTCTCACTTAAAGTTTAAACCTGAAATAATTCTGTTGAAATTGATGGTGTTACCCCACTATCAATATGGAGTAATTGAAAGTAGAAATTGGCCCACTAAAGATATACATTTAAAGAAGGATGCACTGAGTATGTTCATGCTACCGGTGTTGCTGTTCTCCTTCCAGCAGGTAGCAAGACTTCAAGAGAATACCCTCTTATTTCAGCACAGTGGCGCTGGTGGAAGACAAAGTGTAGGTTTTCTGGAATGTTTTATAGTTTCATGTATCCTTTGGTGGACACTGGTTCTAATGGTTGCATGGCTGACCTGAGCAAGATTGCATTACCCATATTCTTTAATTCAGGACTGCTTTCTAACCAGAGAGCCTGCTGGCCAAACAGTCAGTGAGAGTCCAAGACCATTTTGCCAAATAAAGTAAGGGGTATTTTTTTTTTAAAATGATACCAGTGTAACTCAGACTGTTTAGTCTTAGGCTTTATCTACACTGGCACGTTCATCGTTAAAACGTTTGTCACTCAGGGGTGTGAAAAAACACCCCCTGAATGACAGAAGTTTTAAGGATGAAAAGTGCCAGTGTGGACGGTGCTTCATTGGTGGGAGCTCTACTCCTGGCAATGAAGCTACCGCCCCTTGTTGGAGGTGGTTTTATTTTGTCGAGGGGAGAGCTCTCTCCTGGCGACAAAGAGCGGCTACACAACAGACCTTACAATGGTGCAGTGGCACAGCCGTGCCGTTGTAAGGTGTGCAGTGTAGACATAGCCTCATAGCTCAAAACTCTACATGCCACATGTATTGGTACACCGGTGTGCATACTAGGAGTTCCACTTTGCTTGTCTGAATCCTACAGATAAAACTGCACGCATATCAGCAGTAAGGTATTGTTCAAACAAGGCCTCAATTTAGCTTTCTAGCCAACTATGTAAGTAAAATAAGAACATATATTTACATAGGGTCTGTCTAGCACGGTTAATTATATCTCACTGGATGTAAACAGTAGAAAAATCTGCTGTGTACCTATGTTAAATTTTTTAAATGTTACATGAGAATGAATGTCTCCACCACACTGTAAGCTAGAACCCGCCCCTCTGCTGCATGGATGCGTTAAAGGGAGAAGAAGGAATAGGAAACTTCTAATCCTTGTATGCCTCACAAAAGTGGGCTCTCTCCCTCATGTTGTTGAGCATTGGATTGGCTCTTCTGCTGCTCTGTACGCTATGGCCCAGATCCATAAAAGTTGGACGTAGGCACCTAAGTCCTTTTAGGCACCACTGAGATCCGCAGAAGCCCTGCTCAGCTGCCAGCTAAGCCTGGAGGCACCCTAGGTGCCTGAGTTACTGTCCGTGAACATGCACACAGCCTTATGAGATAGACACATATCTCACACCTAAGCCCAATGGGATCTTCAAACTAGGCATTGTCATGCCTGTTGTCTGCAGGGCTCAAGGTGGGCGATGTTCTCAGAGCACATCTAATTCCACACTCAATGGCCAGAGTGGAGAGGAGGAAGAGGTGGCTTCCCTTATAACCTTTAACCCAGTGGCTAGGAGATATTCTGCCAGGCTGGGGGAAACCTGGATTCAATTCCCCCTTCTGCTTGATGTAGAGAAGAAATTTGGGTCTTTCACCTCTTAAGTGAGTGCCCTAACCACTGGACTATAGAGTCATTCTCTCTAGCCCACTGCGATTTTAATTATTTATACAGAGTTGAACAACTTCAACAGGAGAGATTGAGAGAGACCTACAACTGAACATCTCATAGTCCAGTGATAATGGCACTCTCTTAAGAGGTGAGAAACTCAAATTTAAATCCCTTCTCTACATCAGGCAGTGGCAGTCAAAAAAGCAAACAGAATGTTAGGAACCATTAGGAAACGGATAGATAATAAGACAGTAAATATCGTAATGCTTCTATATAAATCTATGGCATGCCCACACTTTGAATACTGTGGGCAGTTCTGGTTACCCCATCTCAAAAAAGATATTTTAGAATTGGAAAAGTTACAGAGAAGGGCAACAAAAATGATGAAGTGTATGAAACAGCTTCCGTATGAGGAGAGATTACAAAGCCTGGGACTGTTCTGCTTGGAAAAGAGATGACTAAGGGCGGATATGATAGAGATCTATAAAATCATGACTGGTGTAGAGGTCAGAGGTCACTTTCAGTAGAGAAAGTGACTAAGAAAGTATTATTTACTCCTTTACGTAACACAAGAACCAGGAGTCACCCAATGAAATTAATAGGCAGCAGGTTTAAAACAGGCAAAAGGAAGTACTTCTGCACATAATGCACAGTCAACCTGTGGAACTCGTTGCCAGAGGATGTTGTGAAGGCCAAGACTATAACTTGGTTCAAAAAAGAACTAACCCTGGTCTACACTACAGGGTTAGGTCAAACTTAGCCGCATTAGGTTGATTTTATAATGAATGCGTCTGCACAAGCAACCCCGTTCCGTCGAGCTAAAGGGCTCTTAAAATCGACTTCTGAACTCCTCCCCGGTGAGGGGAGTAGTGCTAAAATTGACCTTGCTGGGTCGAATTTGGGGTAGTGCGGCATAATCAATGTTATTGGCCTCCGGGAGCTATGCCAGAGTGCTCCAATGTGAACGCTCTTGGCAGCACTTAAGTATCTAAGAATGGGATACACAGAAGTCAGCACACTGGTGGGGAGCCACCTAAACTAGCCAATAGTCAAGTCCTGGGGGAAGAATCTATCTCTGCTTGGGATTCTCAGTTGTGAACCCTGTCCAAGAGTTAGACACCTAAGTTGTTGGGGTTTTTTTGTTTTTTTTTTGTTTTTTTGCAAGAAATACCATGGAGGCAGGAGTGACCTACCTTATAACCCGTAGCCTGGTGGTTAGGGTACTGAGACTGGGGTTCAATTCCCTCCCAAGAAACTAAGAACAGCCATACTGGGTCAGACCAATGGTCCATCTAGCCCAGTATCCTGTCTTATGACAGTGGCCAATACTAGGTGCTTCAGAGGGAATGAACAGAACGGGGTAATCATTGAGTGGTCCATCCCCTCTCATTCACTCCTAGCTTCTGGCAGTCAGAGGCTGGGGTCAGGCTTCCTATGCTCTGACTGTCCCCGGCATCTTAAAAGAATTAGCTCTGGTCTACACTACAGGGTTAGGTCAAATTTAGCCACGTTAGGTCGTTGACACCCAGCTAGGGTAAAGCAAGGTGAGGTGTAACCCCAGTGCCACTGTTGGCCTTTAGAGGGTTCATAGAGGTGGCCCATCTCCTTTAGTCACCTAAATATCTTTGAAGATCATCAGCAGGCCAATACCCAATCTGGGAAGAGAACTCCACTCTTCTGAGTGCCAGGCAGATGCACTATCCACTACTAGATCATTCTGCCTCCGTTAGTGTAACATTGACTGTGAACTATTTTAACATGTAATAACAAATTCAATAATCCTCACTTAGCTCTTAGGCAGAGTTCCCATTAATATCGAAAGGAGTGTTTTGCCTGAGTCAGGCTTGCAGGATTTATCCTACTCTTTTTTTTATTATTATTATTAAAGTTTTGTCAGTTAGCCCATATCTGTTCTCGAAATATACAAATCCCAGCACTTAAGAAAATGAGACACTGGTTCTGAGGAGTGGCATGAACAACTTGAAAGGTTTATAGTATGTCACCATGCAGATTCCTAAAAGGCAATAATGCCAGTTTTAAATCTGTTTGCAGCGTTGTATCCATGTAGGTCCCAGGATATGAGAGAGACCAGGTAGGTAAGGTAAGATCTTTTACTCGACCAACTTCTACGTTTACCTACCCTGTCTGTCTCTGTTTTAAATCTTGCATGTACATACCTTCTACCCCAAATAAAAGTTTGTGCAGAAAGTTGTAATGGGACAAAAGCTAGATACCATGAAAAAAAAGAAAAGGAGTACTTGTGGCACCTTAGAGACTAACCAATTTATTTGAGCATAAGCTTTTGTGAGCTACAGCTCACTTCATCGGATGCATTCAGTGGAAAATACTATGGTGACTAGCACTTGAGATAAGTTAGATCTAATGATATTCTACCGTAAAATGTATTAGAAGTGCTTGTGCTATCACAACCCTGTGAGGGCTTCCTGTGCTCAGTGTTCCTTTTGCAAAATGTTTTTGGCAGATGAGTATAGACGCTAAAGCTTTTTTCCCCCAGGAACTGTCCAGGTTTCAATGCTCCATCAACTGTCTGTCCAGCTTAGCTCCCACCCCTCCATTTTCATATTGACTGGATGTGGCAAAAATACACTCGTGGATATTCATTTTCCTCTGTATAAACTAATAATTACCAATATATATCCCTTCATAAAAAATTAACAGTGCAATTCACCTTCAATCTAAAACTAGACTCTTATTTAAATGTATGCTAGTGATGCTAATAATAAAAAAACAAAAGCATTAACTCATTTTCAAATAAAATCTTCTAATTGTGAATGTGTCACACTGACAGCCCTGAAAATAACTCTTCATAGCAAGCAGCAGGGAAATACATCTCTATGTTGCCCTATCAGTAGAACATACTCCTGACTTGGAACGACTATTTCTAGGGATGAGAAGGAAGTTCATAATTCAGGCTTCAAACCTGTATAGATTCATTAGCGCATACCCTTGTAACTAAGCAGAGACCTATTGAAATCAATAAGAAAAGGAGTACTTGTGGCACCTTAGAGACTAACCAATTTATCTGAGCATAAGCTTTCGTGAGCTACAGCTCACTTCATCGGATGCATCCGATGAAGTGAGCTGTAGCTCACGAAAGCTTATGCTCAGATAAATTGGTTAGTCTCTAAGGTGCCACAAGTACTCCTTTTCTTTTTGCAAATACAGGCTAACACAGCTGTTACTCTGAAATTGAAATCAATGTGGCTCCAAATAGTGTGTGCCAGCAGAGACAGTTTGAGGGTTTGGGGGGGCCCCCTCCAACTACCATTGCCTTTAATGGCAGTTGCATCAGACTTTTAATCCACATCCAGTCCCAGACCTTTTGCCTATGATTGCAAGCAATAGGAGCCAATTGTAATTAGACACCTATCCACTAGGAACTGGACTTGTATCACTGATTGATTTGACATGGGCCATCAGAAAGCTTCGGATGATTATGAGTTTATATGATTTTTTTAAAGCTTCTTAGTTTCAAGCCTCCAAACAAATCTTGCTCAATATAGTTTAAAACACATGTCAAACATCACTGAATGAGGAGGGCTCCTGTGGAAAAAATAGTATGTGATCACG
Source organism: Eretmochelys imbricata (assembly GCF_965152235.1). Taxonomy (NCBI): domain Eukaryota; kingdom Metazoa; phylum Chordata; order Testudines; family Cheloniidae; genus Eretmochelys; species Eretmochelys imbricata. The sequence continues at coordinate 113,911,150 of NC_135573.1, read as the reverse complement.
TAATTAAAGACTGTCATCATGCATATGCACAAGGAGGTTGAATTAAACTTGCACAAGCTACCTTCATTCTAATATTTTCTAATTTTTGAGCACTTGACTTTGTAATCTTATTTCTCTTTTAAGGCAACTTATATATATACAAACTCCCCCCCCTCCCAAAATTAGTATAGTCTTGAGAGTTCTAATAACATTTCATGCTAGAGGTTCATTCATAAAACTATCGTAATAGAATAGCTTTCCCTGTTTGTTTTCTGATAGTGCTGATTAACGTTCTCCTTGTCTGAATTCCTGGCCAGGGTTCCAGGGGTTGTTTTTACAGTTCTGCCCCAATCATGATAGATACCTGGATCTCTGAGGTGCAACCAATGAGAGGGGCAACAATCAGGTTCCTTAGGGAATTAATAGTTAATTCACATAAGTCTGATGAAAATAATTGAACAAATAACTTCCCCCTCCCCCCACCTTCAGCCCTTTTGTATGAAGTAATTTATCCTATGCTGCTTTTTTCAGACTACAGCTGCTGTGATGTATATATGTATAGCTAGACCATAGCTATGTGTGTATAACATAAAAATGAAGTAAATGAATGCTAGAAGCAGTGCAGTTTTATGAGTACTTGGTTTAAGAGTGGCTTGTGGCTTTTCATATGTAAACTTGATGTTTTAGCACCCTCTGTTGGAAGAAGATGGTACTGTATATATTTTAATTTTAGATACTGCAACAAATGCATGACAAGTGATGGAGCAATATCTAGGAAAAGTCCGTGGCTCAGATTGCAGATAGCTGAACTATTTGATACTAGGTATATTAAAACAAAAGACATTTTTTCTTCTCACTTTTGTCTTTTTACTGTAGGTTTTTTTTACCTTGTTGGTCTAAGCCAGCCAAGAACTTGCTTGTTTCCAAAAAAATGAAGCTGATCTCATATAAAAAATTGTATTTTCTACTCTTTAGGTTTGCACACTCTTTTGTGATGTGTTGAACATTCTCAGCCAACCTTGACTTGGGTGGATGTCTTACACATCTTAGTGACATAAATCTGGGTGCAAAATGGAACCCTCAAGTTTCAAAAAGCTGGTTGTGGGTTGAAGGTGGATTTTTTTTTTTACCTGGATAACTCATCAACACTTCACTTTCATAAGAACTCAGTTACTCTGGCTCTGCGCAGATAAAGTTAATGTCATCATCTCTTTGCAGTGGTGGTATTACAGTAAACCTTTGTTATCCAGCATGTTGGGGGAATAGAGGGTGCTGCTGAGTCAAAAATTCCAGTTAACTAAGAGGGAGGGAGTTTGGGTGTTGGAGGGGGCTTGGGGCAGGGGGTTGGGGTGCAGGAGGGGTTTTGGGGTGCTGGATCTGGGCGGTGCTCACATCAGGCAGATCCTCAAAAGCAGTGACATGTCTCTGCTGCTCCTAGGCGGAGGTACAGCCAGGTGGCTCTTCATGCTTGCTCCGCCCCCACAGCTCCCATTGGCCATGGTTCCTGGCCAATGGGAGTTGCGGAGCCAGTGCTCAGGGTGGGGCAGGGCAGGGTAGGGGCAGCCCTTGGAGCCCCACTGGCCGTTCCTCAACCTACGAGCAGCAAGGACATGTCACCACTTCCGGGGAGCCACACGGAGCCAGGTAGGGAGCCTGCCAGCCCCATACCAACTGGACTTTTAATGGATATCAGAAATGCAGTTTCTAGAGCTTTCTGGTTTGTAAAGTGCCAGATAACACAGCTTTTACTGTATTCATTATTATAGTAGCACACAGAGGCCCCAGTTAGGATCAGGGTCTTTTTGTGTTAGGCTCTGTACAAAACATACAGTGAAGGACAGTTCCAAAGAGCATACAGGCTAAAAGATAAGTGTAGCACACAATGAAAGGGGAATGGAATGGAAGCATGGGAGGGAAAGCATCTAAGTCTATTTCTTAGGTAAAAGGTGATATATTAGTATCAATCAAAGAGAGGGGAAGGAAACAAAAGAACAGACAAAAGGAAATATAAGTACTGCCATACTGAATTAGACCAATGGCCCATCTCCCGGTATCCCATCACTGACAGAGGCCAGTACCAAGATGTGTGTGCACAGAACAGGGAAGTTGGCGTGATCCACCCCATTTTCCCTTCCTGGGTTCTGCAGTTAGATGTTTAGGGTTGCTCAGAGCATGGGACTGCATCCCTGATCTTCTTGGCAAATAGCCATTGATGGACCTGTTCTCCATAAATATATCTAGTTCTTTTTTGAAACTGATACTTTTGGCCATCACAACATCCCATGGCAGTAAGTTCCACAGTTAATTATGTGTTGAGTGGAAAAAGTACTTCCTCTTATTTTGTATTAATCCTGCTGCCTATTAATTTCATTGGGTGACCCCTGGTTTGTGAATTGTGGGAAAGGGTAAAGAACACTTCTCTACTCACTTTTTCCATACCATTCGTGATTTTATAGACCTCTATCATAATAACCCCTTAGCTGTCTCTTTTCTACTAAGATGAACAGTCCTTAGCCTCTCCTTGTATGTAAGCCATTCCATCCCCTTGATCATCTTTATGCACCTTCCATGAACCTCTTCCAGTTCCACTATCTCCTCTCTGAGATGGGGCAACCAGAACTATTCATAATATTCAAGGTGTGGGCTCACCATGGATTTTATATAGTGGCATTATGACATTTTCTGTCTTATCTTTCTATCCCTTTCCTAATGATTAGCCTTTTTGACTGCTGCTGCACATTGAACTGAAGTTCAGAGTGTTAGCCACTGGGACTGCAAGATCTTTCTTGAGAGGTAACAGCTAAATTAGAACCCTACATATAGTTGGGGTTATGTTTTCCAATCTGCACTACTTTGCACTTATCAATGTTGAATTTCATTTGCTATTTTGTTGCCCAGTTATGTCAGATCTCACTAGAACTCTTCACATAATTTTGTATCATCTGCAAACTTTACCTCTTCACTATTCACTCCCTTTCCCAGATCATTTATGAATATGCTGAACAGCACTTGTCCCAGTATAGATACTTGTGGGGGACCCCACTGTTTACCATTCTCTACCGTGAAAACTGATATTTTATTCCTACCTTTTGTTTCCTATCTTTTAACCAGTTGCTGATCCAAGAGTGGACCTTCCCTCAGGGGGCCTTCTCTTATTAGGGGGCTTACAAAGGCAGCAAAGCAGCCAGGCTGCAACACAGGAACAGTGGCACAGGCGCAGGGGCTGTTTCCTTTGTGTTTATTTTCATGTTTACTGTATTTATTGATGATGTTGATGCTGTTGTGCTTATGGAACATTTAAAGGACTTGGAACCTAGCAGAAGGGACTGGCTCTGACTGACTCTGTGGAACTTTTGCAACACAGCGCCTTTATAAGGGCTGCACGCCAGTCAGCAGTTCCTGTCCGTTAGAGAGGCAGCTGGTAACAGTCTATCTGCACGGGTTTCCTTCACCACAGATCATCGTCATCACTGATCCTCACCATTGATCTGAGTCCTCTTATGCCTGAGACTTACCTGTCATGTGTGACCCAGGGAACCTACCGTTTGTTCCTGTGCTCCTGATCTGCTGAAGGTCCTGTGCTCCTCCTGTCCTGGGCAACCACTGGAAGCAGTGGTAGGTCCAGGATCCACCTAGCCCAGCTGCAGATGACTGCTTACGTCCAAAAGCTGCTGTGTGCATGCATCATTATCCAGTGGGTCCATTGGGGACCTGCAAGTACAAGCTTTTGGCTATTGTCTAGGGTTGTTTGGAGACCAGGCTTCAGGCCCACTGTTGGGGCAAACCACTGAGTTATTTTCCCTTTCCCCCTTGCATTCCCTGGTATTGTTAAATTCCCTAAATAAACCCTGTTTGTTTTGAAAGATATTTCCTTGTTAAGTCTTCTGTTTACATACTTACCTGGTGGGCTGAGGGAGGTTATTCCCCAGACAATAGATGCTGGTAGCCAGTTAAAGAACCTGACCCTGTTACAAAACATCTGGGTAACACGGTGCCAGCAAACAGAGCTGAACACAGGGGAGTTTGAGGGGGAGTTTTGTTGGAGGACGGCATGTGTAGTGTTCTGTTTTTGTTTTGGTAGGGGTTTTGTTTGTTTTGGGGGGGGGGTTGTTTTTTGTTTCCTTGACAGGAGCTTAGGCGGGAAGGCTCTGACTGTATAGGGGCAGCAGTGGTAGTGACCCAAGCAATGGAAGAGTCAAGGAAGATGACTAGATGTGGAAGCTGCAGGATGAACACTATCCTGGAGTGGGCACCTGAAAAGAGCTTCATTTGTATGAAGTGCCACCTGATAGATCTGATGGAAGAGAAGATCTGAGGTTTGGTGATGCAGGTGGAAATTATGGTTGGGTTTCAAAGGGGATTCAAGCAGATGATCGAGGGAAGATAACAGAAGGCTAAAGGGAAAACTCAAGAGTCGCAGATACAAGCTATACTGCAGAACTGTGAGGGTAGACTGATGGGTGAAGAAAGTGGCCAGTGGAAGCATGTCACTACAAGAACCAGGCTGAGGAAAAGACTGGTTAGTGAAAGAGAAATAGAGCTCAGGAACAGGTTTGCTGAATTGGAAAATGAAGAATGGGCACAGCCGGCTGTAACAGAAGGGGGGAGGGGGGCAAGGAAGAAGGGAAGAGGGGCTAGTCCTACAAGAAGAAAGCCAGACTTCAGAGCCTCAGGAGGATAAAGAATGGCTCTCGGAACATTGCAAAGGAAAACAAAAGACAAAAGGACTTGCAGTCAGAAAGAACAATTGGAAGGCCAGAGAATCACACCAACACCAGGAAGAATCAGGTCTATGTGACTCCCTACTAAGAAGAACAGACAGGCTTGTCACCAGAGCTGTTCTTCAGAACAGAAGGGTGAATCATGCTGGGAGCTAAAATATGGGATGTGGACCTGAGGCTGAAGAGGATCCTAATGGAAGCAGGAAATAATCCACTGATCGTTGTTCACATGGGAACAAATGATACTGCTAGATTCTCACTGGAACACATCAAGGGAGACTATGCCAGGCTGGAGAAGACCGGTGACCTTCAGTGGCAAGGCAAGATTATGATCAACTGATGGCTCAGGCAATGGTGCTATAAGGAGGGCTTTGGGATGTTCGATCACTGGAAGGCATTCATTGACTGAGTACTGTTCTCGTAGGATGGACTCCCCCTGAGTAGGGAGGGAAATATACTTCTAGCATTGAGGTTGGCACAACTGATTAATAGAGCTTAAACTTGAAACTCAGGGGAGACAGCTGGGAGATGCTAATGTATTCTCCATTCCTGATTCTAATATTGACCTAGAGGAAAATCAAGAAAGAAACAGCAGCGGGTAGGAGAATGGACATTAAGAGGAAAGATAATGCCAATACCAATTACAGTCAAAGTCAGGCGATACTGACAGTAGAATGACTGTACCCAATCGGGTGAGGAATCTGGGCGAAGCCAAGCAGAAACAATTAAGATGTTTGTTAGCCAAGCTCTGTGCATTGGTGTACAAACTGGAGGAATTAGAACTACTGGTGCAGGAAGTGAAATCAGGTATTATAGGGATAACAGAAACATGGTGGAATAGCAGTCATGACTGCACTACAGGTATTGAAGGGCATGTGCCATTCAGGAAAGACCAAAATAAAGATGGTGAAGTAGCATTGTATATTAATGATGAGATAAACTGTGAAGAAATTAGAAGTGGTGGAAAGGATAAAAAAGTCTGTTTGGGTCAAAATCACTTTGGGGAAAAAAGTCTCTCCTGTGATAATGCTTGGGTATTTGGATATGAAATTTGGATATGAAAAGAGACCCCTTTAATGTTTGAATGAAATAAATACTACTGGCAATTGTGTGATTATGAGAGATGTTAATTTCTGAGATATAGAATGGAGGATAAGTGCTACTAATAATAGTAGGGCCCAGGTTTTCACTGACTGTCCAGTTGGTGCTACCGCGCAGTGGGGCTGACAGGCTCCCTGCTAGCCTCCACACCGTGCGGCTCCCAGGAAGCAGCTGGCATGTACCCCCTCCACCTGGCTGTGCCTCTGCGTAGGAGCCAGAGGGGGGATATGCCGCTGCTTCCAGGAGCTGCTTGAAGTAAGTGTTGCCCGGAGCCTGCACCCCTCACCCTCTCCCAGGCCCCAGCCCCGTGCCCCAGCCCTGATTCCCCTCCCACCCTCCAAACCCGTGGATCCCAGCCCAGAGCACCCTCCTGCACTCTGAATCCCTCATCCCCAGCCCCATCCCAGAGTCTGCGCCCTCAGCCAGAACCCACCCACCCACACCCCTCATCCCAATCCCCTGCCTCGGCTCAAAGCCCCCTCCCGCACTCCGAACCCCTCAGCCCCAGCCCAGAGCCCCCCCCCCCAACACCTCAAACCCCTCATCCCCAGGTCCACCCCAGAGTCTGCACCCCCAGCCCAGAGCCCCCTCCCTGCACTCCAAATCCCTCATCCCCAGCCCCACATCAGAGCCCGCAACTCCAGCTGGAGACCTCACACGCACAGACACTCCAACCCCCTGCCCTAGCCCAGAGCTCCTTCCCGCAGCCCAGCCCCCTGAACCAGCCCAGTGAAAATGAGCATGAGCGTGGGGAGAGTGAGCGATGGAGGTCTGGAGGGAATGGAGTGAGTGGGGCAGGGCCTTGGAGAAGGGGTGGAGCAGGGGCGGGGCAAGACTGTTTGGTTTTGTGCAAGTAGAAAGTTGGCAACCCTATGGGGGGGTCTTGATTCCCTGCCCCCCCCCATTCCGGCGCCCCTGATTTGAAGTATTTAAATCATCATTTGAGGCTTTCAGTAACTCAACCAGAGGTGATGGGTTGGTGAGGTTCTGCAGCCTCTGATGTGCAGGAGATCAGATTAGAATGATGATCATAACGTCCCTTCTGGCCTTAAAGTTTGAGTCTATGAATACCATAACTACTTAGTTTCCTTAAAAGTCTGGTGAGGGACTTTGCAATCTAATAGACTGCTGTAGGGGAAGCCTTTTTCCCTGATAGGCTAAATTTTCTTTTCAGTTCAGTTCTTGTAGCATGTTACTCTCATGTTGCTCGCATTGTAGCCTGTCAGAGATGTTAACTACCAAAAGGCTTAGAACATCTGTGTTTCAGAACTGTTGATTGTTGGCAGCCATTCCTGCTGCAATGGCTCATAAGCCAAGCTAGTCTTTCCAGACTTTCTTTTAAGAGCAATTACCTTTGCAGTTGCTTTGCATTCCAGTTTGATTTCTGTGCACTTTATATTCTCTCTTCTAGGATGGAGGGTGCTTTAAGGAAATGCAGTTCATTTTTCACGTTGAACAGATGTTAATTACAAACTTTTCCATCTGTGTGGTGCAACCTGAGGCATGCTATGAACTACTTTGGTCTTTCATTTTATGTCCTGGAACTGCATTCTTGCTGCCACAGTTACTGGGTATCTATATATCACTCCAAAATGTAGAACATTGTTCCAAACAAATTGGGCCTCAAAAAACACCTCCACAGGAGGGTGTATGGATTAATTAAACTAATGTTAGTACAGCACTTTGAGATATAAATGGTAGCTGTTATTGCCTTTTTTGAGCATTGGGGAAGAAGAGATGCTTAAGGAAGAATCATGAATGAAGTGTGAGGAGTGGCTAGGTGGGTGAGAATTGGGAACTTGAGCACTAGGAGTTAGCATGGGGGGGGAGTACAAAATCATTGGTGGAGAAAGCTGAGAAAATGTGCATTAAGGCACATGTTGGCAAGGCAAAATGGGAGGGGTGAGATGCACTAAAATACCAGATTGGGAAGGTAGGCGGGGGTGGAGTTATGTAGGACTTGAAAAGGAAGGTCAAGAAGTTCAAACTTGATGTTGTGAAGTCAGAGCCAACCTTGGAGGATGGACGGGAAAGTGCTTATATGGATGGTGGAGTGGCCAGAGAGAAGAAGGTTGAGAGCTAATAATCAGAACATGAAGAAGCTTTAGCTGTTGTGAAAGAGGAAAGAATGATTTTCACCCTGAGATTGTAAAGATGGCATCTTCCTGGATAATACTTCTATCATAGTGTATTTCAGACATACAAATGTTCAGTCATTTAATAATACTTTAAGTATATGCATTCATAGATTTCACAGTGATCTGTAAAGGAGGGTCTTGGCATATTCTATGGTTGGAGAAAATGAGGCAAAGATGACTTGCCCAAGGTCACGCAGCAGGTCAGAGGCAAGAGCCAGTACTATAACCCAGGTCTCCTAACTCCTAGGTCATTGCTTCAGTTACTGGAACACATCGCCTCCTCCCTTACCCTTGTTTATAACTACAGTTTTCCTCTAAAATTTCTCTGCAGGGAAAGAGCTGCTTCACTATACTAGCAATAGTGAAAGGAGCCAAAAACTCTGGTCCTATGGAATTTGAATTCACCTGGCACAGAAATAAAAGTGCTGCAACAGCTGAACCAAATTGACTTTGCTGTCACATTATAGAGAAGATATGGGAGGCCGGAGGGAGAGAGGCAAGTGGAAGAACATTAATCAGAGATCAGATAACCTCTGTCCTTAACTAACCCTGGTATAAATTACTGCAGCAGCAAAACAGTAATGAGGCAACTGAAGGAAGCGACCCAGTGATGGGGTGCGGGAGCTGGGACAGGGAGGGATGTAATCACAGAGGGATGGTGGGGGGAGGGATGCAGTGAGGGGGATGGGTATGCAGCCCCATTCCCAGCACTCGGAGATGGGGATACACATACGTCCGACTCCTGGGTGCCAGCGAGGGGACGACAGACCGCGGTTCACAGCAGGGCACATGCTGCTGCTCGAGCGCAGCCACACGAGAAGCATGAGGACAAGAGGGCCGGGAAGCAGCGGGAAAGGCACACGTCATGCGACCCCTCAAGAGCCACCTGTTGAGCACTTGCGAGTGGCGCTAGTTCCTCCCCTGCCCTGACCCAGCCAATGGGAGCTGCACCTGTGGTCGGGGGAGCATGAGGACCCCCCTGGCAGCCCCTAAGTCTAGGAGCTGGACATGCTGGCTGCTTCCTGATCTGGGAGCCGCACAGGCCATGGCGTAGCGCTAGCAGGGAGCCTGCCTGCCAGCCCCGCTGTGGCGTTGCAAACCGAACATACAATGGCTCGGTCAGCAGTGCTGACTGGAGCTGTAAGGATTCCTTTTTGAGCGGGTATTCTGGTCCAAAACAGGACACCTGGTCACCCTAAGTGGGGGTGCATTGCAGTGTGAGTGTGACTGAGAGGAGGGGTGCATTGCACTGTGAATGGGGGGGGTGCACTGCAGAGTGAGGGGTGGAGGTGCATTGCACTGTGACTGGGGGGGTGCATTGCAGTGTGAATGAGGGGAGGGGTGCAGTGAAGGGTGGAGGTGCATTGCAGTGTGATGGGGGGGCTGCATTGCAGTGTGAATGCGAATGAGGGGAAGGGTGCATTGCAGGGTGAGGGGTGGAGGTGCATTGCAGTGTGAATGTGAATGAGGGGAAGGGTGCATTGCAGGGTGAGGGGTGGAGATGCATTGCAGTGTGAATGTGAATGAGGGGAAGGGTGCATTGCAGGGTGAGGGGTGGAGATGCATTGCAGTGTGACTGAGGGGGGTGCATTGCAGTGTGAATGTGAATGAGGGGAAGGGTGCATTGCAGGGTGAGGGGTGGAGGTGCATTGCAGAGTGGGAGGGTGCATTGCAGCGTGAATGAGGGGAGGGTGCATTGCAGTGTGAGTGTGAGTAAGGGGCAGGGTGCATTGCAGAGGGAGGGGTGGGGGAGCACTGCAGTATGAGTGCGGGGAGAGGAGCATTAGACTGCCCGTGAGGGGAGGGGTACACTGCATTACCAGAAGGGCGGGGTGCTGGGGCGGGGTATGGACTGTGCAGGGCAGTGCTTGGCGCAGCACGGAGACTGGGCACACGGCGAGGGGAAGGCGGGGCCCGAGCCAGGAGCGCGCGCCCGGACACCATGCGAGGGGCAGAGGCGGAGGCCGGCCACGTGGGGGTGGCGTTAACGGCAGCCGCAGCGGGCTGTGCCGGGAACCGTAGTTCGCCGCGGCCTCCGCCACACTCCAATTCCCAGCGTGCCCTGCGTGGCTGGCTGACGTCACGGTGATGCGTTTCTACGCAGCCTCCCGCGTCCCGCCCCTGGGCTGGGGGGCCTCTCGCGCCGGGTTGTCAGGGAGAGAAGCTGCCGCCGCTGCCGCCGCCCGGCCTCTGTCATTGGGGGCCGCTCCTCCGGCGGGGCGCGGGGCTGCGGCTCCCTCCAGAGGCGGCCGGCGGCGGAGCCACGCGGGGCGTCACCTCCTCCCAGCCGGCAGGTCTGAGGCGGCGGCCGGGCGCGTCCCCCGCTGTGCCCCCTGGGGTCCCAGTGCCGCTACCCCCCCTCCTACCCCCCCGCCCCTAAATCTGTGCCTGCCCCTCCCCCATCTCCGGCCTGGCCCCGCCGGCCGTGAGTCCTGGGGGTGGCTCATAACTACCGCCCGCGCCCGCAATTGCTTCTCCGGCGCAGCGAGCGCGGCCAGCCGCCTCCCTCCATGCTCCGCGGTGATGCTGCTGCCGCTGCGCCCTCCCTGCGGGTAACAGCGCCCAGCGCCTTCCGCTCCGGGCAGCCAAGATGTGGCAGAGCGTCGGGCTGACGCTGCTGGTGATCGTGGCCACGCTGGCCTGTGTGCTCTTGTTCATGCTGTGCGGTGAGTACGCGCCCCTAGGTCTCTGCGTGTGAGTCCCTGCCCCGATCCCTCTCCGCGGAGCCCGCTTCGGCGTTGCCGGGGGAGGGAGTGGGGAGGAGCCTGGTGCCCCGTTGTGGGGCTTGCTCACAGCGCTCTCTTCGCGTGTTCCCAAATCTTTGAGCCTTGAAATGTCTCCCGAGCTGAATTCACTCCACTGGTCTGAAGTTTCAGAGTTGCAGCCGTGTTAGTCTGTAGCCGCAAAAAGAAAAGGAGTACTTGTGGCACCTTAGAGACTAACAAATTTATTAGCGTATAAGCTTTCGTGAGCTACAGCTCACTTCATCGGATGCGTAGGCTGGAAAATACAGTAAAACGATTTTATATCCACGGAGAGCATTAAACAATGGGCGTTACCATACACACTGTAAGGAGAGGTTTCAGAGTAGCAGCCCTGTTAGTCTGAATTCGCAAAAAGAAAAGGAGTACTTGTGGCACTTTAGAGGCTAACAAATTTATTTGAGCATAAGCTTTTGTGAGCTACAGCTCACTTCATCGGATGCATTCAGTGGAGAGTGATCAGTTAAGGTGAGCTATTACCAACAGGAGAGAAAAAAAACCTTTTGTAATAGACATGGGGAAATAGTTTTACACTGTGTAATGACACATCCACTCCCAGTCTTTATTCAAGCCTAATTTAATGGTATCCAAATGGTGGGGGCGGGGTGCATTGCAGTGTTCGTGAGGGGAGGGGTGCATTAGAATGTGGGGGGGTGGGGTGCACTGCATTTCCTAGTACTCCTGTTCTTTTTGTTCTGAAGTTGACATCCTTTTGGGAAACGTGTTGCTGAACAGTTATGCTCTGCAGATAGGACAGTATTAACGACAATAGAAATACCAGTGAATGACTAAAAAAGCCTCCTACTGAAAACTGTGCTTTTTAAAAAAAAATTTAAACAACTAATTTGAGGTTAATTTGAGACTAACGGAAGGACGTTTATGGAGCCCCATAAAGAGAGGCACTTAAGGATACTCTATAGGTGTCTGTTGTATTTTAAAAAATCAAAGAAACAAAGAGAAGAGTTTTGAATGCTCTGTAAGATGCAATCTGGTCAGCTTCCTCATTTTCTTTACACTACCATGGTAAATGTTGATTGGAGTGCAGACCTTGTGTAAAAAGCATTAACAGGAGTGATGTTGAAAGACTAGGATTATTCTGTAATATTCAGGCATCCCCCTCTCTTTTTCTCTCTCCTCATATGTAACACATGGTAAGAACTTAACTAAAGAGTCTTATGAAATTCTTTGCGTAAATGCTTTTTACCTACCTTGGTCAGAAAATAAAGTTATGTATTAAATTGATTAAAAATGCTTAAAGGACAGTGGAGCTTCCTCTTCTTAAGTAAAATTTTGGCTGAATTTAAGTGGTTTTCAAACTTTTTTTCTGGTGACCCAGTTAAAGAAAGTTGTTGATGCCTGTGACACAACCGAGCTGGGGATGAGGGGTTTGGGGTGTGGGAGGGGGCTCAAGGCTGGGGAAGAGAGTGTTCGAGTGCAGGGGTAAGGACTGCAGGGTGGGGCTGGGAATGAGGGGTTCAGGGTATGGGAGGGAGCTCTGGTCTGGGGCAGGGGTTTGGGGTGCAGGAGGGAGCTCTAGGTTGGGGGGAGCTCAGGGCTGGGTTAGCGGATTGGAGCATGGCGTTGGGACGCAGGCTTACCTCCAGTGGCTCCCAGTCAGCAGCGCAGCAGGGGTGCTAAGGCAGGCTTCCTGCCTGTCCTGGCACCGTGGACTGTGCTGTGCCCCAGAAGCAGCCAGCAGCAGGTCTGGCTCCTAGGCGGAGGCTCACATGTGGCTCTGCATGGCTCTCGCCTGCAGGTCCCACCCCCCACAACGGAGCCAGTGCTCGGGGCAGGGGCAGCGTGTGGAGCCCCGTGGTCCCCCCCTGCCTAGGAGCCGGACCTTCCAGGGCACAGTGTGGTGTCAGAACAGGTAGGGACTACTAGTTTTTACTGGCCGGCCACCAGGGTCCCGGGGTGCTGAGCAAGGCAACCCAGTGTCTTGCATTCTGTGACGCAGTACTGGGTCGTGACCCAAAGTTTGAAAACCACTGTTTTACAGCCCTATCCTGCCAAGACTTCACACACGACTAGGGGTACTTGTGTTGGAATGTAGGCAGGATTGGGCCCTGAGTTTTCTAGTAACATAAGTAGAAGAGTCTCTGGTAATAACTGTGTTTTCTTGGGTAAAAAATGATTTACCAGACACTCTCTCCAAGTTCATTGTTTTGGCAAATAGTCTAAATATTTGTATTGCCTCTTGCTATAATTCTTTTTCTGTGAGTGTTAGAAGTCTTCAGCAGTAGATTAATTCTTCCCAGAAGGACCTAACCCTACTGCCACTGAAGTTAATGTTAAAACTCCCATTGATTTTGATTGTACTGGTTTGGGCCCAATATGCCTACATGCCACAATGTTAGTCACCATATAAATTGTTGTAATAGTAGTAATAAAGCTAACTTATTTCCATTTCACTCAAGTCAGGTAGTGACTCGACACCGTTCGTAGGGGAGAGCCCTTTTTCTACCAAACCAAACTTGGTGGGGAAGCTGGGATTTTAAAACTATTCTGGGCCCTTTTTTCAATACTTTTAATTCACGTACAAAACCATAGTATGCATGGCCCAGGGAAGAGAGAATACATGTGGATTCAAATTGCAGAGTTAGCTATGTATGCAAAAATTCAGAAAAACTTTTGCTGAATCTTTTTGACTGTTTCAAACACTTCAGAATTTTTCAGTCATCTCTATAAGTTGTTAAAAAATACAGTATCAGTTATATTTATCATAAAAATGATGGTGGAATAGCAGAGTGAAAATGATATTTAGCATTCGTTGCTAAGATAATGCATCAAAAATTGTGGGGTTTGTTTTGGTTTTGGGCTGTGAGGTGTGGTGTGGGGATTTTTGGGGGGGGGTTTGTTCAGGAAATCTTGATTTTTAAACCATTTTAAATCTTGTTTTGCTTTTGTAATTTTTAGTTATTTTCCTAAAGAAAGGTTGATTCTCATTGGTTGGTGACTATTAAAATTTGCTGATTTGCAAATAAGCAGAGCCTTTACACTGATTTGGTACACTGATATGAGACAACAGACGATCCTTCAAATTCAAACCTCCATAGGTCCAAATGAGCAGTCTTGGGTGGATCGTCCATTCAGGAATCCAAGCCTTTGTGTCTCTTTGCATATGTTCTTTGTGCCATAAGGTACCCCATCATACCATTTTGCTTAACACTTGCCCTATAACAGCAACTCATGTCAAACAGTTTTTACTTGAACATGGTCCTTTCTCCACACCATCAAACTGCTGAACACTTCCTGTGATTTGAGGTAGCTTTGCATGCTTGGGCTACTAAGGAAGACTCAATACCGAGTTTAAATCTGTTAGTGTAGTAGTCTCAAAAAGCAGTTTAATATCACATCACTCGTTACAATACAATGCTTTAGCTAAAACTATTATTTACTACTAAGCATTTAACAAATATTTAAACAAATCTGCTTCAGCAAGGCAACTTACAATTTCTATTAATGTTTGCATGCATATAGACATATACAGTAGACACCATTAAAAAGTTCACTACTTCATTAACACAGTTAAATTTATTTTTGCTTCCCCCCCCCCAGTGTCCACAATGTGCTTTGCACTTAGACACAGGAAAGAAGTCATGGTCCCTGCCCATGAAAGCTCACAATTCACCACAGCTACATTGATTTCACCTTACTTCCCTGACCTGACCCCCTACCATGGGACCACTCAAAGAAGTAAAGTTAAGCATGTACTTAAATGTTTGTAGGATTGGGGCATAAGTTTTGTAGGGGGACTACTCCAAGTGCCATAATGAAGTCAAATCTTGTTGCCTGTTACAATGTTGTTTTTAGTGGTATACACTTTGAACTCTGTAATCAATATATTTCATTTTTTGCTTATTGTCTATTCCTAACATATTAATGGAATAATACTGGCACTACATATTCTTTTATCTAATTACAGAAATTTTTTTAAAGGTTTAACCAAATGGGAAAAAATGTCTGATTCATGTGTCAAAGGTGATGTGTACAACTCCTATTTGTAGTTACAAATTTGTATTTAACACTTGGATCTGGTGGACATGTGTAGTGCTATTTAAATTTCCACTCTTTAATACAAATATGGTTAGTGTGTGCTATGCTGAATTAGTTCTGTTTTTTATCATGCAACTTAAATTAGTCTTTACCACTCTTCTATGGAGAAAAGAGAAAAATCTAAAACATTAAATGTCAACAGGAATTAATCACATTAGAAAAATTAAATGTTCAGCCGTGTAAAGACATAGGCCAAAATATTCAAACATATATGCCTAAAGTTAGGCACCTACATTGTTTTTTAAATAAAAATCCCTGAATAGGTGCCCTGATCTTGAATTACTTGGTATCCACAATTCCTATTGTCATCAGTGGGAGTTGATGCCTTTCAGAGCCTTGGTTGAACCTTGGGGAGGAGAAAGATAGGGGGTGGGGGGGTTCTTGCAGTTAGAAAAAAAATCTGTTGGTAAACTGAGCACATTTATTACAGAAATGATTGAGAAAGTGTAAACATGGCTGTTTGTCAGTCACTCTTTAAAGTTGAACTTCACTTTTAGCAACTTTGCTTCTGTTTCTTTTCCTTTCATTTCTTCTCAACTATTTATGATTTTGTTATTGTTTTCTGCTTTTTCCTCCCAGCCATTTGTGTGCTATCCTGTTTTCTTTGTGTGCCCATTTGAGTTATTAAGACTGGTGGTAGCGAGCAGGTAGGAGTTTCAAATTTCTCCCACTTCCATCCTCTTTGCTGGTTTCTGACCAAATTGCTGATCAAGGCAGAGTGAGCCTTGTTCAGTAGTCTGGATGCCTCCACCTTACACTGCAGCAAAGGAGAAGAGTGAGATCTGAAGCAGCTCCTTTCCCATGGGAGCTTAGGCTCCTTCAGCATGTGTGACTTCTCTGTTCTCATCAGGATCTGCTGTAGGGGGAGTATGCCACTCCTCATTCGCTTGAGCTCCAGCAGGTCCGTAGAAGAGCTGAGATGTCTCCAGTGTGTAAGGGGCTCCAGCAGCAAGGCACGGGACTCTTCTGCCTGGAGAAAAGCACTATTCCTGGTGCCGTGAAACGAGTGCATGCTCCCAGTTATCACACAGCTAATTTAAGTATCAGCCTGGGTCTCAAATGGCAGTCATTTAAATCTGTATAATTTTCCCCATCTGTTTGTCTTACTGCTACCTATTTCAGGACTTTCCTTTTTCTTCTTCACTCCCTTCCATCAGGTCAGATTTTGGCTTCCCCAGTAATTCCTTCCTTCCCTCCCTCCCATTTTCCCTTTTGGCTTAATATCCTTCCTTTCCTCAATCTTTTTTAGCCTGCCTTCTTTCACTTCACTGCTTTAGCCTTGGTCGTCTCGTGCCTCTTGTCATTG
Organism: Eretmochelys imbricata; assembly: GCF_965152235.1. NCBI lineage: Eukaryota > Metazoa > Chordata > Testudines > Cheloniidae > Eretmochelys > Eretmochelys imbricata. The sequence goes on along the minus strand of NC_135573.1, from coordinate 113,895,087 downwards.
GTAGTAAAAAGCTTTAACATGCCAAGATCTATGGTCATCAAACTTGTGTGCCACATCAGACAACAAACAGGTTTATTCAGGTCATGCAGACCTGAGTAAACATAATCGTTTATATGTAACATCACACACTCTTTTGTGAATGGTGGGATCTTGACAATATTGAAGCACAGTCCAGAAAGTGAGGTTAGAATGAAGTGTCAGGCAAACTGAACTCTGATATTACTAACTTGGGCATTTGTTGTCTGTACTTGATTTAGTTCCTTACAATACGCACACATTGAGCTACACTGTGACTGCAAAGAGGTACATTTTGATGTGTGCTGAAAATTTCTAGTGAATTTTTGACTAGCAGGATGTGGTTTGACTTACATCTTGCATAACCCCACCCCCCTCCCCAAAAAACCAGACCAGATTTAACAAACATTGAGATAGGGGACTTCTGTGTACTATTTTAGAAGGCTGCATTTAGTTGTAGACAGGAACACACTTACGACACAAGCTGTTCTTTAATGTTACATTCAGTTGTTTCATAACTCTTTAATTAATTTTGCAGACCTTCAAAATCTAAGGCTGTGTCTACATTACCACTTAAGTTGGCAAAACGTATGTCACTCAGGGGTATGGAAACCCCCTCTGAGTGACATAAGTTTTGCCAGCATAATTGTGGTGTGCACAGCGCTAGGTCAGCGGGAGAAGCTACCACCACTCATTGGTTTAATGGTGGTTTAATTATATTGATGGGAGAGGTCCCTCCCATTGGCATAGAAAGGCTACACAAGAGATCTTACAGCAGTGCCGCTGCATGGGTACAGAGGTGCCACTGTAAGGACTCTAATGTAGACATAGCCTAAGAGACCTAAACCAACATTGTCCTTCTAAGGACAGTTAAGTCATTATGCAAGGTAGCCTATTTCCTCTTGTTTTTTCCTACCCCCCCCCCCCAGATGTTCTGGTTTAACTTGGATTTAAACTTGGAGAGTGGTCAGTTTGGATGAGCTATTACCAGCAGGAGAGTGAGTTTGTGTGTGTATGGGGGTGGGTTTTTGGAGGGGGGTGAGGGAGTGAGAGAACCTGGATTTGTGCAGGAAATGGCCCAACTTGATTATCATGCACATTGTGTAAAGAGTTGTCACTTTGGATGGGCTATCACCAGCAGGAGAGTGAATTTGTGTGGGGGGGGTGGAGGGTGAGAAAACCTGGATTTGTGCTGGAAATGGCCTAACCTGATGATCACTTTAGATAAGCTATTACCAGCAGGACAGTGGGGTGGGAGGAGGTATTGTTTCATATTCTCTGTGTATATATAAAGTCTGCTGCAGTTTCCACGGTATGCATCCGATGAAGTGAGCTGTAGCTCACGAAAGCTCATGCTCAAATAAATTGGTTAGTCTCTAAGGTGCCACAAGTACTCCTTTTCTTTTTGCGAATACAGACTAACACGGCTGTTACTCTGAAACCTTTCCTTTGAAGTTATCTTTAAAACGTGTTTGTAAAGAGGAGCTAGCAAGGCGATAAATTCTTTTCCTGTTGGGAAGGAAATAGGCCTGGACTGTATTTGAAAAGTTGCACTGAGGGAGAGTCAAGCTCAAAGAGCCCTGTGGAACCAAGCCACACATACTATGTCTATTGCATGTACATGGCCTGTGTTACCATAGTATTTGAGCTCTTCACAATTCTTTTTCTCATTCTCAGTGAGATTCTTGAAAATGCTGACAGGCCTCTGTGTTTTTTTCCATAATCTGTTTTGATTGTCAGTTTTCTTCCTGACCACGTTATATCTAAGGAACAGTTTGTGTCCTTACAGGCATTCAGCAATTCCAGTATAACACCTATGTTTTTAAAGAGAGACAATTTAAAAATCACTCTTCTCTGAATCTGTTTATTTAGTATTGCTTCAGATAACACTTTCTTAAATCAGAGCTTACACTGTGACTGAAAGCAATTAGAAAAAAAGGCTTTATCCACTTTGATTACATTATGTGGGGACACTTCCAGGGTTTCCCCTGGACAATCAGTCAGTTTTACATGTTTAGGTATGCCTTTCACACAGCAACAAGGGGAGAGAACCTGTGGGAGAAGAAAATGGCTGAAAAACCTCCACAATTGACAGTGACAGTTGGGAGCAGGTGTCGCACCTCAGAGTACTTCTAACTTTTTTTAATATAAATGACTAGATTTCAAATTGACCATCTCTTTAGTATCAAGACATTGGCTTTCTGTAAAATCCTGCACTGCTTTTTAAATCTGTATAGTGATTCAGTGTACTTAGTTGACCGTAGATTCCTAGTTGCTCAGTGAGGTCTGAATTGGCTGGTTATCTAATATGTCGAAATTCTTGTCTTAAACTGGAGAATTTTGTAGATATACAAATGATCATTTGTAAGATGAATGGCTCAGTTCGCAAAAATAAAAGGAACACTTATTGTGTAATACCAAGTGATGTGCTCAGTGCCCCATTTATGCTGGTAATCTAGGGTATTAAATACATTTCAGTACTTTTCGTTCATCTTTTAAATGAGTTATTCTAGAGCACCTTATACTATTTTGTGGAAGATGCTAAATATTTTGATATCTTGTTCTCTGCTGTCCCTAGAATTAAAACTGTACTCTTTATTATGTGAATTGGCTTTCTTTGAAGGGCTTCTAGGGAAAAAAATAGATAATTTGTTGTCTGTTTTTTCTTCATATATACGTTTGTAAGGTCTAATAAAATACATTACATCTTTTTTAAAAAAATCAAATCTTAGTGTATGATTTAGTGGCAAGAATGAGGACCTATAGAACTGGAGATTCATAGCTGCTTCATAGGTTTTCTTTACTTGTTTGTAATATCCTGAGTATCATTCATCTATATTAAATGTGTATGAAAATAGAAAACTAGTAGTAATGAGTACAGTTTTAATCCTAGCAATATGTATATTGCTGGTAGTTTTCTGTTTTCATTTGACACACTTATTGTTTTTTTTTCCTCTCTCTCTCCTGTGAGTAGAAACTAACATGCCTTTGCATTGTTTGATTGCTTTTCTATAAAAATTGGGCCAGTGAGGGAAATAAGATTTAACTACAGATTCTGTAGAGCCAGTTGCGGTATGCATGATCTTAGGGCACAAAAAATAATCTTTTTAAAATCTATCTTTCCAGAGAGAGAACTATCATCTTTCACACTCACTGATTCCCTAGATGTCTCTGTATTGTTATCATCTTCCTTGATGAGCCTTGCGTTATTGTCCACATTTAAAGGATGTCTATTATCATTCTCTGGTAACACCTAAAATAAATAATCAGGACTGGTTCTGCTAGTTCTGGGCAAACAAGATTTTTTAAAGGTAATTAAAATTCATATAGGCCAGTGACTTAAATTTGGGATTGACAGGCTTTTCCCAGTTCATGATGTGAGTCAAAGTATTAATGATTAACTCTAAGCAGGATAAAACTAACATTTCTAGTATAACACATAACACTTTTATATAGCATAATTTTTCAAATCACTGTCCATAACTTTTACTAAAAATACCTCTGACTAAAACTTGAGGGTGGGTGGGACTGGGGGAGGGCTGCCCAGGTGCTGGCGGGGGAGGGGCGATTTGGCGGGGCCATAAGGCTCCCTACCTGGCTCCACGCCTCACTCGCAGCAGCAGAGTTTGGGTGTGGGAGGTGGCTGGGGCACAGCAGAGGGTGAGGCGGGCTCTGGGTGGTGCTTACCTGGGAGGCTCCCCAGAACTGGCGACCTCCCCCTGGCTCAGCTGCTAGGCAGAGGCGTGGCCAGGCAACTCTGTGGTGTGCGCTGCCTCCACCCAGAGCACTGGCTTCACAGCTCCCATTGGCTGGGAACTGCGGCCAGTGGGAGCTGTGAGGGTGGTGCCTGCGGGTGGAGGCAGCGCACACCACAGAGCTGCCTGGCCACGCCTCTGCCTAGCAGCTGAGCCAGGGGAGGTCACTGCTTCTGGGGAGTCCCCCTCAGGTAAGAGCTGCCCAGAGCCTGCCTCACCCCGTCCTGTGCCCCAGCCCCCTCTCATGCCCAAACTCCACTGCTGCTGGTGAGGCAAGGGGGGCACGGTAGCCCGAGACTGCCCCAGCAGCTGCCAGTACGACTGCCACAAGGGTTGCCTGAGCTACGCCAGAGCCAGGTGCCCCGGCTGCTGAAGTAGTCGCGGAGGTCATGGAAAGTCACGGAATCCATGACCTCCGCGATCTCTGTGACAAACTTGAAGCCTTAATTATGATGGTAGCATTTAAGAGGCCCAGTCATCAGGGCCCCATTGTGCTAGATGCTTTGCAAATGCATAACAGAGATAGTCACTTCCTCAGAGAGCTTACGATTGAAGTATATGGTTAGAGACAACAGGTGGATGCAACAAGCAGAAAGAGGGAGCACAGGGAAACAATGAGACAATGCTAGCCGACAAGACCAGTAATCACAGTTCAGTAACTTCCCTAAATATGGTCAAGTTTTTTTTGTAGGCATCATGGCAGAGGAGAGTTTTAAGGAAGGATATGGGAGACAATAAGATGGCTTTTCAGATATTTAGTGGAGATCCTTCCATGCTTGAGGAGAGGCATGGAAGACAGCATAAAGATGTTGGTTTGGAAAATGTAACAACTGGGCATCGAAGACTGGAAACATTGATAGAGCAGAATTTACTCCTGGGAGAATTCTGCGTGTGCACAGAATTCATGTTCCCTGCAGATTTCTTTGCTTTCCCACAGAAAAATCCCTTTCTGACAGGGAAGCAAAGGGAAGCTGTAAGAGCAGTCACACACCACTCCCTAGCAGTGCAGGTACATTGTTTCAGGCACCCGGAGAACCTGGCAGAGAGGTAAATCATCTCGGGGCTGGGGACACCGGGCCAGTGGCTCTTACCCTGAGCCAGCATCAGCTGCTAGTCCTGTCTGCACTGGAGGCAGGAGAGGACGGGATTTCTTCTTTCCCTGCAAGGAGTGTCTGGGACTGTGTCAGACCCAACCCCACAAAACCTCCCCCAGCTGCAGGAAGCTCAGCATCCTCCCCTGTTTCATGCCCCCATCGCTCCTCAACCGTTGGGAGGGGGCTCACTGTACAGGGAACTGCTCCCCCATCCACCCAACCCCCATGCATCCGCACCTCCCATACCCAGACACTCTTGCCAAGCCTCACTGGGCACATTCAGAACCCCCTTAGCCCTCCATACCTGAACCTCAACCCCACTGAACCTCAGCCCCTGCACCTGGACCCCCCCCCGAACCCACACCTCCTGCCTCTGAACCCCCACCCCTGCACCCATACCACCCCCCACTGAGTTCCCTGCAGTCAAACCCCCACCCTGATGCCCCACCCGCTGCACCATCCTGAGCCCCCACACCACTGACCCCCAACTAGCTGCACCCAGACCCCCACTCCACTAAGCCATACTCCTCCCACACCCAAAACCCCCCGCTGAGATTCCCCACGCTCAGACCCCTCAGCTGACCCCCAACCACCTTCACCTGGAAGCCTCTGCAGAGTCCCCTTGCCCCTCCATCTGGAACCCTCCCCCCCACGAGTCTCTGTGCATCCAGATCCCCCCTCTGAGCTGCCTGCACCCAGATTGTCCCACACCAAATCCTCTCACCCCACACCTGAATCCCCCCCACACTGAGCCCCTCCACACTTGGATCCTACCTGGTTGAGCCTGCCTTCCCCACACCTGGTGCGCCTGGCGCAGAGGGTCAGGGTCCCAGGGTGTTTCTGGGGCAGGCCCAAGCCTTGTGCTTTGTCAGGTTTGGGTGGTGCCTCACCTCTGAGTCCGCGTCCTGGGGGTGGGGGGTTGCAGGGTGATCTCCCACCTTCAGCAAGCCAGTGGCCTGTGCTTTCCGCTGCCATGCTGGAGCCTCTACATTTATTTATTGACAAATAAAACTTGCAGAATTTTAAAATATTGTGCACAGAATTTTTAATTTTTTGGCGCAGAATGCCCTCAGTAGTAAGAATCGAAAGATGACCTCTTGATATCCTGTTCAAAATAATGGTTAGATTGGGGGTAGGCTGTGCAGGGCATTAAAAATGAAGACTAACTACTGTAATTTGCTGTTCTGATTAAACAGCACATGTTTTAAATTGCCTTTTATAGTCCCTTCCCTGTATATGGAGGTCGGGGTGGGAGGAGCTGTCCAATACTAAATAGTGTTCCCTGATCATTTTAACTTTTCTGTAATGGAATCCTGGAAGGGTAAATGAGGTAGTACCTTGTTTAAGCAAGACTTTTGAACTGAAGGGATCAACTCTTCCAGTTGAAGTATCACTTCAGAATATTTTGAGGGCTAGAAGAATGAGAACCTCGTCTGTCTGATTCTAGAACAGAGCTGTGGTTTATGCTAAATCCTAATTTAAGATCTTCCCATACCTGTCATAAAACTAGCAGTGTAGTAAAACAGCCAAAGCATGATCGCATTCAGCAATAGTTTATGCAGAGACCGAGGTATTCTGGTCTATTTATTGAGTGAGCAAGTTTAGGCTAGAAATGCTGGGCTTATCTTTTTACAATGAAAAAGTGTCATGGCCAGTCAAGAAACAAGAAGGAAGCTCATTTTAACACTGGAAGGATGATACCCATAACTGTGCAATATTCATTACCCCCTGTTGCTGTGCTGACATATTAACGTTCACAGGGAGCTCAAGTCCTAATCTGGAATTTGAACTTGGCCTCTTCTGGTCCAGAGACGAGAGTTCTTCTAGTTGAATCAAATTGAGAACTGTAGATCATTTTAAAATCTTTGGAAAGGGGTAATCCTTTTCCGAGCGCTGGTAAGCAGTTGATGAATTCACTTTTTGTAGCCTGGGTTTTTGTATGTTGGAAAAATATGAAGTTGTATAACATAAATGAGTAACTCTTTGGTTTTGTCTCCCATAGGTTGGTATGTGGTGTGGCAACTGTTTTTATCTAAATTCAAGTTCCTGAGAGAGTTGATAGGAGACACAGGATCCCAGCAGGGGGATAATGAGCCTTCAGAGTCTGAAGCTGAACAGGAGACTCCACCTACTCCACAGAGAGGTAGACAGAAATCAGCACGGCAAAGAAGGGCACCAGCAGAAGAAGCAACTTAAAAAGATAGTCAACTATGAACAGATTAAACACTTCTGCTGCTCTGTGTGATTCAGCGGTTTGGTTTTACTAAAAACAATGGGCTGAAAAAAGCCAAATACCTGTGAGTCTTTACTTTTGGATCTCAGATATACACTACTTTAGTAGCGGTTCAGGAAGGGCTTTAATGGTAAGCCATATAGAACTAGAAAAAAGAAGGTGGGGGGGAGAATCTCTCCGCCTGGAAAAGGCTGAGCTGCTGTAGCTCCCGCCCTTGCAAATGGATGCGGTTTCCTGGTCCCTAGACCTAGCCTTTCCATTCGTCTGAACAGGGTAAGCATGTCAGACTGGAAATGGTTCCGAACTTTATTTTTATTTCACAGCACTGCAACTAGTTGTAGTAAAATTTAATTTTATTTCTGCATTTCATTCAGCTATATAAATATAAATATATATATATATATATATTCTTCAACTTGTCAATGCATGTAAACTTGAAAGATGTTCAAAGGATATCCTGCTTGCACGGTATTCTAAAATGAGGTTTAGTAACCTTTTCTGTACATGAGAGAATCCGTACTAGATGCACGTGATGTGGAGGTTGTAACTATCTCCTTAAAGAAAAACATAATCAGGTGACCATACCTGGCTTCTTGGTTTTGACACAAGAAGGGTTACAGGTAAAACTATTCTGCTAGACGTCTGTGTTTTGTCATCTGAATCTCTGACTCCATTTTTACTGGAGATGGGGAGGTGCAGCATGGGTTAAGTGTCTTCACTGTTCAGTATCCTAAAGTGGCAGGCACAGTTCTAACTCACTTTAAAATGTAAACATTTTTACATCAGGTATTTGGTACCAGATTTTTTTTTTTTCTGGTGCCATTTATTATGAAGAATTTGTGACCAATTTGGTGGACACCACTTTAATAGTATTGTAGCAATGTGTTTAGTACCTCATATTTGGTGGTGGTGGTTACTGGTTGTATCAGCAATTTAGCAGATTCTCCCAGTTCTTCAGTACCTGAATTGTACTCCAGGTGAACATCCTTTTTTTATTATTATTTTTTTGCATTGTACTTCAAGCAAAATTAAATCCCACATTGCAGCAATCTAGCAACTTTGTAAACTAGAGTTTAATGTGTATCAAACAAGGAAGAATAAGCAGGTGCTGCCTCTGAAAGGGGATGTTGGGGGATGAAGCTACAAAAAGAACAGTGTCTGTGTTTTGGAACAAGCTCATTTGACTTCCTTTCATAAACTTTGGATGCATCTTGTTGATTTGTTTAATTTCTCCTTAGTTTTCCCTGCATTCAGATTCTGCTCTACAGGAAAATGTCTTAAAACTACAAACTATGAATCCTACATCTGTGGACAAACTCTCTTGAACCTCTAGTGACAATAGCAATGCTTAGCTCTTTGATAGAATAGACTCCTATGTCTGGGAGAAGAGCACATTTTTACTGCCTTTATATTCTAATTTATCTGTGGATATTATTGAAAGCCAATGTGTTAGGATTTGAAGATGACAGTATTCACTGAAATATACCACAAACAGCTGACATAAACTTTCTTCCTAATGTGTCAGTGTTAAAATATGTAATGGATGTCTTTGACCCTTCCCTGCAAGTTCTATGTTCTTTCTTTGTTTACCAGCAGGTATGTATAAACATGCTTTATTACAGGATTTCACTTTCAAGCATGGTTACGCATCAGTTTGCACATATCCTCAAAACACATGTAAAACAATAGTTTTTCCTATTCCATACTTCCTACTGGTGAGAATGGGAACTGGAAATGGCTATTGATTTAAGGTAATATCCCCATTGTACTGTATTCAAACTGTTCAACAACATTGTTTCCTTTTCCTGCTTGTTTCAAGTGTTTGCTGTTAGGACATACTCAACAGTGTAGTCCATTTGATGTACAGTATACCTTCAACCTAACAGTTCTAAGCAGATTTTGGAGCACTTTTCTTAATCTTTTCATTAAGAACATATGTTTTTGTAAACTCTCATTAATTTTAGTCTGCAAAAGGACTATAATCTTGATATAAAGCATTCCTACTATATGTACGTTTCAGTTTTAACTGAAATATAAGTACACATAGGAAATACACAGACAGCAAAAAGCTGACATTTCTAATCTCTCCTGATGAAAGAGGTAATGGAAACCCACAGACAGGCTCTAATTTCAACAGCTGTGAAGAAATGTGAAATTACAGCTATACAGATACCAAGCAAGGTAGCACTCGAAAGTCCTTGTGCCTCATGCCTTGAGTAAGTTGATGAGGGAAACCCAGTAAGTTTCAGTGCTGACACTTCTACCTGGAAGTATGCAATAACATGGAAATTAAAACTAATGAATATAGAACTCTGGGAAGCAAGTTTGTCCTGCCTTTCTGATCAACATTTCCCCCGCATGGAGTTCATCTAGTCTGTCTGTCATTTTGTGAAAAATAGCCAACACTCTTACTAATTAATAATGCTGATGTGACCTACTTGCCAGTAACACTAAATCCACCTATAACATAACATTCATGCTCCTAGTAGCAGCATGACAATGAGATTTATATTATAGAGATAGTGTGAGTTGTGTAGCTTCGGTGATGAAGATGTCAATGTATAATATGAATAGGAGAAAATGAAAAGGGTTTTCTGCACATGTCCCATGTGGAAACTTCGGCATATTGGGGTTTTACACACACCTATAAAACAAGGGTGTATTTATGTGAACATGTGCCTGTGAGCAGGTCCAAGGTATTAAGTTTTACCAGTCCAATAGAACTCATGTTCTTGTCTTCAAAAAATTTTGTTTTGGACTTTTTTTAACAATGTACATCTAAAGTATTTTAGTTGTAGCTGAGCACTTAGTTTTTAATTAAGTAATACAATTCTAAAAAAACCATTTTGTAAGGCAAAAATATAAATGACTGATTTAATCTTTGTTTTAATTAGATTTATTTTTAAATATATATGCCTTATTGCAACCATTCTACTGAATATACTGGTTGGTTTTGGTCAATTAATTTAAAATATATTCATATCACTTTTGTAGCAATGGTTGAGTGAGCAGCAGTTATCTGCTTTGTATGTGAAACACTTTATTTGAAAAGGCTACTGCCAGGGATCGTAGAACAAGCACATAATATAGGCTGGTTGAAAAGAGTAGGTAAATAATGGCTACAAATTCAGGAGAAAACTGAGGACAGTTGTATCCTTGTAGGATTTTTCTTATGACTATTGCAAAATTCAGACCTGTTAGGAAGCCATTATGATTTTTATCATGGTTATTTAACACCTGCCCACAAGGCTAATTCTATGCAGTTCATTCATTAAGCACTGCTGCTGTAGCTATTTGCAGTAAATGCTATATACTGCGCTGCAATCAGTGAGCAACTTGCTGCTTAACGTTAGGTTTACACTGACCCAGACCTATGTATGTTTCAACTTCAGTTTGTTTGGCAACAGCCAGAATAAAGAATGTGTTTAATGTAGTCATTTGCGTCTTCAGTGTTAACTGTTAAAAGATACTGTACCTAATGCTTCCGTGGTTTGTCTGTATTCATCATGTTAACTGTTCTTTTAAACTGACTGCACAGATAACTTAACAAAAATAAAATAGACTTGATATGAGAACTCTTTTGGTACAAGTTAATATTTTTGGAGGAGTATTGGTATCTCATTTGCAAAGTAGTATGGTGGTTCTTTAGTTTGGGTGCAGAACAGTATGTAATCAAACCCAACAGTCAGATTTCAACCGTTATAACGGATGCAAATGGCTTGAATCTATAAAAATAACCAACTGCTAAATTAAAAATTAACATCCTTAACTTTTAAAACAATATTCCCTCAAATTAGAAATTAACACCTGTTCCTTTCACACTTTTCCCCCTCTACATTGTTGTTACACTTTAGTGTGGCTCTATATAAGGTTGTTTATCAGTACTGACCTATCAGTTTCATTTAAAACAAAAAATGAGCACCGTATAGTATGGGGGTGGTTTTTTAGATTGAAAGTGGAAGCACATTTAGGGGTGGGGTGAGGGATAGAATGAGGAAATACACTTCGGGAGAGAGTGTAGTCTTGTGACTAGAACACACACGTTGGGGAGTCCTATGTTGTGTCTCTGCTCTTTGACCTAAGGCAAGCTACAATTTCATTCCACCTCCATTTTCTCATCTGCAAAAATGGACTAATGCAGTGACATTGCACTTTTGAGGAAAGATGGTTGTGCCAGAGCAACTCTAATACTTGGATTCTTGGATTTCCTTGTCCCCAGTCACATATTTTCAAGTCTAGGTGTGAGGAGAAACTCCACTGGTGTTGCTGATTTGTGACCTACTCCCAGCAGTGGAAGAGCGTAAAATATCCATGCTGATTCCATTGGATTTGTTAGCAGTCTTTGACACTGACCGTGAAAGATATGGTGACTTTTCTTCAATCTCTAGCAGGAGGCATAGAAAGACTCTTGAGTTAACGCCACTCCTTTATCTGACCAGCCCCCACGAAGGGGATTGACAGTTTTTCTTCCCTACAGGCACTCTTGTGGGCGGAACGCTGCGTTACACCTTGTCTTCTGTGCTGTCCAATGTGTGTGGAGGATCCAGTTAAAGTACTGTGTGGGGTTTTGGGGGGAGGTTTCTTTTGGCTTTGTTTTGCTCAGTAGACAAATTTGTTTGTCAGCATTGTCTTACTCTACATTGGTGTGGAGAGTTGTGTGTGTTAAATATAAAGAACAGATATGGCTATTAAGTCTAAAAGTTTGAAAATATTTTTTTTCAAATTTTCTTAGTGTATATAGGCCAAGACATTCATGTATTTTGCAACTTCTGAATTGGCTGCACAATTCATTCCTTCTTATGGAATTGTTGCTTCAGAATCTAAACTGTCATTTTAAAAAAAACTTGTTTTGGTTGTGATGATTGTGAATTAAAACTTTCCAATTGAAAACGGAGTGTAAATTGATACTATATTGTCTTCCTGAGTCTGCAGGCAGCCTGAAACAATTATGAGAAAGAAGGTATGAAGTAACCCTTTTTCATTCCCAGTGGGTTGTTAACTCTGAAACCTAGGTCTTGAAAGCTAAGCACAATTGGTGGTTTTCAGGTGCTTTTGTATGTGGGTATGTAGATACACTGACTTCCAAGCATAAGAGGTGGCAATAATAGACTTGGGCCTGGTCTATACTTGGTTTAGGCTGACATAACTATGGCCCTCAGGAGTGTGGATTTTTTACACCCCTGAGTGCCGTAGCTATGTCAACCTAACCCCGATGTAGACACAGCTAGGTCAACGGAAGCATTCTTCTGTCGACCTACCTGTTGTCTCTCCCTTTCATCTTTGTAGGCTGCGTCTACATTATTTAGTTAGGCAACCATAGCTGTGCCATGATAGCTATGTGGCTATATTCCCCAGGGTGTAGACATAGTCTGTGCTTCAAACAAAAGGGAGTTGACAGGATAGAGGTTTAGGTAGACCTGAGAGAGGAGAGGAAATGGCCAAAATTTAGTCAGGTGAGGTGCCTTGAAAATGAAGAGAACTCTGTGGGGAAATAGAGAAGCTAATGCAGGAATCCTAGATTGTGGGATGTAGATTTGATTCTTGTGCGGAGAGCTGAACCCGCAGGAGTGAATAAAGTTACCAAAAGGGAGCTGGCTGATGTGTGTGTCTTGAAGGTCATAGATGGGGATAAGGGGTTGAAGTGACCTGATGAGCTACTGGAGAGCTTAAAAAGCAAAATAAGAAACCATAGTCTTGGAAGCCCAGGAATTAGAGAACACAGATGAGTAGGAAGTGGGCCAAGGTACTAAAGGCAGCAGATTGAGGAGATATAAGCCTGTTGAATCTGCAGGAGTAGTAATTTGAGACCTGAGCGAGAGCAGCTTTAATGCAGTAAGGGTACACATCCAGAAGTTAGGCCTTTTGAAATTTCAGACTTCTGGCATGACCAACTAACACGTAGCTCTTACATAGTGTTTTTCATCAGTAGGTCTCCTTAAAAAGGAGGTTAAGCATCATTATCCCTGTTTTACAGCTAGGGAAATGGAGGCAGAAGTGAAGCAATTTGCCTAAGGTTACCCGGCAGGCCATGGCAAATCCAAGAAGAGAAACCATGTTTCCTGAGTCCTAGACCAGTGATCTGTCAAGTAGGCTACACTGCCTCCAAAGTGCAAAATGGATGCTGTGTAAACACTAACCTTATGGGGGAACTCAGCTCAATAAAGATGGCCTATCTAAAACATATGGTCTGTGTTTTGCAGCACACAGGGTCATATCTTTTAAAAAAAAAAAAAAAAAAAAAGTGTGCACACTTGCTCTCTGGCTGTTACATGCTCCCTAGGCTGTAGGCATCTGTGGTGTGTCTTTCATTTCTAGTAGGCATGCACACTGCCACCAGGACTGCTTGCTTTAGGTTATTTGAGTGCTGTCAGCTGTCTCAACTTTACAAAACACAGAAGAGACATGGGTCCTACATCATAGTCATATCTGAACTGTGTGTATCTGTGAACCCGTCCCACAGCCAGACCTGCATATCAAGATTTATTGCTGCACTCAGAACAAGACAGATTTGTATTTGTTATTTGTATGCATAGATCTGCACCTAAAAGTCCATGACTGTAGAAGCTACTCAGCTATATGAATTTCTGGTTCACTAAATTATTCCATTATGTACAGTATGTACTATTTATGTATTGCATTCTTGGTGTGGCTGATCAGAACAGCTAAAAGTTGTCAGGGCACAGTCTGTAGGGATCAATTTCCTCTTGGCTACACTGGAGGATTCTGGCATGGCAAGAGGCTGCTGTGTTTTCTGTTACACATCTCATATCTACAAACAAGAGTTTGCAAGTATTGCTAGCATTTGTTTGGAGCAAGGCTCACTTCCTCTGTGTTCTCTATTGTTTCATTGTTTGCTTTTTCAGTGCTAAATAATGTTACAGCTGTGCAGTTGCAATAGGTCTTTGTCCTCCCAACACAGTGCTTCTCAGTGGTCGCTCTGGGCAATGTCTTCTGTACTCTGGATTACTTTCTTATTTTTAGTTATTGCAGCTTCTGTAACTATATGTACTCAGTTTTGTTTTTTGGTTTTTTTTTTACACGGGACAATGCATTCAGTCATCCGGCTTTTTCATGTTGAAAATAAATTAAATGGTGTAGCCATTGCATAATACTGGTGAGACGCATGCTCTTTCATACATTGACACACCATCATTTGTATGGCTTTTTTTTTAAAAAGGTATTTTTTAAAAAGGTATAGCACCTCTCCACCTGTAAACTGGTACTCCCACAAACCTCCACTGTGAAGACCTATGATAGGAACACTAGAATGTGTACCCACAATGCTCTGGTACTGCAATGATTGCAGGCAATGTTGTGTGTGGTGTATCAGAAACAAAATGGCTAACATGGACATACTGCACCATGACAAATAACCATGGATGTTCAGATGTCCCAAGGATGCTACAACAGGGTGAAATTCTCTGGCATTGACAAAACCTCTGTTACCTAGCACAGTGTCACTGAGGTTAGCCTGCCACAACTGGATCTTGAGATCCTTTCAGAAAAGAAATGGCAGCAGATTTGTGTCTAAGAATTCAAGTCTGCGTACAAATGCTGCACCCACAAAATACTCAGTAATTAGACACTGATCAGTGAGTGAATTTGAATAGATAACTTCTGGTACCCTGTGTAGAGGGCATTTTCAGCATTACCCTTGAAATGGCTTCCTGGGACTGAGATGACCATCACTGATTTCTCTCCCCATGCCCCCCTTTCAGTGTTAATGTGATACACATATGCCCAGGAGTATAGTCTAGTTCAGCGGTTCTCAAACTGTGGGTCGGGACCCCAAAGTGGGTTGCGACCCCATTTTAATGGGGTCGGCAGGGCTGGCGTTAGACTTGCTGGAGCTCGGGGCTGAAGCCCAAGCCCAGTGGGCTTCAGCCCCAGGTAGCGGGGCTCAGGTTACAGACCCCCCTCCCCAGGACTGAATCCCTTGGAGTTTACTTTGGCCCTGGTCCCCTACTGAGGGGGGTCGGGCTCAGGTAGGCTCAGGCTTCAGTCCCTTTTCCTGGGGTCATGCACAGTAATTTTTGTTGTCAGAAGGGGGTCATGGTGCAATGAAGTTTGAGAACCCCTGGTCTAGTTATTAAACCACAAAAGTGAGAATTTGGGCTCCTGGATTGTCTTCCTAGTTCCACAGTTGACTTTCTATGTAATCTTGCTTCCTGTAGCATTATTCATACTATATTACAATACTGTCATGAACCTTGACTCATATTTGTACAACATACAGACTCTGGAGAAGTATTAAACATATGGTGCAATATAGCTTCTACTTACTCTTCTATAGGATCCAATAATACTGAGGTGATGTTGTTCCTGTTTTTCCAGGGGCCCTGACCCAAGAAATGTTCAAAATTCTCCTTAGACCAAATAAATTGTGTGGTCAAAATCCAAGGAAAACTGGTATACTCATTGAACTGACTCTACTGAAGAAAACGACTCTAGAAGAACCATGAACAGTACTATACAGCTCACTTTTCCATCCACCGAATCAGCTTGGAAGCCAGTTCAAAGAGCAACTTGGGGCCTGACTTTTTTCACCACAAGGTGGCATCTGGCTTCAAGATTTAAATTTAGAGTGGCTGATACTTCAGCACAATTGCAAAGTCCTCTGCACAGGGGGAGGCAGAACAGTAAATAGTTGTAGCACTTATTACTGTTTTCAATAATGGATGTGTGATAGTTTAGATTTAGGTGGAAGTTCAAGGACAACACCATGCAGGGGATAGTCTGAGTCTTGCCTTCTTCCTTATTCATGCACTCTCTGGGAATCAGAGTGCTGAGGATGAGCATGTTGCTTCCCTGGTAGCCCAAGAGTAGCATCTAGCTGTCCTTGTAGTAGGGAAGGCCATTGCACTGATGGGGGATAGAAAGCTGGCTAGATCATCGGGTGACAAGTGAAGAGTCCTGCACTTAGGACGGAAGAATCCCATGCGCTGCTACAGACTAGGGACCGTGTGGCTAGGCAGCAGTTCTGCAGAAAAGGACCTAGGGGTTACAGTGGACGAGAAGCTGGATATGAGTCAACAGTGTGCCCTTGTTGCCAAGAAGGCTAACGGCATTTTGGGCTGTATAAATAGGAGCATTGCCAGCAGATTGAGGGGATGTGATCGTTCCCCTCTATTCGGTACTGGTGAGGCCTCATTTGGGGCACTGTGTCCAGTTTTGGGCCCCACACTACAAGAAGGATGTGGAAAAATTGGAAAGAGTCCAGCAGAGGGCAACAAAAACAATTAGGGGGCTGGAGCATATGATTTATGAGGAGAGGCTGAGGGAGCTGGGATTATTTAGGCTGCAGAAGAGAAGAATGAGGGGGGATTTGATAGCTGCTTTCAACTACCTGAAAGGGAGTTCCAAAGAGGATGGATGTAGTCTGTTCTCAGTGGTACCAGATGACAGAACAAGGAGATGGGATGGTCTCAGGTTGCAGTGGGAGAGGTTTAGGTTGTATATTAGGAAAAACTTTTTCACTAGGAGGGTGGTGAAGCACAAAATGGGTTACCTAGTGAGGTGGTGGAATCTCCTTCCTTAGAGGTTTTTAAGGTCAGGCTTAACAAAGCCCTGGCTGGGATGATTTAGTTGGGGACTAAACTAAACTGATTTAGGGGTTGAACTAGATGACCTCCTGAGGTCCCTTGCAACCCTGATATTCTAGGATTCTATGGTCTTCATCCGTCGTACACTCCCCAAATGAAAAACGTGCAGCAGAACAGGGAGGAGTAGGTCACTAGATCTGATTTCCATACCTCTCACTATCCAAAACAAGTATAATTTCTTTATATCAAAGAGGCATATTACTTCTAGAAATGCTTTTTTCCCTTATCCTGATCACAAGCATAGGATATTGACAACTCCAACACATTTAAAAGTTATATGCTGTAATAACATCAGAATCTCATCTCTTATGATGACCTCACTGTAGAGATGTGAAAAACTGTCAAGACAGTGGGATGGCCCTTTAAGGGCTTAGCCTTCCCCCCAATGACTATTCAGCTAGTGAGAGAAAAGGTCAGCAAGCAGCTCATTTAAGGGTGAGAGTGCAGGAAATCTTGGGTCAGGTCCTCAGCCCCAGCAGCTGGCTAATACCTGTTATCAAGGAAGCTGCAGCTGCCCTAGGAAGGAGTGAGGTGGCAGGACCTGGTTTAGCTGCCTTGCTTGAGGTTGTGGTTAATCAATACATTGACCTTTCAGAAAAAAGAATGAGATACTGACACCAGTGGGAGCCTCACTGATGCAGTTACTGGTGAAGTGACCTGCTGGTTTACATGAGTGGGGAAACTGAGGCACTGGCAGAGTCCGATGGGGGGTTTAGTGTTGCTAACTTTCTAACTGCACAAACCTGAACACCTTTGTCTGCCCTGCCCCTTCTCCAAGGCCTCGCCCCCTGCTCATTTTATCCTCCCTCTGTGGCTCACTCTCCCCCCCCCCAAACCATTCATGTTCACGGGGCTGGGGCAGGGTGAGGGCTTGGGGTGTGAGCTCCTGGGTGGAGCCAGAAAGGAGGGATTCAGTATGTTGGAGGGGGCTCCTGGCTGGGGCAGGGGTTTGGGGTACAGGAGGGGATGATGGTTCTGTTTGGGGGTGTGGGCTCTGGGCTGGGGCCAGGGATGAGGGGTTCAGTGTGTGGGAGGGGGCTCTGGACTGGGGAAAGGGGGTTCAGAATCTGGGAGGGAGCTCAGGGGTTTGGGGTGAAGGCAGGGGATTGGGGTAAAGGAGGGATTTGGGGTGAAGGTCTGGGAGGGAGTTTGGGTGAAGGAGGGGGTTCCAACCTGGGGTGGGGTTTGGGGTGTGGGAGGGGGTGAGGGGTGCAGGCTCTGGGAGGGAGTTTGGGTGCCAGAGAGGGTTCTGACCTTGGGTAGGGATTGGGGTGCGGGAGAAGGTAAGGGGTTCGGGCTCCGGCTAGACGGTGCTTACTATGGGCAGCTCCTGGAAGCAGCAGGCATGTCCAGCTCCTAGGTTTAGGGGCAGCCAGGTGGCTCTGCATGCTGCCCCTGCCTGCAGGCACTGCCCCCACAGCTCTCATTGGCTGCCAGTTTCCGGCCCGTGGGAACTACAGAGTCAGTGCTCGGGGTGGGAGCAGCATGCAGAGACTCCCCTGGCCGCCCCTGCGCCTAGGAACCGGTCATGCCAACCGCTTCTGGGAGCCGTGCTAGGCCTGGGCAGGTAAGAAGCCTGCCTTAGCCCCACTGTGCTGCCAACCGGACTTTGGCCTATTAAAATCTCCCTGATTGCTTTTAAGAGTCACTGGGAGATTGAGGCCAATTCTGGGAGACTCCCCGCCAATCTGGGAGCGTTGGCAACCCTAAGGGGTTTGAGGAGACACTGTTCCACAAACCTTTTTTAAAAGCTGCTTTTCTCCTTTGGTTTCAGCCATTTATTGCCTGGAAAGGGTTACAGTCAGCTCTGTAATAAAGGCTCACATTTGCATCTTATGAAAGAGAACTGCTTTTTCTTTTCTTTTAAGTTTCTTTGCTAAGATTAAACTAATTTATATGTTGGGCTAACTCAGTGGGATTTAAAAGAGGAAGTGGTTGGGCTCCACTTCCTGTAGCAGGAGCCTGTATGAGAGGAAAAATAAGGCCCTAGAGATCTCACTTTCCAAACACGTAACTGAATTGTTTTATGGAGAAGGTATGTGTTTGGAATGCATCCCAAGGAGTCATTTCACTTACTCTTCCCCGAATCCCCAGGTAGGCCCTGAGCTGTGATCATGCTGGATAGTAATCAGCTTTTAGGAGGAGGGAGAAGTAGAGAGTTGTTTTGCAGGCCTGACTTAAAGCTGGGGCCAGCTCTGCTTATTAACACTTTCAGCTCCCTGCCCATTGTAGCAGCAACGGAATCGGATGTGTTTGCTTAGGGTCAGCTTGTAAGCTCATTGCTCACATTGGTGAGCAGTCATTTCCATGAATAGTTGCATGGGATGTGCTTGTGGACATGAAAGCTCACCAATACCAAGGGATTTACAATCTGGCTCTTAAGCAGCTGTGGTGCTGCAAATGTGCTTACTGCTACAGGATGAGCTTCCTTCCTGCATGACTAGGACAGCACCATAGACCCACCAGATAGTCACCAGCTTTGGCACCTTTTCTGACTGCTCACATCTAAAGGCCCTCACTAGCTCTAGCAGTAGAGAAGAAACAAGCAGCCTGTTTCTATTGGTGCTGCACTGAGCGTGAGTCTAGTAGCTGTAGCCTTCTCTCTCCTTGCTGACCTTCTACCTGCGGTTTGAAGACCTGGAGTCTTTTTCTCTGCCCTCTTGCTTCCATCCACAACCCAGGGAACCCTATTTTCCCTCCGAAATCCCTACACCAGTTAGGTAGAGTTGCTCTCCTGAATAACTGCCCACACCAAGTAGGTGAGACCACGAGTGGCCAAAGGGACCCACCCATCTCAAGAACCAATAAGAACCCATTCTCCAAATGACTAAAGAGGGTGTGTATGCTAACTCCTCCTCCACCCATGCTCTAGATGTTGGAGGAAACATGCTTGTTACCAATGCTGCTACCAGAGGCTGCAGGACAGGCTTTGCCCTCAAAGTTGCTGCTGCCGTGAGGGACAGCTGCTTGGTAGGGAAGCCCCTGTGAGGAGCTTGGGAAGGGCAAGAGTGGGTTGAAAGAAATGGAAGTAGAATTTGGATTTGGAGGTTTAGGTCTGTGCTTGGGGTGGGGTGAAGAGTATGAAATTGATTGGTTATTGGAGTTTGCGGGGAACAGGAGGGGAAGAAATACTTTACCCAAGGAACATCACCTGTATTGGTGACTGAAGCAGAACGTTTTTGAGTGAGCCTCTTGTTTAAAAGTTGGCAGCGCATGATGTGGAGTGCTGAAAAGAGTGATGCACCAAATACATACATGATTGCTAGAGAGGGCTGAAAAATTTTCAGCTAAATAAAACCTTGATCGAAACCAAATAATTTGGTACAGAAACAAAAAAAAAATCATGATCTTCTTTCCTTTTCCCAACCGTGTTAATAATTATGACCATCATTCTTGCAGAAGTCACTCTGTTTTCTACATGAAATAGTGTTCTTTACTTTGCTCACATTTTTCTGTCCACCTTCTTTACACCAGTGACCCTGATCAGTAGCCTAAGAAATGGGTGTATAAATGAGCAGAGAGAGACAATAGCTATGGTGTTCTGAGGGAGGAAAAGCTATCACAGCTGCTCAATCTCTCCTTGTTTGCCAGGAGTGATCTGCTTTATTATTGGACATTTTCCATTTAAATCAACAAGAGCTTTTCTACTACTTTGAGTAGTCATTTCCACCTGTGCAAAGTAGTGTGAAGTGTTACCAAATCTGAATTCTCCCCTCACGTGTACCACTGGTGGCATTCTACAATCTTTTTCTCCCTCACTGTTCAAAGTGCCAGGCACTGGAGAATCACACCCACAAGGTTTGCAGCTGTACAGTTTGCTTGGGGGAATGAGGGGAACCCTAATTAGTGAAAAACAAAACAGTGGTGGCGCTTCTATAAATGAGATTAACTCTCTTCTTGATCTTCATTTTTTTCTAAGAAATGAAGGGGAAGAGAGAAATAAGGTAGTGCATACCATTCTGTGTAGTCCGATGGAACACTTTTTAGAGGACCTGTCTCAATATTTTCTCTTGAGAAACAATGGAATGCATTTTGGTACAAAACATGATACTTCTCTTTTCTTTTATAGTAGGGTTATTTTACTGAATGGAAAATGGGCAGTGTTTGCAGACAATGCACAGTGAATTCCCCCCCTCCCCACCCCGCCTTGCTTGGAAACTTAGATTCGTATTTGTTCATGAATGTACTACTTGTGAAATGTGTTGGCTGGATAGCTCGGGAGACTGAATTGTTCCTTCCGTGTATCTTTCTTTCTTTCTTTCTTTTTCTTTTTCTTTCTGTGGATCATGATGCTAAATATTGTCTCCTTGGGTACAGCTACACTGCAATTAACTGTGGTGTAGACGTTTGGGCTCAGGATGAAACCTGGGATCTAGGATTCTGTGAGGTGGGAGGGTCCCAGAGCTCGGGCTGCAGCCTGAGCCCAAACGTCTACACCACAGGTAAACAGCCCCTTAGCCTGAGCCCTGTGCGCCTGAGTCAGCTGGCACGGGCCAGCCATGTGTGTCTAATTGCAGTGTAGACATACCTGTTATTACCTTGCACTCCCCCATCTGTCTGTATCTATCTGTTGTCTCTGGTCTTTTATATTTAGTCTGTAAGCTCTTGAGGCATGGACCATCTTTTTCATGGATGATAAGGCCAGTAGGGACCATTGTGATCATCTAGTGTGACCTCCTGTCCTAACACAGGACATAGAACTTCCCCCAAAATAATTCCTAGAACAGATCTTTTAGAAAAACAGCCAATCTTGATTTTAAAATTGCCTGTGATGGAGAATCCACCACAACACTTGGTAAATTGTTCCAATTGTTAAGTACCCTCACTGTTAAAAATGTACACGTTCTTTCCCGTCTGAAGTTGTCTAGCTTCAGTTTCCAGCCACTGGATCGGGTAACCCCTTTCTCTGCTAGACTGAAGAGCCTATTTTCAAATATTTGTTCCATATATAGATAAGCATAGGCTGTAATCACATCACCCCTTAACCTCCTCTTTGTTAAACTAAATAGACTGAGTTCCTTGAGTCTATCACTCTAGGGCATATTTTCTAATCCTTCAGTCATTTCTGTGGTTCTCCTCTGAACCCTCTCCAATTAATCAACATCCTTCTTGAATTGTGGACACCAGAACTGGATGCAGTATTCCACCAGTGGTTGCACCAATGCCAAATACAGAGGTAAAATAACCTCTCTGCTCCTATTCTAGTTTTCCCTGTTTATGCATCCCATGATCTCCTTAGCCTTTTTGGCCACAGTGTCACACTGGAAACTCACGTACAGCTGATTATCCACCATGACCTCCAAATCTTTTTGAGTCACTGCTTCCCAGAATAGAGTCCCCCATCCTATAAGTGTGGCCTACATTCTTTGTTCCTCGATGTATACATTAACATTTAGCCATGTCCAAATGCACATTGCATGATTGCACCCAGTTTACCAAGTGATCCAGATTGCTCTGAATCAGTTACCTGTCCTTTTCATTATTTACCACTCTCCTAATTTTTGTGTCATCTGCAAACTTATCAGTGATGGTTTTTGTTTTCATTGATAAAAATGTTAAATAGCTCAGGGTCAAGAACCGATCCTTGTGGGACAGCATTGGAAACACACCTGCTCGATGATGATTCCCCATTTAGTTACATTTTGAGATGTATCCGTGAGCCAGTTTTTATCTATTTAAGTGTGTCATGTTAATTTTATATCATTCTAGCATTTTAATCAAAATTTCCTGTGGTACTAAGTCAAATGCCTTTCAAAAGTGTATTATATCAACACAATTACCTCTATCAACCCAACTTACTATCTCATCAAAGAAAGATATCAAATTTGTTTGACAGGGTCTGTTTTTCCACAAACCCCATGTTGATTAGCATTAATCACATTACCCTTTAGTTCTTTATTAGTGGAGACCTGTATCAGTTGTTCCATTGTCTTGCTTGGGATTGATGCCAGACTGATAGGCATGTAATTGCCTGGGTCATCTCATTTGCCATTTTAAAAAATTAGCACAACATGAACTTTCTTCCGGTCTTCTAGAACTTCCCCAATGATCCAAGTTTTATTGAAAATCAACATTAATGGTCCATTGAGCTCCTCAGCCAGCTCCTTTAAAACTCTTGGGTGCAAGTTATCTGGACCTGCTGATTTAAAAATGTCTAACTTTAGTAGCCACTGTTTAACATCCTCCAGAGATACTAGTGGAATGGAAAGAATGTTATCATTATGTGATGAGACTATATAATCTTCTTTTTTCCCAAATACAGAACAGAAATATTTATTGAACACTTCTGCCTTTTCTGCATTATTATTTATCATTCCATCATTTCCATCTAGTAATGGACCAATATCATTGTCAAGATTCTTTTTGTTCCCAATATATTTTAAAAACTCCTTATTGTCCATAAGTCTGCTGGCCATAGATTTCTCCTTGTGTCCCTTGGCTTCCTTTATCAGTTTTCTACAATTCCTAACTTCTTATTTGTATTAATTGCTATCAACATCCCCTTTCTTTCATGTGTTATAATATGTTATTTTTATCTATTTATTCTCTACAGCTGCCTTACTTCCCCTCTAAACTAGGTCATTTTTTTAACCAGCACAGCCTTTTTGCTCAATTGTGAGATTATGGCTTTTTTGGGCAACTAGTAAGGTGTTCTTAGATTATTCCCAATTATCATTTACATTTGTATGATTAAATTCTTTCTCCCAGCTGATTTGACTCATAATAGTTTTTAGCTTTCTGATATTGGTCCTATTAAAGCACCAAGTACAGTATACTCCCATTTATCCAAACCTCTGCATTATCTGATCCTCTGCATTATCTGAATCTGTTCCTTGGGCACAAGGAAGGGACCTGGATAATGCAGAGGTTTGGAAAATAGAGAAGAGACCTCTGGATAGGACTGTGAGGTGAAGAAGGGCAATGAGCCCCTGACTACGGTTTAAGCCACCCTGCTGCTGAATGGATCCTGCCCCCTCATTTTATCCAGACTCCCAATTAGTTGAATAAAATGCATGTCCCCTGTGCAATTAGGATAATTAGGAGTATACTGTATATATATTACTGGTCTGGACTTTGTTCTATGTGCACCTTGTAAATGTGATCAAGTCATGATCACTTGTATCTAAGATGCCATTAATTTTTAGTTCTGTGATCAGTTTCCTCTTTAACTGTTAAGATACGGTCTAATATAGAATTTCCCCATGTTGGCTGCAACACTCTTTGAGTGAGGGAATTGTTATCTGTTATGTTTAGAAATTCCAAGGATGTTTTACTAGCAGCATGAGACCTCCAGCATGTGTCACTCAAATTGAAGTTGCCCATGATCACACAGCTTTCTTTACCTACACATTATAGATAGGTGCAATTAATTGTGGGTGCAAAACTGCAGTTGCATAATTAGAGGAGGCATTGAGATTGAGAATAAGGATAATTTTTCAATGACTGCATCAAGCTTATTCCCAAACATTGTGTTCTGCAAAGAGATATGGAAGTATTGTATTGTATTGTATTGTACAAGGTTATTGCTTTAGATATACTTAGATTAAAATTTGAAATATTTTATGCTCTTTCCATCTGATGAGATCTTGATCCAAAAGCGGGACTGGGGGGGGGAGGGGCTCATACTCATAACAGGGATAAATCTGGGGTAGGCATTTCTTTCATCCATCAAATGTTTCTGAATCATAAAACAAATTGTAACTTATTTACTTTTTCACAGTTTCATAACTAAATGCTGTGCAATTATAAGCAGTTCCTTACCCAAAATTACCTGAAACATTTAGAAAGGTTATGTCTGCACTGTAATTAAGCTCCCACAGCTTGGCCTGTGCCAGCTATCTCTGGCTAAAGGGCTGTTTCACTGAAGTATAGATATTCAGGCTTGGGCTGGAATCTGTGCTCTAGGACCCTGCGAGATGGGAGGGTGCCAGAACCAAGGCTGCAGCCTGAGCTGGAATGTCTACACTGCAATTAAACAGCTCCTTAGCCCAAGTCCGAGTCAGCTGGCACAGGCCAGCCGTGGGTGCCTAACTGCAGTGTAGACATACTCCCAGACTGTTCTTTTGCCAGCTAATAAACTTTCATACACTGCACAGAGATTTAGCTGTGTATCTCTGATTCATTTGAGTAGGAGCTGACTGTCTCCATGCTGCTTTGAAAATGTAAGGCAATGACTTTGTATCTAGTGCTGCTTACCGAAGCAAAGTTAAAATCAGCCCCTTTCAACATGCTCTGTGTGAGCCCTGGAAATAGCGGCTGCTTGATGTTCTGAGCCAATCTGCCTGAATACAACTGTTTGCACAGGCATGAAAAAATGACCCTTGTTGGGAATGACAGCTGCCGGGAAACAGCAAACATTCAACTAACTTCACTCCATACTCCGTACTAGCATAGAAATGGCAAGAAAACTTCTCACACAGTAAGGGAGCAGCCTTCCCCTGAGTACACACATGATTCCTCCCATTCAGTGCAGAGAACATTTTGGTCAATATGATTTTAAGGGGAGGCTTGATCTTGAGTGTTGATGAGAACCTTGAAGGCAATGGAAGCTGTGGTGCTCAGCTGCTCTCAGCATTAGGTCCTAATACTGGGTCAGTAAATCATAACTGTGATCACAACTTGGTACCAGAGTTCAAGGTTCATTATTTAAATGTCATGGTTATTTGGGGGAAGAGAGAGTCAAAATTTGTAGATATTTGCTAATTCTGCATGCCCAAATGGCGGCACCTTGTGCTTGACGTTCAGATGGGTTGGGGATGTCCTGCAGTGCTTAATTTGTAATGAAAGAGGTACAGGGCTGTGAACTACCAAGCCTAGAAGTGCCGGGCTCAGTTCTGGCACAAATTAAGCACTGATGTGTTGATCCCATTGACTTCACTAGGTGGTGAGAGTGCTCGCACCTCTGAAATGCCGACACCAGCTGTCTTAAGTTGAACACGGGGAACACTTCTGAAAAATCAGTAACCAAACACAGCTTTATTCCTGATTTATCCCCACTGGCTTCAGTGGATTTACACCAAGGATAAATTTGGTCCTTTTGTTTTCATGGTTTTCAGCTGAATAAAATTGTTTTCCACTTTTTACTGTAAATATGCAATTCTACGTGCTCTTAGAACACTTAGGTTGCTAATTGAATAAACTTCAGTAGGGTTCGTATAAAGAAACAAACCCAGTATCTCTCAGAGTTGCAGATCTCAAATTCCACACACTTGATTTGTTACCTGTGTAATTATGGAGACTGAAAAAGTAACTCCATTATTATTAGACAACTGGAGGAGATGTTTGGTACCGAGCACCAGATTTGACAAGAGCAGAGTGTCAGACATTGGAAAATCCAAATGCTCATTTTCCTTTACATTTATCAAAGATTAGTTTCTCTTATTTTGCCTTTTTCCATACCAAAATTTTTATGTTCAACCCTACTGGAATGCAGGTTAATTATAGCTGCTATTGGTATCTGGCTTAAATCAGCTTGTATGATAAAAGGCTTTGTGTAGGCTGCACTTAGGAATTTTAACATCTTTCATAAAGAAACCCTGTATCACAAGATGAAAAGACACTGAAAATCCATCTTTCTCTTTCATGTTCACGACCACTCAGCCTTGTGGCTTTTTCCATTTCCATGTAGCTGGGGGCAAAACCAGAACTGAGTCACTGCATGGGAAAATTACCCAGTTTGTTCTACATCTACAAGCAGCAACAAGATGCCTCCAGACCACTTTCTGAAGGGCATTTGGGGTTGATTTTTTTCCTTTTCTTTCATAGTGTCATCTCAGTGAAATTTTAAATTCAACCTTCACTTAATGCTGTCCTGATTTGCCCCCATATATTATATAAAGCAGTTGATGCTTCTGAATCTTCACGGTGGTGCTTTCCTGATTGCAGGCACCTTAGGTAGCCTTGGTCAAAACAGTGAACAAGACAAAAGCTGAAGCAGAGAGCAAGGAAATGTCGGTTTTGTTTCAGCCTCCTGTGGCCTTGCACTGAAGAGGGAACTCTGTTTGTTCTGTAGTTAAGAGAGCTTTAAAAAAAACAGTTCCCCTTGCTGTGACCTGTATTTAAAGATTCCATTGCCAGTCATCAGGGTTCCATTTTTGACTGTAGAGTCCTATCCTTGGCTCTTAGGAGCTGATATTGTGGTATATATAGCCAAAGGCAGATTATGGGCCAGAGCAAATGGGGGCCCCTCCCCATCACTTCTGCCTGCGGTCCCCCACCCCCCCAGTGCTCCTGCCAGGGTGTGGGGTCAGGGTGCGGGGGCTTCCCCTGTTCTCCAGCAGGAGCGCCAGGTCGGTGGAGTGGGGCAAGCACCCACGCCCTGACCCCGCTCCCTGGCAGGAGCGCCTGGCAGAGCGGGTTGGGGCGCAGGGGTGCCCATTTTTCTGGGACTCCCCATTGGCCAGGGCCCCTGGGCATGGGCCCCATTGGCTAATCTGCCACTGTATATAGCCTGTAACTGTTGTGATTTTAGTTTTGGTATACTACACCTTTAAACTTCTAGGAGACTACTGTCTGCAGAGGCGACTGCCATTTTGTGAAGCAAAGCTAATGCAGTATGTTACAGATGAGATGTGCCGTGCACTTTCCTGGAGACTTAATTTTTGTTCTTTCTTGTTTAGTTGTCTCCTTAAATCTAAACAGAACCATTCAGACTGATATATCAGACTATATATCTCTTTGTGTGGAAAAACATATCATGCCTCTTCAAGCTCCACAGAATAAAGAAAGCTTTGATATGGAAATGTCTTATGCTGAATCTGTTACAGATGTAGCAGCCCTTTTTGTGGAGTGGTTTTCCCAGATGGTAGGCTAATCCTGGACAGGGACTCACAGAATTCATGGAGATGGGACAATCTGTAGTAAGGAACGATGGACCTGAATAATCAGAGAGGAGACATTTTCAGATGAACATACATTTGTCAATGTTTGCATTTAAAGGTCTCTCTCTGTCCTTAATTGCTATGGATTTCAATTTTTCTGACTTTGATATACTCCTGAAAGACTTATCAAACATTAAAGAAAGATGGGTTCATGAGTTTTAGAGCATTCCTACCTTTGTGGAAACTGAGACATTCAATAATAATCTCTTGACGTGATTGAGAAAACAACAAGGGTGGTAGGAAGACATAATGCCATAATGTGCAACTACGTTAGCCTGGCTATTTTCTATCAGGCCAGAATTTGGCATAATTTACTCTATATGAACTTGCTGCTTTCCCCCACACACATCCTTTCCCTTTTCCATGGTTTTGGTATCCAATCATGACCTGATTTTCTCTTTTCTCACCTTAACTTTCATGCAATAAGCTGTTAGGGCTCATTCACTACAGGAGGTCCAGTCATTTCCCTTGAGACCAAAATTATCTGAATCATCCTACCTAATGAGTTGGATAGATGACAGGACAAAGAGCGCTCTGCTTCTGACTCAGCAGCTGGAACAAAAGGAGGTACCGACTGATGATGTGGAGCGAAGGTGGCTGAAATAAGTATAAGTGGCAGTATATCGCTCAGAGTACTTTATTTGCTTTCTGCTGAACAAATCTCTTGATAGCACATTCAGGTATCTGGTATGAGGGCAGCATGTTTGAATTTTCAGCGCAATACCAATGGGCCTCAGCCTGCCCAGAATAATCAGACATTGTTAATGATGCTGTCCATAGTCAAAACATAGCTCTAGTTTAATTAAAAGTAAAGGAAATGTGTTGGGGGCAGTTCGGTGAGCAACTCTTCATGGATTAAAATTACCAAAGGTGCCAGTTAATAGTTTTGGGGAATCCATATGGAAAATGACCTCTTATTAAGGCCTTTGGCTCACAAGAGAGGCAAGACCAGAAAGTTAATGTTTCTGAGATGAGACAATGTACATGTTCCTTACCTTATACTTCAGGCCAGCCAAACCAGCAGACTCATGACCTGCATTCTTCTTTCTCTGTGAGCCACAAACACTTCTGTGAGGACACTGAGGTGGCCGCTGCACCTCTTGCTGTGCTACTCAGGGTACAGACTGGCTCTGAAGAGCTGCATCTAGGCCTCTCAGCCAAGGCATGGAAGGATGCTCTGACATGGGTCCTTGGTGGAATCTGGTGTAAATGGCGAACTAAGAATCCCTTCAAAGCTTTTCAATAAATAAATAAATAAAATTAAAAATCTGCAAATAGTATCTGGGGAACTCTGCTTCAAGATCTCAAATAGCCATCATTTTGGCCAAAATAATAATTTAACAGATCAAAGATAGTGCATATTTCAATCACCTTTCCACTAGTTCCTTAAGCACTAGCATGATAGGACACTAAGGAGCAACTTCAGGGATCTGCGTTGCCCCTTTGTGTGGCCCTAGTTAAAGAATGGAGAAAAGACAATCCCTGCCCTTACAAGTGCAATCTAATTTACTATTTAAATTTAACCAAAGTAGAACATGAAGATACTGTAACAGACACAGAAAAGGGCTAAAACTTATTAACATGTGAATCACACAGTGAGAGAATTTTACAAACCTAATATTATAAAAGTTGACATGGAGGAAGGGCAAGTGGCGGAGGAGTAGACTGGGAAACTGAATGAAAATAGTATTTGGGCAGGACAGGAAGGATGTTTGGCTCACAAGGAGGTGTGACTATCTACAGTGGAGGTTCAAAAACTTCATTGCACCGCAACCCGCCTTCTGACAATAAAATTACTATATGAGCCCTGGGTGTGGGGAGAGGGGGCTGCAGCCTGAGCCCTGTTGCCTCATTGTTGCCTTTGTAACCTTAGCATTAGACTTGCTGGGATCCAGGGCTAAAGGGGCGGCCATAGCATCCATGCAGGCAGCTGGAGCAGCACCCACAAAAGTCACACACCCTTATTCCCACCACGTAGACATTGGTGCAATACACAGGGAAACTGAGGCACACACAGCATTCATGCAAAACAGTAAGACTCACATAGGCTCACATACAACATAAGGGAAAATCCACACTACATCACAGTGGGAAACTCCATTTAAGATAACAAGGCTGGTGCATGTATCGTTTTCCTTTGATGAAATGGACTTTCTATGAACTTGTCCTGTTCAGTAGTGTGCTGGACAGTACAAGATGCACATTTCTGGGTGTCGCCCTGTATGCAATTCATGAGTGACTGGCCAGAGTGCTCCTGTGTTTAGGTGGAAGTGAATTTGCATGCTGAAGGTTGTACGGACAGGCCAGGAGTGGCTGTTCTCACAGCAAAACAGTTGCAAAGGCACCCCAGGCTAGAGAGTTAAGGGAACACTGCTGTTCAACAGTCCAGATTGTACCCTGGGTAGTGTCACAGGGGGATGATGTTCCAGGCAAAGGAAGCAATATGGGGAACAGGCATGAAGATGAGAAGACATGTAGGAGACAAGCTGAGCAGCAAGGTGTGAGAAATGTGCAGAATGCATATGGGAAGAGGGGTGAGATGCACAGAGGGGCAGTGCCTTAACTGTGGTGTTGGAACTTTGTGTAAAAAGAGACAGTGCACCAGTGTGGGAAACTGCGTGGTGAGAATGATGCAGTCAGAGCAACAGGAAAAGCTGGCGAATGCTGGATAGAGTGAAGAGGCGAGCATGTGAGAGAGTCTAGAGAACGGAAGGCTACAGCCCAGCCAAGAGAAAACCATGACATGAAGCAGAACATTTATATGGGGGTGTACAAGGTATTTACACAGATATGGCCACTCTTGTATTGCTTCTACAGGGAAAATAATTTTTAAAACAGTCATCAAAGATTCTAGACTGACAAAGAAGTTTGGAAACAAGTTCACCTTCAGCATGCGCAGCAGAGGTCATCGAAGCTGCCTCACAAACAAGATCATGTCTACTATTGAGGGTGTATTTCAGCC
Source organism: Eretmochelys imbricata (assembly GCF_965152235.1). NCBI lineage: Eukaryota > Metazoa > Chordata > Testudines > Cheloniidae > Eretmochelys > Eretmochelys imbricata. The sequence continues at coordinate 113,864,546 of NC_135573.1, read as the reverse complement.
TCTCGGTCCATTTAATCCTTAGTGCCCATGCTGCAATTGCCAGCCAGCGGGTCATTCAGAAGTCCAACGATCTAAAATATTGCTAGCAATATCCTCCATTTTAAAAATAAAGAATATCCCTGGAGCTGGTGACATGTCTAAACCAGAATGAACAGTATGAGAGTACTCTATCTCCTTATCCCTCCAGTAGCTGAACTAAAGAGGTGAGTAGTGCCAAATGGTTTTTGTGAATTAACATTTATAAAGAGCTCTGAGGTAAAGAGCTAGATGTGTTTTAAGTATTTTTTTTTGTGATGTGGTCATCTATTCATTAGAAACCAGAACCCATTTCAGGTTGGCCACCAAGCTGCTGTCACATGGCAGCAGCCTAATCAGCTGCTGTCCCAGGACAAAGTGATTCAGACATAAAAGGCTGTGGCTCCCATTTCCAATTCCTTCAGTTATCCAATCCCTTTATTATTAGGTTGTTTTAAATTTAGAACCAGAATATGTCTTATAGATTGTGATCAAAACAGGCATTGCCTGCACCAATCACGGAGTTCAAATCCATGAAACCCAGAGTCAAATGTGCATGGAAGCAACCTCTTCATTTTGCAAGGAATGGAGTAAGCTGCAGTAGGCATTAATTTGCACTCACACAAAATGGGACTTTCTTTACTGACGGCCAACTGTTGTCACACTCCAAAGAGTAGCTCTCAGAAAGGTGCAAAATTCTTTCCTAACTTTGGAAACAAAGACATTGCTTCCGCTTTCATCCTTACGACCAATGAAGCTCAATAGGTATGTAAGTGAGAGACAAGCCCGTCAGCACCAATAGGGCATAACTTTTGGAGAGGGATTTTTGATCCTTAAAGCCACATAGTTATTTGGGATCTTGACCCCTCACCCCAGACATGCAAGGCCTGAACCACAGCTGAACTGCTAAGGTTCCACCTGCTTGGGGCCAGGGGAATACAGACTGCGAGGAGTGGCTCTTCAGTCTCCCATGTGGCATGGAGCATAGATGTTACCACACAAGTTGGATTGGAGGGCAGGGATGGAATTGGGCATGAGATGGAATGAGTCCTGCAGCTGTGTTGATGGGTACGTTAACAGGATAGTATAAAGGGGAGAGAACATGTCCTCTCCATCTGATTATACCTGTTCCATAGAACAGTGCTACACATCAGCAGTCTCTGTGGGAGAATACACTGGGGATTCATGAATGAGATAGGGAAGTGGCCAAATAGACCCATAAATATTATGCATCCACTAACCATAAACCCTGCAGGGAGATGAGGAGCGCAGCAGCCTGTAGCTGGGTTTATAATCTATGAGGCATGGTAGCTGCTGCAGACCAATTGCACAGGTGCTCCACCAACGTCCTCTGAACGAGTAGAGATTTTCTTCACCCCCTCAATCTCCACACTCATACAAAGCCAGTCTACTGGGGTTTGCTATGGATGATTTAAACTTTACCCTATAAAGAGTGATCACTACAGACCAAATTCCCCTAAACCCTTTCTAGTTAGTTTCTTCCTTCATGATAGCAGCTTGTTTAATGTTCATTGACTTTTCTCCATTCTTTAGTGGGGGGGGGACACATAAGCACTCCGTCTCACTACAGCTTTAGCCTGGAACATTTGCTTCCACAGTTCATAGAGAATTGCAAAGAAGGAATGAAACTAGTTATTATATATTTTTTTTAAAAAAAAGCTTTGTATATTTAATGATTTTAAAAATACTCTCTACAAGGTAACAAGTAAACAATAATATAAGTTTGTCATGAAAAGAATCCCCCCTTTGAAAACTCAAAAGTTATTGACATGATGGCTAAAGTTCAAAACACTTTGTCATTTTCTAAAAATATTACAATGGAAAAAAATAGAAAAATCCCAAATAACACAAATACAAAACAGGTTCAAGTGGATTCTTTGGTATTTTTTGGCAATCCTATTTTGTTTACAATGGGATAACTATTCCTCTCCTCTTGTAAAATGGAGAGGAGCTTTAAATATTATAGCTGATGCAAGTGCTGGGTATGATTCTGTTGCTGCTGAAGTCTCTCTGAACTCCCACTGGCTTTAACGGAAGCAGGTTTGAGCCCTCTGAAAACAACATTGTGGTAAATTTCAATGATGAGCAGTCATCACTCTGAGACAATATATTAGGAAAGCATAACTTCATTTGCTGGTAAACCAGTTCTGTTAGCCAAGATAAACAAATGCACTGCAATGAGGCATGCACTGGAGAACGTGTTTAGACATAGGCTGGAACAAAAATACCAGATATAGTTTTATGAAGAAAGACTTTACTTAAGTGCCTCCTGACTAGGTATTCTACATGATGTGATTTTGTATTTACCATCAGGCTAGTCTCTTATGCAAACACTCAGAATACATAAAGACTTGGGACTGTAGCCTGAATTATCACAAAGAAACTGGGGTAACTATATTTTTGTTTTGAATCACAAGTACATTGAGCATCACCTGGACTTCATTCCCTTGAGCCTGATTGCCACTACTCCACAGTTAGGAGTGACCATGTAATGTGACCTGTGGTCAAGTCGTTGTGTCGGCTACATATGGAATTACCCCTTTAAATATAGGGTATTGCTTTGGTGACTGTGTAGCCCAGGAGACCCATGGTGTGTCCCTGGGCTAGGAAGGAAAATTTGGAAAAAGTCCAAAATCTGAGTGAAGCTCAGAGCTGCAAAAGTGCAAATGATTCATAAGAATTTGTCATAAAGATAAGTGCTATTTTCTCCTCTAAAATTACAGATGTTCTAATCAGATGTTCCAAAACTGATGGCATTTTCATGGGGAATTATGATGCCATGCATTTTCATTAATCCTGATCTTGTGAGATGTTGTGTACTTCAGAATCCACTGATGTCAGCAAGATTTAGGGACATTCAACAACTCTGAATAAGTCCCTAGGTCTGCAAAAAAAAAAAAAAAAATCTCTAAAGTCTGAGAGATATAATTATTTGCAAATGCAAGGAAAGGTGGGATAAACATATGCCAATTTATATTGTTGGGAATTCTTCCAGGTTTTTAAAATATTTTGTGGCATTAAGACGTTATTTTTAAATATATACAATCCTTCCTGCTCCTGTGAGGAGGTTCTGTCTATCATGCTATATGAGGATGATTTTTGCCCCACTAGTTTGAGCCTTGGTTTATTGTCTGTTATGTAACTTTTATATATATATATATATACACACATACAATGCTCAAAATGATTGACTCCTGTATGCAAAATAAAATTGAGGGTACAGTTAATTTTTTACTAAATTAATTCAAATCAAGTCAGTTCTAGGAGGGGATTGGGGTTCCATTAGAACTATTACATCTACATCATGAACTGCTACAAATAGATTTGACAGCCTTGTCCATGTGCCACATTTAAGTTGAAGTAAAATACACAGTATGCCCCCCAAAAAGAGAGTGCAGCATCCAATTAACGGATATATCGAAAACCAGGCAGTATATACAGTGATATGCACCACTTAACTGATGCATACTTTTAAGGTGCTTACATAATGGTGTCTTATGGAATGTAGCAACATATACATATATGCAGTGTATACATATATATGTATATTAAAAACATAATAGGGAAACAGATATACCCCCAGATCCCTGAATTTTAGATTTTCTAATCCATAAAAATGTATTTAAAATATTTCATATAAAATATCTACAAAAATTGATAACATTTACATAAAATAGGACATATTTCCAGTTTTTTAAAATCATTTTTACTGTCCATTGATTGGATTCCATTTTGCTTGTTTCAGAATGATGCCATCTGTACCAGAGAGCGTTTAAACAGCTGTGCGTGATGAGACAGTTCTGTTACTCGGTCGACCATCTCCTGCAGGGCAGTCGGGTTGGGATAATACAAAGCAGCCATCTTGGTTGCCATAACAATGTTCTTTAGCAATTCACATAGCTGGTTGCTGGAGTTCATCACTTTGCTGCGGATATCCTGAGTAGTCACTTGCCTTGTGAGCGTGTCCCCAATGAACACCAGTTTGTGAGCGCTTAAAATGACAAACTTGCTGTGAGCGACGAACATCCTCGGTGGCTGAGCAGCACTAACACAATTAAAAAAAGCATCAATGGCATTTAGGAGAGAAACGAAATGAGTCTCGCACTGGTCAGAATAAAAGAAAAGCAGCTCTCTGTCTTGAGAGCCCACATTGCTGCTTGCAGTTTGAAGACTCTGAGGTGGCTTCCATTTTGAGATGTCATTCTCCACAGGCTTTGTGATCTCTTGCTCCAGTTGCTGGAACTGATTGATCTGAATGGCAAAGAGAAGAGTCTCTTCAAAAAGCTATTAACACATCACATCACCCTCGTTATAATTCACAAACCTATCCTGCCTTTGATAAACGCAAATACATTTCACACTGATTTCTTAACATCCTGTATGCAAGCTGCAAGCACAGTTTCTAAATACTATTCCCATAGTGTGTACTCAATAAGTTTATGGAGGAGATGGTATGATGCGATAACATGATTTTGGTAATTAATTGATCTTTAAATATTCATGGTAAATAGGCCTAATGGCCTGTGATGGGATGTTAGATGGGGTGGGACCTGAGTAACCCAGGAAAGAATTTTCTGTAGCATCTGGCTGGTGAATCTTGCCCATATGCTCAGGGTTTAGCTGATCACCATATTTGGGGTCGGGAAGGAATTTTCCTCCAGGGCAGATTGGAAGAGGCCCTGGAGGTTTTTTGCCTTCCTCTGTAGCATGGGGCACGGGTCACTTGCTGGAGGATTCTCTGCTCTTTGAAGTCTTTAAACCACGATTTGGGGACTTCAATAGCTCAGACATAGGTGAGAGGTTTATCGCAGGAGTGGTGGGTGAGATTCTGTGGCCTGCGTTGTGCAGGAGGTCGGACTGGATGATCATAATGGTCCCTTCTGACCTTAATATCTATGAATCTATGAATCTATGATTTGGTTTGGCTATGTTACTCACAAGTAACTTACACATCTCATCTAAATGGGGGCCAATTAATCCTTTATGCCAGAGTGTATCATCATGTATATCTATACATGCCACATATAGGAAAACTACTGAAGACAATTTTGAAGACTTTAAAAAACTTATTGGGACATCTTTGGACCCCATGTCCTGTAAAATCAGGTGCTTTAGTTTCTATGAGTCCAACTATACAGGGCCAGAGAAGTCGTAACAATCTAAAACAGCTTTGCTATATCTAAAAAGCTAATGGTTTTAAGAACTGATATATTGGGGCACTACAGAGTCGGAAACAGTTGTTGTCCATCCACTTGAGACTCTCTCCTATGATAAATACCTGACACTTCTATCTATGCATGATCGTGAGCTATCAAATGTTAATCTTTCAGCTCCTCATTGCTCTTCAAGCAAACAAAAACACACAGGGAAATTTAAATACAAAACCTTACATTAATGTAATGGTAAGATTACAGCTTTAAATGCTCACAAGTCAGGAAATGCAAAAATCAAGGTTACCACTCCCATATTGCACATATGGAGTATTCTTCGTTACTAAATTTGTTAACATTTTATATTTATGAAAACTGTACATTTCATGTCAGCATGCTGGCGAGTTACTATTACTATGACAGCGTTAACATTTTGTTACCTGATCATTTTGGTGTTTAAAAATCACAATTTTAAAGTTATCCTAAGATTTTTTTTTTTAATTTAGTGATGTACGTATTTAGACAGTGGGTGTGCATAATCTACACTTGTATTCTGTGTGGGCCAGTGGATATGGCACTGGACTAGGACTCAAGAGACCGAGGTTCAGTTTTTGTCTCTGCCACTGTCCTGCTGTGTGACCTTGGAAAAGTCACTTCACTGCTCTGTGCCTCTATTTCCCCTCCTATATAAACTCTGTGGAAGAGGACTCGTCTCTTACTATGAGTATGTCTAAACTGCATGCTTCTTTTTGGTGGTGGGTAGAGTATATATGTGCGTAGCCCCCCAGCACAGGCATAAAGAGCAATGTAGACCATGAGGCCTGGGCTTTGGCAAGTAGCATAAAGACATGCCTGAAGGGTGTGGGTGTGTATCCAAGTGCACACCCTACACGCTCTCTACTTGCAGTGGGGAAAGGTGCTGCCATCTCCCAGCTGCTAGAGCCTTTCCCTGCCACATGGAAAGACTCGGGCAGAGGGAGGCAGCAGGGAAAGATGCCAGCAGGGGGGAGACAGCTGGGAAAGGCTCAGCCAGTGTGGATGGAGCCTGCTTTTCACATACCCTACATGCTATCACCAGTGGTGTGTAGTGTAGACGCAGCCTATGTGTGTATACTGTGCCTCGTACAGAGGGGCTTCTAGGTGCTATAAAAAGAATTAACCTCTTGAACAGACATGTTTTGAATGTGCTTTCAGGGGACAGATCTCTTCCCAGCAGAGGAGACCTCTCTCAAATACACAGGAAGAGCTGCAGTTCTGCTATCTAATGGCAGCAAGGTAACAAACGAGATGATGATGTTGACTCCCAGGCTATCTCCAAGAGTCTGAAAGGGCTAAATTGCCATAGAGGTTCTTGCATTCTTTAGTGCCTCCAGGGCTGAAGAAAATCTACAGGAGAGAATGGTGGGAAACTCTCTCGCATGCTAACCACTTCTGAATCTGAGGGGAGAATGGACACCCATGCCTCCTTTGTTACTAAGCCGCCATTAAGTGGCTGAGAGATGAGCTCTTTCTCTTTTATTTGGCTGACACGTCTCGTGGTACAAAATGGCCTGCATGGTGCCTTCCAATTCTGACAGCTTGGTGCTTTCCAAGTCTGACTGGACGTACCTGATGATGCTCCAGCTGCATCTTGTTCTGCTTGATGATATTTTCTTTTTCTAGAAGCTCTTTCTGTTGTCTTTCAAACTCCTCTTTTCCCTGTGTGGCACAAGATAAAAATAGACATTGTGTCAAACGGTAATTCTCTAGAGTTAATAATTAAATGCCCACAGACAGTGTGACAAATGTACCTTCTTGTATTGCCATCTTAATTTGTAGCACACCCACAAGAGGACAAATAGGAAATGGACAATGTTATGTTGGTGATAGGCTACAGCCATTATGTACAGAGTAGTCCCATTTGAATCCCATTCTTGGGATTCAAACTAATTTTTAAAATCTGTACCCAATGTGCAGTCTGGGCTGAATGAAGTTTCTCAGGCAACTTTTGATATGCATCCATTTAAAAAAAAGAAAAGGAATTTCAAGAATATCTTGGTGTGACAGTCTGCTTCCTGTCGTGCCATGAACAGTTCTTACAGAAAAGAGCATGCAACAAATCTTAATCTGCATTGAGCAGAACAATGTGTCTGGCTCGCTTACCTGTAGGTGAACGTAATCGTAATCATCCATCCAGCTCTTCTCAGAGCCCTCATTAGTGATACCGGGGGGATGCAGGTCTTTACTCAGAAGTGGGGGCAAAGAACTGCTGTGGTCCTGAGTTTTCTCTCCATGATGTAACAGCTGATTCTGGGGGCTGTTATATGCATAGTCAGATGTGTTCATAATGTTCTCTGAAACATTCTTTAAACGTGATCTGCCTGATATCTGTTTGAATAGCATCTCTGCATTGATGCTGACAGTGGTGGTCAATTGCTTGGCATCATCTGGGACTGTCTTTGCCACCATAACAAATCGGTCTAGATCATCACATTTGTTTTGGGATTTGTTGACCACCAAGATGTTCAATGACCAGCTATAGCTACTCAGGTCATGACTGGTCTGGGTCAAGATCTGGTGAGAATCCTCCAGTCTCTGCAGCTCCCTTCTCATTTTGTTATAGAGATTGATTTCTGAGAGACAGGAAGCATTGGCTGTTGCTCCTTTTGCAAATTGAAGATACTCCACCAACGACTGCTCCACTTTCTCCACAGCAGTGTGGATTTCATTGATATTTTTCTCCATGTACCCATAAGACCGCCAGTCTGTGTTAACAAAGGCCATGAGGTTAGAGACCACAGTCTCCACTGTCTGCTGAAGCCAGTAAAGTCTCTCTATGGCTGTGTCTGGATCCAGTATTAATCGTTTGTCCTGAGAAGGCGAGGCTGAAAAAGAAGACTCCTTTGAAGTTGTGGAAGATGTAGACATGTTACTCCTGGTGCTGCCTGTACTGGAGAAAGATAATCTATTTATCCCATCTGTCACATCTTTCAATCCTTTAGTGTCTTGTGGTGGCACATCATACACACCTTCCCTTCCCTCTGGATTTAGGCTTTTGCTGAATCCTGACTGCTGTCCAGGAAATGGGACTCCACGAGGGGTATCGTATACATCCTTCTGAGGAGCAAGCTGCTGACCAAGAAATTGATTTTGATGGCTCACTGGAATGTCATACAGGCCATGTTTGCGTGACATTAAATCATTAGGTATAGGGACGTCAGAGGTAAATTTCTTGGTAAGTTCTTTGGTAGTGGGAGGAGGGATGTCATACACTCCTTCCAGTCTTGCATTATGGTTCACTGAAGGAGGGAAATCCACCAAGTTTTCCCTCAGCCCTGTATCCTCTCTGCATGCAGATGCAGGGAAATCATAGATCTGAAATGCAGAAAGCAAGCCATGAGCACAAAGGTAAAATAGCAAAGACGTCTTCAATGGAACTAGCATTAAATTAAAATTCAGGGGGAGAAGGTAGGGAATCCTTGCCTCGGTGAAGTCAATGGAAGATTTGCCACTGACTTCAATGGGGCCAGACTTTCACCCTGGATTTCAAGAAGTCACAGTTTTCTTACTAATTAAAAAATGTTCATTTCCATCAAAATGAACATGAAATCTTTTATAAGTAGGGGGTGGGGGGTGGGGGATCTCCTAAATGTAGCTTTAGCTCTAATTTATAGTTACCCTACATGAGGTGAGTAATTATGTTACAAAGTTTTAATGAATGTGCAAAAAGCCTGAGGGACTGTTTAAAGTACTAGAATTCAATACCCTTATTCAGTGTCATATGCACTTTTATGTCTAAACACGTCTTCCATCTGACATGAAAAAGCATGTATTATCTACTGAAATTGCATCAGACTTACCCCTTTTATAGGAGGTATATCATACACCCCTTGACCTCTTGCCTCTCCCATTGGGACTGGATGCACAGGCCCCTTAACTGATGCAGGGGGGACGTCGTATATCTGAAGAGAGAATAAACCTGTTACAGAAAATGGAGCCATCCCGTGATAGCTGTGATTTCAGATGAGTTCTCTCATATTTTATTTATTTTGAAATAGAAGGAAGAAGAGGAGCAGGGTTTTAGCTTTTGTGTATGTGGAGGCTTGCAGGGTGGGTACTGAGAGACAAATATGCTTGTGATAGCTGCCTTTAGTAGGATTGCGTAGACTGTGGGCTGGACAGATGAAGTTTCTGAATGGAAACACTTCATTTGAATTCCAGTCACAAAGTTAAATCCAGATCTGCACATAGGATCCCTTCATCCCCTCCTTATTTACAGATGCAGAGAGGACTGAATCATGACAGAGCTCTACTGGGGTGGAGACAGAAGAAGAGATTGCCACAACAGCAGGTACACTTCACAAGATTTGATACATGCAGTGTGGGAGGTGGTGGGGGGCACAGGGACCCAGGATCACCCTTTTTTGAGGTAGGTGTACTGGGAAATCTGTAAGGGTACTCAGTATACACTGCCAGCTGTCCAGCTTTAGGGGCTCAAGATCATTCCTGATATCCTGGGTTTTTGTATCTCCAAGATAGTGTTGGGGATAACTGCTCTCTGTGGCAGCATTGTCACTCACTCCCCAAACCTTTGAGACTTAATGCTTGACCTTGTCAGCATTATGTATCCGTTGCCCCCCTTGGTGATGTGGGCCACCCTACTGAGAAGATTGCAGGGACCAGACCTTTTAAGTGTACTACATGGTGTGATAGGTCGTGCACTAGAGAGGATTCTGCCTCCCTGTCCTGCTGCACTGCATTCTCAGGTGATGCACTGCAAGGACAGGCAGCAGCAACAAGGGATGGAGAAAGGAAAAGGAGACTCTCTTTTGGCAGCTCTCGGGCTCCTACTCTTCTCTGCTCCTCATCTCTGATGAGCAGGCAAGTGGTCTCAGAGAAGAAGCGAGCCAAGGAACTAACAAGCTTTTTGGGGTGGGGAGGGATGAATAGGGAGTGAGCAGACTGCCCCCTGTCCCGCTATTTAAAGAAGGGCTGGGGAGCAAGAAGTGTGTCAGGCCCTGACCTGTTGGGTTCTTCAAGGGGAGGCGGCACTACTTGCTGTGAGAAGTGTACTGGTCCAGCTCGCCCCCTCCAACTTCCCCCTTCCTCGAGTGGAAAACAATGTTTCATCTCTTGGGCTTGCTTTCTCTGCTTGTTAGAGAGGAGCATGGCTCCGGGCTATCAATGCAGCAAGGACCTCTGTGGGGGCAGGGCAGGAGCAATGGAATATTGAAGAGTGGTAGGAGTGGCCTGAATTAATCTTTTTAGGGACAGCTGGTGTTATGTTAATTGTATTGGAGGAGGAGTGGAGCAGAGTCCTGGGCCTGAATTCATTTTTATGGGGCATCCAGTATTAATGTTATCAGGAGAACCCTAATCAGGAACCACTCCTTTCCCTCCAAATCTCCCTCCCACTTGAGTGGGTGGACTCCACTTCTCACGCCAAACTCCCACGTCTTCAAGCCGCCTGAGTTATAATCTCACAAAACCTGTTTATGTAATGCATACAATGAGGAAACATACTTAAAACCAAACAATGTAATCTGTCCATTATGGCATGGTGATTGTTCCATGTTTTGGTCATTTGTGACTCTGGTGCCTTGGCAGTTTTGAATGTTGAGGGGTATGCCAGGGGCATCTGCTGAGGGGGAGCTTTAGTTTCACATTTCCTGCAGGAGCTGTGTTGTTAAGGGGCCCTGGTGAACAGCCAAAGTGCATAGTTCCTGGGTCTCTATATCCTGGAAATTCATAGGCTTTGGGGGCCAACTTCCCTAGTTGTTCACAGGAGTAGGGGCACAATCCAGTGTCAGGAAAATAAGCTAGCGGACATTTGGTAAGAACAACCTCCTACATGGAAGTAGCTAGTACAGGAGACAACTGTGCCCTTACTAAGTAAACTAGTGCCATCTGTGCAATACCAGAAGAAGAAAACACTTCCTTTGGGAACATATTTCTTCTGTTTGGGTATTTTGTTTGACCAAAATAATGCATCGCATCCCTTGGCAAGTAAATGTGAATTTGATGTTTGTGTACTGCCAGATCTTAACATCAAATGCATTTTGTGCACAATGACATGGAAAAGGCCGTCTCGTTGGAGGCAGCACCGCTGTAGCACATCTGGAGAAGACCCTCTATGCAGACAGGAGAGAGCTCTCCAGTCGGGGTAATTACTCCACCTCCACGAGTGGCGGTAGCTATGTCGGCGGGAGAGCATCTCCCGACAACACAGCGCTGTCCACAACGGTGCTTAGGGCGATGTAACTTGAGTCATTCAGAGGGGTGGCTTTTTTACACCCCTGAATAATATGTTATTTTGACATAAGCAGTAGTGTAGACCTGCCCTAATTGAAAAATATTTTCACTTTGGAATGACATAATGTCTCCTGTACTTCAACTGCAGATAGAATGGAAAGACTTTTTGGAGCTTTTCAATGCCGCTGACGGTTTTATTGGTACATACCCCTTGGGAAGGACGAACTGGAGGGATATCGTAGGTATCTTTCTGGTATTTGGAAGGGAACTCATAAACATAACCTTGTCCTGTCCTGACTGGAGTTACTACCTGTGGGTTAAAAGAGAAGGAGATGAAAACAAAATTACTTGAGGCATTTAGCATGTTCTGTCTGTAATTGGATATGCTTCTCTACACAAACATTCCAGTGTTATTAACTTCTACACTTTTTATCTGGCGATTTTATTAATGAAAGTCCCTACAGACGTCTGATGTTTTTTTAAAAGTGTATTACAAAACTATACTTATTGGTTACAATGAAACCATTATTTCTTCCTTGAGCAGCTCTGCCACTGGTATAAAATATTCCTGCAGTAGTTATTTACTAAGGAGTTGAGTAACCTTGACTGGTGCTCAATTCCTTGCTGGATCAGGCTCTATGATCCTAATCTTTGGCCTCAGAGATACTTAGGTACCAACTGATTACAATGGGAGTTAGGTGCCTAAATACCTTTGAGGATCTGGGCCTAAAATCCTAATCTTTCAACCTTTACTAATGTGTCCCAGTGACTTCAGTAGGACTACTTGTGTGAGCAAGTCCTAAACAATGGAGCATTTGTTGTGGCTTTGAAGCTCCTTTAAATGGAAGATGCTAAAGCAGGAAATTTACTCTTGGGGCTTAAGCATAATTAGTCCACATTAGCAGCTAACAGACTGGAAAATTTAAGCTGTTCTTGAACTACACTATGTGACAAAACTGTCTCTGTGATGGTGAGAATTGACATTGCTCGTGTTTTCAAAACCATAAACTGCCCACACTTACTTCAAATAAAATGTGGTTAAAAATAAATACATTACATCTGGGACAACCATCTGCATGGCAAGAGTTCAGTATAATTTGGTTTAAAAGAAATGTTGTTACATAACCCCCTGAAAAACAGTGTTTATAGTGGAAATAGTGATCTACTCTAAATTCTGTCCATGCAATTTAGCTCCAGTAAAGAAATATACAGTGTAGAACAAAGACATACAATGACAGAATGTCATAGGATTGTACAAGAAATGGTTTCAGGTTCAGCTGAGGAGAATTGTGAACAAGGGTGACTTAATTTTCCTTGTAAAAGTAAGCAAGCTATTAAACAGAGTTCCTGAGCACACTGCTGGTAACGATCACACAACACTTTTTACAGAAGTAAGTCCCAGTGGCCTAGCCAAATTCCACCGTGAGTTTTGCCTAACTAAGGATTGCAGGACTGAGTCCCTGATGTTTACACTCTGCATATCTCTATTCTCCCTGCAAATTCAATGGAATACACTGTTCTTCTTCACTTCCCGTCCTATGTGTTTTGTGGCATTTGCCTCTGCACCGTTAAACAGCTGCTGAATTCCTCCGCAGAGGTGGCTGATGTCATTCCTGAATAGTCTGAGCCGGATTCAACCTGGTTGATGCAAGGAAGTTAAGATGCCCTGGGAGGGTAGAGGAGTCGCATTCACTTCTGGGGGATGGTAAATGCTACTTTCATAGTTGCCCTACCCTTGGGTTTCTGCCAGAGGATGGGGGAAGGCTCAAACAGTTTAAATTTCCACTGGAGGCTCTGATTTCCACTAGGATGCCAAGCTGGCATTTAATAGAGATAAAATTAGTAGGTTCTCTAGAAATTAATCTAAAACTTATAGGATTTAATAGAGGACGATCTCTTTCCTATAGAATTCTATATCAGGATTAGAATTCTCCATTAAATTTTATCGGATGATTAAACGCAAAACCTATGAGAACGTTATCATTTGCCATTAAATTCTACAGGACTTTTTCGTAAGAGATCACCTTGGTCATTACCCATCCCTGGCCACTGTTACACACTTCTGGGGCTGTGTTGTCTGCCTGTGGACTCCCTGGGGGAGTAGGGTAGGGGGAATAGCAATCTACCCTTTCTCCATGCAGTCTTTCTGCCATCAGGGGACGGTGAAGCAGATCCTGGAGTGAGTCTGGCCAATATATATAGTTTGCAAAGTGCTTTGGGATCCTTCAGGGCGAAAGGCATGATATGAATGTAAGGCATTATTAGCTTACTTTTACTAGACTGGCAGATGCTGTGTAGAATTCCAAGTGTGGCACCAAACAGCAGTCAAAGACAGGAATTAATGTAAAGCAAACACAATGAACCTCACCTGGCCCACTAACAGGTTTCCATAGTAATGCTGAGCACCATAGTGTAAGAGAAATGCCTTGGAATCAAAGGACTCACTTTTAAGCATGTTTACTCAGTGTCCCTTCCAGGGGTTTCTAAATTGTAGTGACTATTTTGCATCAATAATAAGCCCCCAGGGTTTTACAGATGATCCTCCAGTAGAGAAGACATTGCAAATTAGAAACAAAAAGGTTGCTCTCTGGGTAGCCATCATCTTTAATCCTTTCTCTAATGTGAAAACTCTGACATCAAGCTGCTTACTAGATTATAGGGGAAATGCTCAGCCGCAGGGTTGAAGAATTGTAGTGCTCTGGAACTCAGCCAGAGATACCAGTGCAGCCCTGGAGGTGGGTAGCGAGTGATTGCTAAATTGTTGAAATTCAAAGTTTCTTAATTCTTAACTGCTGTTTTACAGTAAAGGGCACTGGGAGTCAGCCATAGAGCAGCCAAACTGTACTTGAAAGTAGGCACGCTAGATTTCCAATGCTGCTAGTCCTCCATCAATGGACTTCATTGACATCAGTGTCAGTTTCAGGCACTGAGGGCTTGCAAGATCGAGCCCTAAACCGCATCATTTTGGATTTTATGTGTGGCTATTAACAAACAAAAGTCTGTTGTTGTTAACAGCATTTTATGTGCTTGAAATTATATGCCTGAATGGCAATGTATCAATTTAAACGACATCCCAACCCTCTCTAGGATGATGTATACATAGAACAAAAGCTGTATTCTATCTCCAAATATTTATAGGAGAAACATACCCTCAGAACCATGATCTCTGTCATGCAGTAGAATCTTGTACATCCAATTATTCTTTTACAGCACACCACAGAGTTCTCCCCACATCTCTCAGAAAAAGCTGTAATAGTTGACTACTGTTAACAAGGCCTTAAATTAATTTAAATGCCTGCTCTTTTTACTCCATGTACTGCTGTACAAAACTAATATATTATGCTGTATAATCCTTAGTAACTAAAACCATACTAGACTTGTCAAAATGAACTAAGCCAAATCCATATTGTGATGCAGTATCCTTTTTATTGTGTGTGTTTGCCCCCTTGCTGTTTCACAAATTCAGATAATCTGCAATTGGGGAATGGGGGGAGGAGGGAAATAAGGTCTCTCAAAAGTGATTAGTGCTTGATTTTCTGAGGGGGGTGGATGCTCAGCACTTTGAGAAAATCAGACCCTTATACAGTGGTGAATCTGGACTAAATGAAGGCACCAAAATCACAAGTCACTTTTAAAAACCTTGGCCTAAATTGTTTAATCTTTACTTTTTAAAAGCCAAAATAGTACTTTGTAATTTAATGTTAAAGACCTCAGAAGAAAGGCAATGTCAGGATAAGAAAAACTTTCCTCTCTTATTTCCCGTCTGGTATGGGTAGTGGCCCTTTCTGGTGTTTAGGAATTTACTTCCTGACAAATGTCAATGAACTCTAGGTTGTCGTTCTTTCTCTTTTTTTCTAAAGAATGCCTGCGGTCATCTGGCTTTGAAAAATCCTGCCTTTCAAACCCGCAATTTTCCTTGTTTATGCATTAAAAGAAACAGATGGTGAGCCCACAAACTATCTATCCCAACATTCTGAAAACATTGCAACCATTTTAATCCATGCAGAGCAACTAACAGGGACCAGCTTTGGCTCTGGTAAAACATGTAGTGAGCATACAGCAAACTCGCAGCATTAAGAACAAAGACAATTGAGCTGAAAGTTTGTTCTGTTCTTGCTGAGGGCCATGCTCCTCCAAAAGCAATTGCTTGGGCCTTTTGCATGCCAGTTGTGTGTTCTTTAACCAGAAAAAAGAGCTGAATATGCATGTACTTTGTAAAGTACCCAGTTCTGTGGTGCATTAAATCCATTTTCCTTACACATAAGGGAAAAGCCTTTCCACTGTCTTTCCAGCATTAAATACTCAGCATTAAAATGGAAGGAAAATTGCCTTAATGTTCCTAAATTAGATACAAACAGGCGGATTTTCATGATTCCTGCAGATGGAGGTGGCTTTTAAAGTGCAGCTGATTTTTCGTGGAAAACGTTATAAGCCACTGGGCCAAATTTTATTCTCCATTTCACTAGCATAAAACTAGAGTAATTCCACTCATGCCAATGGAACTACTTTGGATATACACTGCCCTGACTGAGAGCAGAATTGGGTTTATTTCCTTAGCACTTCCGCATTATTTCAGTGCTTTACAATGGTGGGTACGTCTCTTTGTCCTGCTTTACCAGTGAGGAATCTGAAGCACAGGCATGTTAAGTGACTTGACCAAAGTCACACAGAGAGCAGAGCTAAAAATAAAGCATAGGTGTCCTAATTCCCACTCTCAGGCCTTTACCACAGACCCTACGGACTCCTACAGTTTGGTGTTAAAGTGGCAATTCAGCACATACGGGTTAGGGGTAACAGTCTTGATTAAAAAATATTATAAAAGGACATTTGCATTCTTTTCTGAAGGGCTAACTTCACAATGCTTATTGATGCTAGTGGGAGTAGTACACCCCCTTTCGGTCAGGTTAATCTGTGCCTGCTGCTAATTCCCTCCTCCTCTTCCCTGGCCCAATCTTGTTTCTATTGAAATCAGCTGGAATTTACCATTGGCATGGCCTCACTATGGAGCAAAGACACAGGCTGCAGAGGAAGAGCCTGACAGTTGTATGAGAAACTGGGAAAGTCTAAGCTTTGAGGCAGGAAAGATGGCTTTAAAAAGTAAGTAAATGAAAGAAAACACATAGCTGCCTGTGTGGTAAAGTGCTTTTGTAAATGTGTTCAGAGCAAAAACTGCAGTTGCTGATACAGTGCTTCCCAGGCTCCTGGAAGGTTACATAACAGCCTGGCCAACTTTTGTTTTGCAAAGAGAAGCAAACAATCAAAGAGAATATGGGGAAATTACGTGAGAAAGGGAATTTGAAATGAAAGGGTTTCCTCACTATCTTTAACTGATTCTGGGCCTCGGAAGGAAAGAATGACAGTAGTCATCAGGAAAATCCACCGCACTCCATACAGACAGAGGGAAGTGCATCTACATAACAATTTTCTTCTGGAAACTGGTGGCTCATTTGAGCAGCAAGAACATGTGTTAGAAACTGGTGTCTGAAGACAATAGGAGTACAGAAAGAATCTTGCTAATTACATTCACTTGTTTTTAAAAATTAACCTAGTGTTTACTCCCTGCAAGTTTTCATAGCAAAATAGTGTAGCCAGATCTCAAATCACTAACTGACATTTACCCTCTACTAAGCAGTATTCCCTGTCACAATAAATGAACAAAAGTACATATTATGAAGCAGTAACCTGCTTTTTTTTAAACTGCTTACTTATTAATAATCTACAGTGGGTCTCCCAGCCTTAGTGACAATCCACTGAAGTTTAGATATATTAGAGCAGGGGTGGGCAAACTGTGGCCCTTTAGACGTTTTAATCCAGCCCTCGAGCTCCAGCTGGGGAGTGGGATCCGGGGCTTGCCCCGCTCATCACATGATGTGACTCCGTGGAGCTCCCGGAAGCAGCAGCATGTCGTCCCCCCCCGACTCCTATGCAGAGGCACGGACAGACAGCTCAGCATGCTGCTCCTGCCCCCAAGGGCTGCCTCTGCAGCTCCTATTGGCTGGGAACCATGGCCAATGGGAGCTGCAAGGGTGGTGCCTGCGGATGGGGCAGTGTGCAGAGCTATCTGGCCATGCCTCTGCGTAGGAGTCAGAGGGGGGACATGCTGCTGCTTCTGGGAACTGCTTAAGGTAAGCGTCATCTGGAGCCTGCACCCCTGACCCCCTCCTGCACCCCAACCCCCTGCCCCAGCCCTGATCCCCTCCTGCCCTCTGACCCCCTTGGTCCCAGTCTGGAGCACCCTCCTGCACCCCCAACCCCACATCCCTAGCCCCACCCCAGAGCCCGCATCCCCCCCCACACACCCCAACCCCCTGCCACAGCCCAGAGCCCCCTCCCGCACCCTGAACTCCTCATTTCTGGCCCCACCCCAGAGCCCGCACTCCCCAGCTGGAGCCCTAACCTCCTCCCACACCCCAACCCCCAATTTCGTGAGCATTCATGGCCCGCCACACAATTTCCATACCTAGATGTGGCCCTCGGGCCAAAGAGTTTGCCCACCCCTATACTAGAATTACTCTTACTTGACTATCAGGCTCCTTTCATGAGTTAGAGTAAACCACATTGTTATAAACATACAGCATGTTTTTAAAAGCCATTTTTAAGTAAAGTTTTAACCTAATCTAATTTTTAATCCAGGTTCGCTAACTGGCAGATGGTGTGGCTTCCCATAAAATGCTTAATCATAGTATCCTCAGCAGAGAGAATAGTTGCTTAATGGGCATGGAAACTGAGCTACCCCTAAATGAAGTCCCTTCAAGCAAAGGCTGAGTCATACTGACAGGGTAGCATGGGGTAAGCGTGTATAACAGTTTCTTGTACTGTACCTTGTTTGTGGCTAAGGCTAGGACATGGATATATAGTGCTATCAACTCAACACCTACTGTAAGGAAAGATTAAATGAACAAAAGCATTTTCCTCTTGGGTGGAGTGAGATATATGCTTCATTGTCTGATGGAAAATTGAGAAGAATGTGAGATTCTATAATCTATAGCTCTAATTTTTTTAGGTTCTCACATGAATTTTCTTAGAAATAGGCTTCAGAGGGCAAGATATCAGTAAAGAAGACGTGACAAATGCTACTCCTACCTAGAACTGTTTTATTTCATGTTGCTGCATGCACCCTAATGAACTCCTACTTACTTTTCTCCCATCGTTTGTCGATCTGCTCTGCTTAGGTTCCAGTCTTACAAAGACTTATGTATGTACTTTAACGCTATGCACTGTACATTCTAATTACATTAATTCACAGTGCATGAAGTCACGCATGTGTTTAAATTTCTGTAGGATTGGGGGCTTCAACTGTAAGCTTTTTAGGGCAGGGACTGTCTTACTATGGGTCTGTCAAGTGCTTAGTACAATGGGGACCAATCTTAATTGGGGCATCTGTGCTATCATAATAAAAATAGAAGTATTTTTTTTAAATCAGTCTTGATCTTTGTCTTTTTTGAGCCAGCTTGACACGTTTTAAGCTGTGAGGCTGTAAAATATAAAGCAGGAGTTGTGCAACTTGTTTTGAATATGCAGGAGAAGAGAGAAAGAAGGAAATAATGCAGAGACCTTGATTCAAACCAGAGAAGAGGGGTGATATGGAGGGGAGAGGGTGAAATGCACCAGATTGCACTAAATAACTAGTATTTAAGAGCAGAAAAAACTTCTCAGAAGAGGAAACTCATCCAATACTCTTTACATAGGCTTTATCCCCTCTCTCTGTGAAAATTCATCATTTCAGACTGAGTGACCTCATGATTTCTTATGTCAGTGTACTCCCACAACCACTAAGGGTCTGATGCAGCACAACATTTGTGACATGACAGGGGGGAGAGGGTGAAATGCACCAGATTGCACTAAATAACTAGTATTTAAGAGCAGAAAAAACTTCTCAGAAGAGGAAACTCATCCAATACTCTTTACATAGGCTTTATCCCCTCTCTCTGTGAAAATTCATCATTTCAGACTGAGTGACCTCATGATTTCTTATGTCAGTGTACTCCCACAACCACTAAGGGTCTGATGCAGCACAACATTTGTGACATGACAGGTCATGCACCCTGGAGTACTTGAAGTGAATGATTTGTGCATGGGTAGAAGGTCTGGTGGATAAATCTCATTCATAATGCTTTGGGCTCATCTGTCACTGGGAAAATATACTCTTGTGCTAAAGAACAAATAGTCCCTCAAGCAGCCTGTGGCTTAAATTCTGTTTGGATTTAGCTGATAAAGATAAAACTGATAAAGTTTTAGCTAATGATGGACAAAACTCAGTACCTCAATATTATGGTGACTGGCCCACTACAAATATTTAAGATAGGACTTTTCTAACATGGGAAGACTAAATTGTCTAATGAAAGACAAAACAAGAGACTATAGAGGCATAATTTGTTGAATGCAAAACATTTTTACTGTTGATAATTATATTACTAGAAATTTTGTTGGAATATGTGGTTCTGTTGAAATCAAAATGCTCTGTGAAACTGAATCATGTTAGCCAAGATTTTGTTGTGAAAGAAATTCCACCAGTGTCATAACATCCGATTTTGATATTTCTGGAATGAGTTTTCATTTTGAAATGATCTTTCATTTAGAATTTTTTAAATTTTGCATTATATAATTCAAAATTTTACAAGTTTTTAAATCTAAAGGCAATGTTTTGATCAACCTGAAGCAAGCAAACAAACATTTAGAATCTTTCTTTGAGGAGAATTACAAAATTTTCAGTTTTTGCTTATTTAGAATGAAGCCGAATACTGAAATCCCTCGCAAAATGGAACTTCCATCCTCTACACTGCTCTAGATGTTCAAAGGAAGAGGGTTTTTTAAATTATGTATTATTTATAAGAGGAGGTTCAGAAAGTGAAAAAAGATGGTTCCACAAAAGCATTGCTAATGGCCACTGTGAGGCACAAGAAAGAAATGAGTCACAGAGCTATTTACGTTGGGAGCAGTATTGCTCTAAGAATGGGTCAAACAATAACTTGTAGCTAAGAGAACCTCAATGCAGTTTGGACAACAGGAAGTTCTTTGGCTCACCACAGAGATCTGCTGCTTTGAAAAAGGATCCTGATTCCAGTTTGCATACATTTCTCAGGGCTGTTCTACACAGTTTTGTACCAATTTAACGAAGGTTACTTACCATAAATTTATCAAACTAAGCTAGATCTATGTAATAAGCTGTACAGATATAGCACATTTATACCCATATGACTGCATTCACACTAGGGGATTGTAAAAATTTAACAACCCCTCATGGAAAAAATATCAAGTTTTTTCTAGACTTGCTTCTGTCCCATGAAAGTGTTTGCCACCCAAAACCCCAGTATATTAGTTGGTAGCAAGAAATATTTTAGCCAGATCACTTAGGGACACTGTCAAGATAAAAATCACAAAAAGATCCAAAGCTCACTGAAGTTAACGGTCAGACTCCATTGACTTCAGTGGGATTTGAATTATCCCCTTACAGTGTAAGGAAACAAATCCTGATAAGTGACGCTTAATGCATTAATAAAAATGAATCTTAAAATATATCATGCTGATTTCCTTACGCTACCCCCTATTTTTTTCCAGTTTGGACTGTGAAACAAGTAGAGCTGTCTGAAGAACTGGAAATTGCCTTTCACAGGGGATTTCATTTTTTAAAAACATTTTTTTCATTATGATTAGGAACGAAACCTGAAAATTTTGAAATTCTCCACAAGGAAATTTTAAAAAGCCATCAGTTTAGATCTATTTGACTTTTTTTACATTTTATATTCTAATACATAATAAACATTGTCATTTTGGAAAAGGAAAACTCAAAATGTTTTGTTCCACAAATGCTGAAACAAGATGTTCTGACATTATTGGAACTTCCCCCCTTTTTTCTCCAAAACGAAATTTTGTTGAAATCAGCATGATTTCAGAAAGTGTTTAGATTTCAACAGAACTGAATTCTCTAATGGAAAACTATTCCCTCAAAGTTTTTTTTTTTTTTCTTTTTCAACCCCCTTTAGAAATTGGACATGTTCCTTTTGATTAGATTCACTTTCTGTTTAAAGTCAACTCCTCTTTCTGGTTCTCATGAACTAGACCATTGTTGTTTCCACTGCTGGGTTTCTTTCAGGGGAATATTTAAATCTTCCAAATCTAACATTTCATCAACTTTTTATAAATGTAACAAAACATTCTTTTTGAAACTAATGACCTGATTCTGTGGGCAGAGTCTGGTACTCATTTAGAGCCCACCAGTGTGGATCAGATTGTTGGTTCTTTTTATGTAACCAGGAGAAAAAATATGCCCTGTGTTTTCCAAATAGACCTGATTGAGAAGAGCCCTATGCCTAGTGAGAGGTTGTGAGTAATGTTGAGCTCATCTATTTACTCACACAGCAAAGGTTGAGTAAAATGTGGGCTTTGCCTTACAATGCGTCTTTACAAGTTAAATCAGTGACTAACTCCTAACTACATCTTATTTCAGCTTGTGGGTGCGGGTTTCTTCACTCTAAAACACCACGGAGGCTAGATTAACTGCTGATAATTTCACATGCTTTATATCTGTAAATTACTGTTCTATTACTCATGTCATACGGGAAGTTATAGTAAAACACCCAAACATAGTGAAAGGTTGCATGCTTTCCTTGTTTTAAATATATAAACAGTTGCATTAAATTGGAAGGAATCATTCTTTCAGCACATTATATGAAACAGAGCACTGACTGTTGAGGCTAATGTTTCAATTCATGCTGTACTCTGCAGTTTTGCTGTATATTTAACACTAAACCAACATTTTGTTACGAAGGTTACAAATCCCCAAAGTAGAATTTGCAACATGAAAGTGAAAGAAACAGAGACTAATTTTATTGTTTTGAGTCATTTAAATCAATCATATCACAGGAAACTGTGGTATTTTTGAAAGAGGATAAATTTGTATGTTGTCTGAATAGAAATATTTGTTGTTTGATTACAAAACTCAGTACAAATGCTTTTTCTTTCCTTTAGATATTAAAATATCCTGGCATAATAAATGCTGTTTTCTTACCATGCTCAAAGTGTGACTCTTTACAGAATGTGAAACAAATAAGCAACCAAAAAATAACGGGGAGGGAGAATATTTCTGGAACAAACGTCATCTGCTGTTTGTTTCCTCCCAAATAAGACAGTAGTTGTTTAACTGGGAGGGGAAACGTCAGAACGTGGCTGAACTGGTGAACTGGCCTGCACTGCTGAAGTCTGGGCCAAAGCTGTCAGGGTGGTGCTGCTGCTGAGGAAATGAGTCTATGAGAAAGTAGAAGCAACTAGCAGCAACTGTTAGACAAATACAAGTCCCTCAGGGGAGGCCTGTTTCCCTCAATCCTTGTTTACCTAAAAAAACAACTGAAGGCAAGGGCAAGGAACATGGCAGAGTGGGGTAGCAATGATTCTGTTTCACTATATGGGCTTGTCTGCTCTTGAATTTTACCAAAATAGCTATTCTGCAATAATTATTTTGGAATTAGCCCCTAGGTATACACTCTTATTCTGGAACAAGAGTGCCTTTTTCTGTTTTAGCTTAGTCCATGGTAGAAACGTTGATATATCTAAATTCTGAAAAATTTCAACTAGAAAATGCTGAAATGTTTTGTTTTGGGATGGGTCAACATCCACTTGTGTCACTGCAGTGCCTCATGGAAGTTGTCATTCTGGGTCCCTCATGGCCCCATTCTCTCCTATAGGTCCTGCTCCCTGGCTGGATGACATCTAGGATGCATCACAGTCCCCCTGTGCCAGAGCTGCTATGGTTCATCATAGTCCCATATTTTGTCTTCTGTTGAATTTTCTGAGAGAAAATTCTGCTGACATCTCTCTTTTCTTGTGAAAAACTTTGATTTTGATGAAACTCCATTTTCCAATGGGAAAACATTTCATTAGAAATTTTTTGACTGGCCTTTCTTCCAAGACAGTGGGCACTGCCATAAATCAATGAGAAAAAGTGAGGGTTTTTTTTGCCATTGTTTTAGTGCTCAGAGCTGTTACTAATCTGGGATTGACTATACCTACTGTACACATAACATATACTTCTATAACACATTCCAGCTGATGATATCAAAGGAATTTTCAAACAATGAATGTAGCTTCAATTCACCCCTGCATATTTTACAGATGAGGTAGCTGAGATACCGAGAAGTTGCCCAAGATTACACAGAAGTCTCTGGCAGGGGATAGAACCCAGGTTTCCTGACTGCCAGACTACTGTCCCTTTACAACAAGACTCTCCTGTCTTTTTGAGAGCATGAAGGGAGAGCACGGATAGAAGGAAACTTGTAAAAGAAGGCTTTTTATTCTTATTCCTTGGATACTTGTTACACTTACGAGCATGAAAATTTTGTTATAAACCACCACTCAGCCAGAAATCCTTAATGAGGGATCTTCTAAGCCATCCCTCATTGTCTTAGGCAATTTAAGGCCATTTGTAAAAGGTGGTATTTTCATTTTATGAGAGGAGCTGATACAGCTACGTTCTAAACAATTTAAGCATTCCAGAATTGTTACCTCACCACAATTTCCTGCCTTCGGGTTTCTTTTTGATTTGATTTGCAATTCCTGCCAGCAAGACATATTACCTAAGTGAGGGTTTATCTGTTTACATCATTGCTGCTGATGATTTTCTATGACTTAAGGATAGGCTATTCCTGCCTGATAAGAGCTTCCAAGTTGTGTGTGTAAAATTGTGTGTGGAGGCCAAACACCATTTTTGGTCAGAGGAAAATACGTAATTGTGTACAAAAAGGGTATAAGTGTAAATGTTGCTGCTGCTTAGAAGGCTCCTTTGAGTATGGTTGTCTCTAGCTATTATTTTGGGCAGTGAGAAGGTTTACATATATGTAGAGTGCATAATAATATAGTTCTTTGAGAGGCGAATATCTTTCAATTCAGTAGCATCGCCAAGACCCACAACACACTGACAAGCAGAGACTCTGTTAACAAAAGCAGGCACAGCAGCTTGCTTAGGACAGAAGGGCAGGTGTTGCAAATCTGAGAAAAGATATTCATCATTATAGAAGTCAGAGCAAGGAGCCCTGGGATCAAGTGTTCAAGCTCTCTTTAATACTTACAGACTGTTTTACCGATCCCTTGAGAGTACGGATTTGGGGTGAGGGATTGCTTCATTATTCAGCCAAAGGAATCAAGGGCAAAAAAAAAGTTCCCTTTTAATTAGGCTTTTCTTTTACAAAGGCTCTGGAATCTTGTTGCTACTATGCTTTTCTCTTAGTGCAACAGTAGCATAAATAAATTGCAAAACAATATGGAGATTATGAGGAAAGACACATCTTTTATTTATTCCTTCTCCTTCCCCCTTCAGTCCCCGATCCATCTCAGAACCTTTCATATCCAGCAGACTTACAGCTCCCTTTCATTTCAGTGTCATTATTTTGGTCTAGAACATGTCTTGCTCATTTACAGCCAGAGGAAACTTCAGGAACTGGAAATGTGTAATGCTCACTGTCTGCAGCTAATCAAGGGAGGTCACTGATAGTGAGTTTGTCATCCACTGAGTCTGTCATTAATGTGTGATTGGTGAGGAATCAGGGTTGTTGGTTCAAACCTCTATCGTGTCAGGATTAGAATAATCCTTTCCTGAGTAACTGGAGCACAGATAGTCCTACACTGGCTTCCTGTGAAGCCCTGAAGAAGAGTTTCAGTTGTATTCAGTAGCAATAAACCAGCAGATGTGAGTCAGGAGAGGAATGCAGGGCTGAACTGACAGCGGAATCGTTCCTTCCCAGCCAGTGCTAAGCAGGCTGGTAGCATCTATTGCTGGAGATCAAATGCTTT
The DNA here is from genome assembly GCF_965152235.1 of Eretmochelys imbricata. Classification (NCBI taxonomy): domain Eukaryota; kingdom Metazoa; phylum Chordata; order Testudines; family Cheloniidae; genus Eretmochelys; species Eretmochelys imbricata. The sequence goes on along the minus strand of NC_135573.1, from coordinate 113,839,347 downwards.
ATAAAACATGTTATAGTCTATAAATAGTGGGCGGTTTAGCAATGTATCTTCATGCAGTACAGATGGTCTTTCATAACTTACAAGGGACTAAATTAATCATGTTATAAGTCAGTCTCAACAAATGGTCTTTATTTTCCTCAGAAAATGACTCAGCCAGAAAAATGCCTATCCAGGCTTTCTAAAATCCAAGTTTAGGCAGGAATTTTAGAGGAAACAGGTGTTTTAGTGCTCTGAGTCTGCATCCCGATAAGAAGTTTGCGTTTAACCATTGAACGGACCCAGGATTTTACATACTCATGCTGCAACCGGATATTTGTACAGAATGCCCTATTGATTTCACTGAGGAGCTTTGCCCATGGAATGAAAGCACAGTGTGGCCTCAGTTGCTCTAGCTGTTTTTCAGACTAAGAGTAGTTGCTCATCAATTATGTTCTCCAAAGAGGCAATTTATCCAGGCCTCCTTCAACCGCTTTTGAAGGTGCTTACTTATATAGCTTCAGGCAGAGGTCTCTGAATGAGGTTCATTACTACCTAGTCTCAGGGATGGGGGAAGGAGAAATGAGGTGGGATTTCCACTAATAAAACCAGTCTAACTGCTCCAATAAAGATCATATCTCCACCTGTGAAGCAAGCCAGTAGTTTTCAGATGGCAATTTCATCCACCTGCAGATCCTCACACACAAAATGATGCTTTTCTTCCAAAAAAGAATAACTTTGAAAGTCCAAATAAACTTCTCTAGAGCATGAGTTGAAATGATTTCACAACTCTTTGTTGCCTTTTTTGAAAATTTACCTGTTACCAATGAAAACAAAACTATAATAAGTCGAAAGTCTCGGAAGTTTTCCAAAGGCCCAAAATGGAAAAGGCTGAGGCTAGAAAGAAAAACACCTGACCTTCTGGCCAATATAAACTTCAAGATGAAAGTTTAAACTATGGCACCTTCTTGTCCCTCACTTCCTGCTCAAGTCTCCCTCCCTCTTCTGTCTGCTCCAGATTAGTATGCATTTATTTACTGATGGCTGTGCCAGTCAGCAGTTCTATATCATGTGAAACAGAAAGGGTTTTACAACACTGTTCCTCCTCCCACGTTGGGCAGGTTCCCTGTATCATGCATGTACACTGAAGACAACTGCCAAGCTTTATATTTACTTTAGGTTTTATATTAAAGTATCCCTTCTTATCACCATTATCAGGCTTCCAGTTCTTCCAGGTAGGGACATACTGTCACCACTATCAACACTTAATTTTTTTTAAATATCATCTTCCATCAAGACAGTGCATCATAAAAACTGGGCATTTTATTTAATTAAACAAGGTAAATATGGCTTGGCTAATACGCAATACACCATACTGCCTAATGAGTTCTAAGCTCCTATGTGCTAACAAAGGCAGTGGGTGGAGTGTTATGGAGCAGACGTGCCTTGGGGATGGGAAGATGCTACCACATCTGTCACCAGCCGCTCCTCTAGGAGCAGGCCCAGAATAGTCTCCCTTTGCTGTGAAGTCTGGTACCCATTATGCACCTGACCTTTCTTCTCCCTGTGCAGCATCTGTTCAAGCAGGAAAGAAGGGGATTTGCAGGGATAAATAGCAGCCTGTTAAGAAGCAAAGTGAGTGGAAGCCCAGCACATCATTCTCACTCATAAATTCTTAAGCCATCAGGCTCAGACTTTTTATTTATTACCCTACTGTTGCATAGTGCACATAACCTGCTTTGAAACAAAGATCTGAAGGTCAAGGCACCCACCTTGCTGTTGAAAGGTGAACCATCAGTACCACCCAAGCTTCTCTGCACAGATGGTGGGACTTGATAAACATCTTGCTCCTGTAGACCATGCCCAGTAGGTACCTGGTAGATGCCCTGATTCAGATGGGAAGGTGGCACCTGGTATACCGGGTCCCAAGTTGAAGCCTGTGAGCTTGGTGTTTGGTAGACTTTCTGTTGGTTATAGGCATGATGCATTGATCTTGAATTCGATGCGTCCTGGTTAGACGGACTATCCTGTACTGGGCCTATCAAAAGTTTCACCCGGTTGCCTGGAACAATGCCTTGTCGGCCATGTAAAGAGCAGAGCCACCATCCTTCCAGCCCTTCAGTGTTCTGTTCTATCACTGTCAAAATGTCTCCTTTGCGGAAGGCCAGCTCCTCTGCGCACTCTGGGACATTATCATACAAGGCTCTTGCCATAAGATTCTATAGAGAGACGGGGGAAGGGAAGGGGGAAGAGAAATTGAACAGGAATTAGAATTTCAACAGCACCATTCAGAACTTAAAGCACATTCAGTTCTGGATGCATCTAGCTTCCTGGGAGGAATAAGAATTGCTTTTAAAAAAGAAGTTAAATAACATGAAAAAGACACAATATGGAATTTCTCTCTCCAAAAAACCAGGTAAAATGCCAAGTTTACATTACAGATATTGATACTGAGAGATTTCCCAGTAATGCTAACAGCCAGGTAGAGATTATCAGAGTATACCGATAACAAAAAAGGCTTTGCATGTATGCTGTTGGCCTGAACACAGAGGAATCCAGGCATTCCTGAGTTTTACTCTCAGCTCAGACACCTATTCCTCCTATTCCACTTATTACTTTGAGCTAGTCATGTCATTCCTCTGCCTTAGTTCTCCCATTTGTATAATAAGGATAGCAACAATACTTGCCTGCCTCACAGAGGTGTACTGATTAACTAAATTACAGTTAGAAAAATTCCTTGCAGGTGAATAGAACTCTAAGTGATATAATTCAGAAGATCAACTGGGAGAATATAATCTGCGGGCCTGAGTTTTTCTGAATGATCAGAGTGGTTACTCTTTACACTTACGAGCATGAGAATTTTGTTATAAACCACCACTCACTGGTGGTTGTTCATATCCAAATCTCCCTTTCCTCATTCTTTCCATAATCTCCTTTGCCATGGAATAACACTTTCAGTCTAATAGAGATAAAATGTCCATTGATAATAATGCCCAAGAACAGCAAAGCAGGGCCCTTAAAGTATATGTTTGTTTTCCTTTGTGTACAATGAATATGCCTATTGAGAGAATGCTGTCTCATCATTATTATTAAACATTTATATTTCTGAAATGTCCAGAGGCCTCAGTTGAGGTTATGGACACATTGCACTAAATGTTGTACAAAACCATATTGTGCTGTCCTTATCCCAAAGACCTTCCATCTAGTTATATAACTTTATTATGCAAGCCTATCCATACATATCTAAAAATATGTCGCCTTTCACAGACCAAACACGCTTTCCCTCTTGCTCTCTCTTTCTGTATGCATGTCTGTCTGTCTGGCACATTCAGTACTGAGTAGTCAGCCAATGAGGTATTCAATGGAAAGTAGGCAGGCAGTGTATGCTGACATTCCTGGAACCCTCACAAAGGCCCTCAGCATTTCATTTCTTGGCTGTGGTGATGTTTCCAAGTGCGCTGGCAACTACTACTCCACGCCTGCCTGCTTTGCAGTGAAGGCAGTCGGCAGAGACAGTTATAAACTAATTTTAAGCACTTGGGAAAAATATAAGGGGTACTGTATTTGAAGTGCTGTAGTTAAAATATTTGGATGCGGTGCACATAAATGAAACAGTGCTAATTTATTGAAAAAAGGCATGTGGCTTGCTTCAACCGGCTCATGGATTTACCTTGCCTCATTTAAAAGGATGCTGACAAAGACTTTTTAATGATGATTTGATTTGGTGTATTTTTATCCTTCCCCTCAGGCATTCCAAAGCAATATTTTTTATCCCCACTTGTCCTCTTTTCTCATCGATCTCCCTCCTTCTCCCATGCTTCTTAGATAATATCCAAGCTTACTTGGCTTTGCTTAGCTCAGTGCTCCCCATAGTCTGGGGTGTGCCATGGGGATACTATGAAGGATTAACTGGGCGGTGCAGAAGATGTATACATGAAGATGGGTAGGCCTTTAACACACAGCAGGCCTGAACTGGGTGCATATGATTTGGTTTCATTTTCCAAATGTGAGCTCAGCTTTCAAAGGTTTGGGAACAGTTGGCTTAATTTGTCTTATGTCAGCATTATCACTGAGGTCAACATGAAATACGGTTTGGTCTTACCTGGGTGGACAGAACAACCATTTTAAAACTGTATTGCAAGTTAAAACTACAGCACCAGTGCCAAATTCCTCCCTGGGGTAAGTCCGTTCATATAATAAGCCTTTGATGCTGAGAGATTTCAGTGGGGTTACATCAGGGAAGAACTTGGCCCCTGTCTTTACAGCGCTGTAAGATTATCCTGTAGCATGCTTAGAGCTGTCCCATCTGCCCTGTTACATCACAATTCCCTGACTATAAAGATTTTTCTGTAAAGTAGGGCCCTAAGAAGCTCAGAAGGGAAGAACTCCTGTGCAGTCTATTTAATCGGATTAATCTATTATCTATCTACATGTACTTCTAACGTGCCTTTCACTGTAGTGATTAGATATCAAGTCTCAGTCCTCTTTGGCTAGCCGCGGCTGTTTAATGGGGCCTTTGAAGGTGGAGTAGTTCAAAGATGGGGAAAGAGGAGGAAGACTGCATAAGGTCCACCAATATTTCCACAGTAAATCAAGAATAAATGACTGGCTAATCCAAAAAAACAAAACATTAAAGATTTGAGAGACCCTGGTAGTTTCTGTGGAACAATATGCCGGACAAAGCCCTGAGCGGTGCTAGTATTAGAGCAGATAAAAATTCCCATGTGAAAATCCTTCTAGTTGCTTATTATCTTTTCCCTGTGACCTGCTGCCCATCTGGTTAGCAGTATGTTAATGTTTTCTGGGTCTGTCTCAAGTACTGCTTCACTGCAAATATTTTCCGGCCCTCATTGTCGATGTTAACTGAGGCACCAGAAGGTCAGTTATCCTCATTTGGTGTCAGTTATTTCACACCATTGTCCTCAAGTGCTTGCAGAGATTAGGATTTTGAAAATGGCCCTCAGCAGCACCATCAGTGTCAGGGAACAATGCAGCAGGTATTGACTCGCAGGGGAATATTTTCAGCCAACGGTGAATGACCACTAGAAGTTTTCGACATTCATCTAGTGCCTGCCTGTAAGTAGGTGGGCTCAGTAAGTAGTAACTGCATTGACTGCTCAGTTGCCAGTGCAGTTATTTTCCCCCCTGTCATCCCTCTCCCGGAGACAGAGCAAATCTTCCCGGTCCTGATTCTCACTCAATGGGAAGTTCTTTAATTTCCTGGAGGGAAATAAGATACCTCCCAGGTGCTACATTCATTAGCATATTTGTCTGTAGAAAAAATTAAGCTGCTCACACAAGCGTGTAGACAATAACTTTTGAAAATCACAGCCCTTCCCCTGCACCAGAAGATGAAAGCTGGTTATTTATAGTTATGATGCTGTCCAAATGTTACCTTTGCTGCCCCAGGCATCAGTTACTCAGCCCTGTTCATCATTACCACCACCCCCACACATCAGACTGTAGGGCTGTGCCATTTGTCAGTATACTACTTCCTGCCTGTCTCATAGTCATTTCTTCTCTGAAATCTCTTCAGAAACACAGAGAAGTAAACAAGGCACTACGGAAAATACCAACCCACAAATCCAGTTGGAAACACATTTTATTTTTATGTGCAGGGAGGGATTTTGAAGTTGCTAAACTTCCCAGGCTAAATCTTGTACTGTCTGCACATGGATGGTGCCGGGTGCAGTCAACCAACACGGATTAGTGCCGCCATTTAAATCAGAAGGAGCAGATGACACTTCCTTAGAATTTAGGAACAATTTGGAGTCCATGTTTGAATTTAGCTCTTTGAGGAGCCTTATTTCATCTAGTCTGATTCAGTGCATGTACTAGCCCATTGGGGACCCTAAGCAGGAATATTCCCCCATTCCCAATGTGTGCACACGCAAATAATTAATAGGGGGGGCCCTTGAGCTGCTCGGGGCCCTGAGCAATTGCTAGTCTGCTTACGCCTATTGCTGGCTCTGTCTCCTGTCACAACATGTCCTTCTTGATCTAATAATTCTAATAAGGGCAAGGTTCTGATATCACTCATATGATCAATGTCAGTCCCACTAAGGTTGGTTCTTTCCAGAACTACAGCATAAACAGACTTTTCAAGTGTTCCCTAATGGGACCCTTTGTTCTACTGTCTCTTCTCTTTGCCTCTTAGCCTGCAATTCTTTACTTGCCTTTTACTTTTTAAATGACCACGTTTCAAAATACGGTAATGAAGTATTGAAGCTCAGTAAATTGTCTATTCAGTCAGCCCATGTGAATAATAACTTTTCCTGCCAAATCAAACTATGGGTACCATCTACACATCAAGCTGGAGATGTAAACTCCCATCTAAGGAGACATATCTGTGGTGGTTCTGATCGAGCTAGCATGCTGAAAACAGAGCGTAGCCATGGCTGTGCAAGGGGTGGGAGGGACTAGCCGCACCCAGTGCATACCTATCATCTTCGATGGGTGCGCACTCGGGGCAGCTGCTATAGCTACCCTCTATTTTTAGCACACTACTTAAAGGTAGCTTCTGCAGGTGTGTCTCTTTGAGGTGGAATTTTCACCTCTAGCTTGAAGTATAGATATGCCCTCTCTCCTTCAACCTAACCTTCAGGAAAAAATCAGTAATGTAGAGGACTCTATCAATGTCTCATTAAGGTCAACAAATCTGAAATCTTCTGGATCAAACCTGTCAGTTCTAGAATTGAGAAACCCCTTTTGAAAATATTCTTCTTCAAGCCCTCCCCTTTTTAAACTAAAAAGGTGTTAGCAAAAGGACCCTGTATTATTATAAAGAAAATATTGCAGAGAAAAAAGACACCTCTCTGGTAGTCAGGTCCCAAACTGTGTAGGGCTTTATAGATAAAAAGCAACACCTTAATTTCTACCTGGAAACTATTTGGAAGCCAGTGCAGATTGCATTAGTGCAATAGACCTTGCACATGAAACATCACTTAGTAAAGAAAGTGTCAGTCGGCCTGTTAAATTTCTAAATGGTGTAAAACCCATGTAGGGCTGAGCTTTGAAATTGAATACAATAGCCTAGAAAAGACTGGCTTCTCCTGTGGTGACATTGCTACCAGTTTACTCTAATGGAGTTTAGATCTTTACATAGGGCACTCTAGAATTGATTGTCCTAACAGATTTTTAATCTAATGCAGTTGCAGAAGGAATGAAAAGAGAAACATATGAACTGGGGGAGGGGGGAAATGAATGCTCAGCAGTTGCTGTCTATGATTAAATATATTTTATTCTCAGTGTTCTCCATCCACACCATGGAACCCTGGCTAATCCGTCAGTTTGCTTGGATTTTCTTGGATGGGGGGAGGGATAGCACAGTGGTTTGAGCATTGGCCTGCTAGACCCAGGGTTGTGAGTTCAATCCTTGAGGGAGCCATTTAGGGATTGGGGGCAAAAATTGGGGATTGGTCCTGCTTTGAGCAAGGGGGTTGGACTAGATGACCTTCTGAGGTCCCTTCCAACCCTGATAGTCTAGTCTAGTCTATGATGCTTTGTAGCAGTTTAATCTGTAGGTGTCAGAGGCATGGAAAGTTGTAGCATGGAAATCCAAGAGAAAAGGTTTCACCCTCCTTCACAGACACAGTTGAAAGAACAGTCTTGTTTGCAGCTGCTACACAAACATCCAGCCAAGGATATAGCATTATCTACAAACTGTGAACCTAAATGATAATTGGCAGGCGCACTTAGTCCATCAGGGCATTGAACGAAGAGTGGACATTTCTTTTGGTTGCTTTCCACAGTCAACAAGCACAGGTTTCATCTGGGTTAAGACTCAGCTAATTATCCCTCATCCAAGCCTGACAGTGTGGCTGGGGGGCAGAGTGAGGGCAGCCAGCTTCAACAGTGTTACTAAGCATGCTCAGTACAAGCCATCCAGCAATTCTGGGGGAGTACATGACCCCATGCATCATCTCTGGTTAAGTCTCAGCTAATTTTCCCTCCTCCAAGCCCCTATCTCAGCCAGACAGTGTGTAAGTCTCTTAACTACACAAGTGAGATTAGAGGTGATGAAGACATGGAACCTGATGCAAGATTCCTGTTGATATCAATGGGCTTTGTTTGACCAGGCCCACAGAGCTGAATATCATTAGGCTGCTGTAAGCAACTTAAGTCCATTCTTCCTTACTACCCCTGTTGAAGCCTCAAAGGGTGTGTCTACACTGCACTTTGGAAGGAGCCTCCCAGCCCAAGCTGGCAGACTTGCACTAACGCACTAGAAACAGCTGTAAAGACGGAGCTTTGAAGTTGCCTCTCAGGCTGGAGCTCAGGCTCTGCCATCCACCCACCTCCCCTTGGCTTCAGAGCCTGAGCCCCAGCTTCAAAGCACTGTCTCCACAGCTATTTTTAGAGCACTAGCACCTGAGTCTGTCAACACAGGCTCTCGCTCCAAAATGCTGTGTAGACATACCTTCATTCTCATTAGCAGGCGGGGTTATTCTGGGTTTAATTTAAGTTTACTCCTTGGGGCAGGCATAGGTGCTGGAACTAGGGGCTTGAAGTAGTTTCCATCATATACAGGGTTTACAGTTTGGTTCAATGGCTCTCCTACAAATTGTTCCAGCACCCCTGCAGGGATCTGTCACTTTACTTGTCTGAAGTATCAAGCACTGAATAAATATTAAGGTGGCTGTCTGAAGCTTGTTACATTGAAGGCAAAGGCCCAGCAATGGCCTCTTTATATGATGAAGGGTTAAAGAGCACTTTAAGGCTACTTCCTTAACAAGTGAGAAAATCAGCTGTAGGTAGCAGACCTGATGAGAAACTTTTCTTTGGGTTTGTTTTGTCAGGCGAGGAAATTGTACAAAGGTCCCTTTATATTTCTAATACAATATGCAGTAATTGCTAATGAAAGGCCAGGAGCTAAAATCTCGAGATAGGTGCTCTATCAGGCAGTAGTGGAGAAGGGAATATAGAAGGTAAAAGTGAGATCAGTTACTTTAATGATACTGTAATGAAGGCACGCAAACTTGGCTCAGCTGAGGAACCCAACTGTGCTTCCCAAAATGGAGCAGATTGCAGTCGCTCTTTGGTTCAGGGAGCAGGCTGCTCAGATCAAGATGGAGCATCAGTGTTCTTGACTTCTTTAGTAAAGCTGAAGGTAGCTTGGGCCACGATATAAAGCTGTCAGGTTTCAGAGTGGTAGCCTCGTTATTTTTGCTGATACAGACTAACACGGAGTCCTTGTGGCACCTTAGAGACTAACAAATTTATTTGGGCATTAGCTTTCATGGGTCATAAAGCTACGTGAGCCACTTAATGGCTTGTAGGCTGTGCTTTGCACCCCTGATTGCATAATGGTACAACAGCCAGGCCTTAACAACAAGTGCTCGTGGGCCCTTACAACAAATCACTGGATGTGAAAAGCAGCTCAGCCATAGGCTATGTTCTCATCATAATATTGCAGTAACATTGTGGTAAACCCCAGAGGCCTCAGCTGGGATCAGGGCCCTATTGTGCTAGGCACTGTACAAACATATAACAAAAAGATGGTGTCTGCTCCAAAGAGCTTAAACTCATCTTAACCTTGGGTGTTTAAACATCGAGAGTTACCTTCCCTGAGGCTATTAAAAAAGCAGGGATGTTAGAGAAACCTTGTCCAGTCACCAGTGGGTCAAATTCTGGGCACTGGAACACAAAGGAAGCCTGATCCTGGTGGTTGGAGCCTAGAGGTTTAGCTGGAGCATGTGCTGTAGAAGTGGTCTGGAAAAGCATGTTGGTGGCAGCTGATTAGGAGTATTATATGAGAGACCTAAACTGTACACAGATAATTTCTGGTTGAATGTAGATTAGAACTTTGTCACCCCAAATACTGTGCATATTTGAGATAAGAGTAGAATTTAAAGCACTATCTAATCAAGTGTTTTGCCCATCAACAGGGGTTTCAGGATCCCTAAATTCTATATAATTCCAAATTATCTCAATTGAAAAAGAACTAATTATAAAACATTAAATAATCCTCAAACAGCAGCTATCCTTGCTTTAAGACACTTAGTAAAATAGCATCCCAAACTACAGACCTGGAGGAATTCCATCATTGTAAACACAAATGCATTTGCCAGCAAAGACAGATTGAGAGAAGGATTTGTTGTATGCTGGACTCAATTAAGTGTGTTCTCTTCAGAAATTTAAGGAAGAAACAAGACTATGAGGCCAGTAATTCACTTGCATGGCAAAGGCAGGTTGGAGCAGATTTTAATAAGCATTTAGGCACCTAATAGATGCTTACTTGTATCTCTGGGATTTTCAAAAGAACCTAGACATTAAAACTAACAGGAGTTAGGAGCCTGGGATCTAGACAGATCCTGCATTTGAATGGCATTACTGTGGGACCATGTATTTTTGAAATTCCCAGTAGGCACCTCTCTCTTTCTTTAGACTCCAAAATACCTTTAAAAATCTGGCATGCTGTCCTTTTGATTTCTTTGTTCTTCAGAGCAGGGAAGTAAGATGATGCTCTGACACCTCTGATGCAACAAAAAGGGAAAACATGGCTACTAGGGCTGTAACAGCTAAAGAGAGGAGAAGACAAGGTGACAGGGAGAGAACTGTGGAAGGGTTCATTCCTTCTGTTAGTATAAACAGGGAGGATGACGTAGGTAACAAGACTGTGCTGGGTGAACACTGCCATAAAGCAAACACTGAGGCAAATAGTGAGATAATAAGCGACATATTATGGATTAAATACAATGGGTTCTTTACAGGCAAAGTACTATGGTGCAGTGCCAACATTTAACTCCTCACCAGGCCGTGCTAATGAATGAATGAGGAAAAAGTTTAACCGACCACACTTTTGCCAGAATCTCATGCTACTGTGGCGGAAGTGGGTGAAAATGTTCCTGAGCACGTACACTTATGTGTACACCTGTATGTGGGCTGACTATTCTTTTTTTATTACTGCCACCTGTGTGCACACAGGGTTTATAATTATTGCCTTTCCTACGCAAAGAAGGGCAAGACTTCTCATTTCAGTTATCAGACAAACTACCTCAAACTCCAAACAGCCCCTTTTCTGTGTTAGACAGTTGCAGGAAAAGGGAAAGAAAACAGAAATAAAGGAATGATGTGAGTCTACGCACAACCGGTGGCTTTCATTTGACCGGATAATTTTTAATCTCCGATAACATGATTTTATATTGATTCTCCTTTTTTTTGGTTTGTTTGAGGTTTTTTGTCAGTATCCCTTGTTTCTGCTTCAAGTCACTAAGTAAATTTCCACGGGTCTGATGTTAGCTTCAGGAACCCAGCATTTATGTTACACTGCCCCTTATATAGTGCTGTGAAGCACAATCACAGTGTCTTTGTCTCACTCCTTCTCCATCAGAGCAGAGGCGGAGGGGGGGAACCAAGTGGAAAATCCGAGTGTCCTAAAATAAACGACTTAGACACAAGCAGTGGCAGGGGCCCACTCAGAACACACCAGTAGAGAAAGACAATCATGCTGTATTGTGCCTGTTGACAAAGACCAGCTTCAGTCTCAGAGTTATCAGGCAGTTTTGCATCAGTTCTTTTTTAACTTCTGCCTCCCTGCCCATTTCCTTCATCGCTGCCCTAGAATAAAGGAGCTATTGTACTGTACTTTCAAGGAAGAAAACTATTGAAGCACTGTAGGTAACAAGTCTATCTGTAAGAAACTGGGTTTTATCGGGACGATTTCTTCTGGGACACTAAAAAGAATTCATTTGGTTCTTGTGGACTTTAAGGCCAGACGGGACCACTATGACCATCTGGTCTCAAACTGTGGGTCAGGACCCCAAAGAGGGGCATGACCCCATTTTAATAGGGTATCTAGGGCTGGCATTAGATGGCCTGGGCCTAGGGCTGAAGCCAAAGCCCTAGCCTCACCGCTCAGGGCCAAAGCTGAAGCTCAAGCCCCACCACCGGGAGGGGGGGTGCTTCAGCCCTCGGCAGCGGGGCTTGGGCTTTGGCTTTGGCCTCCCCACCCAGGGCATTGGGGCTCAGGCAGGCTCAGGCTTCACTCCCTCCTCCTGAGGCCTTGTAGTAATTTTTGTTGTCAGAAGGGTGGTTGCAGTGTAATAAAGTTTGAGAACCCCTGGTCTAGTCTGACCTCCTGCACATTGCAAGCCACAGAATCTCACCCACCCATGCCTGTACTAGACCCCTAACGTCTGGCTGAGTTACTAAAGGGATTGGGGCTCAGTATGTGGTACAACTTGTTATGAAAAGAAGGTGAGGTAGTGCTGCAAGCCATGTAGGTAACAGAGACAACACTTACAGATCTGAGGTGGTTTGAGTATACTATGGTTTCTGCCACCAATATCTCAAAGTCAGACCTTCTGCCTCAGGGTAGGTTTTCTGCTTGCCTTCCCAACTGAGGGAGCAGGGAAGGGGAGTGAGGGACAGACAGTGAGTGCAGCAATCACAGGTTCTGGTATGTATGCGTGCATATAGACACGCGGGCAGACATATGGACATATAGGTGCATATTCACCCAGGGAAAGAATTGTAAAATGGCTTAGAGGCCAACAAAGAAGTATTTTATAAATGCCTTTCTGTCCCTTAGTTCGACTGGCTGCTATCCTGAGGTGTGAGCTGCAGTATGGAGGGAGGGCTTCCTTGGCTCAGAGAGCTGATGACAAAAGGGAAAGCCAGTGTGCATAGGCTTCACAGCACCAGCCCACTTCCCTGATTTTCTACCCCTCTCACTCATAATAAAAAATAATAAATGTGATATTTAAAAAGAGATCTTTTTCCCCCTGGTGAAGTGGTAGCAGCCAAAATAATTAGAGGTCTTGCTAGCTGAAATTAAGGCATTTTCCTTCCACAGTTTAGGAAGGTTGATTTTTTTATTTTTACAGCTAATGAAAGTGAGGGTCTCCTAGCACCAGCCTCAGCCAGGCCTAATAAGGGAAGGTCTTCAGTCCTAAGTACCGTGCCATTCCATTCCTATGCATCTTTGGAGCAGTCATGCTACAGTATGCCAAGTTGTCTGGAGGTTATATGATGTGGAAAATCTTTGGTCTGCAGAGGAGAAAGGCAAGTGTATTATTTCAATGTTCCACTGAGCTGTCCCAGCCCCTTTGTCTCGCCTGAAGGGCCTAAATTTCAGAGACTACTCTGGACTGCAGGAGGTGTGTGCATTTTGTGTGGTGTGTGATCAGTAGCTGAGATGGCAGGAATAAAAACTGGAAACAAACTCTCTTTAATGGCAATATTATGGTATATAGAAAGGTGGATTACAGGGTTAGGTGTTTTTAGTTTACCTCCTGTTTTTTCCTATTGGCATGTTGGGCCAAATTCACTGCCAGCAGTAGCAGGCGCAACACCCATTGACTTCAACGGGAGTGACAGGTGGTCATCTGATGGGATGATCAGGCCCCAGAGGTTTCACTCTGCCACTTAAGATGTTGATGTGCTCCATGAATGGATCCCAGATGGGGATTCAAATTTAGGGTCCAATCCTGTGAGGTAACTGAGCACCCTTAACAATGAAGGGCCTGTGTTCCAGCCCTATAATAAAAGTAACTCCTTGTCAAGATAATGGGAGCTACTCCTGTCCTGTAACACACACTTCATTGGGCCCTAGGTATGGAAAGCACTTAGCACCTTGCAGGGCTGAGCGGAGGGTCTACTAGCAAATCTGTGGCTCAGATAAGTCAGATCTTGGTGGTAGTTTCCAGAGGAGGATTTAATGCACAATGATGAAAGCCATCCACTGGGGAAAGGGAGGGAGATACTGAAAGGAGAAATAGGGAGAGTTTCAAACTGAGGGTGGGAAAGCACACCAGTGCTTTACCCTGTGCGAATAAAATACCTCATTGTTCTCGTCATTTCTGTGCTTGACGTTTTCAACTGGACAAGCGATTTAAAAGCAAAACAAAAACCCTCCACTTTCTGGTTAAATTATAATGCCCTGTAAATGTAACTATATTCCTGGAAAAGCAATAAACCACATCTCTACATCATCAAGTAAACTGGAGGAGGTGGGGTTTGGTTTTTTTTTTTGGTTTGGTTTGGTTTTTGCTTCTCAGATTGTGATAAGGAAACTTGGGAAATCTGGCCTAAAATTTAAGTGCCTAAATAAGAAGCCAAATTGTCCCTTTTAATTTTTGCTCTGGAAGGGGTAAAAGTAGCAGAAAGGCCACTAAAATGGCATCAAAGCCTGCCAGATGCAAAGGAAGAAGAGTTCAACTAACATGGAGACAGCTCTTCCTCTCACCACATAGCATGCCCTCTGCATGGATTCTATGCAACTGGGAATCTGCAGGTCATGGCTGGGTAAAAAAGTGGATAGTGCGGGTAATGCTGTTTTATGTGTCATCAAGGAAAATAGCAATGAGTTAATGCTGACCCCAATACCATTAACATCTGTGGGCTCCTGCTCTGTGTTTTAAAACCCTCTTAGAGATGGTGTAGAAGCCAGGCTTAGCTGTTGATGGTATAATTCAAGATGAAGCAGTACTTTCAGGTGGAGAGAAGAGCCCACACCATCTATGTAAATGTGAATTTCTCACCATATTTTCCTGTAGACCTTTGGAAAATCAGCAACATTGGAGCAACATGTCCCTGCTTACTCTGTGGGAAGGCAAACTGCAGCCCTTGTCCTGCCTCCAAAACCTGGCCATTCTGGGGGAAACTCCCTCAATGTTAATAACTCAAATTTTTCTACATCTTTTCCCTACCCGTTGTTTTTTCCCAAAGGGCGGTGATCTAGCACTATGATTTTAAAAGGGCTTTTCAAATCTGCACAGTGACCGGTATGCATTCCGTAACAGCAACAAAAGAACAAAAAAACAAAAACAGCACCACACCAAGCAAACAGTACAGTGTAAGTGATCTCACTCTGATTAAACCCCACAGCAGTAAAAAATAGAAGTATGTGGAAAACGTAAATTCTTTCCCTGAGGCAGTCAATTACTGCCTTAGTTAAAGGAGACTGGATGTTGCATGCTTATGGGTAAAAAGAGTAGAGCAGAAAAACAATGTGAAAGAGAAGAAAAAAAAACAACCCTGAAATCTGGTTTAAGTTTTGAAACTTTCCACTTGCAGGCACTTGCAACAAGTCTTTTCCCAGATAGACTTACACTTTCTCTGTACAACTTGTTAGGGAAAATCATGACAACACGGTGGTCCCAGACTAGTTATAACACTCATTTTGAAGTGAAGACCAAACGTTAGCAGGGTGGTTCATTATGTTCAAGTCTTTAGCACAGTTTGGGGACTTTTTTTATATTGCAAATGTGGTGTCACCAGTGTGGGAGACAACTGTGTCTTAAATGGGGTTCTCCAACACAGTTGAAGTTGTACCGTAGATGAGGCCTAATATTGCTTGAATAATAAAGCACTCAGATATTTACTATGGTTGTGAGGACCATATAAATGCCTAAACAGACAGACAGACAGACAGAAGGCACACGCACACATAATGTAATATAAATATATATATATATATAAGGCAGCCCAGTAATGTAATATAAAAATATATATATATAAGGCAGCCTTCTCTCAGTTACAACAGTAAAACCTCACTGAATTCAGTAGGATAGCACCAGTATAACTGAGAGTAGAGTTAAGCCCATTGTATTTACAGATTAATACAGTGCATCAACACAAAGAAAAATCCACTAGAAGATCTCTTCTTGGCAATAGAACCTTAAAAATCCTAGGCAACTGATTGGTTGTCACCGGCATTTTAACTCAATGTAAATTTACTAAGAAAAGACACACAAACCCAGCTACTGCAAAGTACGTGTCAGACAGGCAAAGGATACATTTCGTTGTTTTCGCTTCTGGATAAAGAATTGTGCATTGAAGGGGGTTTCTGAATTGTCATGGTCTGTTTTCCCTAGTGAGCAAGATGACATTCATTGGGAAACCAGATTTATTCCCAGGCCACTTCTACATTCCCCAGGACCCATTGTCTCCACATGATTCACAGGGTTGTTCCCGCTGAAATTTCAACCTCTCAGTGAACGGGACGTGTTTAAGAAAAGGCCTCTGATGGGCTGATTGCATTCCTGTAGAGTAAATCCATTATTACTGCTTTTCCTTTCCAGGGCAGGCTAATCCAGCCTGACTATGAATGAACTGGCTTTAAAATAAATACATAAATAAAAAGGCAGGCGTGGGTTCCAATCCTAGAGAGGGGAAAAAATATACAATTTTCGTCATCCTGCACAACTGTTTCTGGGACTCTGAACTGCAGCTTTAGCTGTCCAATTTCCTGACAAATACAAGGCACACCCAAAAGTGCACTTGGGAAAAATTAACCCCTTAAAAATGAGGGTAATTTCCACTACTATTAAAGCCTAGACAAAGGGGAAAAAAGCAAAGGGCCATTTTGCAAGAGCAGCCTGTGATAGGCAGCAATATTCAAGAGTCAAATTCTCTGCTGGTGTAAACTGGTCCAACTCCATTAACATCCATGGAGCTTCATCAGTTTACACCAGGAGAGAATTTGGCCTAATATCTCTAAATCCAGCTTTAATTAGCAATAGCAGAAATTGTGTTTAAGGTATATTTTATTCACCACTGTTTACTTTGCTGTACGCACACTGACGCCCCATAGTATGTCTGTGTGATAGTTCCTACTGAAGACCTAGTATAAAGCATCTTGTAATCACAGAAAGATACCCATCGATCATGTAAAAATTTCAAAAGTGCCTACGTGACTTAGGGTGAAATTTTCAGAAGCAACTTAGTTGTCCCATGGAAAATCAATGGGATTAAAACTCCTAAGTACTTAAGTCACTTTGAAAATGTGATTTAGGCTCCTAAATTGCTTTGGAAAAAATTACCTGGTATCAGTTTTGTTAAAGGGTTGTTTTAATGGCCCTAAACCAGCTAGTAATAGTGATATTATGGTAATCATAAAATACCGTGTTTGGATTATGTCACGGAGATCGCGGAAGTCACAGAATCCGTGACTTCCAACGATCTCTGTGACATTGGGGACCATGCCCACAGCAGCCCAGCCTCCGCAGGTGGCAGGGGATCCCTCCCAGGTACTGGGCAATGGGGTCCCTGCAGCTCCTGGCCACTGCGGGGCAGGGCAGGGGGCAGGATGCTGGACCCTTCTCCCTCCCCATTTTGTCAGGGATGTTTTTAGTAAAAGTCAGGGACAGGTCATGGCTTCCGTTAATTTTTGTTTATTGCCCATGACCTGTCCATGGCTTTTACTAAAAACATCCCTGACAAAATCGTAGCCTTAGTCATGCTGAAAGGTGAACTGTCAGGCTGGAGGGAGGTTACTAGTGGAGTTCCTCAGGGATTGGTCCTGGGACCAATCTTATTTAACATTTTCATTAATGACCTTGGCACAAAAAGTGGGAAAGTGCTAATAAAATTTGTGGGTGACACAAAGTTGGATGCTATTGCCAATATGGAGGAAGACTAGAATATCATGAAAGAAGATTTGGATGACCTTGAAAACTGGAGTGATAGAAAAGTGATGAAATTTATTAGTGCAAACTGCAAGGTCATGTACTCTGGGACTAACAACAATTTTTTTTTCTATAAGCTGGGGACATATCAGTTAAAACAACAGATGAGGAGAAAGACCTGAGTGTATTGGTCAATCACAGGATGACTATGAGCCACCAATATGATGGGGTCTTGAAAAAGGCTAATGCAATCCTAGGATGCATCAGGCGAGGTATTTCCAGTAGAGACAGGGAAGTGTTATTACGATTATATAAGGCACTGTGAGACCTCCTTTGGAATAGTGTGTGCAATTCTGGCCTCCCAGGTTTAAGAAATTTGAATTCAAACTGGAACAGGTGCAGAGAAGGGCTGTTAGGATGATCATAGGAATGGAAAACCTACCTAATAAGAGGAAACTTAAGGAGCTTGGCTTGTTTAACCTAACCAAACAAAGGCTGAGGGGAAATATGATTGCTCTCTATAAATACATCAGAGGGATAAACACAAGGGAGGGAGAGGAGTTATTTATGATAAGGGACAATGTTGGCACGTGAACAAATGGATATAAACTGGCCATCAACAAGTTTAGGCTTGAAATTAGATAAAGGTTTCTAACCATCAGAGGAGTAACATTCTGGAACAGCCTCCTAAGGGGAGCAGTGGAGGCAAAAAAATCTAACTAGTTTCAAGAATGAGCTTGATAAGTTTATGGACGGGGTGGTATGATGAGGTTGCCTACAAAAGCATGTGGCCGGCCCATCTGCAACTATTAGTAGCAAATATATCCAGGGGCTAGCAGTGGGACACTAGATAGGGAGGGCTCTGAGTTACAACAGTGAATTCTTTCCCAAGTGTGTGTCTGGTGGGTCTTGCCCATGTGCTCAAGGTCTAACTGATCACCATATTTGGGGCTGAGAAAGAAAGTCTCCCCCCCCACAACCCCCAGTCGGATTAGCAGAGACCCTGGGGAGTTTTTGTTGTCTTCTGCAGCATGGGGCATGGGTCACTTGCTAGTTTGAACTAGAGGAAACAATAGAATCTTTGTAACTTGAAGTCTTTAAATCATGATTTGAGGACTTCAGTAACCCTGCCAGAGGTTATGGGTCTAGTACAGGACTGGGTCAGTGAGGTTCTGTGGCCTGCACTGTGCAGGAGGTCAGACTAGATCAGGGGTCCCCAACATGGTGCCTATGGGTGCAATGGCGCCCGCCAGGGCAGTTGTGTGCACCCGCAGGACACCGCGCCGCCGAAATGCCGCCACCAAGTGTGGCTGCAGGGGAACTGCCTGCTGAAATGCCGCCGGGAAGCGCTGCTGTTTCTTGGCGGCATTTCGGCAGCAGGGTGTCTGGTGCCCGCCACAGTCTTCTGGGAACAGGAATATGCTATTCCCATATAAAGGTTGGGGACTACTGGACTAGATGATCACAATGGTTGCTTCTAGCCTTAAAGTCTGTGGAGTCTATGAGTGTGGAGGTGACAGATTGCTGCACCCACTTACAAGTGTCTGTGACTCAGGAGAACTTTTGACTGAGTCCGATAGAATTCTTTCTGAGGACTCCAGTCGCAGCACACCTCAGAGTATTGACTCCAGTGGGTGCAAGCTCACTGTAGTGTAAGCCGCTCCCCAGTAAACACACACAAAGAGTTCAATGGTCAATGATAAAATGCTATAATTCAGGATTAGGGTACAGCGATCCTCGCTGATAACCAGATTTATCAGTAATGTTTTCATCAGCATCAGTTTTTGTGCAGTTAACAGAAAAATTTCCTCCTCTGTCTGTCTGGGCTATCCTAAAGCCATCTTCAGAATATGTTTCCTAGGGCAACTTCACAGGCTATTACTGCTGCTACCACCACACCAGTAATGGATCATAAAAGCCACTTCTGGCATATAAAAACAATGTTCGGGTCTTCTGAAGGTCATCATCATCATATCAGTTGAGGTGTTATTAATAGAGGCAAACTGCCTTAGAGTAACAACGGACCTGAATCTTCACTAACAACATGATCTGAACATTTATAGAGATCTCAAAAAGTGTGGTTAAAATCCATTTTACATACAATTTTCCCAGGCCTCTATAACTCATGGACTCAAGTGAAAGCAGAAGTAACAAAATATCACAAGTAAGACTGTTCTTATGGTATTTCTAATGACTCAGCCCACACCAGGAACTACTGGGCTTTTTATTCCATTTGGTTTTGTTGTTGTTGTTTTATTTTTGTTTGTTTAGAAACCATAGATAATCTAGCCAAATTTCCAGATTAAATAGGTTCAGATACATTTATCATCAACACCTGAACTTTTGCATCCTTATGTAGAGAGCCTACAAACCATTTAAACAATTGCCCATCATTATCTAGTTCTTTGACATGACTTTATAGTAGGTTCGTTTAGAGTTGGATGACCCAATAGTTAGGGGACTCGCTTAGTACTTGAGAGACCTGGTTACAGTTCTCTGCTCCACCATAGACTTCCTCTGTGACCTTAGATAAATCACTTAGCCTCTTTGTGCCTGTTTCCCATCTGTAAAATGGGTGTTGTGAGTGAGGTGCTTACATACTATGGTGATGGGAACCCTATAAGTACCTAAAATAGACAGTTGATAGGCGAGACCATGCCATACTGTCCTCCTCATAGACTAACAGAAGAGAGAGAACTGAGTTTATAACTATGGTCTCTGATACAGTCAGCCCTTGGTGGGGAATGGCTTCAGCAGAAATGACCAGCAGTCTGGTCCCAAGTCCTGCAGACTCCTAAGATGCATGGAGACAAGAGCCACCTGCCCAGTACCTATCTAATCGCTACTAACCCCTTTGGTCTTCTCCGGGGCATTGGCAGTATGTCAATGCCACCATTGCCTTGTTCATTGCCACCGCCTTTTGTGCTTGATGTCAAGGTTAACAGCTGCTTTCCAATCGTAACCCACTTGTCCTACATTATGGTGCACAAACCCTTCAAAGCACCTGCAGAGAGGCATTTCCATGGTCGCTGAGACTGTACTCTTCTCTTTCACATTCACCCAACATACATCCATTTGTATTGCCCCTCTCCACTGACATGGGGGTCAGTATGGTTCTTGGTCAACCCTCAGGTAAAACTCCCATTACATTTAATCGGAATCTTTTTTGAGTAAAGGCTGCAGGATTAGTCCCATGGCCCAATATGAATTAAAACATATATGTGTATTACTGAATTGTATAATATGAGGTAAATTTTAAATTCTTAAAGGGAACATTTTTAAGAGAGGCAGGCTCAAAAACTGAACCAGATTTGCAAAGATTGTTGTCAATGGTAATGTCTTCTAGAAGTGTGTGTAACTTGTTCAATTTGTTAGTGCTAAATTGGCTTCTAATAAGAAAATCCTTCCTGTCAACAATACTGGTTTCCAGACTGCTAAAAATCAGCAAGAAAAATCTGTTACAAGTTTATCATGTTCCTTTTTTGATGATGATCTGCCCTTTAAGATATAAAGTGACTAAATCAGTCTAAACGCTGTTTATTGCCTGGTAGACTGAAGGGTAGTCTTTAACTTTGTTAGTTTGCTCTGTGGTGTAATTTTTGATAAGGTTTTACAAACCTTATTTACTGCACTTTCATACCTCAACAGTCACAGGGTGAAGTCAGGAATGTAAGAGTAAACAAAACAGAAGGGTTTTGGTCAGTAAAATACAGGCAGTTCTTTTTCCTTCACGTAATCAAATAATTTGTTGTACATTGCCCGGTTTACAAATAGCTTTTCACAAGCATTTCTGGTTGGAAATATAGTATTTCTTCCCAGTGGCACTATTTTGTTTGACTTGGCGTGCAGGGCATTGTAATTAAGTCTATATATTACTGTCCAGTACAAATGGCAGGCATTTCAAACCAGTTTGTTTAGGTTCCTTTCTTGCCTGGCAAATTATTTTAAAATGGATAATCAAGACCTCATACTTGACATTTACATCATTCTTATGTGTTTTAAACAAGGCGAGGAATGCAGTCATAGTCCACCCACCCAACACAGACACCTTTTTGGATTCTATAACAAATACATTTTTCCCCCCTTTGCTTGTGATTGGTGAATAGCTATCAAAGCCTTGTTATCACAGTACTCTTCCATTGTGTCACAGCGTATCTAGTCATGGTAGCACCTAATTACATTTTCATTACCGTAGTCCAAAGTTTTAGTAATGGACATTTTGTTTGCCAAATCATAGGTTGGGTTTGGATTTAGAAATTGTGAATTTTGAAATATGTAATACCGGGATGACGTGCTCCCAGTGAAAAGTCTATAGGATGTAACATGCCATAACTGGATAAAAAAGAACCTGAGGTATGCCACAATACAATCACAATGTAATGGAATATATATTTGATAGTCTTTCATACAAAATCACGAGACATTTCACAGTCAATATGCAAATACACATACACAACACAGCTTGCAATGTAGGTACGTCTGGTAGAACACAGGTGAAAGGTATAAAGGTCTGACTAATTAAATATTGGGAAACTAGGAGATTAAAGATGTAGGACTGATGGTGAAGCATAGAAGAAAAATCTCATCTACCTTAGTGTCAAATTCAGTTCTGGTGTACATAGACACAGTTCCACTGAATTTGACCTAGGGAGTGGATTAAGGAATGGCACAGACAAAAAAAAACTGGATTGAAATCTTGGCCTCATTAAAGTCAATGGGAGTTTTACCATTGGCTTCAGTGGGGGCCATAATTTCACCCCTGTAGTTTGAGGACTAGGCGGGCAAACGAAAGAAGTTTAGCTGAGCAAATCCTTTTTCACTACCAGATCTGTTGGAGGAAGATTTTGAGAAAGACAAAAAGAAGAAGTTCAGGTTAGGTAGTGAGCCAGATCCTTCTCTCACCAAGAAGCAACACTCCACATGGAATAAAACCATTTTCTCAGTTACCTCAGTAAACAGGCTATTCTGATGTACAGGTACAAGAAAAGTAAAAAAACAAAAACAAACCAGCAGCCAGCACTTATTGCACTGGGAAAATTACAGGAAGTTGTTCGTGAAACACTGTATACTGTACACCTGTCATAAATGCAACCTGACATTTTTTTCAAATCAAAACTTAAAATATTAATACTTATACTATTATTTTCTTCTCCCTCCAGTAAGCAAGGACATAGAGAAAAATAATATAAAATAAAAAATATATTCAAGTGAGGAAATATTGTACAAGCAGGTATTCTCTTTGTAGTCCATCCCCCCCACCTTCCCCGTGGCTGAGAAATAAATCTAAGGATATTTGTCCTGGATAAACAGTTTAAATAAATACTTCAGACTTCCCAGGAAATGTAAACACACTAGTTTGGCAGGAAGGTTCATGGAGACCAAAAACCTTCTGTCTTTTTTTATGGTTCTTTCTTTTTCTTTGTCTAGCCTGCTCCATCTAGAATTACGTAATCCCCTTCCAAACTGAAGCTCTCATTCTCACTAGACAGGGAAGGAACATTACAGAACAGGGAAGATTTCAGTTGTGGAAGTGGCTTATTTCATACTCTCTCAGTGCCTCGTGGCTAGTGTGAAATATGATCACCTTACTACTGTAGAGTTGTTTCTTGGCAGTGTGCAAGGGAGGGAGGGTGATGAGATTGTAGGGAGTTGTATAATCTTGCAGATCTGTCATTTTGCAGTCAAAGCACAGTATAGGTCATTTGTGAGTGAGAATATATTTAATTAGCTAAAGTTTAATGCTAAAACAAATGACCGTTTCCACTAAGTGAGACAGTGGTTTCAGCGCTTTCCATATTTTGTTATATTATTAATTATTCATGTTCCCTCTGTGTGTAAGTGACTCTTTCTCCAAACCAGTACCAAATAAAGATAGACCTGAACTCTAAAGTTTGGGGGCATTTGGATCAGTGGTTTTGGCTCAGCCCATTATAAACATTGAGTCAGCCATAGAGTTCAGATCCAGATCTGAACTTCCCAAATGACTTGGTGTTTCTGTTTGTCATTCTGGGTCATATATGACACCTATTGCTATGGTATCTGAGTGCCATAGATGGAATCTGGGGTTC
Organism: Eretmochelys imbricata; assembly: GCF_965152235.1. Classification (NCBI taxonomy): domain Eukaryota; kingdom Metazoa; phylum Chordata; order Testudines; family Cheloniidae; genus Eretmochelys; species Eretmochelys imbricata. Next base: position 113,815,952 of record NC_135573.1, on the reverse strand, counting down.
AGCTAATTAGAGAAATGGGAGCTGGCCATAAAGTCTGGATCTGGATCCAAACTTTCCTAAAGTCTGTGAGTGTTTCGTTTCTAAAGGCTTGGACTGAGCTCATCTTCAGGATCAAATAAGAACGTACACAGTTAAAAGTGAATGTGGGTGTACAAGTATTATTGCCACTATTTATTTGTATTCTGGTAGCATCTGGAGGTCCCACTCTATATAGGTTCTTAAACCACACTCACCACCTCAAGATCAGGGCTCCCTGATGCTAGATACAGTACAAATATAATAAAAAGATTGCTCCTTCCCAAAAAGAGCTTGCAATTTAAGTGTGAATGATGGGTGTGACTTTTCTAATTCACCTTTTTATTGACCTTGATGAGGTTTTTTTTGTAGGGGAGGAGCTAAAATATTCTTTCCCTCCCCCTTTTTTCCAATCACAAAAGATTACTGTAGGGTCTATACATTAGTCTAATGCAGCAATCCAGTACCCTGCCCAGTTATTTATAATTTGTGTAACACTATGATTGATTGACCCATCAGCACTTCATGTTTATGTTTTTGAGAACAACTGTATTAAATAGATCTGATACATTAAAGTGTTTTGGTTGGTTTGTTAAAGAATGAAGAGAGGAATATGGTTCTAATTTCCAAATATATAATTAGTTTCTTGCTCACAGCTAATTAAAACCAACCATGTTTTAAAAGTTGCAGCGTGTTCACATAAAACATATGTTGTTAAAGTGTGGGAAACAGGCTCATCATTTCACAGGGGGAAAACAACAATTTCCATATTTATAAACAGTGCTGGACAATAATGCTGGAAATCACTTAGGAAGATGTATTTTGATATATCTATAAATACATTTTACATCCACAGATGTAAATGTCCTTCTTGATTATACCAGTGAAACTCTGAAGTCTCGGCAATTATGCTGGTGTAAATGAGGGGAGATTTTAGTTCCTTGTACAGATGTGTAGTGCTGCACTTGCATCAAAAAAGTTACAGGAAAGCACATTCTCCTTTGAAATCGAACAAGATTAAAAAATCAGAGAATCAATCCTCTTCCAGGTTATCACTATATACTATACACTTCTTTTCCATTTAAGGGACCTAACTCTGCTCTCACTTGCACCATCGTGAATCTGGAAAAAAGAAAAGGAGGACTTGTGGTACCTTAGAGACTAACCAATTTATTTGAGCATAAGCTTTCGTCGTGAATCTGGAGTAACTTCCTTTGACTTCTGTGCAGTCAATTCAGATTTTACACTGGAATATGGGGGAGCAGAACTCGGTCCAAGAAATTCATGCAGAATGCTACCGTGTCTCAGTCAGCATAAGATTTTTTCCCCCCCCGGCTAGCTCCTTTTCTTGATTATACATTAATACAGTACGTACCTGCTGACACAAGGTTAAAGTGACCGTTTTCTTATAAAGTGCCAGTTAATGTTTTGCCAGGGATGAACGCAAGAAGAATTTTTACAAGGGTTCAACAGAACTGTAACCTAATTCATGTACTACTCACTTTATGTGTACCAGGCTTTCTGCTAAAAACGCCTTATATTTTCAGAAAAGAGCAACAAATCCTCCCTTTATCCACGTTTCGAGCCTCAATATTAACGAGTTCAGAAAATGGTGGGTAGAATTTTGCAAGGTCTCTTTGAAACACACATGGCAAAGTCATTCAGAGCAGAAGAGAAAGAGAGACTTTAAAAACTGCCTTAGGATGAATCCAAAAATAAGTGAGTCTGAGACCTGGAAGCGTGGCTTTCCCACCTCCTTTGAGCTACTACTATATCTGTAGCAGTTGCAGGAAATCAGCTGCGAGCTTGCCTAGGGACAGTGTGACACCCTAAATTCTGTCTAGTTTTTAGACTGTATTTCAAGCAAAGTGCTCTACATCCATCGAAGGGAATACACCCGCTCATCCAGTCCCTCTCCTAGCCCGCAGTGCACCGGAATGGAGCTGTCAATCAGAATCCCTTTGGAATTAAAGATGTAAATGGCTCCCGCCCCACATATACGGTATTAAATAAGAAAACCCCTTCCAAGAAGCCACTTCCTTACCTTATACTTCATATTTGCAGGCTTATATGGAGTAGTCTTCTAAAACTAGACAACATACGTCGAGATCGCACGTCTTTTCCCACCCATGTAATGTCTTATTGAAAGCAAATGAAAATAGTCCCAGAATTGCAGTTGGTTTGCCAGTCTAATTTGAGAGGTCTCGGTACTGCTAAATTTTCAATGTCTCTGAGCTCATGTTGGGATTGTTGGAGGCAGATTACTGAACTCATTTGCATAGCTTCCTACTATTGGCTAAAAGGGCAGAATTGTGGGGACAAGGTAACATGGATCCCACCCACCCCCAAACTTTTTGAAACTCCCCTTCTAACAAAGATCACTTACTATGACATGAATTTCTACTACGAAAGAGGAGGGGGCGTGAGAGAGAGATTGAGGGTGAAATCTTTTAAAGATTAGCTTCGTTTCTTTAAGAAATCAACTCACAAAACAAGTTCCGACAGTCCTGCTTCCTGTGACCTAGCAACTCCTTCATAAACCAGTTTCATTTCAAAGCCATTCACCCCATAATCGCCACATGAAATCGACTATGGGAACAAAAGCCTTTCTGTCTACGGTACTCTCTTTACTCACCACCCCTGCTGATATCTCTTTTGGTCGCTGTTCTGTTTTTGTTCTTTTCAAGGTTCAAAGTGCTCCGACTGTCAGACTGAAGCAAGCGCCTAAAATATTTTTTTCTGACATGACAGAGATCAGGCACTAAAACTTTCTCAGAAATGTACTCTGCACCTACACTATTCTAATGATGACGAAAATGTGCACCGTGCTTTACAGACAGAATAAAATACATATGATATTCAGACAGTATACATCTGGCAGCCACCATTGGTTTAGATGAATACTTTGTTAAATTCGAGCTCTCTAATGCTGCCTATTACCTTTTCCTTGTAGTCCTTCTTTCAGTGCTAATTCTCTTGGTGCGCACACTTCTATCTTTGTTTTTGAACAGTTAGGGTTTTCATTCCTGTCTTCCTGCTTTGTGAGATGGTCTGTTAACAGACCAATCATTATCTCTTGAATCAAAATGCCAAGTGTTCTCTTTGCATGGGAAAGGATTGTTATTTACATATTGATTAGACACTGGAGGGCAAGCTAGCTTTAATGCTCTCTATGCCTGGTTTAAACTGTGACCCCTGTAAAATCAGTATAGTTTGGTAAAAAGAAAAGGAGGACTTGTGGCACCTTAGAGACTAACCAATTTATTTGAGCATAAGCTTTCGTGAGCTACAGCTCACTTCATCGGAGTGCTACTCTGAAATCTATAGTTTGGTGGTAATTCCTTTGTGATTACTTGGGGGCAGGCAGTGCTTAATTTGTAATGAAAGAGGTGCTGGGGCTCAAACAATTAGGTGACATGGCTCAAGCAATTTTTTTTTTTTTTACTTTCATAATTGAGGCGGCAAGCCCAGGGATGCCAGGGCTATGAACTGCCAAACCTAGAGGTGCCCGGTGCTCAGCCCTGACAAGCCCTGACACAAATTAAGCACTGGGGGCAGGAAAGAGAAGTGAAGAAAAAGTGAATTGATCGTGCCATGCTTTATAACTGGGCCTCAGGCTCCTAATCGGGCCTTGATGAGTCCAGTCCAGACACTAGCAATCTCTGAGTGGGAAGAACTCCAGCTAGACTAGATAACCCGGAAATAATTTTTTTTTCTTCTTCTGACCAATTTGGATCTAAGCCAGAAGTTCTAGGTCATAGATGGACTCTGACTGCTTCTAGAGTAAGAGAGTGTCTCCTATTGCTAAATTAAAAAGATTTCTACAGTGTGATAGAACCTCACTAATTCTCATGTGACTAAGCCACTAGCAAGGTCTCATTATTAAGCTTTCATTATGTATAAAAAATATAATACTGTATATTTCTATGATCCTATACTTGCATCTACAGTGAAGTACTGTTATAGATAATTAAAAGTATACTTCATTTTGTTAATTTAATTTATAAGTCTTTGATACAATAGCTTTGATATTTGTTTCCCAATTTGCTTACTCACGAAGACTCTGATCCTGCAATTGACTCCACATCAGCGCAATTGCAGGAATCAGACTATAATTCACAAAATTCAATAATCCACAACGGGGGGAACAATCTTTAATGAGGACTAGTGAGTTACTGCTGTGTGTGCTGATAAAGATACTTTAGAAGCCTACTATGTTATATTATAATTGTGCTCACAGTATAATATTCTGACACTTAACATTGCTATTGCTTGGACCTTTGGGTTTGTTGGTTTGTTTTTTCACTGTAAGTTTTCAGAGAAATCATGTGAATTAGTTTATACATAGAACAGTTATTCCATGTCAATTTACCAAATACTGAAATGTTCAACCATTCATAATGTGATGTTACCATGGATGTTTGATGGAATTATTCCTACTGATTAGTAGAGCATCAAAAATACTTAAATAGCTTCAACAGGATAACTAAAATTGTTTTCTGTGTCCACATAAATCAGAGAAAGCAAATAGCCAAGGACAATTTGAAAAATATTTGGATGATTAAATGTATCCCATAGACCTGTATAAACTTACTGTACCTGTAGTGAAAGTCTGAGTCTCTTTTAGGGCCTGACCTGCTCTGATCTTTCTTCTTGACTCCCTGAGGCTTTTGTGAGAGGATATAAACAGTTCCTTCTGGGCTACCCTCCTAAAGGAAGAAGGATAATCTAGTGGTCAGGGAATTAACTTGGGACTTTGGAATCCCAGGTTCAATTTCCTGTTCCACCACAGAGCTCCCTACGTGACCTTGGACTAGCCTCTCCCTTCCTCAGTTTTTTCATCTACAACAGGGAGTATAATAATCTTCCCTCTCTCATAGGGGTGTTATGAGAATAAATATATTAGATTGTGAGGCGCCCAGGCACTACGCTAATAGGGCAAGATAAGTACTTCAGATGCATAGAACTATGTTACTGGCTTTTCCTAAACCTAAACCCACAATGCATCTGTCTCTCTGTTGACACAGAAATAATAATGCTTAGCAGCATGTCACTGGTGTTTTTCATGTTCAGAGTGCTCTGCAGCCAGCAAAAACTAAACACAAGAATAAAGATTTGACAACCTGCCTTGTGTTTTAAGATTTTTCTTTTGATTTATTTAAAATGTCCTGCCACTGTTAATAGGCCATTTTAATGTGTTCCCTACATGCATATTAATGAAAACTTTTTGTCAAAGGCAAAAAATATTCAAGGAAGCAGTTTATTACTCTGCATAGTGGGTATTAAAAGCTTGTATGGACTCTGCTGAAAATAAATTTTGGGGTGTCAAATCTCAAAGTCCAAGTGACCAACAATACTGAATGGGAGCTTGTAATAGTCGTGCTTAAAAAAAAAATGAAGAAATAAATACATAAACTAATATTGTAAAGGAAAGCTAGATTAAAAACTCTCTGCTGTTGCCCCACTAAAGCAAATCAGTATCTTATTGCTCTGTGTTTTCAGACATGCCCTTCCTCTCTCTGGCCTACTCCATTTACCATCTCAGGTTTGCTTTGAGCTTTGAGGTGGCTTTTAATTTCCCCAAGGGTGAAATGCTCCTTCTTAATGCAACACTCCTAGCACAATCTGCAATATGGGTGAGTTTCCCCAACACACCATGAATGTCAGAAATTAGATACAACTTGAAAGGGGCATTTGTAAATGTGATCCTGTAAGCCTGACACATTGCTGAAAAATTAGACCTAACTGTATAAAGGGCATTTTTGTGGTTAGTACAGCTACTGAGCTTTTCTTAATGACCTCGTAGATTGCAATGTCTTTATTGCCTAATATTGTATTACAGGCATAGTTTTGGAAAGTTTTGACTCTGTTGTCTTGGCAGATCAGCTTAGTTATACAGGGTAACATGCTTATGAGATGAAATCCTGGCTTTACCAGGGTCTGTAGTGCAGAGCCAGCTTGCGCTGTGTGGCCTGGATTTATATTTACAGAGCCCTATTCAAATTCTTAGGAGGGCAACTTATGGAATGTGACCATTGACTCTTCCTCCAGAGCACAGTCAACGGGCCTGATTCTCTACTTTGTTGTTATGTCGCTACAATGTCAATGGAGTGGAGAATGAGCCCTATGACTTCATCTGTGTCTGCTTCCTCCTCACTCTCTTCTTGAATGCCAAATCTGGTAGTCAGGTATTTAGTGAAGAATGGTATCAGGGGAGCAAGAGCCCCTTCAGTGCCAGAGCTAGAACAGATGAGTGTCAGCCAGAGAGATTGAATGGGCTACGTGGTCCACAACAAGCACCTCTGGACAACAGCTGTGAAACAGATACATCTGCCAGGAAGAGAGCAGGGGACCTATTGAAGCAAATCAGCAAAGAACAACCCTGTGACAATTGGTGGGAGAAGAACAACAGACAGAGATCCTCTCTTCAGAGGTAACTTTAAAAACAATGCTAGGGGTCTCCAGATCCTTGTACCCCTTTGGCATGAGGAAGCTAGAGAGAAACCAGGGCCTGCGGAGGGCGCTTTGAGAGACTGATGTCACTGTCGCAGCACTGAGCTACCCTTCTTCTGCACAAAGCCTGACTGTCCATCAGGGGGCTGGAACAATTTTTAGAGTGGTGGTGCTGAGAGCTATTGAAATAAACTATAAGCCCTGTATATAATGGAAACCACTTCAAGACGTGGGATGCAGCAGCACCTGTAGTTCCAGCATCTATGCTGTCCATCAGACAGCATTATGCAGCAGTAAATAACATCTGCACCCCTTACAATCTTGTTAGCGGGTCTAAGGATTTGGTTTAAAAATGAACATGGATATATAGCGCAACTGCATTTCAGTGTGCAAATTACAGTTCTGACTATAGAGAATGAAGGTCCACATACAGGGCCTGGTCCTGTAGCCCTTATGCAGACCACACTTCCTTTGGCATGAGAACTGTAGGAGTAGTCCTCTGTGGAGTTGTTCTCTGAGGAATGGAATTACTGCACTCACTATAAGATAGTTCCATCCACAGCCAAAATGGTGGAATTTGATCCGCTGGGCAAATGTGTTACTGTTTTCATGAGGGAAATAACAAAAATATACCTCTGGCCTGGGCAGCCACTTACATTTCCCTCTCCTCTATGGGACAGAGAGGCTGCTGAGAGGTTCTTTTTTTGTGCCTCCTTCCCCAGAGCAAAAAAGGAACAATGACAAACTATGACAAATTACTGAATGAGGGAGGCAACCTAGTGACAGAGGATGTGAAAAAAGCTAATGTACTCAATGCTTTTTTTGCCTCTGTCTTCACGAACAAGGTCAGCTCCCAGACTACTGCACTGGGCAGCACAGCATGGGGAGGAGGTGACCAGCCCTCTGTGGAGAAAGAAGTGGTTCGGGACTATTTAGAAAAGCTGGACGAGCACAAGTCCATGGGGCCAGATGCGCTGCATCCAAGAGTGCTAAAGGAATTGGCGGATGTGATTGTAGAGCCATTGGCCATTATCTTTGAAAACTCATGGCGATCGGGGGAAGTCCAGGACGACTAGAAAAAGGCTAATGTAGTGCCCATCTTTAAAAAAGGGAAGAAGGAGGATCCTGGGAACTACAGGCTAGTCAGCCTCACCTCAGTCCCTGGAAAAATCATGGAGCAGGTCCTCAAGGAATCAATTCTGAAGCTCTTAGAGGAGAGGAAAGTGATAAGGAACAGTCAGCATGGATTTACCAAGGGCAAGTCATGCCTGACTAATCTAATTGCCTTCTATGATGAGATAACTGGTTTTGTGGATGAGGGGAAAGCGGTGGACGTGTTGTTCCTTGACTGTAGCAATGCTTTTGACATGGTCTCCCACAGTATTCTTGCCAGCAAGTTAAAGAAGTATGGGCTGGATGAATGGACTATAAGGTGGATAGAAAGTTGGCTAGATTGTCGGGCTCAGTGGGTAGTGATCAATGGCTCCATGTCTAGTTGGCAGCTGGTATCAAGTGGAGTGCCCCAAGGGTCGGTCCTCGGGCCGGTTTTGTTCAATATCTTCATAAATGATTTGGAGGATGGTGTGGATTGCACCCTCAGCAAGTTTGCAGATGACACTAAACTGGGAGGAGAGGTAGATACACTGGAGAGTAGGGATAGGATACAGAGGGCCCTTGACAAATTAGAGGATTGGGCCAAAAGAAATCTGATGAGATTCAACAAGGAGAAGTGCAGAGTCCCGCACTTAGGACGGAAGAATCCCATGCACCGCTACAGACTAGGGACCGAATGGCTTGGCAGCAGTTCAGCAGAAAAGGACCTAGGGGTTACAGTGGACGAGAAGCTGGATATGAGTCAACAGTGTGCCCTTGTTGCCAAGAAGGCCAATGGCATTTTGGGATGTATATGTAGGGGCATTGACAGCAGACCGAGGGACATGATCGTTCCCCTCTATTCGACATTGGTGAGGCCTCATCTGGAGTACTGTGTCCAGTTTTGGGCCCCACATTACAAGAAGGATGTGGAAAAATTGGAAGGAGTCCAGCGGAGGGCAACAAAAAAGATTAGGGGACTGGAACACATGACTTATGAGGAGAGGCTGAGGGAACTGGGATTGTTTAGTCTGCAGAAGAGAAGAATGAGGGGGGATTTGATAGCTCCTGTCAACTACCTGAAAGGGGGTTCCAAACAGGATGGCTCTAGACTGTTCTCAGTGGTAGCTGATGACAGAACGAGGACTAATGGTCTCAGGTTGCAGTGGGGGAGGTTTAGGTTGGATATTAGGAAAAACTTTTTCACTAGGAGGATGGTGAAACACTGGAATGCGTTACCTAAGGAGGTGGTGGAATCTCCTTCCTTAGATATTTTTAAGGTCAGGCTTGACAAAGCCCTGGTTGGGATGATTTAGTTGGGGATTGGTCCTGCTTTGAGCAGGGGGTTGGACTAGATGACTTCCTGAGGGCCCATCCAACCCCGATATTCTATGATTCTAGTCTATGATTCTATGAAAGACTTTTAATTTTCACCCAAAAAGCAAAACATTTGAGGGAAACTCACCAAGTAGTCTGTGTTTCAGCAAAGCACACAAAAAAAGTAGTTGTTCCCCATTTTGGCCAATGCTGGGAATTTTTTCCACTCATCTTTAGTACTGGACAGACAGATAAACAATTCATTACATGAAACAGCAATGAGGACCTGTCTTGCTAGGAGTTGTAGACAGTGGTTTCCTGTAAATGCCAAGTTTATATGGAAAGATCAAATTAGGAGGAATATTAAGTGGCTGGAGAGAATTTTTTTCTTCTATTTAGAGGATTATTTGTTGTCATTTTTCCACAATTCTAGCTTATTTGTCTTGTTTTAGAACAATGTGTTTCCTAAAATAAATGAAATAATCTCATTGACATCCCATATCTGTTCACAATAAAGCACAAAAAAGCTGCTCCCTCAAATTCTCAGCAAAGGTCTTTTTGTGCAGAGGTTCTCCAGGATTCCATCATTTAACTTCCCAAGCCACCCCTGAACACCCTGCTTGGTGACCCTCCATCTGATCAAATGGGGAGTAATGCAGCTCCCTTCAGTGTGACAGTGCTGTTTCAAATGGCAATGGAAACATAAAAGTGCTCTCCCACCCAGAGGACCGTTCTGATGCTTTCAAAATGAACCCAGCCCCAGTTAGCCTGAGGAATCTTGGAAGAAGGTTGGAACCGGAACATTCCAGCATGGTTTTACTGCTAAACAAACAGTCGGGCCTAAAGAAAGGTATCTAAATGACAGGTGAACCAATTTGGATAAAATATGAAAGGCACTTCCCTCTTTGAATTTTCATTCCCTTTTAGAACCAACTTTAGATCATGCTGTGGGGGCCTGGATGCCTTAGTCAAAGATGAAAGTTAGGGACTGTTCACATTGCTCTCTTGCTGATTCCAACCAGTGCCTCTGTCGTTTCCTCCTCCAAATGGAGTTTCTTTCTTGCTGTACGTTGCTGAACAGAAACAGGCCTTAGGTTCCAAAATGTGTCCCAGAATCCTTGGCATTGCTTGCAGGGATGCTTCAACAGAAGTGCTGTTGCAGCTGGCACACACAGTTCTGACCCATTTCTAAAAGCCAGAAACCATCACCACACCCAAATTGTGGCACCTTCTTGGAGGAGTAAATAGGTGAGCAGAATCTCCAAACCTAGAAAGAGCTGATCAGGACTGGTCTGTCACTGGGTGACCAGAACTGTCTGAATGCTGTCCAGTGGGGACTCTTTAATATGTGGTCCTGCAAGCAGGCAGCTGCTTATCTAGCCTCCACTTAGGACCACCCCATCAAGCTCAAAGTGAATTCTTTGAGAACCTGAAAAGTTGTATCTGTTCAGAATTGGAATCACCAGAAATCTTGGGAGAACAATTTTTCTCTCAAGCTTTCAAGTCCTGTTTTGCAAGCTTGTATGTATATATCTGTCCAAGTTCTCTCCAAGTATCTTCCGGGTTTAGGTCTGGTTCCAGGGACAGGCAAACAGTATGACTGCATATAGTGCCTCTCTTCTGTGCACCACCTTACAAGCCAAAGTGCTGGGAGAAGTGTCTTTTTTTCTTTTTTTTCTTTAACCAGAAAGATGGTATGGATGAGAATGGCAGGAGCCTTATAAAGAGGAAAGTGAGTGGCAAGAATGTCAAGAGGAGAGGAAAGTAGTGGAGGTTTTACCAGTAGAGCACCTGACGCACTTCCCCACTCTGAAAAATGAGAAAATAAAATCAGAATGAATTAAATTTACCTTCGTCCCAATGCTGCATGTTGCTTGCAGGTTTGGAATGGGATGAAATAGCTCTTTCAGACCCATTCAGGGCAGCTGCTTCAGTGCCTCAGACTGTATAGTGCACATGATCACATTTGAGTACGGGTTTTCAAAGTAGCAGCAGCAGAAGGAATTCATTGAAAAAGATAGTTGTCACACTTCAGGGCAACTGCCCTGTATTACCCCTCTGGAGTCCCTCAAAAATACCCAATCTAGGCTCCCAGCTTCTTACACATCACCTCTCTGTGTCTCTGTCCCCCGTGACCAGAGTTTTTCCAGGCTGCACAGCACAGCCCCCTGCCTCCCCTGTGATATCTCCAGCAAACCAGACTGCCTAAACAGGCCACTATCTATGTTTTACTTTTTCTTTGAAAGCTACAAACAGCATAATTGCCAGCAATCACAAGTCACGACACAGCTATTTATCAGCAAGCACATTTATTCTTAAAGTGAAAGCACGGCAGAGAAAACCCCCCAAGCAGTGAAAGAACCTACACACATGCTAAAAGCTTAACAGGAGTCACCCATCAGTCTTATGGGGCCTCAGTAGGCCAAAGTCCTTCCAATCCTCTTGAACAGAAGGTCCTGTCTGTTTGCTGGTCAGAAAAGAGACCTTGAATCAAAAGTCCTTTCTTTGTCTGTTAGTCTCTGGAAAATCCTGTTGGAACTAATAAAGGTGAGCTTCCTCATGAGGTAATGCCTCTCTGGAGGTGCTACAACCGGAGTGAATTTGCCTAATCACCCCACGCTTGGCTCCTAGAGTTCTTGGCTCTTGGGGGAGCTGTGGTGACCTTCCCCCACAGAATTACATACAATCCCTGGCCCACAAGGACATATAAACTTAATACAGTAAGATCTCCCAAAGATATTGGAGGAAATTGTCATCTCTGTCACAATGGTAACCACAGCTGAGCACTGAAGGGCACTCAGAAAAGGGCCTTTATTAAGAAAGCTGAAACAAATTACAGTCTCCCAACTAAAATGTTTGACATAATGCTGCTGCTGGGGGAAAGGGACTGAAGAAACTGGCATCACTGTAGGCAATTCTTGCTCTTCTAAGTAGCTGTGAGGCTGACTATGTTCCCAGTGTCCCTCTGCCCACAAACCAGTGTTATTGAGAGGGCAGGAAGAATCCATGGTATGTGGAGAAAACTGGAGAAGGAATGGAATGCAAGGATGCAGCCCTCGCTAGCCTATTGCTTCCAAAGATACTTTGAACGACTCATTCATTTCTGAAGCAAACAAAGCCGTTTACCAATCCTGCCTGTAGAATACCCTCTTTTGTTTTCCTGCTGGCAGTAATTGCTTTAATACATGGATTAAAAAAGAGACTTGCCTCCAGAAGCGTGGATTGCATGCCATTCAGCCTGCTAGGGCCAAAAGGAAAAAAAATACTCTTCAGAAGAAAAGCTGAGAAAAATAACATGATTAATGAGCATGCAGAAAACTTGCTAACTCATGCTAGTGTGGATGGAGCACAATAAGCACAACTCTCTGATGTTGCTCAGGATCCAACACTTCCATAACACAGCAGTTGTAATTAGAGGTGGATCCAACACATATGGTTAGGAATAAGATTCATGTTACTGTGAAATACCCCAAGATTTAGGCATGGTCAGATTCTGGATCCTAGTTTAACTGATTACAGAAATAAGCCTGAAGATCAAAAAGTTCAGATCCTGATCTGAACTACTCCCGAATTTGGGGAGATGCAGAGTTGTAGTTTGATCCAATCTATACTTTTAATCAATGATATATAGGACAAGTGGTGTATCCTATTCACTTCTCCCCAAACAATAAAATGATTCAAACAAGACCAAAGGTTGAGTGTGTTGGGGTTTCGGTGGAGTTCAGTCAGGATGCAATAGCAATTTTATGCTTGTTGGGGAATTTCCCAAATTCCTTTAAATGAGCATCTAAAGATTAAATTGGTTTGGCATATTAGGATTGCAGGATGGTAGTTCTGCTGCCCAGAGATGGAAATCATGAGGCTCATCAAAGGGAAATTTCTTTCCTGCAGACCTTGGCAAGTCCATGGGAAGGTGTGTATGAGTGGAGAAGTTTTTCATGAGTGGCCTATGGGGGTAGTGGATAGTGGGTGGAAATGGAGAAGACAGTTTTTCTCCATACTGAACACTTTCAGCATTTAACATTTTATGGTTTGGAAATTAAGTATTCCATAACTATCCTAGATAAATAATTGCCTTTCCTTAGCAGGCTCCATGTCCCATGTTCACTTGCCCCTCCTTCCATGTCCTGCCAGGCTCTTCCCACTGTCCAAGCACACCCGTCTCCAGCTCCCTACTCCATACCAGGTAACACAGCTGGCTCCATGCCACCCCAGACCATGTCCATCATCTCAGTCCACTGGCCATAGCCACCGACTCCATGGGTGCTCCAGGGCTCAAGCACCCAGGGAAAAAAATATTGAGTGCTCAGTATCCATCAGCCACAGCTGTTCAGTGGCGCTGCCAATCAGCTGCTTGGTAGCTGTGGGAGGTGCTTGGAGGTGGGTGAGACCAGCGAGTGGTGGGCAGGAAGGGGCTGGAGGGGGTGGGAGGAGGCAGGGCGGACATGGGGCAGGAAGAGGAGGAGCGAGGGCAGGGCGTCAGCGGGAAGGGATGGAGTGGGGGTGGGGCCTTGGGGCAGAGCACCCCTGGGTAAAACTAAAAGTCAGCGCCTATGCCACTGGCCTCTCTCCGTACTCTTTCTCAGATTTTCTCCTCTCCATATAAGATTCATCCATACCTGAAGTCAGAAGAAGGTACGCTTATATATCTGAACATTTTAAGGTTTGCTCTGCATGCATGTGAAAACATCTGTGTATGAAAGTGGCTTAGACTGTAGCTTCAGGTAACAAGAAAGAGTGGGAGGAATAAGGAAGGTAAGAGGGGGAGAATCAAAATACTGCATCCTGCCACTTTAAAATACATACATGTCTGCAGAGAATTTCTGCACCCTAGCCAGAGCACAGGGAGTCAGGATCAGAGCTGTCTACAGGGTGGTCCAAAAACAGAGCAAAACAGCAAAGGATGGCTTGTGTCAGCAGAGCAAAAACCCACAGTCCTTACCCTACGTCTCTTTTGAACGACATAGTCCTTTAGTTTTTCACACCCTCCTCCATTTCTGCTCCTGTGAGTGGGCTAGGCAAGGACTTCCACTTTCCCCCGGAGCCTGTCCTCCAGCCTTCTCTTTGTATCCCTGCTTTCAGGAGCCTCTAGTTAACATTTTCCCCTCCTACCTTAGTGTAAACAAACTGCATTATCTTCATAATTCCCCCCAGATAGCCCCCTCAAAGCCCTAAAAGTCACTTCTCCTCAGTGAGGCCAACCACTCACATGTGGAGTCTGTTGGCCAGCTCATATTCTGGGTGAGTCCAAAAGAAAAGTTAATTTAAAAAAAAAATCAAAAGGGTGTTTTTAAAAATTTCCCTTCCTGACCTTCACTATGAAAATCCCCTTTGGTTTTCTCCCCAAACGTCCCATAAAATTTCTACTTTGGAATGAGATGTAGCTTGAGAAATTTCAGGAGGATTGGTTTCTACTGGGAAAAGTTGGATGGAGGGCATATAATGGGAAGATAGCTACTTCCTCTTCATTGGGCTGTTCCAGGTACCACTGAAGTTACTGGAAAGCTTCTCATAATTTCAGTGGGAGCTAGATTAATCCCATAATAGCAGAGTATGACGCTTCAGTTTATTTGAATTTACATTTTTGATGGTTTGTTAAAAATCTCAATTCAGTCTCAGTGTGAACCCCCTTCCCATAAAGATTGTTTAAAAATGCATATCTTTGCTGCCATCTAAATCTGTTGATGTTCTTGCTCCCATGCTGATGGAGGCTGGGGGTGTGGGCGTGTTGGCTGTCATTCTAACAAGAGTTAAGTCTAATGATTTTTAGAGAAAAGAACAACGTATTGCACTGTTTGCAGGAGTCTCCGTAAACAATACAGAAAAAGAAGACATATGGGGACTTTGTTCCTTATCTTTTCTACTGCTGCCATTCATAACTCTGGACACCTGCATTGATATGGTAGCCAAAGGAGGGGGTAGAGGAGGCCAGATCCTCTTCTCATGGGCAAAACTCCCATTGACTTCACTGGGACTAGGACTTGGGACACATACTGCAGTGGCCTGAGCCTTGACTTTAATGTATTTGACTCTGCTTAGTAGAGCGTGTGTGGTGAGGAGAGAACACTGAAGACAGGTCACCTCTTTAACAAAGAACAGCAGGCCCATACTTTGCCCTGCCGCAGGTAGGGAAGAGAAGCCTGAACTGCTGAAGCAAGCATCGTTCTATAAAGCGCACACAGGGAAAACTACGAGACCAGCAATTTAATGGAAGCTCCCTAAACACTGCCCTTCATGATGCAAACTAATTATGGCAGTTCCTGAACTTCAGACTTTTCAGTTATGGTTTAAATGGAGATTCAAATCCATGATTCCTCAAACTTTTGGGCTATGTGTTAGATCATTGGAACTCAGAGTGCCTCTTTAACTTGACTGGAATACATGAATGGGTTCCATTCAGTTGATTATATTAGAGGATGAAATTTTGTGCGGAGGAGCAGTACCCAGACTCCCTGAGCTTCAGGCTTTAGAGAGGCAACTCTAATATCAAAATGGCTTTGAGAGACAATCTGAGCAACTTTCCCCTCTCTGGACAATGGGTAAATGCTGTAAAAATACCTGGGCAAAGTTACTCCTCAAAGTTAGGGCACTATTTAACCATTCGTTCACAAATAGTGCCCTAACTTTGAGGAGTAACTTTGCCCAGGTATTTTTACAGCATTTACCCATTGTCCAGAGAGGGGAAAGTTGCTCAGATTGTGGTGCTGGGCATGTGCTGGGCATGTGCCCACATGGTGCTGGGCATGTGGCAGATTATTCTAGAGACTCCTAGCTCAGTGAAGGATTAAGTCAGGTATGGTGTTTGCTCAAAGAGCAACCTGGGCAGGTCAGATGTTGGCACTTCTCTTTCTTAGATAGTGAGCAATTAGGAATTGACATTCACTTATATTAAATCAAATAGCAGCCCCCTGGTTTTGTATGCTCTAGATAGCTACTTGGGTCACTAATGTTAAGGCCAGCCATGGATTAGGAGAACATGTATACAGTATATGTATGTAGTGTTGAAAGATTTGAATTAGAACGAGATGATCACGGGTGAAATGTCCCTATCTGGCACTGCTACCATTCCATTTGTCACCCTTTGTCAGAGAGGTTCCTTTTTCTATTGCCGACAGGCTTAAAATGATCACTGCAATGAGAAAAGGATGCACCTAAGGTGCTTGTGTGCTGCCACCCACCTCAAACTAACTGGCAAAAACAAACAAACAAACCAACCAGGAACATTTGTAGAAACTTTAATGGCTGGGGGAAGGAGGAAGAAAAGGGGAAGGGAGAAGTGTCTTGAAATTTGTGGACAAGGAGGGAGGAGAAGGGGAAAAAAAACAAGGGAAGAAGGACAGTGTGAAAGAAATGGGGAGTTGAATTTTCCATTTTTATGCAAAATGATAAGAGGAGATTTTCAAAGGCGCAAGGAAAATTAGGCATCTAATTCCCATTGGAAGTCAAAGGGAATTGGGTGCTTCAGTCTCCTTTGTGCCTCTGAAAATATCCCCTCTTCTTGTTTTTATATTTAAAATGTTCTGTCAATTTACGTGGGTATGATAAATCATAAAAATATGCTTCTAAAATACCAACTCCCATCATGCTGAACAGCCAAAGTAACTTCGTGAAGACAGACAAACTTGTGTTAAAAGAAAAGGGAAAAAAAAAATCACACTATAAATTTATGTAAGTTTCTATTTTAAAATCATCTGGTCCTAATTTACAAAAGTTACTGCCTCAGAGCTATTGCCAAAGTGCTACATTTGATTTATGGAAATACTTTAGCACATTTTTCCATCCTGCTATTGTAGAATCTATTCACTGCTCTTTTGTTATTATTAGAAAAATGACAGACTTTCAAAAAACCCCAACCTTTAAGCAGCTCAATGGTATCTTATTATAGCACGCCATATGATGCGTAGGTAATAAGAAACCTAGTAAACAGTCCGGTGTATTTAGAAGCATTCCACTTTTGTTCAATTAAAAAAATAAGTGTTCCAGCTGGTAAATGGATGTTTGAAAATGTTCAGTTTGTGCCAAACCACTTTTCTTAAGCGCAGACTACATTTTTTTCAGGCAAATATTTAAACAGCAGCCATACTGTGATATATGGCTAGCCATTAGAAACAAAACAAAACAAAAAAAAAAACCCAGACAGCACAGCACAGGGGGTACTCACAAAATATTCCATTAAAATATATCTAAAAGTATCAATCTAAACAACATTTTATGCCCTGAAATGGGTTTGGAGGATTAGAATCTACTGGGTGCTTGGCTCTAGACCCCTTTTCAGCAAAGGAGTTAAACACATGCTTAAAGTTAAGCACGTGCTTAAGTCCATCTCTAGTCAGCAAAGCACCTAAGTGCGTAAAGTTAAGCATAGGCTTACAGGCCTTGCTGAGTCAGGGTCCTAGCTAATAACAACATGAATCTGTTCCGAACCTTTGTTTGCTTCTGACACTAAACCAAGATTGAGATGCTGAATGTTTGAGTTTTTGAAGGTCTTGAAAATATTGTTAGCTTCCCCTCCCCGCTCCCCCATTATTTTTCATCTTCGCTAGAAATCGGTCAACGCTGCACATTTTGGATATGGAGTTCAATGTTTCCAAACACAGGGTATTTGGATGTAAGGTTTTGGTGGAGACCTTTCTCTAAGTTTCATGCTCCTCTGCACATTGTGCTTCTCTCTAAATCTGGAACCAGAAGTGCTGAAATACCACAAGATAAGAGGATTCTTCTGGTATAGGCACAATACAAATAATAATTAATACTGTTTCTATCCTGAGTTAAAGTAGGCAGTGCTAGAAATCTCATGAGAAAGCAGTGGTGATTTAACACTAATTGGGATGTGATCTAGTCTAGCCGAAGTGCTCCTCCTCCTCCTCCTCACACAACCACGTAACACCCCTGCTGAAGTATAAGTACCACTCCTCACTGCCTGCTTTCATAATGCTACCTCTTGTTCCTCTCTCTGCGTACTCTCATGTTGATTCCTGTATCCAAACTTAAGGCCCGCAGAAGTTATGGGAGTCTTTCAACTGACTTCACTGCTTTGGATCAGTCTCTTTATGGGCCTGTAAATTCCCACTTAGTCATGGATTCTGCTGACTGCCTTTCTCCTCACCTGACCTCCTTATCATATTTCCAGCCATTCTCTTCCAAACTCAGCGAATTTAGAGAGCTGGCCCCTGAAGGAGAAAGCCATCAGGCCCTTACGATGAGCCTCAGACAAGTACTGAAATGTTTAGATGCCTTTCTGAACCAAACCCCAAATCCAAAGTTTTCAAGGTTCACCCATCACTACATGTGACTGAACTTACTAGGTTCCCATGCTTGGGGTTTGCAAAGCAGCAGCTGAATATGCTGCAGTTTGAGTCATGGAATAATGGGGTGAAATCCTGGCCCTATTGAAGTCAGAGGGAGTCTTGCCACAGACTTCAATAAAGCTAGGATTTCACCTAGAGAGAGAAAATAACTATTGGGCCGTCCTATCCTTCTCTCCACCAAGGGAGAATTGTTCCCTATGGTACATTTACTAGTGGTATACCACCAGGTCTTCCTGTAATTTCCCACGTTTTGAAAGTATTTCAGTTTTCTTTCTGGTACACAGACGATTTTTATCTTTTTTGTGAACCAAAAAATGTGAGAAACAGGAAGCCTTTTAACATACCCAACTAAAAGAGCCGGGCTGAGAAAATTTCCCTTGCACTCACTAAATACACGCTCCACCAAAACGTCTCAAATGGTTCTGTTATGCTGATGTATGTGAGCCACTGATGAAGAAATGAATTGATGCAAAGAAGGGAAAGGGGAGGAGGGAAGGGGGGTAAAAAGGTCATGACTAAGAAAAAGAATGATTCAGTGCTGAATTTTTTTCCCCATGGATCCCGGATGTCCACGCTGAAAACATGTAATTGGTTGAGCCCCAGCTGGAGCTCTTCTGAGCTCTTCCTTCTTCCCCTCCATGCCCTAGGTGGCTTTGGGTTCTGTGGGGCTGGCATTTTTGTTTGTAGGTCAAAGTCAGTGTAAAGTTGTAAACTTCTCACTGTGTCCTGCCCTGGACAGGAGATAACTATACAAGCCAAGCAAAACACTAGTGTCCAGATTTAATTTGACACACCATGAAAATGAGACAATTGTGTGCTAGCTGGTTGGGGTCCAGAGATGTCACCTCCCATTACTGTCATTTGTCGGAAGGCTGCCAGCATCTGTCCATTTTCACAGCCCAATAAATGTGGTGGAAGACCTCGGCAGCCTGAGGGAGAGTAGAGCTTTGTTTTTCTGGGCCTAATCTCCTTCAACCACTTCCTGTTTCTATTGAAGAGACTTCTTTTTAATGCCTTTTTTTGTTTTGTTTTAATGACCAGTGTTCTTGTGGCTGTTTCCAGGTCTCACTGAAAGGTCAGGTCTGCTTTTCTCTTTGCTTTCCATTCATATGGTGAGTAGCAATCACTGCTTCCCAAGGGCCTCGCGGCTGCTCTCTTTGCTGACCTCACTCCAGTTCTTTCAGTTCGACAATGGCCTTTCCATTATTGTACTTGTTGGGAAAAGAATCCCTGGGGAACTCTCAGTGAATTTAGATCCACACATCCAATTCTTGCTATTTATCATTACTTTGGTAAAGTGTTTTGGTAAATAAGTGTGTCCAAACTGCGTAAGCTTTCAGCCCTTTCTTTGCACAGTGATCTAACCAAGGACATCTGACATGAGGAAGCATTTTTTCCACCTGCTGCTTTTAGCAGCTTCCAAATTCTCTTATTCTTAGTCTGCATGTTATTTGTCTCTCACAGCAATTGTCCCACGTTTAAAAAAAAAAAAAAAAGGATGACATTATTATACATTCATGGCCCATCCAGCACTTTCATGGACATACTGTATGTATATGGGCATCCCTGTATAAGGTTAAATATGTAAGGCATGCTGGTTTTAAAAAATACATATGGCAGAAAGCATATTTAAATGGCTGTGCACACGAGGGACATGATTCTGTCCTCAGTTAGGGCCTGATCCTGAGAGGTGCTGAGCACGCACACATTTTATTGCAGCCAGTGGGATTGGTAGGTGATCTTCTCTTGAGACCAGCCCAACACACTGATGAAATTTACACTGAAGTCCAGTGACTTCACGGAATTTTACGCTGAAGTCCAGGGTTGCGCTCAGACATACAGGGGCACAATTCTGCTCAGGTATTTTAAAGCAATAAAGCTGAAAATAGAGTTCTAAACTGTAAGTGTGAGTGACTAGTTCGTTACAGAGAAAATCGTGGGTGGTCATCTTAAAAAATGGGTGCAGCCTTCCTATTAGCAACTGAAGGACTTTGCCCATCCCTCTCTAACAAGTCCAGTTAGAGACAACTAGTTTAGTTCCAAACTTTAACCTCCTGTGTTACTAGAGTTGTAATAAATAATATATTCAATGAGTTTCACCTCCTTTTCTCTTCATTCATTGTCTTCGAATGAATTGCATTTTTCTCAGATTTATTTTATGATTTCAAAAGTATTTGACTTTTTCATAGCGTGGACTATATTTTAATGGAGAGATCATATCCTGGACAACTCCCCTCCCATTCACAACTGCCCATTACAATTCCGTTTTAATCCCAGACCATATGACATCCCTGTGGCAACTACAATCATTGCTCACATGAAAAAGAACATTAGGAAAGTTTTCAGTGCATTTGATCTGTCTTCTAAAGCAGTTTAGCAGCTGGAATTAAGGAGGAATGAATACTGTACAACCAGCAACACTCTGTGGACCACTAGTGATCTGTAGACCACAGTTTGGGAATCACTGTTACAAGGAAAATGCTCCAGAGTCTAAGTACATATTATCATTGGACCACAGAAGACAGAAATGTAAAAGACCTATTAGATCAACTAGCCTATCTCCCTCCCATGCAGAATTATTTTCTGTTTACTATACAAAGGATTTGTCGAGCCTAATTTTATGTCCAATACCCACTTCTTTTGGGAAACTGTTCCAAATATTTTTCCCTTTTAAAAATAGCCCCTGCTACCTCAAACAACTATCCAACACTCCATCTTGGAGAAGTTAAATCAAAACAAAACTTGTAAAAGAACCTATAACAAAAGACTGCTTTGAGCATCCCCAAAGGCTCTGTATCAGATTATGGTGGGTTTGTATTTTATTTATTTATATGAATCGCAATGGTGCTCCTCACCACGGTATCTGAATTAAGCCTCACAATAATCCTGTGAGGTCGGTAGTAATAGTGCCCTTTTTTTGCAGATAGGAAAACTGAGGTAGAGAGAGCTTAAATGATTTGCCCAAGGTCACACATGAAATCTGTAGCACAGCTGGGAATAAGAGGACCCAGATTTCCTGACTCTTAGTTCTGTGCCTTGAGCACAAGGCCATCCTTCTCTCTGATTCCAAAGCTAAATGACAAAAGTTTGGAGGTTGGTTCACTTAGAAAAGCAAAGGTTTGAGGAGAGAATTTTTTAAGGCAATGGCAAAAGGAAAGTCCATAGGAGGTAAGTGGCTGACAGCCCTTTGTACATTTGAAAATTTTCCCCTGAATGTTTATGCAAAGCATGGCCAAGCTACTTGAATGTCTTGGGTCTGCAAAATGTATCTGGAAGTCTTTTAAGAAAAAGCTTTCTTGTGCGATTTTCAGCTCTCCTGCTCACAGATGAGTTAATGCTGGAAGAATCAGGAAAATGCAGAGGTAATCACAACTGAAACAATTATTTTAAAAATGATTCGAAGTGTTTTCCAGTCTCAAAAGTCTGATCTGGTTTCAATTAAAACTTTGGGGAGGTAGAGATCATTATTATTCAGACCAGTTTCTTGACCCTAATATTCAGGCAAGTGGCAATCCATCCATTGTAGAATTATCATGGCCTGTTTGCTCAGATTGCCATAACCTTTACCACTTTTATGTCCTTTGCAAACAAGTGGCCCCCTCCCTGCTCCAAAAGAAGCAGAAAATGATTCAGTGCAAACAAGCATTTCAGTCCTAGAAGTAGCCATTGACCTTTCCTGAGGACTTCTGAAATGCCCATTCAGTTTGAGGAGCATGTACAGAGTGCAAAAGTAAAGTAGAGGAAAACTAGTCTTTTTATTTTTGATTTATATTCTTTATATCTTATTGATTTGTATCATAAATTTTAAAAAAAGTTAGTACCGACTCTGCTTAGCTGTGTAGCAATGCCATTTTCCCTGCATCAGCAAACTATTATTATAACTTCCGTGCTATTAAAGTAACAGACTGAAACAAGAGAAATGTGCCCTACCAGCACTTAAAGCAAAATCACATTTAGGCAGGGACTTCCGTGTTATATTCACACATTGCAGATTTCTAGAATTTAAAAGGATGCGGTTTTGCTTCTATCTAGGCTGCAAAGTTTACCAAAAATGTTTGTACAGTAATGATTTTTTAAAAAGTTGTTATTTTATGCCATCTGTAAGAAATGCTTCAGCAATCTTTGTCTGTTTTTAAATGCACTAAGGACTTGAAGCCACTAGTCAACATGGCTGAGCTGCATCTGGTCAGTGGGTTAGGTCCAGTCCTGCAAGCACTCACTACTGGGCCCAGTAGATTGGTGCTTCACTAGGAATAGGTCCAGTAACATTTGGAGGCTCTGCCCCTTACATGATTTCTAAATCCTATTCATGACTTGGACTCTGACCATTATGTAACTTTTAACTGAATTGCCAAAAGATTAAGGTAATTAAGATTACTTAAGGGATAAATGTTCACTGGGCATAAATAGCTTCAGGGCCTTTACTCAACCTTTACTTAGGCAAAATGTCTATTAAAATCAAAGCCCTTTCTGGGTCCAATCTTGGCTCTTTTGTGCCCTATAGCCTGTAACTGGCTAGGTGTTTTGCAGCTTGGCGTGACTCTGTGGTTGTGAAGCAAGAAATCCTTGTGTAACACCCACTTGGCTGGCAAACACCTGCCCAGGAGTTAGAGTCTGATATTTTACTCTCTTAGGCCCTTAGAAATGATGTCAAGTGCCTCACTGGCTCATAGGAAACTGGACTCTTAGCTGACTCATGGTCAACTGTGGAGGACTTATGCAGCCCTCATACTCTGTACAATACAGAAGAAATCTAGATGAAGGGTAAGGAGAGCTTCTCCCAGTCTGCCTCCACACTCAAAGATAACATTTTTTGTAAACCTTAGGAATTTCTCCACTAGCAGAGTGGCTCTGCAGTAAATTCTGGGAGCCCTCCATGAGAGGTTTCGTTGGAGACAGAAATTATTTGCATGACCGTTCCATTCATCCTGACCATTAACCAGCCATGCAGCCTCTCAATGCTCCATTCCACAGAGAGGCAGCATAAAGCTGACATGTGCAGGAATAAGGAGCTAATACATCCCTTCCTCCCACATAAGAGAGGACTGGGGTTTGGCTTTGAATGAAGACTAACAAAAGTGGCTCCCAGGGCCTGTCTATATGGAGACTTAGTGCATGGCACATCAGGATATAAATCTACAGCACACTATCCTGCTGTGCATTAAATCCACATATGGACCCCGTTGCTGAACACAGAAAGTTCCGTAGTGTGCTTTGACCTACTGTTGTTTGAAAATTTGGTCAATGTTTTTCTTTCCAGGTTGAAGGCTTGAAAGTTCCATGCTGCTGCAGCTTCCTCTGGCCTGTCAGTGATGCCATTTGCACTATTGTTGTTGCCATGTTGGTCCCAGGATATGAGAGAGACAAGGTAGGTGAGGTAATATTTTCTCTTGATGAAAGGGACAAGCTTTTGAGCTTCACAGAGGACTTCCTTAGGTCTGGAAAAGGTAACCAGAGTGTCACAGCTAAATACAAGATGGGACAGATTGCTGGCATGCAAAATTAAAAAGATTGTGGAGTATTTTTTAGACTAAGGGCTGAGGAAAAGCCAACAGCTGAGGAGGAACACATGGTTGGAGCGGAGACACCTCTTAGGAATGAACTTATTAAAGGGGGAATTGTATATCCTACTGAGTAGGGTAGGAAAGAAGTTGGTAAACTATAGGTAGAGCTATTGAGGAACAGTTAAATGTAAGAGTCCCATTTAAATACAACACATGAAGGCAAGCAACTCAATACTGACAACATTTACAGGTGCTTATATACAAATGCTAAAGTCTACATACCAAGATGGGTGAACTAGTAAATGAGGACACTGATACAATAGACATCATGGAAATTTGGTGGAATCAGGATTATCAACAGGACACACCAGGGCACAAAATATATAGGAATTACAGAGTAACTCGTCCTGGTTGGGGGGGGACGGATGGACTATATATGAAATAAAGCATAGAATCAAATAAAGTAAAAATCTTAAATGAACCACACTGTACCAAAGACTTTCTATGGATAGAAATTCCATGCTTGAACAATAAGAGAATAGCAATAGGAATATACTATCGACCACCTGACCAGGAGGGTGATGGTGATTGTGACATGCTCAGGGAGTTTAGAGAGGCTACAAAGGCAGAAAATGTAATAATAATTGGAGATTTCAACTATCCTTATATTGAATGTGAACATGTCATGATGGGTTACAGAGAGAAATGTTCTTGACATCATTAATGACTGCTTCGTGAAGCAACTAGTCATGGAATCCACAAGAGGAGAGGCAATTCCTGATTTAGTCCTATGTGGTGAACAGGATCTGGTCCAAGAGGTCAATATAGTTGAACCACTTGGTAATAGCAACTATAATGTAATTAAATTTGACATACTTGCAAGGGGGTAAATATCAAAGAAACCCACTACAGTATCATTTAATTTCAAAAAGGGGGAACTGCAGAAAAATGAGGAAGCTAGTTAAGCAGAAATTAAAAGGAACAGTCACAAGAGTGAAATGCCTGCCAACTGCATGGAGACTATTTAAAAATGCCATAATAGAGGCCAGGTCTAACACTCAAAAGTTAAGTTGGCCCACCTATGTCTCTCAGGGTATGAAAAATCTACACTCCAAGTGATGCAGTTAAGCCAACCTAACCTCTGGTGTAGACAATGCTAGGTTAACAGAAGAATTCTTCTGTTGGCCTATCTACTGCCTCTTGGGAAGGTGGATTAACTATGCCAATGGAGAATCCCGCCCATAGGTGTAGGTAGTGTCTACACTGAAGCACTACAGCTGTGCCACTGTAGCATTTCAAGTGTAGACCAGAAAAATGCTAATCACAATCCCCAGAGACTTTTCCCTGCGTCAGCTAACCATAGGGAAAGGACACAACCTTCCCCTGTGACCCAGATTCACTCCATTCCCTGCCAGGTGACAGGAGGGATCCTTTAAGCTTTTCCAGAATGCTCAGAGGATTTATTTTTTGTCTCTTCTCTTGCTCTCTAGGTGCCTCTACATTAGTGATGTATCAAACTTTGAATTTTATTTTTTTGGTCACATAGTGAATGTTTGCAGTTGGTATTTGGCCCAATTTGGATACAAAGCAGAATTTATTTAACTGATTTTTTTAATGTGCTGATGAACAGAACATCTGGATGCATGACAGATTAAATGCAGCATCACTTTAATTTCAACTGTTTACAGTGGACAGTCCATATAGATCCCTTCTGTATACTGCTCCAACCAATCTTAGGTAAATCAACGATCATCCAAAGCAAACAAACTTTTGACCAGAAAATGTTTTATACTATGCAAAGCATCTGAGAACAAGCTTAACTTCAAGCACATGTTTAAAATTAAGCATGTGTTTAGGTGCTTTGCTGAATCCCGGCCTAGGTCAGTAAACTCGTATTCTCAGGGTTCTACAAACAGGAACCTTGCTCTGAAAACTCACTATGTGTAGCCCCCAGAAAGTACCCCTTAAGGGACTGTCAACAAAAGCTCCTCAACTGGTCAGACATCTTGGCATTTCACAGGGAGACAGGTGCTCCTGAAGTTAGCCAGATTAAGCTCTGCAGAGTCTTTATAGATCAGAATTTACACTGCACACCTAATCAAATAGGAAATCAATGCATTTCACAGAGAAGAGGTGTAACTTGCTCATGTTGACTCATAAGCAGATGGCTTCCAGTTCTGCATGCTGTATTAGCTGTACCTTACAAGTGGTCTTCAAAAGTAGCCCAAGTAAAAGGACAGTGAATGTGCTCTGATGCAGCCATATCTTTAACATAGAATCATATCTCTGCTTTTATCGTCTTTTAAAAAATGCAAAAACTTGAGGGTGAATTTAGCTTTTGTGAAGGTAAAGTACTAATGTAACTGGCCAGAGCCTAACTTTGGGGATATGCAGACACTTTGTGCTTTTCATACCACAGCTCTGTGCATAATTTTTGACACCCCCACCGCAAAACACTTTTACTGCTGTTCCAGTCTTGGATCTCTGTTGAGGAGAGATTACACAATGTCTTAATTTCTTTTGGGCCTATTTTGCATGAAGACTTCTGCAAAATTAGCATTTACATAGGTGATAAGTGTCTAAAAATGTCTATGTTATTGTGCATTGTTAATAGAAAATGTTATGTTGACTCTGGAGTGTGTCATGAGGAACTTCAGGGTTTTATTTTCTATTTAGTATTCATGTTTTTTAAAATGCACTTGCACATTTAAAAAAATTCACTGCACATCAGTACAAAATTGCCTTTTAGCCTTTGCTTGAAATCTAAATAGGATTTTAAGAAGGGTGTGCTAAAAGTAAATGGCAAAGTAAACATTTCAAAGTAACCTAGGTGATGTGGGAGCCAAAATCTTGTTTATAACCTTCCCTCCCCAAAAGCTTACAATCTACATAGATAAAAGGTTCAGGGAGATGGATGCAACAAATATGCCGAATTATACGCATTACCATTTTTGCCCATTTTGACCAGAAGAATAACTTGGTACATTGTTTTAAGCACAAACATGGTGGTTTGCATATTGAAAATTTCACATGCAAGTTTATTGACTGGGTTGAGACTGGCTGAGAATTTGACTCAATGTTTGAGTGTTAGACATTGCTTGGGAACTAAACAGAATTTTAGAAGGCACAATTTTAGAGGCTAGATTTCATGCATTTGGCCCTATTGTAAGTAATATAATCAAGCTTATATTCCTTAGGTGAAAAAGGCACCACATTGACAGCCCTGGGTCTAATAAAGGTATTGTACATACAGTATATACCTGGGATATCATCTTAAACTTTAGGACCATGCCTTTTCTTCTAAAATACAAATACTTTACATTTACAACAAAAGGACCTGATTTTTTCTAAAGTAATCTGATAAAATCATGGTTTAAAATTTACTTGCAGAATGTAGTTTTAAGGAAATACTTGGCCAGTGAATTAATAAACTGACTTTTATGACAAAGCTTTTGAGAGTATTCTATAACTCCCATTCCCCTACTAGGTCCTTCTTCCCTGCAATGAAATCCAGAAACCGTTCCCTGAGACTGCTGCCTTGGAAAGCTGCTAGTTTCAAAGAAAACTTTATATGGAAAAAAATACAGCTATACACACAGAACCTAAATGATCTTCCAGAGTCCATGCTGTTTATGTTCAATCAACTTCTCTTCTTGAAAAAGAAATATTATTAGCAGGACCTTCATGCACAGATGCTTTCTCCCCAGGATTTAAGTATAAAATAATGTTTTGGGGATGATTTCTTCTGTGCATTTGGCTTTTGCTTTGTTTTTTTTAGTGGCATAAAGGAATGACTTGCTCAGAAAATGGGAGTATTTTCCCTCCAGAAAATTTTGACATTTTGGTGAAGAATCAGGGAACAAAACAGTTTGATTTAGAAAAGCTGTCATGGTGCCTCACAGGAGTTGTAGTTTGGGTGCCTCATGCTTCCATTCTCTTATCTACGGTGGGACTAATCTCCCAAGATACACCCTCTTCGTGAGGAGAGGTAGTGCATTATGGGAGTCCAATGGCTGTTGTACATCATGGGAGATGAGGTCTGGCTGGGGAGCCCAGTCCATAGAGGTGAATGGGGACATACACCAACTGAACTACAAGCACCATGAGGCACTGCAGGGGCATATATAAACTGAAATATTTTGCTTTTTGGCCAAAAACTGAAATTTTCTAGTTTTTTTTCCCCCCGGTATTGAGTTTTTCAACAGAAAGCAAGAACTTTTTGTGAAAAATTTTCGTTTAGTTAAGAACCCAATTTTTCATGGAATGACAGTTTTGATGGAAAAATATCGACCAGCTCCAATGCCTACAAAATAGTGGAACGAGTATGGGGACGTCTATCTGACTCGCAGCAGTTCTTAGCGCTACGTAGCTTGGGCAACATTGGGAAGCTTGTATTGTCTATTCTTTAGACATTTAGATACCTTTGTTCACTTGGGCTGTCAAAATGACCCTTTTCACAAACATTAACACCAAAACTTCCCAAACAAAGTAAGTCACATTTTGGTGCTTTTGCTCGGGAGTATTTAGAAACAACCCTCATGGAAAAATGTCTCCAGATTGTTGTGTATGTAGCTATGATTCTGATTTTTATGTATTACAACTTTCTGGTAGGGCAGCTCTCTTTGGGGATTCAAGAAGGAAGCTATTCCAGAGTGAGAGAGAGAGAGACCGTGTCCTTTTTCATGGTGACTTAACGGTTGTTTTGCTGATGCAAAGTTGCCGTAAAGATGGGTTCCTTGGCCTTTCGAGGATTCCCCAAATACAGGGGGCTCTTTGGTTGGTACAAAGCCACTGTAGAGGCTCCTACACTATCAACCCTTCCTGTGGCCAAAGGACATGGCCACAGAAAAGGCTTATGAGCCTTGTGTTCCTGCAATCCTGGCTATTGTATTCCCCTGGGGATCCACCTAGCAAAGAGCAGCCCCATGCCACAGCAGAGGATCTAACCTTCAGTTTGTTCTTTATTTGTGGCTTTCCTTATTCAAAATATCCTTAATCTTAGTCTTTTCTAGTCAATTTACCTGACCAGGCATATGTATTTTTCTCTTTGTGTATGGAAAAACATAATACATTGTTACCTAGATGGATACCACAGGGGAGGAAAAATAGGTGAAAATCCAAATGAATTGCTTTCTCTTTGTTGTGATAGCAATATCCATTTGGCAAAAATCAAAAACAGTTGACTGTAATTTTTAAAAACGTGTTAAACACAATGTGGCTATGAAATGTAAATGAATATCTGAGATCCCTGTGCAACCTGCTGTCAGTCCAAGCAGTGTCCCCTGCTGTATTCAGCTGAAAATAAAGGATCACATTCCCATGGAGCCACGCAGATTTACAGCATCTGAGGATCTGGCTCATAAATGCAAGTCACTGTTTTTGTTCTAGTTCCAAATCGTAAATTCTTTCTTGACTTATACCCCGTGATTGAAGAGGGTGGGCTGTGTGGTCAAGCTGGAACAGAATTTTGCCCTTATCCTGTTCTATATGTCACTGTCCTTACAACGTAATTAAATCCTTAGTCTTCTTTGCCCTTCTTTGCTGTCATTACATAATTGCTTGTTCAAAATATCTCCTTTCTTCAGCCGCCAGTAGCTTTTCTGCTAGGACTGTACGCTATGTATGATGAGTAGGGCTGCTAGTGGCACCTGATTTCTTCTTAATGTACTAGCTCAAAGTATCACTTTCCGTGGGGAGAGGTTAAAGCCGCCCTCAGTACAGAGTATCTAAAATAAGATTCAGATTGAGACATGGGTCTGGAAAGTGCCAAGCTAGTTTTGTTGCATAAGCCCTCTGAGAAACTCAGCACAGGCCACGCTTTGAGGCACCCATGTGCTCACGTTGCCCAGTGCAGAGGAATCACAATCACTGAACAGCCCAGGCCTTTTTACTCATCGCAGTAGCCATATCATCTCCTGGTTAACAATTTTCACAATGATTAACAAGTGGAGATGGAAGCTTCCATTGTTCTAATTACAACAACCTCCCCTCCCCCTGCTGCTGCCCCAGATTATGGGAGTTGTTTTTTTTTTTTTTATCTGACACAGTCTTACAGCCCCAGGTGGTTTCCTGAAATGATAGAGTTTAAATTAAATGAGCTGCCACTGACAGAAGTGCAGGGGTCCTGTGGTTAACATGCTGAGGCTGGGACTTAAATGTTGTTACCAGCTATTCTGCACACTGATAACATATGAGCATCAGTCAAGTTTCTAGCATTGCCACCTAACTTTGGAGATTATTGTAGACAGAAAAAGTTCCACTCTCCTGATTTTCAGCCAGGCTTTCATTGACCTTCCATTTTTGCACTCAGTAATTAGTGGGTGCAGGTTAGGACCCAGATTCTGATATCCTTACTCCACTGGTAGGATTTGTGAAGTAGGATATTGTTCAATATTAACGCTATCAGAATCTGCCCTTGGGCCACTGATATCTCTAAATGCTAAATCTTGTTGGAAAATATTGTAGGCAAAATTTGTCAATGTACTTTTTTTCCTGTTTCTTCACCAAAAAGTCAGACTGGCCAAAAGTGTTTCCACTATCATTTGTGCCTAAAATTTGTATTCCAGATTCTGAAAACCTTAGTTGGGTTGAGTGATACTTTACTGCTGAAGTATCACCATGGATTTCAAAAAGTACAGTACTTTCAGTAAGGGTATCAAAATCTAGCCCAGCATGTGCAAAAAAGAAGGCCTGCTTTAAAAAACCCACTTTAGTTTCCGAAGTCTAATACCCATCAGTGATATTATGAATGTAAAACATCTGTACATATAAAATTCACATAAAAAGATACCGTACTGTAAAACTGTTAATGACTGTGGCAAAATATTTCTGGGTATTGCTTAAATATTGTGAATAAATTTTAACACAATCAACAGCTATTAGATTTCCATATTGCATTCAAACACTGGATTCTGTCATCATTCTTGTTGATTACTCCTTGAGTTCTCTCTCTTATTAAATAGGTCCACTTGAGGAGTAAATAACTATTTAGAGTGAAAAACGGTAGCAGAATGTGGCCCCAAATGCTTGAGATAATCATGAAATGAAATTTGCATGGAGCTGCCCAAAGCAAAGGGAACATGAAAGCAACTTGAAACATTTTGTATTTCATTTTACAGTATATTACATTGATTATCAAAATATTTTAGTTGAAGATTCAAATTAAAAGATGTTCTCTTAGGTAACAGAGGCCAAATGCATCCTGACCTGCTAGAATGTTGACCATCTACTAGCCCTTTCCCCATGATATCTGAGTGAGAATCTTAGGCTTGGACAAATAGGTAGCCATGAATAAAGATGAAGTGCTGATCTTTTATGAGTTACAGTGGTCCTGAAAGGACCAACGACTAAGCTGACTCAGAATAGAATGGCCCGGCCTGGGAATACTCTCCCAACACTTTTGGCCTGACTATTAGCTGTCTGTTAAAAACTTTTCACCCAAAAATGGTTTTCAGCCAAAAAGGTTTCAACTAAAATTGAAAATTTTCAGCAGAAAGCAGATAATTTTGGCAAAAAGATACCCTTAGTCAAAAACAATTTTGCAGTTCATCACAGTTTAGCACCAGCTACACTGCCTAACGCCCACTTGTGCCTGTGAAAATCCCCCCATTCTTACAAACTTCAGAAGTATGCTCCAGTTATTAAAATCATATTGCAACATAAAGTAGCCACCGTTAAAAAGTCCTTCGTTATCAAGAGTTACCACACTGTAGTATCTGAGATAACTGGCAGATAAAATGTCAGACAGTAGGCCCCTGTGCTCTGAGAATGTTAGAGCATTGTGGTGGGCTCTTTCAAAAGTTTTGTCAGCCTAAGTAAAACAAACAGGGATACAGTCTACTTATTAGCCTTAGGTTACCAAATAACAAGTAGTTATTAACTGTTGTTATGGGGAACCATAATTATCAAACACTGGGTATATGAATTTATTTTGTATACCCTAGGGATTTAAACCTATTTTCACTCTGCTCTAATTAGAAAACTACATGATAATCTGTAGCCCCAGGCTTTTCCTACCCACCCATGAATAACTGCTTAATTTATTCACTCAAAATAAACAAGGAAGAGCTGCCACATTCAGTAAAGAGTGCAAAATTTCCCATACAGAGGCTCCGATACAATATTATGCTTCAGACTTAGCCAAAGGATTTGAAAGAGTATTCAAGCCAGTTTATGTGCTCCTAGCTATTTTGCTTTGTGGCACTGTGTACTAAATTTGGTGGAATTAGCTTAAGTGAGAATAGTTACACTCAAAATACTACTTCAGTATTTTAAAATCAAGTAGCTCTATATTCTTACTAATAGAGAAGGCTGGGACATCTCCAAATGAGACAGGAGAGAAAAAAACCATCTGAACTAATATCTGAATTCACAGATTTGTAGATTCAAGGCCAGAAGGGACCACTGTGATCATTCTAGTCTGACCTACGGTATAGCACAGGTCACAGAATTTATCCAAAGTAATTCCTAAAGAATGTATGTCAGAAAAAACATCCAATCTTGATTTTAAAATTGCCAGAGATAGAGAAAACACCACAAATCTTAGCAAAGTGTTCCAATAGTTAATGACTCTTACTGTTAAAAATTCACACCTTATTTCCAGTCTGAATTTGTCTAGTTTCAGCTTCCAGCCACTGAATGTGTCATACCTTTCTCTGCTAGATTGAAGAGCCCATTACCAAATATTGGTTCCTCATGTAGGTATTTATAGACCGTGATCAAGTCACCCTTTAACTTTCTCTTTGTTAAGCTAAATAGATTGAGCTCCTTGAGTCTATCACTAAAAGGCATGTTTTCCAATCCTTTAATCTTTCTCATGATTCTTCTCGGAACCCTTTCCAATTATCAGCATCGCTCTTGAACCGTGGACACCAGAATTGGACACAGTATTCCAGCAGCAGTTGCACCAGTGCCAAATACAGAGGTCTGATAACCTCGCTACTTTGACTCCAGATTCCCGTTTATACATTCAAGGTTCACATTAGTCCGTTTGGCCACAGCATTACACTGGGAGCTCACGTTCAGCCGATTATCCAGCACAACCCCCACATCTTTTTCAGGGTCACTGCTTCCCGGAATAGAGGCCCCAATCCTACATTCTTTGTTCCAAGATGTATTTATTTACATTTAGCTGTAATAAAATACATATTGTTTGCTTGTGCTCAGCATCCCAAGTGATCCAGATTACTTTGAATCAGTGACCTGTCCTCTTCATTATTTACCGCTCCCCCAGTTTTTGTGTCATCTGCAAACTTTATCAGAGATGATTTTATAATTTCTTTTAGGTCATTGATAAAACTACTAAATAGCATAGGGCCAAGAACCAATCTATGGAGGACCCAACTAGAAACACACTCACTCGATGATGATTCCCCATTTACAGTTAATTTACTCTGATACTGTTATAAACAAGGGTGCAATGAATGCCATATCCTGGTATTTTTGAGTATGCCCACATTTTGTGTTTAGAGGCAAGATCATGCCTTCTTTTTGACAACAGTGAATACAGTTTTATGCTGAAGTAAAAATGTAAATGACAGGATAGAGACAGTACATACATCCCCTTGGGGCAGGGACTGAGAAAAAAGAAAGGTAACTTGTTTCACTCCGCAGAATCCCTCTGACTAATAAAGAAATAACACTGGTTGAGTTTGAAAGGAGACTTGGTCTCTTCTTCCCAGCTGGAAGAATGGTGTCTGTGATAGCGGGTCAGGGAGCTGGTTGAAATGGGGAGATGTCTATGCTTCTGGTTGTTCTCTTTCAATGGACTTCTGATTTGCATGCTTGTTTTAAGTGTCCAGCACTGAATAATGCCATTCTTCAAGTGAGTTACTTATTGGCTAGAGAGTCGTATACCTGCCAATCAGTGAGACCATTTTCAGTGATGGTTGTATTAGGCCACGATGGAATGGAGAGCATAACGTTGACAACCTATTTGTTTTCACTAAGGTTAGTGACCAGTCGCCAGATGGGATGGATAGTTTCTGAAGTCTTTTGCAACGATAATTGACATGTCTGAACAAGCATTGTTACAAAGGAGGCAAGCTCTTCATAACACTCCCCTTTTATTACCAGTGTTGCATGGGTTAAGATTTAGCCAACTACTGTTCATACCAGTGCTAATTTTGACTAGACACTGATAAAACTATATTTTATGTAAAGAAATTGTAGAGCTGGGTGACCTCTACATACTGCTAGTATACAGCTTCCCAGTGGTTTCATGTAAATATTTGAATAATATAGAGTAGAGGACTAAGCTTTGTGGGACTAAGTCATTGGTTGGGGAAGGACAGTTGCTCATAAACAACCTCTGAGTGCAGACTGAGTGGATGGACCTGAACCATTTTAGGGTGTTTTCATTCATCTCTGTGGCATGTCATCAACAGTATCAAAGCTATATAATTTATAGTTATATAATGTTTTTTAAAAACCAGCAAAACAAAACCCCATTTGTGCAAACAATTTTCCTGATGTGGAGAGTATGAGAGAAAGGATGCACCACGTGTGACAGATGTTAATCACATTTCTTAATGTGCATTTGTAAGGTGCTCAGATATTACAGTGCATATAATATAAGAACCTAAATAGAACAGAATAGAAATTCTGTAGACATACCCAGCAGGATGAGCATAGATTCCTAGACCATGCTAAGTTAGCCACTCAGGCACAGCCTTGCTTAGATGCATATTTTAGGGCCTCACCACAATGCAAAACATCTAAGGCATGCACAGAATGCACATTCCAAAGTCCCATAATTCAGTCAAATAAAATAAAATATTAAAAAAAATCACCCAAACACTCAAGGGCACTTTCTCAGTGAGGTTTCTTTCCCAGCCATCTTTGAACTTTCTAACTCCAGCTACTCAGGCTGTAGAGTAGCAGCCATGTTAGTCTATATTCGCAAAAAGAAAAGGAGGACTTGTGGCACCTTAGAGACTAACCAATTTATTTGAGCATAAGCTTTCATGAAGTGAGCTGTAGCTCACGAAAGCTTATGCTCAAATAAATTTGTTAATCTCTAAGATGCCACAAGTACTCCTTCTCTTTCTTCAGGCTCTAGAGCTGTCTAAAAGGAAACCAGTCATTTTATTTAATAATGAGCAAAATATGTGGATTTTTTACTCTTCATGCATTTTAAAATGGAGGAACTGTTTCTGCTGAAACTTTCCAAAATCTTCACCTTGAGGTAGATACGTAGCTGACAAGTCCTGCCTCATAGGCAACAGAAGCCCTTGAGGAATTCCACCATGATTTCAACAATTTCCATCCCACCATCAACCTCAGCCTGGACCAGTCCACACAAGAGATCCACTTCCTGGACACTACGGTGCTAATAAGCGATGGTCACATAAACACCACCCTATACCGGAAACCTACTGACCGCTATTCCTACCTATATGCCTCCAGCTTTCATCCAGACCACACCACATGATCCATTGTCTACAGCCAAGCTCCACGATACAACCGCATTTGCTCCAACCCCTCAGACAGAGACAAACGCCTACAAGATCTCTACCAAGCATTCTTACAACTACAATACCCACCTGCTGAAGTGAAGAAACAGATTGACAGAGCCAGAAGAGTACCCAGAAGTCACCTACTACAGGACAGGCCCAACAAAGAAAATAACAGAACGCCACTAGCCATCACCTTCAGCCCCCAACTAAAACCTCTCCAATGCATCATCAAGGATCTACAACCTATCCTGAAGGACGACCCATCACTCTCACAAATCTTGGGAGACAGGCCAGTCCTTGCTTATGGACAGCCCCCCAGCCTGAAGCAAATACTCACCAGCAACCACACCCCACACAACAGAACCACTAACCCAGGAACCTATCCTTGCAACAAAGCCCGTTGCCAACTGTGTCCACATATCTATTCAGGGGACACCATCATAGGGCCTAATCACATCAGCCTCACTATCAGAGGCTCGTTCACCTGCACATCTACCAATGTGATATATGCCATCATGTGCCAGCAATGCCCCTCTGCCATGTACATTGGTTAGACTGGACAGTCTCTACATAAAAGAATAAATGGACACAAATCAGACGTCAAGAATTATAACATTCAAAAACCAGTTGGAGAAGACTTCAATCTCTTTGGTCACTCGTTTACAAACCTAAAAGTTGCAATTCCTCAACAAAAAAACTTCAAAAACAGACTCCAACGAGAGACTGCTGAATTGGAATTAATTTGCAAACTGGATACAATTAACTTAGGCTGGAATAGAGACTGGGAGTGGATGGGTCATTACACAAAGTAAAACTATTTCCCCTTGTTAATTCCCCCCCCCCCCCCCCGCCACTGTTCCTCAGACGTTCTTGTCAACTGCTGGAAATGGCCCATCTTTATTATCACGACAAAAGTTTTCCCCGCCCCCCCCCCCCCGGCTCTCCTGCTGGTAATAGCTCACCTTAAGTGATCACCCTCATTACAGTGTGTATGGTAACACCCATTGTTTCATGTTCTCTATGTATATAAATCTCCCCACTGTATTTTCCACTGAATGCATCCAATGAAGTGAGCTGTAGCTCACGAAAGCTTATGCTCAAACAAATTTGTTAGTCTCTAAGGTGCCACAAGTACTCCTTTTCTATTTTCAGAATATGATAAGTGTGTGAAATGGGAGGTTATCTTGGTAATGCTTTTGCTACCTCGACTATATTGCTGGATTTCTTTACTACTTTAATACCGGAGTTATATTTATGCTGATGCTGTGTAAACCAGGGTTCACATATTAAAAGCCATTAATAAGCAAGAAGATGTAACCTTTCCCTATGAAGTACATTTCCATCTGATTCTTGAATCTAGAGGGTGCTGATGTGTTATGTGGCCTCACCCCTGTACAGGAATATCAGACAGCAGAGCGCCCATATAAAAAACACACCTGCGTGTGCCACATTGCCAAAGCTGAAGATATTTTCCTTTGAAGTTTTGTTGACAAGAAGGATGATTATTTGGGGGGTTTATTTTAAAACTTTAACTGTTTCCTCACATGAAATACAGTGTACATCTAAGAGATATCGAGACCTGATCTCTGTCTACAGACTCTAAAAAACAAAAAAAACTGATCCAAGTAGCACTAAACTTGACAAATTAAGTTTCATTATATTGCACTGAGTTCCATTACACTTCCAGTAAATAACTGTCTCCTGTAGGTCTCTCACTTTTTCCAGAGGTTATTTTCTATATGGATTCCATCCTGGCAACAAGAACACCTTAAAAAGTGCAACCAAAGCTAACTGTTAGAAGTGATAATCAAAGTTAACTGGACCTTTCTAGAAGCTAATGGAATAGATGGCTTTATTTTGTCTTCTCTTCCACTGTGAAGGAGTGTACTGCCCCTTTAAGTTCAGCCAGGAGCTCAAAATCAGAACAGTCTGTGTATAATCAAAGAGGCTCTCTGCTTTGCCTAGGACTGACCCATTTAAACAGGAAGAAGGAGCTAAGAAGGAGACGGGGGACTAGACGCCATCTAGCTTGCAGAAAATGGTGCTCTTTTGCACACCATCACTTTCTCTTAAGGGGAGAAAAGCAATGGGTCCAGACTCTGATGTGCTATGGCGGATTTGAGAGCTCAGCAGGGTTCCAGATTCAGATTTGCAGCTGAACCCATTCTCTACAGTAGACCTAACCAAAACTCAAGGTCCTAGTGACCCCATATTTCCCAACACTTCAAACGGCTAACATGGGATGCTGTGCCACTCAGGTTTGGCCCATCTGCCCTTCCATAAACAGAGAAGGAGGGGTGGACGGGCCAAACCTGAATGGTGCTGCAACCCCCATGCTCTGGGTCACTGCACCACCCAGTTTGGGGCCCTTTCAAATGAAGGGCCTTGGGCAAACTGTCCCTTTTCCCCCCGCTGGGCAGCCCTGAATGTGGGACTTGTTCACTTCAACCAGGATAGGGGGGGTTGGGTGTCAAAGCAGGAAGTCCTGTGAAACCTGGGGCTGTTGGGAGGTCCAACGTCCCTGAACTCTGAAAAGTTTGGATCCAATTCAGATCCAGATCTGAACTTGGTGGCTGCTGTACATTTCTAGTTGTCACCCGTTGGCAAGTCAAAACATGAATTCAACCCACAACCTAACGTCTCCCACCAAACCATATTCCTTAAGTAAAGCTACTTTTCTTCTTGCTCCATGATGAAACCGGGAAGTAGCTCTCCTCTTGGCTGTTGAAAGAAGTGGGTGGGGGTGGTCTCCCTCACTCTTCTTCTTCTGAAAGAAATATTCTCTATGCTCTTCCCCCTCCTGGTTGCTGGGAGGAGACTCTCCCATTTTCCTTGCATGTCCTTGCCCTGTGAGACAGTACTAACTCTGAATGCCCTCCTCCCCCCGAACGCACACACTATATTGCCCTACCATGCCCCGCTCCACTTCTCAGGTGGAGTCTGGGTCCAACAGCCAGCAGAGAAGTACCTGGTAGTGCAGCTCCAATTGAGTAATGGCTATGAAACTGAAAGAGAGGCAACGCTGAGAAAGAGTGGCAGCACAAATCTCCCCAGAGATTTAGCAAGTATGGTTGAGCTGAATCCCTTACTACTCCATGGAAGAGGAACCCTGCCCCCATTACAGAGCCAGTGTCCATTCTTTCAAACACGGATGACACCTGCCTACGCAGATATGTTTATCACTTTTTATTTCTCTGTATGCTTCAGATGCAAAGTGTATTATGCCTGTAACTACCGTATTACCAAACTCATTTACCATGACATCTGGAGAGAATTAGGCCTCGCTGGCAGTTGCGCAGTTTTACAAACACACGAGTTGAGCTCCCTGATGAACAAGAGCAGAGTAAAAAACAAAAGAAGCTGAATCAGGGTCTCTTTGCAGCTCCTACCTCTTCTTTCTTTTTTAAATATTATTTTTATTACAAAATATATTGTGGGTCAAATTCACCCTTGCTATAATGCCACTGACAGCACAGTTGTTACAGCCAGGGAGTACACTGGCTCTGAGTGGTTTGCTAGGAAGTAAGTACCACATATCACCTGTGGGCCTACTCTTCCTCCCACTGATGTAAGTTTCATTGGGATCTTGCTCAATGAGAAGAGAAGACTACTAGGTCCTTCATCATGTTGGAGATGCCTAGAGCCCCAGAATTCCTGCAAAAAATGTTTTTCCTACATTAGGGGTTTATTTCCAATTTAGATATGCAAACACACTCAGTACTGAATTTCCTGGTGGAAATATTTGTTTTTTAGGACCTTAATTATAACATTACAAAAGCAATAACAAACCCTTGTGTTTTGCTATTGTCTTCTGTATATAGTAAACCCAGATGACCTTCCTCATATTGTTAATTCCCTTTTAATTAGCTTTTTTCCCCATGCTGTGCTGTGCCAACAGATGATTAGTACATTAATCTCTGTGTGTTTTCAACTGCTCATTTATTCTTTTACAGAAGGAATTGAGTTATTAGTCCCAATTAAATCTGACGTTGCAGGGGCTTTTCTTGCCCTTGGTAAAATGCACATTTTTTCAGGAAATTAATAGGAAAACTTGAAGATGATACTATACAAAACAATGCACATATACAGTGGTAGCCCATAGTCCTGCCAGTTAAATACAGAATGATTCTATTCATATTGTATGTACTAATGAAATTTGCTTTTGCAAGCTCAGCATAATGAGACTACTTCTGAACAAACTAACAAGTATTGTACAGTATAGTGTGCTTACACCAGAAGTAATTCTAAAATATCTGTTAATAATATTAAATTGGGGTTGTTGTGAGCAGCAGCTACAGTTATTACTGTACTGTTTTATTACTGAGAGATAATACGAAAGGACTTAGGCTAGGAAAATCCAAAGCTATGCATTTGATATTCATCATGGATATTCAGTGGAAAGGAAAATTCTGAAAAATAGTAATGTCAAAAAAATCCTTTGTTCATATTGGACAACAAATTAGATGTGAGATTGCAATGTAACATCACAGCAGAAAAGGACAGTGGGTGGTTGGGCTGAAAATTTAGAGCCACCGCATTCTGCATCAGGCATTAGATACACCTGTGTTACTTTCTATGACAGTGGTGAAAGCATTTACAACTGGACTGGATAAAATATTTGAGAATACACCGCAGGGAATTTCTAGCTTTGTGTGCTGAAAGCACCTACAACGTTCTGGGGTGTTTGGATGTGGGATTTTGGTTTGGGCCCATCTCTGAAGTTTATTTTGTATGGTTTGAAACACAGAGAGCATCTTCTGAATGATGATTCACTCTTTTTAAAGTGGTGGAGAAAAATCAAATATTTGTTGCACATAGTATAGATTATTAGATGTGATAATAAGCACAAAGTGGGGCCACAGCTTGTGGAGACTGTAGCAAGCATTAGCCAGTCTATATCTTCCCTTCTTTCTTTTGTTAAGTGCCAGGAAGCAACAAACCAATAAGTAACAAAACACAATAGCTATTCTCAACCTGCAATCAATTTCTGCCAAATGAACAACTAATGCAGAAAATAGCTGCAGACATGTTTTATTAACTCTTTGAATAAACAATAGCTATAGCCCAGGTGCTTAATTAGCAGGGATGGGAACCCACCAGGCATTCCTTGTTGGGTGTTTGTTTCCCATTTTGATTTGCACAGCTGTAGGCAAAGCAACTGAGGAATACCTAAAGGCACACACCAGAATTCAGCAGCAGAGCTGAGGAGAGAATCCATGATTCTTGGCACACAGTTCCCCTGCTCTAACTACGGGACCCCACTCCTCTCCCAGAGCCAGGGATAGCACCCAGGTGTCCTGGCTCCCAGTCCCTCCTTGCTCTAACCCCCTAGACCTCACTCCCCTTCCAGAATGCTGCTTAGGTTACCTGCCTGACTGCCTCAAATTTGAGAGGTGTTGCAATGTCCTTCAAAGTAATGACATTTTGGGAGGCATAGCATGGCCACTGGGCCACACAAGGGAAACCGGGGCAGGATGGGAAGGGGATGGGGGCTGTGCAGGGGTCATTGAGGGTAGTATTGGGAAAGGGATGGGGTTGCATGGCATTCATGGGGGCAGGATGCGGAGGGGACAAGGGCTGCATTAACTATAGTGCTGGTCTCATAGAGCAGGGACCATCTTTCACTCCTCCCATTTAAAATACTCTCTAAATAGTTCCCATTGTCCATGCTATAACATCATGTGTTCAGTGGCAGATTTATGGGAATTGTCAGTCTGCATCAGACTGGGCTCCTTGTAGCCACGTCTCATGTTTCAGACACTCCCAAACTTTGTAAACATGGGAGTGAGCTCCCACAAACACCAAACCCTCTGCCCTTCCATGGAATAAACCACAAAACTCTTGTTTGATTTTGCAGCACAGGGGCAGAAAGCCCATGGCCTCGACCCCAGAGGGTGAATGAACCAAAAATGGAGCTGTTCTCATCCAGGCTTGTGGGTGCCATTTTCTCTCTAGACTTTTGTATTACTGAACGTACTGAGGCCAATGTGCCCATTCAGACAGAAAAAGACTGGAGTGGGCACTGCTGGGGGGAGTCTGTCTCCTTTCCAAGCCCTGATGGCAATAGAGAAACCTGATCTGAACCCACAAAGGATAAAGAGGGGGCTTTGTTCCAGCACAGATCATTCATCACATCCCCACTGAAAATTCCCCTCTGAGTAGATTCTCTAAGTCAACCAGCCAATGGCACAGCTGGAAATAGAGCCAAGGAGATCTGACAACCAGTGCGTCTCACTACTAGATCCCACTTCCCTCCCAGAGCCAGGAACAGAACCCAGGAGTCCTGAGTCCCAGCCTCCCCTGCTGCTCGAACCCAGTAGATCCCACCTGCACTCCCAGAGCTGGGGATAGAACCCAGGAGTCCTGACTTCCACTCTTCTTCACTGTAACCAATTAACCTTGCCTAACGCTTTGACAAAGTTGTTGTTGTTTGGGGAGAGAGTTAGGCACCTCCACGAATGCCTGGTAAATATGTGTTAAAGCTTTGCAAACAGGACTGTGAGTTCCCATGCATATTAAACACTTCAGATTTCTGCAGAGGAAACTAAACGTCCTGCTTGATTTTGCAATGTGGTTGCCATAAAGACTCAGCCTTGTCCCCAGGAGGATGGCTCACCAAGGGACGGGGAAGGAGCTGAGCTGGTGGAATTCTCCTCTCCACTATGTCCCATGTGACCCTCACTGCCCCCCAGAGGGCCTGGCTTTTACACATGGTTTTGGGGTTTGGTTCCCAACCTGCCCAGTAGCCTCAGTGGAGACCTTTTGACCTCTACCCAATTTGCCGTATTCAGTGAGAGGCTGCCACTAAAACCAAGAGGCAGTTGATGCTGCGGATGGGCTGGTCAAATGGTCCCAGTGGGCAGGAGCAGAGGTTTTCCAGAGGCTCAACTGCTCATTGTACAGTTGGAGAAACTGAGGCACAGAGATGTTAGCAGAGGCTAATGGCTATAGAGTAACAGGCTATGTTAATACTGTCAAGGCAAGTCTACACTTACAAAATTAAATCAACCTGAGTTACCTCAGTGTACAGATGCCACAGTAATTAAATTG
This sequence comes from Eretmochelys imbricata, assembly GCF_965152235.1. Lineage (NCBI taxonomy): Eukaryota > Metazoa > Chordata > Testudines > Cheloniidae > Eretmochelys > Eretmochelys imbricata. Next base: position 113,773,757 of record NC_135573.1, on the reverse strand, counting down.
CTTTTGCATGTCTACACTACACTCCTTGTGTCGGGGGTGCGCGTCCTCACTAGCAGTGCTTGCATAGATGCAGAGAGCAGTGCACCATGGGTAACTGTCCCCCTGTGCAACTCACCACCATCTAGCACAGGGTGTTTTGGGAAGGGTTTGCAGTGCCTCATGGGGGCAAACGAGCCACACAGGGGTGACTGGGAACATGGTTTCAATATCCATTGATGCAGTGTCTTGCACGCCATAATGTTTTGCGCCTTTAAAAAAACAAAAACAAAAAAGCCTGCAAACACACATGTCCACCATCTCTGTGAGAAGCATGTATCCTCCACAGCTCTGCACTTCTGTGATGAGCATTGTGACCACAACCTGTGTGTGCCTGATCCTACAGTATTTGCAGAGCCACCAGAGGAGCCGTGGGGAACATAACGATTCCTTGGAGACTAGGTTGCTGTGAAGCAATACAAGGTTGTTGTCGGCATTCATGGAGCAGCTGCCACCTTTATATAGCTGAGATTCTAGGGCTGTCTAGTTGTTGCAGGCATAAAACAGAGCAGCATTACAGCTGCTCTACTTTATGTTGGCTGGTAACCACTCCCAAGGGTGGGAAAACCCAGGCATGCCCATTTTCCCTGGTGATGCCCCTACACTGGTGGCTGGTAGGGCGGTGATAGAGGAGCTTCTATCCTGGCATTGCCTCATTGAAGGATTCTCCTAGGCAGGCTGCAAAGGGGGGTTCATAACCTACACATGTCATAGATAGGAGGGTAAAAACCTGCAACTCCTTCCTTGTTTTAAAGAAAGCAGCACATTCTCTGCCCTCTCCCTCTCCTATTCAAGGATTAGCTTGCAGTATCAGTAATTGGGGTGGGAGAGCCCTAAAATTTGGTGTTTTGCTTCAGGAGGCCATTTTGATGTATTTTGTTTTTCTTTTGCTGCTTCACTGGACATTAACTCAAATTTTTCCATGGTAATTTTTAATGACCTAGAGCTCTCCACACAACATTTCCTGTAATTAGGTGCCTTTCAGGCAGCTGCTACTTTGGGCCTTCATCTCTCTGTATTTCAGATGAGAGGAACATACATAACAACATACAGAAGTTGAGGTTAGAGTTGAAAACTATTGCCCCTGTGAATGAAAGATTTATTGACAGCGTGAGATGTAATCCCTGAAACCTGGGCTGGGAACAATGTTGCTCAAATGAGGTCACTTTTTAAACCTATGAGTCAACTGTTTTCACTGTAGACCAGCAGGTCTCAAACTGTGGGTCGGGACACCAAAGTGGGTCATGACCCCATTTCAATGGGATTGCCATGGCTGGCATTAGACTTGCTGGGGCTGAAGCTGAACCCTGAGCCCTACCGCCCGGGGCTGAAGCCAAAGCCCAAGGGCTTCAGCCCTGGGTGGCGGGGCTCAGGTTACAGGCCCCACAGCTGGGACTGAAGCCTTTGGGCTTCAGCTTTGCCCACCCTGCTCTTGCCCTGGGCAGTGGGGCTTGGGTTTTGGCGTCCCCCCCGACCCCCCAGGGTCCTGTAGTCATTTTCAGAAGGGGATCACAGTGCAGTGAAGTTTGAGAACCCCTGCTATAGACTAAGAAATCTAGTACCAAGAAATGTTACTATACCTTTAAAAAGAAAAAGAAAAAAAAAGCAGACTGTAGAAAAGAACTGTTCACTCTTGCTCTCAACTCGCTGATTTATCCCAACTTCCCCCAACCTCTTTCTTTGGCTTTTGATGAGTTTATTAATGCTTCTTTCTCCCTCCTGTTGCTGGCCAAGCATTTGACAATGATCTGATTCAAAGCACAATGAAGTCAATGGAAGGATTCTTGCTGACTTCAATAGGCTTCGGAACAGGCCTGAGGTGAGCCATTATTTGGCACCGCTAAAATGTATGTGGGATGGATATTCAGGCTGAGGATGAATATTCAACTAAAGTCAAAGGATACCTGTTACAATAGCTCAGAGGTGACTTAAACATCCATTCATTTTGGTCTTTGGTGCTGAGCAATGGCAGTGGACATCTTTGTGCCACTAAGATTTTAAAGAAAACAGTACCTCCAAACCCTCTTTGCTGGCTGCTATGGGCCAGTGGAAGTTCCTTTTGAAGTCACCAGGCCTCCAAAATTAGAGCTGGTTGGAAAAGGGAGATACATTCTGCAAAAAGTGTTTGAATTTTTTAAAGGACAATTTAATTTGAATTTGAGAGACATTTCAACTGGTGCTACTCAAAAATGTCTTAGCAGAGGCAGCAATGGCAGGCTAGTTACAGAAGGGATGGGAGGAGTAAGTAGAATGAAATGGAGGTAGAGTGGAAAGACACAGTTAACAAACGAGGAGGAATTTTTCAGAGTGACTCTGCAGGCAAGGAGAACAGTAGCACCAACTCTAAGCATTCAAAAATCATGAATTGCACCCTCAGAAACAATCAATCAGATTGAAAAATAATAAATACTGTATTGAGTTCTTTTTGTTTGCTTTCTGGTTTTTGAACCTTTAGAGTTCATGTTTTCGAGCCTTTCTCCACAATTACGTATGTCTTCGCTGCAGAGTTTTAACTAGGATTTTACTTGGGTGTTGCCCCAACCCCCCATCCTGTCACACACACAAGCCTCTCACCCAAGTTAAGTGGTCCTTTCAACCCAAACTAGCTGACCCAGATGGAGGTCTAGACTAGAGCTCGGGAGTATCTTTCACTCAGGCTGGTGACCTGCTCACTTTGCATTGAGGATGCATGCTAAATCTCTTGTGTGCTGACAGTCCTCCAGTACTTTCCCACAATTTCCTCCAGAAGAACAAACAATTTCTCCCACAACTCACTGGGAAAGAAGCATAGAGTGGTTCAGTTGGCTGCCCCACAAAGAACCCTGGGCTGTGCCCCAAGCAGTCCTAGCAACACACACAGGGAAGAGCCCCACCAGTGAGCACTCAGTAACTTAGGTATGGCTCTGGATTGTGGCAGCTCACAGGCTGGGCTAGCCCAGGTACTCAGATCCAGATGCCTATTACCCAGGCTAACTCATTGTGCAGTAAAGACATATCCTCTGAGAGCTAGAAACTTCCCTTTTTAAAAAAAGTGAAAGCCGAGATTTTCACAGAATTGAATCCACAACCTGGTGGGGTGTTAAGGAAAACACCAAATATCGCAAGTCTTGAGATAAAAATCTTAAGAGATAGCAACACTGTTTAATAATACTTTAGCACTTCACATCTGCAATCTGCTGTATGGATGTTAACTAGGTAATTAATTCAAGTATCATAGAATCATAGACTATCAGGGTTGGAAGGGCCATGATTCACCTAGTCCAAACCCCTGCTCAAAGCAGGACCAATCCCCGACTAAATCAGTACAATTCATTTGGCTCTCATAGGGTCCGACAAATCTGTCAGTTGCTAGCTAGTCAATTCTTTTAGCACCTAAAGCTATTGACTAACTCAGAGGGCAATCATGTTTAGTCATATAACCCCATTTCAGCTAGAGATGGGCATGAACTTGAACCTTCCATGTAATGTAGTAATATGTACATTTAGGGTGAAATTCTGCCCTTGCTCTGATTCCATGCAACTACCTGATTTCAACATTAATGCATGAGGACTGAGGGAGGACAGAATCTGGGCCATAGTGTTCTAAATAAAGTTCTGATTTTTTAGTACTGGAAATGCCTGGTACACCAAGAGTTCTCAGTCTTTTACTTTCTGAGCTCTTCCCCCCACTCCAATGCTATAAAAACTCCACAGACCAGCTATGCCACAGCAACTGTTTTTCTGCATATAAAAGCCAGGGCCAGCATTAATGGGTAGCAAGCAGTGCAACTGCCCAGGGCACTGCAAAGCTAAGTTGCTCAGTCTTTGGCTTCAGCTCTGAGTGGTGGGGCTTAGGGTCCTGGGCTGCAGTTCTGTGCTGCAGGGCTTTGGCTCTCTGTCCTGGGCCCTAGTGAGTCTAATGCCGGCCAAACCTGGTCATGGCCCCCAGACCTCTGGTTGAGAACCGCCGTGGTAGACTACACTAGTACCAAGAGTCCTTAACAGGAAGATGTGTGTGTGCCAGCCAGGAGAGTGGGGAAATAAAGCATATATTGTTAGCAGAATACTGCAAGGTCTCTGTCTTTCCTTACAAAGAAAAAGTACAGGTTTGGTGTTCTCTATATCACCCTGCAGAAATATAAGGGCTATGCAGAAAAACTGTGCCACCTTCCCAATGTGCCATGTCCTGAGGTTTTGTCGAAGATGAATGGATCTGTTCCCAGACAACTGGCATATAGAGAAAATATTATTTTCTAGCACTGGGAATTCTAATCCCCATTTTTGCAAATGAAGGATGAGGCTGTGGCTGTAAGCCAGTGCCCAGCTGGAAGGTGAAAGTGAGGAGGGGCTGCTGTTACTCACTGGCAGACACTTTCAGAGGCTTTGGACCTGAGGCAGATATCATGGCTTCATTAGCGCTGCAGGATCCTAGGTTTCATTACCTCTCGTTACTAGTGTGCAGCATGCACGCTCCCCATCTATGCTGACCACCACAATAAAGCAGGCTATGCCCTTCTTTCAACCGTTTCTCTCTGGGAAATCTAGTACCAATGTCCATACTAAACTCCCTCATTCCTTGCATGCCAAGAATGCAAAGACAGGGATTGTGTCTCGGACCCTGTTCAGGGGCCCCCAGGGCAAAAAGCTCATTTCAGTTCTTCTCCCTCCACCCTCCCACACATGTGAACACAATCTAACCCTAAATAAACAGATCTTTAATCTGATCTCATTTTAATACAAAGGGATAACAAGTGGTAGAAAGAAATATGAGAGACTCCATGTCAGAGAGGAGTCCAGTAACACCTTAAAGACTAACAGATTTATTTGGGCATAAGCTTTCGTGGGTAAAAACCCCACTTTTTCAGATGCATGGAGTGAAAGATACAGATACATAAATATACTGAAAAAAGAAAAGGAGGACTTGTGGCACCTTAGAGACTAACCAATTTATTTGAGCATGAGCTTTCGTGAGCTACAGCTCACTTCTTCGGATGCTGTAGCTCATGAAAGCTTATGCTCAAATAAATTGGTTAGTCTCTAAGGTGCCACAAGTACTCTTTTCTTTTTGCGAATACAGACGAACACGGCTGCTACTCTGAAACCTATAAATATACTGGCACATGAAGAGAAGGGAGCTCCTTACAAGTGGAGAACCAATGTTGACAAGGCCAATTCAGTCAGGGTGGATGTGGTCCACTCCCAATAACAGATGAGGAGGTGTCAACACCAAGAGAGAAAATTGCTTTTGTAGTGAGCCAGCCACTCCCAGTCCCTGTTCAAGCCCAAATTAATGATGTTAGGTTTGCAAATGATTTGTAGCTCTGCAGTTTTTCTTTGAAGTCTGTTTTGAAGTTTTTTTGTTGAAGGACGGCTACTTTTAAATATGTTATTAAGTGTCCAGGGAGATTGAAGTGTTCTCCTACTGGCTTTTGTATGTTACCTTTCCTGATGTCTGATTTGTGTCCATTTATTCTTTTGCGCAGAGACTGTCCGGTTTGGCCAATGTACATGGCAGAGGGGCATTGCTGGCACGTGATGGTATATATCACATTAGTAGATGTGTAGGTGGATGCACCCCGATGGTGTGGCTGATGTGGTTGGGTCCTCTGATGGTGTCACTAGAGTAGATATGGGGACAGAGTAGGCAACAGGGTTTGCTACAGGGATTGGAATCACCAAGTGAGTTTGGAAGGAAACAAAAACTCCAGAAAACATCATTCAGCTCCACCTGTATCTAAAAAGGGAAAGTTCCTGGGTTTTGGAAGGAAAAAAATGAAACCCTGCTGAACTCAGAGGTCATTTGATGCATTTCAAATCCTGTTTACTTTCTGTGTATTCAACAGTGCTCTTTTCTGAGAGCTTAATTTCTGCAGTGTGACTGGGCTTCATAAAATCTCTTTAATCGAACACAGAATGCTCCATGCAATCAGATCCAATGCAGTGCTATTTTACTTGATTTAAATGTGAAAGTTAAATCTCAGTCTAGACAGGCCTTTGTAAAGCCCCTGTGAATCTTACACCAGCATCTCTGAGTATGGTTCTCATTTTCCAGACAAGCCCAGGGGATCTGCATCCCCCAATAAAATTCCTGTCTGCACTAAATTGCTTTTTAGTAGTGATTTATACTTCAATAAAACTACATCACCAGAGGAAAATATCTTTAATTGTATAACTGACATGACTTATGCAGGGCATATTTTCTGTGATTATTTATACAGGGTTACAGGTGTCTGAGAAGAGGGTTGTAGGCCTCTGACTTTCATTTGCGATGGGGCTAGTAAAAGAGGAGGAAATCAACGTAAATAAACACAACTGTTATGGCATCTAAAGTGGAGCTTGATTATAAGCTTCTTTGAAAAATGGAGGTGAGGCTGTACTGGAACACCAGATCTGACCCCTGGTTCCTCTGGAATTTGAGTGAGCCCAGATCTGATCTTTGCAACTTTGGGCTTCTCTTTCTAATGAGCCAAACTGAAACACAACCCAAACGTGGATATTTGGTTTCCCGCTTGGTTCTAGAGCTTTGCTCAGTTACTATTCCTGTTCAAGGGAAGACTGGGTATAGACAATGGTGCTGCAGGAGACAAAAAGCAGTAGAAGAAGGCACACATAATAAGAAGTGGTGAGGAAGTCCTACTTAATTTTTGCTATTAAATAAAGGACTTTCTGTCTGTATGAAGCTAGCACAAATCAACAACTCTGAAATTGCAGCACATCTCTCTTCTAAAGTGATATGTGCATTGGTAGAGACAACATAAGAGAGTCACTCCCTGATCCATTTAGTAGAAGTGAGCTGACATTCTGCCAGATGTCAATCTGGATTCTGGGTACAGTGTATTTGAACTGTATGGACTTGATTTTGATCTTACTCATGTCAGTGTAATCCAGGAGTAACTCCACCGAACTCAATGGGCCAGATCTTTGGATGCAACTGAGCTATGCTCCACAAAGGACCTGAGCCGATGTGATGTCCATTATTTTGGCCTTCTCCCGAATCTGGAGGCATCCATGGGCTGTTTTGGACCATAGAATAGTTAGAGCAACCTCAAGGGTTATTGTGTGAATGAGGATCACTATGTGGTCTAGCCATACCCTTTCCTGCCCCTGACACTGACTCTACATGAACTGAGGATTCTCTCATGTCAAGATAATCCCTAGCTATGAATGAATGGGATCTGGCCTAAACAATTTACATATGTGAGAACAGAATCAGGCCTAATGCCTTTAATGGACACACCACTATAAATTATACCACTAGATAAGAACATTTTTCCTCCCAGATTTGCAGCTAGTTATCCAAATATGAAACAATTAAATTTTGTCTGAATCTGAATTATCTGAAAGGTGGCCTAGTTCTATCACTTGGATGAGTCTGATAGTGAATGAGATGACGCCTGATTTAGTAAAATGGTCTGGTTTGGACAAATGTTACATAATTATGACATTTGGCCTTGATTATATGCTGCTTATTCAGATTATTATTTTATTCTATTTTATCATATTCTTATCCCATAGAAGTTAGTAGGAGTTTTACTTAAGGCAGGAGTGTGGGACTGTAATTTAATCAATGACTCCATTTCCAAACACTTGTAAACCAGAACACATAAGAAAAGAAGACTTCAGAATACTGAGAAATGGGTGGTATTTTCTGGCTGGGGAAGCAGTAATGACTTATTTAAGGAAGCACATGTAGCATAGGAGTGTCAGCTAATTTACTTGAGGGTTATGCACTTCATTCCTTATGTAGGCCAGACTAGCAGGTGGTGAGAGGGGAGGAATGCAGTCTTTATCCCTGACCCCAAATGCCCTGCCCTCATAGAGCACCTTCCATCTGAGGATTTCCAAGTGCTTTACAGCCCTGAGAGAATTCCCCCTCCCCCCAGCCAATGAGAGACAAAGGAAAATAAGATCCATTGAAGTGAGTTTCTGCTGCCTCAATCCCCTCCTCTGTCCCCACCCCCATCCCAGGCTTGCACCCTCCATGCTGCCTTTTACTCCCCCACATCCCAGGCTGCTGTTTAATATTTTCTGTTCTCCCTCCCCAAACCTTGATGCCTTTCTAGGTCATCTTTCCCCAGTTGTAGAACTTGTGATGGATCTGCAAAGCAGGGGTATACAGCTCCCTCCCCCCTGCACTTCCCTTTCCCTGGCCAAGTGAGGGAAAAGGCTCTTTAACCAGGAAGTGGCTGGCCTCTGTTTGGGAGTGGTGGCTGCCTGGCAGCAAAGAGCTGCAAGTGTAAGGGGACTGTTGCCCCCTTACTAACATTCAGTGGGGTGTTTTGGTTGGCTCGCTGCCAGTACTAAAAAGGAAAGGGTCTATGGGAAATCAAGACCCTGAGACTGACAGTCCCCAGGAACAACGGAGAGAGGCCAATGCTCCAGGTCAGCCTGAATGACAGGGCGAGAAGGCTAATCAGGGAGTCAGGAGGCCAGGGAGGTCCTGTCCTCCACGTGCCCTGGATTTGCCTGGGACAGACCGAGTGGGGCCGAGCTAAGGAGAAAGCAGGGGCCCAAGCTAAGCTGGGGAGCAGAGCTGTTCCAGATCCAGAGGGACCAGAAAAGCAGCCCAGAGAGAGCAGACCCTGTCCTGGGAGCAGAGCTGTAGCAACCAGAGGGGCCAAAGAAGCAGCCCTGGGAGCTGGAGGCAGAGAGGCAGAGCAGCAGTGCAGAGACAGAGTGGTGGAGCTGGGGCTGGAGCAGTCCGGAGCTGGGTGCGGTGAGCAGCTGGGGACAGTGAGGGGGACCCTGGGCAGCGGGCCCAGCACAGGGAGACGCCTCAGCCAAGAGTCTCTGCAGGCCAGGCTTGGATCGTAACCCCGACAGCGCGGGGGTGACACTGGGAAGAAGGGTCCTACCACTGAGAGCTTGTGGTCACCACCAGAGCAAGTGTCCAACCCACAGCATCCCTGCAGCAAAGCCAGGGCCTGAGAAGAAGGCCTGGGACTTACAAGGAACAGACTGTGAACTGCCCTAGCATTCCAGAGATGCTGTTTGTGATGTTCCCTGCCACAGAGCGGGTTGATGTGTTTCCTTTAACCTTTCCCATTTTTCCTTATTCTTGTTAAAATTAATTGTTGATTAAATAACTTGCATTTGCTTTAAATTGTATGTAATGGTCAGTGGGTCAGAGAAGTGCCCAGTGCAGAGAGAGTACTCCGGAGTGGGGACACCCTAGCCCCTGTCCTAGATGACCACAGCAGGGCTGGGAGTCTTGTTGGGGTTACGAGGACTCTGCCAGACAGGAGAGTGGAAGGGGAGTCCTCAAGGGCAGGGAGGCCACTGGGTAAAGGAAGTGGGAGCGAGGACTCAGATCCTTTCGCTAGCCCACTTCAGCGGGGTAGTGCAGAAGCCAGGAAAGTTCCCCACAATAGCAGGACTATTCCCCCACTTACACAAGGAAGCTGAAACAGTGGCCAGGAGGCAAGCAGGGAGCTGGAGAGAAGCTGGAGGCAGGAATGGATGCAGAGCTGTGTATGGAACAGACTGTGACTGTCGGACACTACAGCTGGTTGTAGGTCTGCATGTGAAACTTCTGGGGTGGGCAGTGAGCCAGTGCAGAGGGGCCCCAATGACAGACACTAACTGAATCTGTCCTGGAAACCTGCAAGCATGTATATGCATAGAATAGAGACTGGAGAGGACACCTCAGGCACTAAGCCTGAAGAGCCCTGATTTTTTGATTGGACTGCCCCCAGGGGCCCACACAGGAACCACCATTGCTCACTTTGAATTGTAACTATTCAAGTCTCTGTACCTAGAGTATTTGCAAACTTTCCCCTTTCTTGCCAGTCCTAGTAAAAGAGCCTTTCACATAGCCATGTGCCTGAGTGGTCATTGGGACCCACCAGGGTTAGCACTTACAAAGTATAGCTGCCGAAGCACCTACACTGCTTACCTATGAGTTGCCGTGCATTTGGCATGCTACTGGTCCCCTAGGGGTTTCGGGGATGGCGAGGCAAAGGTAAATGATTTTTTCCTGATCCAGGCAAAGTTTGGAGGGAATCACAGTGCAAACCTCCAGCCTCACTCCTACTCAGCCAGTATAACCCGTGCTATTCCAGTCCTGAATCCCACATCCCCCCACATGCACACACAGCTCTGTCAAAGCACCTCTGTCTTGACCTGCAGTTTCATTTGCTGACTCACTGCAGCTAATGGGATTGAAGTATGGAAATGAGCTAACGGAAGGGTGTGGAGAGTCACCTCTGATGTCGCAATGCTACCACTCAGGCAACAGCAGGGTGCTCCAAATGAGCACTGTGTGTAAATCAGGCTTTTCCAAGATTCCAGTTGTCGCCAAAATCAACTAGGTTTCTTCCCATTGATGCCTAGAACAATTTCCTGAAATCTTGGAATTGATTGGATGCATTCTTCAAAAGTTATGTTACAGACAGAAAATGCCAATTATCAAATCATACTTAAATTAGCTGTTACAAGCTTATTGACCCACTTACCAGAACAATGTGTTTTATTGTTTTATATGCATGAGGAAATCTTGGTAACGTGTTCACTAAGGAGATAGCTACAATAATGGCTTACAGTTCTGGGCAGTATTCAAGGCAAAACAGAACTACTGATTCTCAACAGCCCTAAACCTAAGTATGACTGGTTGCGATAAACCCTAACAATGAGCAGTCAGAATTCTAAATGAGGTGGGTGTTTGGTTTGCATTGTTTAAGAGGACAAAGTATTTCCTTGCTGAGCTTAATTTTAAAAAAAAATGCTTAACTTGAATTAAAATGAATTTTAACTTCATTGAAAATGAAACTTACCATTATCCAATGTTTCTGACGTTCCACCTACAGCATGTTAATCCTAGGAACACAGGGGCTCTGTGTCTTGAAGATAACAATCTCTATGGGAAATCCAGCATTTTGGTATATTGGCTAATTTTTGTCCTTTCTATTGTAGGTCTTCTTTTCACTTCCAGGATTTCCTTGTTCCAAATATTTCTAAATGGACACGAGCACTTTGTCACTCTGAAACAAAAGGTTATTAAAACACAGTGTTGCAGATGATCAAAGAGGGAAAAATCTCTTCTCCATGACGTTACCAACCTGCCAATTTGAGCTGTACTGGGATTGCCCACAAAACTGCTACTGATGCAGGGGAATAAATTCAAATGGATCTCACTTCTGTCTGAGGTATGAGTTTTAATAACACTGCCAGTGCTCACATGCTTTATGTTTTTTTCTCAACTAGCAGCACATAGTTCCTTATAGGCATGTCGAAGGGCAAGGCTGTTTTGCAGGAGGCTAATTTACCCATGCAAATCTGAAAAGCCTTGGTATTTTATCCCTTAGTTTACTCGGTGGGGTTTTATTATTATATTCACACGTGGCCAATAGAAAGTTTTCTTTAACCAAAGAAACATTCCAGAAGCTATTTTCAGCCCAAACGTTATAATTTTATGTTAGTTCTTGAGAACTCACAAGTGTAATTAGCTAGAAAATGACTGCGAACCAAAGTGAAACCAACAACTCTGTTTTCATTGCACAAGCTGAGAGAAATACATAGGGTAAAGAGCACAAATAGTGAAAAGTAAACTGGATTTGACAAATTATTTCAGTTTTAATAGCTAAGATGATATTTGTAACATATTATTTATTAGCATTGTATTGCAGTAGAACCTAAAGCAAGGACCTGACTGGCACTGTACAAACCATATAAATATAAGGTTTCAGAGTGGAAGCCGTGCTTAGTCTGTACCAGCAATACCAACAAGGAGTCCCTTGTGGCATCTTACAGACTAACAAATTTATTTGGGCATAACCTTTCATTGGCTAAAACTCACTTCATCAAATGCATGGAGTGGAACATACAGTAGGGAGGTATAAATACACAGTATCTGAAAAGATGGGAGTTGTCTTACCAAGTGGGGGGTCAGTGCTAACGAGCCAATTCAATTAAGGGATTCTCTCTGCACTGAAGAGTTTATAAGCTAACTTTTGAGCTGATTGTCAAGATGTCTTGCAGTGGCTCAAGAGCATGAGTACCAGCCTCCGAGCAGACTGTTAAGAACTAGGGTATACACCCCAAATTGGCTGAGAGTTCTCTACTTGGATTTCATCAACCAATTACTGTATCAAACATAACATGGAGTCTCAGACAGTCCCTTTGGGTACTCCAGTCTGTTTTGCCAACCAGGTGAGTATAACTGCGTGACCGATGATTCCTTACACCAAGGATCATAGTAATATTCAGGTCAGTCCCAAAGCACCAGTCGTTTACCCCAGGTCAGTTGCACATTAAATCTCACACCAAAGACAATGCTTGTAGCCAATTCTATAATAAACCATCTAAAGATTTATGGTACAGGAAAAGAAAACAAAGGAGTTATTTACAAGGTTAAAGCAAATGAACCTAAACACACAAATGAGTTATAATCTTATGTTTCAAAAGGTAATAGAAATAGGGTGACCAACTGTCCCATTTTTATCAGGACAGTCCTGTTTTTTGGGACTTTTACTTATATAGGTGCCTATTACCCCCCACCCTCTGTCCCTTTTTTTCACAGTTGCTATCTGGTCACCCTAAATAGAAGCTTCTTTAATAAGCAAGCTCTATATGTCCTTTAGGGCTAACCCAGGCTAAGCACTGCGGTTCTCTTGCTTATTCCTAGAAAACCTTGCCCCTCAGAATCCAAGCATAGAGATACAGTTCCTTTGTATTAGGGGTTTTTATTCCCTTCCCCCAAGCCCCTTATGCTCTAAGCTGCAAACTCTGCTGAGGAGAGGAATTTCACTTGTATGACTCATCTCCATTGGGGAAGGAAGAATAAACAACTAAGGCTTTTGTCCTCTTTAATGCTCCACACTAGTCTGTCTGGTGTCCACGGGTCATCCCTATTGGGCAGGATATACACCTTCAGATGCAGACCAGTATTTCACACAAGGTAATGTCTCTCTCCTGTCTGGTGATTTACACGGTTACAGAGGTTTACAATACAAATGCTCAAATATTATTTATAACATGGGATGCAGATGTTAAAATTGAGATTAATGGAAGCACCAATTTACAAGCATCCAATAAAGTCCAAACACAAAACACATTCTTGAAATTCTAATACCTCTTTTAATAATACCAACACACAGGTGAGCTAGATTGATTCCAGCTATGTATTTGTCAGTATTCAACTGAGGCATGGGGGCATGACCTGGCATCTGGTATGCCAGCATCACACTGACAACATCCCTTTAGTAGGTTGGGGTTTTTTTAAGCTTTGTTTGGGTCTTCAGCAACCCAAACATAACATTGCTGAGGTCCCATTGTTACCCATTTGTGTATGCATGGAATTTAACTTCCATTAATTAAGGTATTTTGAGAGCTGTGATGTGATATATAGATCCTTGTCTAGAGGGTGGCAGGGAGAGGGTTAACATTCACTCCCTGAGTGGGAGGTGGGGAGCAGACTTCAGTTGCAAGCTATCATACAGGGATTGTCAGGAAACCTGTCTGGGACTGGGACCAGGAATGGACGGTGCATTAGGTAATTCCCCCAGCGTGGTACAAGAAGGATGGGCTGGTAGATATTTAGGTTAGCTTGAATTTGGGCCAGTTCCTCTTTACAGAAAGGTGGAAATTGTGGCTGAAAAAAAAGCCCTTGATTATCAGATGCAAACTTTGGTTGCACAGAGCTGACCTTTGTTACTCTATCCGTTAGAAATCAGTCTGGAGGAAGCCTTTGAACTCCTAATTTAATACTCAGACTGTGAGCAGGCCTAAAGTACATTTGATTTGAGTGGACCTTGAAAATTCCAGTAACACTTGTACCCTGGAGTTAGTCCAGTTCCACAAATGACTGTGATTCACTTGGCCTGTTATGAGGACCTAAAAAGTGTTGTAGTGTCCCTTTAATTTCTACATGCCTACTGTCTCCCATATTTATAACATGCACAGAATTCAGGATGCACATTTTGACCCCTTGAATTTTCAAGAATACTCTTATGTCTTAGGCAATATTTATGCAGAACAAGACGATCGCAAAAGAGGGAGAAATGACGAATTTCCAAGATCTGTAGTTGCAGTAATTCAGAGAAATACTTAAAAACCCTAAACTTACAACAAATGTATTGGGTAATATGTAGGGTCTTTCAGCCAGCAGCCAAACCACTAGTAAAAGTCATGCACACTGCAGTCTGATTTCTCTTTTCCCAGCAAATGAGGAAAACTGATGGCTTGGCGAGGGCTTCTTCTGTCTGTCTGGATGTAAAGCAGTTCCACAGAAGTAGCAGTTCTTATGGAAGAAAAAGTTCCTTTTTTTGTGGGCAACAGCCAACTTTTCACTTTCTTTTGACTTTGGCTTCCAAAGAGAGAAGATCTGCTGACTGAGCACAATTCCTTAGCCCTATTCCAAATTATAATGTGTTAAAATCACTGTATATCACACAGAGACAATCTCTTAAATACTGTGATTTCATTACATACTTTAAACAGTAAGCTGTCTTCTGGGATGTACAGAAGTATCTACTCTTTGGACCTCATCCGTATACTTTACGTAAGTATTCATCCAATACCAAATACAAACAATAAGGCCTGATCCTGCAAAGCTGTTTCACTTGGAGATGTGTTACCTCATGGCAGAATCATGGCCACTGACCTTAACCAGCTCATTCTTCTATCTGTTTCCCATTCCTCTACATTTCCCATTCTCCCTTCTAGCCCCACTCCCTCCTCCTGGGTAAAATCAGAGCATGCTAGTAACATGCGACCCTACCACACTGAGTGGAGAAGAGGCGTATCATCTCATTCACGCCTCCTCCTCCCTCAGCAGCAGGGCGACATCTCTTCTGTGGTAAACTTTCCCCTAAGGGAAGGAGTTTGTCTCTCTTGTCTTGCCCAGGAGCTCATGCTTTGCTCAGTATTCGTTGTTCTGTCTGAGCAAGTTTTGTACAGGGCTTGTCTACATGGGGAAACTTATGGTATATCTGTATTGCTATAGTTATACTGGTATAACTCCCCATGGGGACACTTATTCCAGTTCTGTTTTCCAGTGTAGCTTTTTTTTCTGGTGTAGCTTCTTGTCCACAAGTGGTGTTGTACTGGTCTAACTACACAAGTACAGTTATTCAGGTAAACCTCACCGTGTAGACAAACCCTACTGCAGGCAGAACACATGAAACACTGGTCAAAGAAGTGCTCCCTATTGATACAGGCAAAGAGTGCTACTTGGTGTGAATGTACGTTGACCTAACTGGTACGTGCACCACTCAAGAGTGGCCAGATGGTGGAGGAAACTAAAGAGAAAGTGACTATAGTGGTGGGGAGGAAGGGAGAACACTGGGGTCAGCTTCCCTTACAACAAAAGAAAGAAGGGTGGCCTTTTGCTTAAGGTACAGTAATAGGAGTCTAAGGGTATGTCTACACTACGGAATAAGGTCGAATTTATAGAAGTCGGTTTTTTAGAAATCGGTTTTATATATTCGAGTGTGTGTGTGTGTCCACAGAAAATGCTCTAAGTGCATTAAGTGCATTAACTCGGCGGAGTGCTTCCACAGTACCGAGGCAAGCGTCGACTTCCGGAGCGTTGCACTGTGGGTAGCTATCCCACAGTTCCCGCAGTCTCCGCTGCCCATTGGGATTCTGGGTTGAGATCCCAATGCCTGATGGGGCTAAAACATTGTTGCGGGTGGTTCTGGGTACATATCGTCAGGCCCCCGTTCCCTCCCTCCCTCCGTGAAAGCAAGGGCAGACAATCGTTTCGCGCCTTTTTTCCTGAGTTACCTGTGCAGACGCCATACCACGGCAAGCATGGAGCCCGCTCAGGTAACTGTCACCGTATGTCTCCTGGGTGCTGGCAGACATGGTACTGCATTGCTACACAGCAGCATCAACCCCTTGCCTTGTGGCAGCAGACGGTACAGTATGACTGGTAGCCGTCATCTTCATGTCCGAGGTGCTCCTGGCCACATCGGCCAGGAGCACCTGGGCAGACATGGGCGCAGGGACTAAATTTGGAGTGACTTGACCAGGTCATTCTCTTTAGTCCTGCAGTCAGTCCTATTGAACCGTCTTATGGGGAGCAGGCAGGCGATACGGATTGCTAGCAGTCCTATTGCATCATCTTCTGCCAGGCAGCCATGAGATGTGGATGGCATGTAGTCCTTCTGCACCATCTGCTGCCAGCCAAAGATGTAAAAGATAGATGGAGTGGATCAAAACAAGAAATAGACCAAATTTGTTTTGTACTCATTTGCACCCCCCCTCCTCCCCCCGTCTAGGGGACTCATTCCTCTAGGTCACACTGCAGTCACTCACAGAGAAGGTGCAGCAAGGTAAATCTAGCCATGTTATCAATCAAAGGCCAGACTAACCTCCTTGTTCCAATAAGAACAATAACTTAGGTGCACCATTTCTTATTGGAACCCTCCGTGAAGTCCTGCCAGAAATACTCCTTGATGTAAAGCCACCCCCTTTGTTGATTTTAGCTCCCTGAAGCCAACCCTGTAAGCCATGTCATCAGTCGCCCCTCCCTCCATCAGAGCAACGGCAGACAATCGTTCCGTGCCTTTTTTCTGTGCGGACGCCATACCAAGGCAAGCATGGAGGCCGCTCAGCTCACTTTGGCAATTAGTAGTACATTAAACACTACACGCATTATCCAGCAGTGTATGCAGCACCAGAACCTGGCAGAGCGATACCGGGCGAGGAGGCGACGTCAGCGCGGTCACGTGAGTGATCAGGACATGGACACAGATTTCTCTGAAAGCCTGGGCCCTGCCAATGCATGCATCATGGTGCTAATGGGGCGGGTTCATGCTGTGGAATGCCGATTCTGGGCTCGGCAAACAAGCACAGACTGGTGGGACCGCATAGTGTTGCAGGTCTGGGACGATTCCCAGTGGCTGCAAAACTTTCGCATGCGTAAGGGCACTTTCTTGGAACTTTGTGACTTGCTTTCCCCGCCCTGAAGCACATAAATACCAAGATGAGAGCAGCCCTCACAGTTGAGAAGCGAGTGGCGATAGCCCTGTGGAAGCTTGCAACGCCAGACAGCTACCGGTCAGTTGGGAATCAATTTGGAGTGGGCAAGTCTACTGTTGGGGCTGCTGTGATGCAAGTAGCCCACGCAATCAAAGATCAGCTGATATCAAGGGTAGTGACCTTGGGAAATGTGCAGGTCACAGTGGATGGCTTTGCTGCAATGGGATTCCCTAACTGTGGTGGCACAATAGATGGAACACATATCCCTATCTTGGCACCAGAGCACCAAGCCGGCGAGTACATAAACCGCAAGGGGTACTTTTCAATAGTGCTGCAAGCCCTGGTGGATCACAAGGGACGTTTCACCAACATCAACGTGGGATGGCTGGGAAAGGTACATGACGCTCGCATCTTCAGGAACTCTGGTCTGTTTCAAAAGCTACAGGAAGGGACTTTATTCCCAGACCAGAAAATAACTGTTGGGGACGTTGAAATGCCTATATGTATTCTTGGGGACCCAGCCTACCCCTTAATGCCATGGCTCATGAAGCCGTACACAGGCAGCCTGGACAGTAGTCAGGAGCTGTTCAACTACAGGCTGAGCAAGTGCAGAATGGTGGTAGAATGTGCATTTGAACGTTTAAAGGTGCGCTGGCGCAGTTTACTGACTCGCTTAGACCTCAGCGAAACCAATATTCCCACTGTTATTACTGCTTGCTGTGTGCTCCATAATATCTGTGAGAGTAAGGGGGAGACGTTTATGGAGGGGTGGGAGGTTGAGGCAAATCGCCTGGCTGCTGGTTACACGCAGCCAGACACCAGGGCGGTTAGAAGAGCACAGGAGGGCGCGGTACGCATCAGAGAAGCTTTGAAAACAAGTTTCATGACTGGCCAGGCTACGGAGTGAAAGTTCTCTTTGTTTCTCCTTGATGAAACCCCCCGCCCCTTGGTTCACTCTACTTCCCTGCAAGCTAACCACCCTCTCCTCCTTCCTTTAATCATTGCTTGCAGAGGCAATAAAATCATTGTTGCTTCACATTCATACATTCTTTATTCATTCATCACACAAATAGGGGGATGACTACCAAGGTAGCCCAGGAGGGGTGGTGGAGGAGGGAAGGAAAATGCCACACAGCACTTTAAAAGTTTACAACTTTACAATTTATTGAATGCCAGCCTTCTTTTTTTGGGGCAATCCTCTGTGGTGGAGTGGCTGGTTGGCCGGTGGCCCCCCCACCACGTTCTTGGGCATCTGGGTGTGGAGGCTATGGAACTTGGAGAGGAGGGCGGTTGGTTACACAGGGGCTGTAGTGGCAGTCTGTGCTCCAGCTGCCTTTGCTGCAGCTCAGCCATACACTGGAGCATACTGGTTTGGTCCTCCAGCAGCCTCAGCATTGAATCCTACCTCCTCTCATCACGCTGCCGCCACATTTGAGCTTCAGCCCTCTCTTCAGCCCGCCACTTACTCTCTTCAGCCCGCCACCTCTCCTCCGGGTCATTTTGTGCTTTCCTGCACTCTGACATTATTTGCCTCCACGCATTTGTCTGTGCTCTGTCAGTGTGGGAGGACAGCATGAGCTCAGAGAACATTTCATCACGAGTGCGTTTTTTTTTCTTTCTAATCTTCACTAGCCTCTGGAAAGGAGAAGATCCTGTGATCATTGAAACACATGCAGCTGGTGGAGAAAAAAAAGAGACAGCGGTATTTAAAAAGACACATAAAACAGTGGCTACAGTCTTTCAGGGTAAACCTTGCTGTTAACATTACATACATAGCACATGTGCTTTCGTTACAAGGTTGCATTTTGCCTCCCCCCACCGCGTGGCTACCCCCTCAACCATCCCCCATCCCCGTGGCTAACAGTGGGGAACATTTCTGTTCAGCCACAGGCAAACAGCTCAGCAGGAACGGGCTCCTCTGAATGTCCCCTGAAGAAAAGCACCCTATTTCAACCAGGAGACCATGAATGATATCTCACTCTCCTGAGGATAAGACAGAGAGATAAAGAACGGATGTTGTTTGAACGCCAGCAAACATACGCTGCAATGCTTTGTTGTACAATGATTCCCGAGTACGTGTTACTGGCCTGGAGTGGTAAAGTGTCCTACCATGAAGGACGCAATAAGGCTGCCCTCCCCAGAAACCTTTTGCAAAGGCTTTGGGAGTACATCCAGGAGAGCCGCGAATGCCAGGGCAAAGTAATCCTTTCACATGCTTGCTTTTAAACCATGTATAGTATTTTAAAAGGTACACTCACCGGAGGTCCCTTCTCCACCTGCTGGGTCCAGGAGGCAGCCTTGGGTGGGTTCGGGGGGTACTGGCTCCAGGTCCAGGGTGAGAAACAGTTCCTGGCTGTCGGGAAAACCGGTTTCTACGCTTGCTTGCTGTGATGATGCTTGCTACAACCTCATCATCATCATCATCATCTTCTTCTTCTTCTTCGTCCCCAAAACCTGCTTCCATGTTGCCTCCATCTCCATTGAAGGAGTCAAACAACACGGCTGGGGTAGTGGTGGCTGAAACCCCTAAAATGGCATGCAGCTCATCATAGAAGCGGCATGTTTGGGGCTCTGACCCAGAGCGGCCGTTCGCCCCTCTGGTTTTCTGGTAGGCTTTCCTCAGCTCCTTAAGTTTCACGCAGCACTGCTTCGGATCCCTGTTATGGCCTCTGTCCTTCATGCCCTGGGAGATTTTGACAAAGGTTTTGACATTTCGAAAACTGGAACGGAGTTCTGATAGCACGGATTCCTCTCCCCATACAGCGATCAGATCCCGTACCTCCCGTTCGGTCCATGCTGGAGCTCTTTTGCGATTCTGGGACTCCATCA
This sequence comes from Eretmochelys imbricata, assembly GCF_965152235.1. NCBI lineage: Eukaryota > Metazoa > Chordata > Testudines > Cheloniidae > Eretmochelys > Eretmochelys imbricata. The sequence goes on along the minus strand of NC_135573.1, from coordinate 113,753,990 downwards.
TGGTCACCTCTGCTGATGAGCTCTGCATGGTCACCTGCAGCTTGCCATGCTGGCCAAACAGGAAATGAGATTCAAAAGTTCACAGTTCTTTTCCTGTCTACCTGGCCAGTGCATCTGAGTTGAGAGTGCTGTCCAGAGCGGTGACAATGGAGCACTCTGGGATAGCTCCTGGAGGCCAATACCATCGAATTGTGTCCACAGTACCCCAAATTCGACCTGGCAAGGCCGATTTAAGCGCTAATCCACTTGTTAGGGGTGGAGTACGGAAATCGATTTTAAGACCCCTTTAAGTCGAACTAAAGGGCTTCAACGTGTGGACGGGTGGAGGTTTACATCGATTTAACGCTGCTAAATTCGACCTTAAGTCCTAGTGTAGACCAGGGCTTAAAGCCATTAGTAATTTCATTGACCCTTTTCTGGGCAAGGAAAGATCTAGAATCCACCCCTGAAAACACTACAGCATTCTATACTAAGGTATCTCCATCAGCTGGCAAAGACTGTAGCAGAGAGAGGGTTAACTTATTTAATTTAATTTTAGATACCGTACTAACGCCTTTAAACTATCACCCCCAGGAACTGAAGGCAACTGGTGAAAGCTTTAGCTTTATACATCTATATTCTAGTTACAGCTCAGTCAACCACATGCCACTCCTGAGGTCAGTAGAGGCTTCTCAAATAACTGCACCAGGATTATTATCCTTTTATTTTAATTAATACATTCATTTTCCTCAATCCACCCTGAGGCATATAGATAGTTTCCCTTGCCAGCTAGAATCCAGAGTAAAGCTATTTCTCCACAATCTATGTGGTTTACCATGGTAAATCATAACATAATGGTGGAAAGACAGATCCAATTAAATTCTTAAAAAAACAAGTCGTCAACTGTGTTTGAAGAAGCAAGAAAAACATGAAATGTTGCCACTCTCCTCCAGAGAAGTACAACTTTCTACTGGAGCTGCTAAGGGCTCCAATTTATTCTAGATGATTATACTTTGTACCCTTTCATAGTACTAAGGAAAGAAAACAAGGTGCTACTGTAATGCATCCCCACTCCTTCCAGGTCTCCCACAAGGCATTTTTTTTCTCTAGCATAATGAACAGACACGACATGTTTTTGCTACACACAAACAGATTATTGGTTGTTTGAGGCTGATCTTTTATTTGCTTTAAATTTTTTTCAGTTTAATTTGAAAATTGCTGCTTCAGATTCCTGTTGCTCGCCTAGAACTCAAAAAGTCCTTTGTTTGTGCTGAAAGAAATTGTGCAGGGGGCAGTTAGCTTCTAACTGGAAGGACAGCCTTGGCTTTCAGCAGGATAGACTGTCTCCATGATCTAAATAGACAGCAGTGGGAGAGGAAACAGAGGTACAAAGAGGTGTGGAGGTACAAATGACCTGTCTAAGATCACATATCAGAACCGTGGGAGAACCAGGGATAGAAACCAGCTCTCGTGAGTCCCAGTCCAGTGTCTTGTTTGTTACACCATTGTACCTCTCTAACAGAGCCAGGCTGTGCTTCATCTTCCCAGAACGCTTCTACCATTGTTATACTACATTCATATTTACAGAATGGGGCCATGCTTACAGGATGGGGGACTCTATTCCGGGAAGCAGTGACTCTGAAAAAGATTTGGGGGTTGTGGTGGATAATTGTCTGAACAGGAGCTCCCAGTGCAATGCCGGGGCCAAAAGGGCTAATGTGATTCTTGGATGCATAAACAAAAGAATCTGGAGTGGGAATTAGAGAGGTTATTTTACCTCTGTAATTGGCATTGGTACAAATGCTGCTGGAATACTGTGTCCAGTTCTGGTGTCCACAATTCAAGAAGGATGTTGATAAATTGGAGAGGGTTCAGAGATGAGCCTTGAGAATGATTAAAGGATTAGAAAGGGTGCCTTATAGTGGTAGATTCAAAGAGCTCAATCTGTTTAGTTTAACAAAGTTAAGGGGTAACTTGATTACAGTCTATAAGTACCTACATGGGGAATAAATATATGATAATGGGCTCTTCAATCTAGCAGAGAAAGGTCTAGCATGATCCAATGCCTGGAAGTTGAAGCTAGACAAATTGAGACTGGAAATAAGGTGTAAACTTTTAACAGTGAGAGTAATTAGCCATTGGAACAATTTACCAGAGGCCATGGTGGATTCTCCATTACTGACAATTTTTAAATCAAGACTGGATGTTTTTCTTAAAGGATCTGTTCTAGGAATTATTTGGGGGAAGTTCTATGTCCTGTGTTATACAGGAGGTCAGACTAGATGATTGTAATGGTCCCTTCTGGCCTTGGAATCTATGAAATCCTGTGTGCCAATGGAACTCTGCACACCCCATCCCCAGAGTGACTGAGCATGCTCCATCCCTGGGCTATACAGCCTGAGCAGGACTTGCATGCAATTGCTTCTCCTGGCTGCCAGTAGCCACTGCATCGGAAGTGAAAACAGAGCCACTGTTTCTCCTGTGTTCCCAGTGCTCCCATCATGCTGCTAATGCCCAGGCAGTGAGGAGGAGAAGGAGGAACAGCAGCTGACTGGAATGCAGAGGGGTGAGACAAGCAGGGAGGGCATTGTAATGGCCATGGGGTGGAGGGATGGTGTACACAAAGAGGGGATGTAGGGGGGTTTGATGGGAGCCAAGGGGGATGCAGTTTGCCACCTGGCTGCGTTTTGTACTGTCTGCCGGTTGCCAGTTAACATGCTGGATACTGTTTTTTTCCACTAGACAGTTACGCTTCCCTGCTCTTGAAGGAGAGATGGACCACTCTATCCACACTGATTAGGCCTCAACTGAGGTATTGTGTCAAGCGCCACATTTCAGGAAGGATGTGGACAAATTGGCGAAAGTCCATAGAAGAGCAACAAAAATGATTAAAGGTCTAGAAAACATGACCTGTGAGGGAAGATTGGAAAAACTGGGTTTGTTTAGTCTGGAAAAGAGAAGACTGAGTGGGGACATAACAGTTTTCAAGTACATAAAAGGTTGTTACAAGGAGGAGGGAGAAAAATTTTTCTTCTTAGCCTCTGAGTATAGAACAAGAAACAATGGGCTTAAATTGCAGCAAGGAAGGTTTAGGTTGGACATCAGGAAAAACTTCCTAACTGTCAGGGTGGTTAAGCACTGGAATAAATTGCCTAGGGAGGTTGTGGAATCTCCATCATTGGAGATTTTTAAGAGCAGGTTAGATAAACACCTGTCAGGGATGGTCTAGATAATACGTAGTCCTGCCCTGAGTGCAGGGGACTGGACTAGATGACCTCTTGAGGTCCCTTCCTGTCCTATGATTCTATGGTGACTCGGTAACCAGAAGCAGCAGAGATGTAGAACTTTGGGTTCATGGAGGTGACTTTTTGAGTTCCATATGGTCAGGCAGGCTGACCAGTTTGCTTGGAGGGGCGCCTGCATATGCAAGCTGCAGGGGCGCCTGATTTGGGAGGAGGGAGTCGCTGTTGGGAAGCAGCAGCGTGGAAGAGCCTCCTGGCAGGGCGGTCCTTAGGCGTATGCAGCATATGCAACTGCGTAAGGCACCATGAAATTTGGGGCACCAAATTGCCCCAAAGTTCATGGTGCCCTAGCCAGCCGCGTGCTGCATATGCAGCAGCTCTGGAGACCAGCCCTATCCCTCAGCTGGCCCCCCCGCGGGCTGTGCCCACTGCAAGAGGCAGGGCCGTCCCTGGGGGGGGGGCGGACAACTCCCTGTCCCCCACCTCTTATCCTCCCCCCCCCCCGCTCTGCCCCCAGCCCACCCCCATTCCCCACCTCTTCCCCCAGTGACCCCGCACTCACTGGCAGCAGCGGGAAGCGGAGCAATCTGGCCCCAGACCGCTCCACTCCGCCAGCTCCCAGGCTCGTCGCTGCACTTCCCGCCGCCGGTGAGTGCGGGGAGGTTGGGGAAAGGTCCCCCCCGCACTCACTGGCGACGGGAAGCAGAGAGATGCGGCCCCAGCCCACTCTGCTTCCCTTGCCCCTGCCCCAGCCATGTCGCTTGGATTGGGGAAAGGACCGCTCTCACCAGCGGCGGGAAACAGAGTGCTGTAGCTGGGAGCTGGCAGAGTAGAGCTGGCTGGGGCCAGGCTGCTCTGCTTCCCACCACTGCCAGTGAGTGCGGGGTGGGGACCCCTTCCCCCAAACCATCTTCCCTGAGAAACACGGCTGGGGCTGGGGTGAGGAAAGCAGAGCGGGCTGCTCCTGGCCCCCTGATAATCCTCTGGGCTACTCTGGGCCTGTGGGACCTCCCAAAAGTGGCCCCCCACAGCTCCTGCCTCCCAGACCCTGGTGGGGTGGGGGCGGGAAGCCTGGGGCCCCACGGGGGAGCTGTGTAGGATACCCAAATGACTAGGGACGGTCCTGCCTCCTGGCTACAAACAGTCTTGTTGCTTGGCTTGATAGGTAAGAGGCTGGGAAACTGGGGTGTGCCTGGGGCAAGAGGACAGAGTGAACCAGGGCACCCATGCCTCGCCACCTTCCACAGCACCCAGAACCCACCCTTGCCTCCACCAGACACCCAGCACCCCTTTTCCTGTAGTCCCCAACATCCCCCAGTCACCCGCAGGTCTCTTCAGGTGTTGAGCGCCCCCAGCGCTTTACAGAGCCCCAGGCACTACCCCTCAGCACTCTGGATCCTACACGGAGCCTCTTGCACATCCCTCATCCTTTGCATTAGATGCAGCCTCAGGTACTCATGCTTGGAATTCCACAATGTCACTGTGATGCTTCCCAGGGTTACCCAGGGTTTTGAGGCACCTCGCTACCACCTGCCATTAGCATGAGGGAGTCTTCTCTGTGCCTGCCAGGAGTCAGCTGCCAGCCACAGGCAACACAGTCCCTCCCCTCTCAGCCCACATGGGCTCAACTGTCCCTCAGACAGGCACATTCCAATTCCCAAGTCTTCTGACCATGCCCCTCTGGTGTTCACCCCCTTATCCTCTGGACACTTAAAGAATTACATGGCTTGCTATTCCCAAAGGAACAGTACACTATAGCTTACTAATGCGCCTTGAAACACCTTTCCATTTAACACATAGCACTTAGAGAAGGCAGGTATATGTTTATTTAACAAAGAATGATATTCAAATGATAAACAAACACTGGAAACAAAGAGCTATATATAAAATCATAACATGTATTCTAGAGCCTAAAGTCACCTAACAAGATGACCTCTTGTCTAATAAGATTTTGCTTAACCCAAAGTGCTTCTCATTATATTTTTCTATCAGCATGGCTGAGACCCTTCTAGTGTGAGCCCAAGCCCACTGACAACTTGTCTCCCCTTGATGAAGGATAAGTGAGGGTTCACCTGCACTCCAGATATAATTCCCAAAGTTCATTATCTCTACTCCTAAACAGCATAATCCCTGCTGTTTCTGTATTTTTCCTGTAGGCTCCACAATCTATTGACTAGCATTTTGCTCAGATTGTAAACGGGTGTCCAGGGTGAACCATACAAAACTCAATTTGTACATGACCAGCCAGAGAGAGAGAAGTGTCTGTTTCCCCCTGCCTGCCTGGAGTATGTGGTTCACTTTTAGTGCCCTGCCTTAACACACAGACCTAGAGAAGATAATTTTTAGTATATGGACATAACTCCACACACATTTTCTGTAGAAACATCTTGCAATGATCAGGATGACAAGTGTGATGCAGGCTCTCATAAGAGACCTTACATGACATTTAGCGAACTAGTATGTAGCTCCCAGACCTGGGGGATTCCTGGAACCTTTTTGTACCCTACCTGATGCCTCTACCACTTGGCACAAAGAGGTCCCTGGGTCACAGTCCGCAATTCAAAACAAACACTTGCTGGCAGCAGCAAATCAAACAGCAAATACAAATTCAAAAAGTAAACATAGGTGGTATGATGTACAAAATTTGAAAACATTTATTGTAAGGCTAAGGTAAGAAAAAAGATACAATGATATAAAATACATACTGCAGGGGGGCTGGGGGTGTAAAATGGCTCTCTAAAACATTTTGGTAATAATTGTCCATAGTCAGCACTAGAACCCTTTTTGTTGGTGGGAGTGTGTGGCCAGTTTTTCTGCATCTTGGAGGTGGCAGCCCTAGGGGGAGGGGGGCAGGAGCCTGAGGAAGTGGCTGGTGGATGAGAGGAAGATGGGACAAGCTGAGAGCACAAGTGCAGAAGGGACCACTAGAGAACATCCAGGACTTGGAACTGAACCCAGGAGTCCTGAGTTTCTACATTGTTCTTCTCTCAGCAAATCGCTGGAAAACCCAAAGGCAAAGTATGTGTCTCAGTCCCTCCTAGTGACTGATCTACAGGGAAGATAACAACCTACCACCAGTATTGGTTACTTCATTAGTTCAAAGGATAGAGGTCTGTGCTGTGGATCGAAAGGTCTCAACCCTGCTGATGATCCAAGTTGGGGGTCAATGTGGTTCCACATGATAGAATTTCTGGGACTTTTTAGTTTGCTAAAATAAAATAGGAAATCCCTTTTTAAAAAAAAAAAAGTGTTAAAAGAAAGATGCAAAGTCAAGCACTCAAAAATTAGAAACTACCAGAATTAAGGTTGCCTGCCCCTTCTGAATATGAATATGTGATAGTTTAATTACATGATCATATATTGTTTTTCTCCTGTCTCATTCAGAGAATGGGTAAATTTGTTTGTCCTCCTCATTCAGTGTGGCCCCAGGCCTTATTTAACCATTGAAATTATTGGTTTCGGAGTAACAGCCGTGTTAGTCTGAATTCGCAAAAAGAAAAGGAGTACTTGTGGCACCTTAGAGACTAACCAATTTATTTGAGCATGAGCTTTCGTGAGCTACAGCTCACTTCATCGGATGCATACTGTGGAAACTGCAGAAGACATTATATACACACAGAGACCATAAAACAATACCTCCTCCCACCCCACTCTCTTGCTGGTAATAGCTTATCTAAAGTGATCATCAAGTTGGGCCATTTCCAGCACAAATCCAGGTTTTCTCACCCTCCGCCCCCCCCCCCCCACAAACTCACTCTCCTGATGGTAACAGCCCATCCAAAGTGACCACTCTCTTTAAAACGTGTATGATAACCAAGGTGGGCCATTTCCAGCACAAATCCAGGTTTTCTCACCCCCCACCTCCCCCCCCTTTTTTTTTTTTTTCAAAAAAACACACACACAAAAACTCACTCTCCTGCTGGTAATAGCTTATCCAAAACGACCACTCTCCCTACAATGTGCATGATAATCAAGGTGGGCCATTTCCAGCACAAATACAGGTTTTCTCACCCCCCCCCCCACCCCCATACACACACAAACTCACTCTCCTGCTGGTAATAGCTCATCCAAAGTGACCACTCTCCCTACAATGTGCATGATAATCAAGGTGAGCCATTTCCAGCTCAAATCCAGGTTTTCTCACACACACACCCCGACACACACACAAACTCACTCTTCTGCTGGCAATAGCTCATCCAAACTGACCACTCTCCTTACAATGTGCATGATAATCAAGGTGGGCCATTTCCAGCATAAATCCAAGTATAACCAGAACGTCGGGGGGGGGGGGGGTAGAAAAAAACAAGGGGAAATAGGCTACCTTGCATAATGACTTAGCCACTCCTAGTCTCTAGAATTCCAATTCAGCAGTTTCTCGCTGGAGTCTGGATTTGAAGTTTTTTTGTTGTAAGATAGTGACCTTCATGTCTGTGATTGCGTGACCAGAGAGATTGAAGTGTTCTCCGACTGGTTTATGAATGTTATAATTCTTGACATCTGATTTGTGTCCATTTATTCTTTTACGTAGAGACTGTCCAGTTTGACCAATGTACATGGCAGAGGGGCATTGCAGGCACATGATGGCATATATCACATTGGTGGATGTGCAGGTGAACGAGCCTCTGATAGTGTGGCTGGTGTTATTAGGCCCTTTGATGGTGTCCCCTAAATAGATATGTGGGCACAGTTGGCAATGGGCTTTGTTGCAAGGATAGGTTCCTGGGTTAGTGGTTCTGTTGTGTGGTATGTGGTTGTTGGTGAGTATTTGCTTCAGGTTGGGGGGCTGTCTGTAGGCAAGGACTGGCCTGTCTCCCAATATTTGTGAGAGTGTTGGGTCATCCTTCAGGATAGGTTGTAGATCCTTAATAATGCGTTGGAGGGGTTTTAGTTGGGGGCTGAAGGTGACGGCTAGTGGCGTTCTGTTATTTTCTTTGTTAGGCCTATCCTGTAGTAGGTGACTTCTGGGAACTCTTCTGGCTCTCACCTGATCAACATCCTCTACAGCAAACAGGGAAAGATTAAGAATGAGCTCTCAAAAATGGATACTCTCATAAAAATCCAAACTTCCACACAAACTTCCTCGTGGCTGGATTTTACTAAAACTAGACAAGCCATTTACCACGCACACTTTTCTTCTCTACAAAAGAAAAAGGACACTAAACTTTCTAAACTACTACATGCTACAAGGGGCCACAGCAATGGTTCCCTCAACCCACCCAGCAATATTGTTAACCTATCCAACTATACTGTCAGCCCAGCAGAAGCAGCTGTCCTATCTCGGGGCCTCTCCTTCTGCCCCTCCACCCCCATGAACATGATACAGTTCTGTGGTGACCTAGAATCCTATTTTCGACATCTCCGACTCAAGGAATATTTCCAAAATACCTCTGAACAACATACTAATCCACAGAGGTCTCTCTACCAACATTACAAAAAGAAGGATTCTAGGTGGACTCCACCTGAAGATCGAAACAGCAGACTGGACTTCTACATAGACTGCTTCCGCCGACATGCACGGGCTGAAATTGTGGAAAAGCAGCATCACTTGCCCCATAACCTCAGCCGTGCAGAACACAATGCCATCCACAGCCTCAGAAACAACTCTGACATCATAATCAAAAAGGCTGACAAAGGAGGTGCTGTTGTCATCATGAATAGGTCGGAATATGAACAAGAGGCTGCTCGGCAGCTCTCCAACACCACTTTCTACAAGCCATTACCCTATGATCCCACTGAGAGTTACCAAAAGCAACTACAGCATTTGCTCAAGAAACTTCCTGAAAAAGCACAAGATCAAATCCGCACAGACACACCCCTGGAACCCTGACCTGGGATATTCTATCTACTACCCAAGATCCATAAACCTGGAAATCCTGGGCGCGCCATCATCTCAGGCATTGGCACCCTGACAGCAGGATTGTCTGGCTATGTAGACTCCCTCCTCAGGCCCTATGCTACCAGCACTCCCAGCTACCTTCGAGACACCACTGACTTCCTGAGGAAACTACAATCCATCGGTGATCTTCCTGATAACACCATCTTGGCCACTATGGATGTAGAAGCCCTCTACACCAACATTCCACACAAAGATGGACTACAAGCCGTCAAGAACACTATCCCCGATAATGTCACGGCTAACCTGGTGGCTGAACTTTGTGACTTTGTCCTTACCCATAACTATTTTACATTTGGGGACAATGTATACCTTCAGATCAGCGGCACTGCTATGGGTACCCGCATGGCCCCACAGTATGCCAACATTTTTATGGCTGACTTAGAACAACGCTTCCTCAGCCCTCGTCCCCTAACGCCACTACTCTACTTGCGCTATATTGATGACATCTTCATCATCTGGACCCATGGAAAAGAAGCCCTTGAGGAATTCCACCATGATTTCAACAATTTCCATCCCACCATCAACCTCAGCCTGGTCCAGTCCACACAAGAGATCCACTTCCTGGACACTACAGTGCTAATAAACAATGGTCACATAAAACACCACCCTATACCGGAAACCTACTGACCGCTATTCCTACCTACATGCCTCCAGCTTTCATCCTGACCACACCACACGATCCATCGTCTACAGCCAAGCTCTGTGATATAACCGCATTTGCTCCAACCCCTCAGACAGAGACAAACACCTACAAGATCTCTATCAAGCATTCTTACAACTACAATACCCACCTGCAGAAGTGAAGAAACAGATTGACAGAGCCAGAAGAGTTCCCAGAAGTCACCTACTACAGGACAGGCCTGTCATAAATATAAAGGGAAGGGTAAACCCCTTTGAAATCCCTTCTGGCCAGGGGAAAGCTCCTCTCACCTGTAAAGGGTTAAGAAGCTAAAGGTAACCTCGCTGGCACCTGACCAAAATGACCAATGAGGGGACAAGATACTTTCAAAAGCTGGGAGGAGGGAGAGAAACAAAGGGTCTGTGTCTGTCTGTAGTCGTCTTGGCCGGGGATAGACCAGGAATGGAGTCTTAGAACTTTTAGTAAGTAATCTAGCTAGGTATGTGTTAGATTATGGTTTCTTTAAATGGCTGAGAAAAGAATTGTGCTGAATAGAATAACTATTTCTGTCTGTGTATCTTTTTTGTAACTTAAGGTTTTGCCTAGAGGGGTTCTCTATGTTTTTGAATCTAATTACCCTGTAAGATATCTACCATCCTGATTTTACAGGGGGGATTTCTTTATTTCTATTTACTTCTATTTTTTATTAAAAGTCTTCTTGTAAAAAACTGAATGCTTTTTCATTGTTCTCAGATCCAAGGGTTTGGGTCTGTGGTCACCTATGCAAATTGGTGAGGCTTTTTATCCAACATTTCCCAGGAAAGGGGGGTGCAAGTGTTGGGAGGATTGTTCATTGTTCTTAAGATCCAAGGGTCTGGGTCTGTAGCCACCTAGGCAAATTGGTGAGGCTTTTTACCAAACCTTGTCCAGGAAGTGGGGTGCAGGGTTTTGGGAAGTATTTTGGGGGGAAAGACGCGTCCAAACAGCTCTTCCCCAGTAACCAGTATTAGTTTGGTGGTGGTAGCGGCCAGTCCAAGGACAACGGGGGGGAATATTTTGTACCTTGGGGAAGTTTTGACCTAAGTTGGTAAAGATAAGCTTAGGAGGTTTTTTCATGCAGGTCCCCACATCTGTACCCTAGAGTTCAGAGTGGGGGAGGAACCTTGACATATCTCTATCAAGCATTCTTACAACTACAATACCCACCTGCGGAAGTGAAGAAACAGATTGACAGAGCCAGAAGAGTTCCCAGAAGTCACCTACTACAGGACAGGCCTAACAAAGAAAATAACAGAACGCCACTAGCCGTCACCTTCAGCCCCCAACTAAAACCCCTCCAACGCATTATTAAGGATCTACAACCTATCCTGAAGGATGACCCAACACTCTCACAAATATTGGGAGACAGGCCAGTCCTTGCCTACAGACAGCCCCCCAACCTGAAGCAAATACTCACCAACAACCACATACCACACAACAGAACCACTAACCCAGGAACCTATCCTTGCAACAAAGCCCGTTGCCAACTGTGCCCACATATCTATTCAGGGGACACCGTCAAAGGGCCTAATAACATCAGCCCAGAGGCTCGTTCACCTGCACATCCACCAATGTGATATATGCCATCATGTGCCTGCAATGCCCCTCTGCCATGTACATTGGTCAAACTGGACAGTCTCTACGTAAAAGAATAAATGGACACAAATCAGATGTCAAGAATTATAACATTCATAAACCAGTCGGAGAACACTTCAATCTCTCTGGTCACGCAATCACAGACATGAAGGTCGCTATCTTACAACAAAAAAACTTCAAATCCAGACTCCAGTGAGAAACTGCTGAATTGGAATTCATTTGCAAATTGGATACTATTAATTTAGGCTTACATAGAGACTAGGAGTGGCTAAGTCATTACGCAAGGTAGCCTATTTCCCCTTGTTTTTTTCTACCCCCCCCCCCCGCCCCGACGTTCTGGTTATACTTGGATTTATGCTGGAAATGGCCCACCTTGATTATCATGCACATTGTAAGGAGAGTGGTCAGTTTGGATGAGCTATTACCAGCAGGAGAGTGAGTTTGTGTGTGTATGGGGGTGGGGGGGTGAGAAAACCTGGATTTGTGCTGGAAATGGCCCACCTTGATTATCATGCACATTGTAGGGAGAGTGGTCGCTCTGGATAAGCTATTACCAGCAGGAGAGTGAGTTTTTGTGTGTGTGTTTTTTTGAAAAAAAAAAAAAAAGGGGGGGGGGGGTGAGAAAACCTGTATTTGTGCTGGAAATGGCCCACCTTGATTTTCATACACATTGTGAGGAGAGTGGTCACTTTGGATAAGCTATTACCAGCAGGAGAGTGAGTTTGTGTGTGTGGTTTTTGGAGGGGGGTGGGGGGGTGAGAAAACCTGGATTTGTGCTGGAAATGGCCCACCTTGATTATCATACACGTTTTAAAGAGAGTGGTCACTTTGGATGGGCTATTACCATCAGGAGAGTGAGTTTGTGTGTGTGTGGGGGGGGGGCGGCGGAGGGTGAGAAAACCTGGATTTGTGCTGGAAATGGCCCAACTTGATGATCACTTTAGATAAGCTATTACCAGCAGGAGAGTGGGGTGGGAGGAGGTATTGTTTTATGGTCTCTGTGTATATAATGTCTTCTGCAGTTTCCACAGTATGCATCCGATGAAGTGAGCTGTAGCTCACGAAAGCTCATGCTCAAATAAATTGGTTAGTCTCTAAGGTGCCACAAGTACTCCTTTTCTTATTGAAATTATTAATTTCCTTGTTGGTCTTTCTCTGGTGCTAATCACCATAGTGTCTCAGGGTTACACAAACATTAATGAACTTATCTTCACAACATGCCTGGGAGACGAGGTGGTATTATTATCCCTGGGACAGAGTATTATTTTTATTCTGGGACATAGAGAAATTAAGGTTAACATGGATATTAGTGTCCACTAATTTTAAGTGCCTGATTTGAGATGCCTAGGGCCTGATTGTTTTTTAAGTGTAGTTAACATTTTTATTCCACTTAATATATTTGAAATACAGCTGTCTGACTTGGGTTATACTTGTGAATACCTAGCACTTCTGCATATCAGGTCCCAGTTGTTTCAGCACAGGCACCCAGAAATTGAGGAACACACAGTGCCAGTCTGCTTTCCCAGTATCACGTCGCAACTCTGGGAGAGGCAGGGATTGAATCTAAGTCCGTGAGGCTGCATTCAACTCCCTTAATCATAAAACAGAGGAACATAGAACTAGAAGGGACTTCCTGGGTTATCTAGTCCAGTCCCTACCTATCACAGGCAACCCCATCATATAATCCCAATCATAAATTTATCAAGCTCGATCTCAAAGCAAGTTAGGTTATGACCCTAATTTTTTAAAGTCATAACTTGAGATTGGAAAGCTAGACATGCTTCTTACAGCTAGGAAGCAGGCCCATTCTCTCTGAGTCAATTGCCTCTTTCTAGACTGTTCATTATTACACTCGTGTATACTTGCACATAGACATAACTATAAACCCACCCTGACCCATCTGCAAAGTGGTATTTACCACCCACTGCGTCTCTAAATGCATAGTGGACTAGTGGGAGGGAGGTCATAAGAAACAGGAGGTAATAAAGAACCTAATGAACACCAGGCATAGCTGATGTTGGTTAATAAAAAAGCAATATAAGTAGTGTAGTTAAAAGCTAAAGGGGAAAAAAGCCCTAGCTGTCCTATTGAAAATGCACTAATCAGCAGGACTCCCCATGTTCTAATTTAACAACAGAAGAATCAGTCCTGGGTGACAAACTAGAGCCTCAGAGAGGTGAAATGCCTCCTGTAGCGGCTGCCTCCTGATGTTGGCTTGAAAAGTCTCTCCTTTCACACATCAAGCAGCAACTCCTGTGGTGTATGCTATTGGGCAAACAAACATCAACCATTCACTTTCTGGAATCTGTGTCTTGCAAGTTTAATTTAGCAAGAGACCAACTTGGTTCTGGGCAATAAATGAGCAGTAAAAGTTGTTTTGGAACCACAGAGCATTCATAGGAATTTATATGGGTGTGTCAGGAAAAAATATTTTAAAAGTGGTATCTTTCTTTTTATACTGTGTGTGTGTGTGTGTGTGTGTGTGTGTGTGTGTGTGTGTGTGTGTGTGTGTGTGTGTGTGTGTGTGTGTAAAAGTAAATAGAAGACTGGGAGCACATTGGATAGTTTGTAATTGGTTTCTTTAAGGCAGTGATTCTCAACCTATTTATCATTGTGGGCCGCATCCAGTAATATTGTATGGTTCTGAGGATGTCACATGGGCTGCAGCTGTGTGCTTATTGTGCTGCAAGTGGCCCCCAGCTGTGGATTGAAAAACATTGCTTTAAGGAAATAAGGATAAACTCCCATTTCCCATGCAAACACAATCACAAATCACAGCTATGGTCTTATGCACTGAGCACGGCCATTTGCCTGTGGTAACAGTATGTGTCACCTTTGTTGTACGCCGTGTCAAAATCAGTACAAAAGATTCTCCTTGCATTACAAGTCAGTAGCACACTAAGGCCTTGTCTTTGCAGCTATAACATTGGATTTTTTTTTTACTTCAGGGTAACTTATGCATGTGAGCTAATCTGAGGTAAAGGCACAGTGAAAAATAGGCACTTCGTTTTACTGCAAGGTAAACCTGGCAAAGTCAACTCCATGGGGGATATAATGGTGACATTGGCAACTTTACATCACAGTACAACTAAAGTGCTTTGTCTTCTCTGTGCATTTACCTCAGGTTAGCACATGTGCATTAGTTACCCTGAGGTATAAAACACACACTTTTTTTTAAGCCTGAAGGCAAGGCCAAGGCTAACACGTTCACCAGCATTTAATAATGCAGCATGAAAATGAATACCTAGCTGCTGAATGAAACTCTTTCCCAGCTCTCAGGAGGATCCACTTGATGGGCCAAATTCAGAAGTGATGTGTGGGGTGTAAGTTGGATCCCTGTGCCCTCCCTTACACTTATGCAGACTCCTGCGGACCGACTGTTCCATTGGCCTAGGATCACCAGAGCACTTCGCTTTCTGGTCTCATCCCCAGCATCTTCTTCCCTGCCTTCTTCCACACCCTATGCCTGAGGAGAGAGTGGGTGACTTAAAGCCAGCTATACTTGGGGAATGGCTCAGCTGCCTGCTTAAGGTAATTTAAAGTCCTCTTCGTGCAACCGGAGAGGCACAAAGAGGGCTGATTGCAGGCCAGGATTGAGCCCATTATCTTACTAAAACCATTACAAAACCAAGCAAAGGAGCAGCAGATGACCCCAATTTATGATTATCTTATAGTCTGTTGTTGAATAACTTAGCATAGTTTCAAGCAGTGTTTTCATGGTTACTTTGGAAATCATTTGTCTTTTTTTAGCAATGCTATTTCAACTAATTGAGTCAATGGTTGTGAAAGCTATGGAGACTCAGTAGAGGAGGAAAGGTGGTCTAGTTGGGGCATTTAAGGCTATACAGCATTGATTTGTGGCACGTTTCTTGTCTAAGGTAAGTTGAGTAGAATAGGAACATAATACATACCAATTTATTATCATTGTCTTTTTTCTTCAGTGCAGGGTTGACATTTGTTCAATGCAGGGTTGTGTCCTCCAAATGTGTCAGTCTTCTAAAAATGTATATATCACTGAAGTGTCTATCAGCTTTCTTGTGTGCACATTATATGTTTCTCTCAAATCTTGCAAGTCTGAGATTCACCAGGGTACATTGGCTCGCTCAGTTGTTCTGAAAGATTTTCCATTGTCTTAGGGGTAGAGGCTTATGGAACTATGCTCCTCTCAGTGCAACTGCAACATTAGTGGAATTTATTTGTATGATTGAATGTGTCAATAGTTCATTTGGTGATTTGTCCCACAACATGAGAAGAAAATATTACCTAGTAGATTATGTTTTGAGATATCTGGATTGTATTCAGGAATATTGTTGGCATGATGTTAGTGTATTCTCATGTTCAAATACATTTATCTAAAAAATCACATCATAAAATTTTTCCCTTATTTAAAAAATATAGTGTTTTATGATAATGGTCCAGTTCATTACAATAATGGCTCACGATTACTGTAGCATACTGTAACATGTTTGTTTAACGTAAATCAGAAATAAAGCACTATTTACTACCCATTCATTTGATTTAGCCAAATAAATAGTTCCCCACTACTCCATAGTAATGAGGTATACACATACAGTCAAAGCTTCATTTTGACATACTTTCACACTTCATGGTCAATCCACCTTTATTTCAAGGGGAACAACTCTTTCCATTTTTTCTCCTCTACCATATCATGATTACTCTCACATCTATTGGTTTAATTAATTAGTTGAAATCTCACTGCTAAAAATAATGCCAAATAGTTTCCAGTATTCAAGGGTAACCACAAAAACACTACTTGAAATATGCTAAGTTATTCATATTTCATTCATTAGATAGAAAGATACATGCTTAAACAAACATTTCATTAGTATACCAGTTAGAGTCCTAAGCTTACCTATAAATTACTGTATGTCAGCTCAGAACAAAAGAAGGGCAAATTGCTTGTGGCCTCTTTGTAACAAAGGCTTGCCATAAAGTTCAGCAGGTCTTTGGCAGTAGAGAAACAATGCTTTGTATGTAAACATTTTGGGAATGAGTTTCCTTGAACTCTTACAATAATGAAAAACACTTGTTTGTTTAAACCTCTAAGTCTGCTGGAGCCCAGTTGTATGAGAGCCTCACTTTAGAATTCCATGGCTCAGAATAAAAATGACCTCATCTTATAGATGGAAAGGTGAGTCCATGAAAATGGGTTGACCTCACAGCACAAGGCAAATTGAATCTACTAAGTGTTAGGTTATTCACGCTACAATAAAACATTACATGTTAAACACAGCTGAATGACTTTATAGTACTTGAAGTTTTCCAACATATGAAAGCAACTTTTCACATGTTTATGTTGCACCAAATGTACTGCAAAATACAACACCTCTGTGAGACTAAATGTGGAACTATCAGCCAAAGCAATCTTGAAACTATTCCAGTGGGCTGCAGAGCAGATGAACTAATAGTTGCTTTTATCATGTATAATATGGACTCCAGTCTGCTCTCATTTACACCAGTACAAACCTGGAATCACTCCACTGAAGTCAAAATAGTTTAATGTTCAAAACAATTTAGCTCCCTTAGTGAGAAGTAATAGTTAATCCAAATGTACATTGGTTTCAGTATAACTGAGAGCAGAATTTACCTCTTCTTCAGGTCTGGGTTCAAGAATAGCTTTTGTGGCTTGAAGGCGTGTCTCTCTCACCCACAGAAGTTGGTCCAATACAAGATATTACCTCACCCACCTTGTCTCTCTAATATTCTGGGACTGACAGGGCTACAACTACACTGCATTCCAGGGTATGGGCATTTATCACTAGAGAGAAGATGAAGCAAGGGATGGTGCATTGTGGAAGGATTTTGACAAGTCTTCTAGTGACATCAGAACTTGCTTTACTACTAACAGGGGGCACTGACAGCCCTGTTCCTTCTTTTGTAGTAGCAGTTTCAGTTCACAAAACCATGACCCTTGCACCACCTATGATGATATTGTTTTTGGCCTAAGCACCTCTAAACTGTTTGAAAGCATATTTCTGGATCCAACAAAAAACTGTCTACCATGAAGGCCATACAAAAGCTAACTCTGAAAGAACTGATAGGAAGAAGAAGGAAATATGACCCTAACTGTCCTTTCACAAACTGAATTACTCTCAATTGCTTTTATGTGTCCCTTTCCTCCCAGGAAACATATTACAACATATTACAGACTGCTGCAACATATTACAGACTGCTGCATTATGATAACAGGTATCATCCAGTAGGCATTTCTCAAGAAAAAACTGTCCCATTCCTGTGTACATTCTGTGTGGTGAAATGCAGTTCCAAGTATATGTACACCCAGAGGTAAGTGGGCAAAGTGAAGACTACATGACAATCACTGCAGTAGGTGGTGGTCAGCTGCACAGACCCTTCTGCACTGTCATTTTCCTCAGCTTCACCTGTTCCAGGCTTTTGGAAACTCACGGCACAGCTGTAAGATACACTGAAACCCTCTAAGGACATCACAGTGAAGTGAGTCCAGACGCCACCAACCTTAGCCAGATCCTCTTACTAATGCACCTCAGAAAACAAAGACTGATAAAGCAGAGTGAAACATGTTTACATCAAAACATTCATGTTAGTATAATGGACCATCTTTTGACATCTCTTGTATTGGATTTCAAGCATGCTGCAGTGTAAACAATGCTGTGTTGCCACAGTGCTAAATCCATGCTGCAAGAGCTTTCTTTAGGTCATGAATCCAAAACGGCACAGCCAAAATGATGACTGAGATTTTGAGGAAGAAAAATTTAAATTACCCCCAGTTTATCCCCTCGTTAATAACAAGAGTAAGAGTTGCAGTACAGTCAGCACTACATTCTGAGCCAGATTTCCTTTGTGTAAATAATTTGGATAAACCCAGAATAGTACTTTTTTCCTTGAACTCTTGTCTTTTGCTACTGTTCTCTCCCCCTTCGATCTTTCCCCTTCCTGCAGGACAGTTTCTCAAAAACAAGCTGTCTGTCCCTCTTCCTTCTTGGACCCTCTCTCCCTCTTTTTGCAGTTTCACTCTCTTCACTGCGCCCTCCCCCTCGCAATTTTCTGCTGCTGTCATACTTTGATTGTCCCTCTCTTACTGTCTAAGAACAACCACAGTCTAGACTCATTGGTCCAGTCACTTTGCACTGCTCCACTTGTGCAAAGGAGCACTAACCCTGGCAGATTGAATCCCTCAGGACTTTCCCTGTTCAGGGGCATCCTTGGATGGCACAAAAATTATGTTAAACCCCTGGTAGTTGCCATTATAGGGGGCACGGCTGGGAGAGATACAACATTGTCAGGACTGCCTTTGTGAGGTAATGAGTAATCTCTGAACTAGAGCCTGATTAAGCCACATCCAGTGACAAGTCATTCCTGTGCTAGGCTCCAGCCAGTCCACAAGCCAGGAGCTGGTCTGGTGACTCTCAGGACAGGTATATAAGCCTCACAGGAGAAACAGTAGACCAGTCTGACCAACGTGACTTCATGGCTTGGAACTCTCCCCTGCCTGATAGTAGTGTCAGACTCCACAGGCTTTAACCTGCTCCAGTCCTGATCTGACTCCAGCCTTGTTCCCAGTCCCTCTCCAGCACTGCCCTTACTTTGTTCCAGTCCCTCTCTTGACTCCTGGCCTGGCTGCCACTGCACTGATTACTAGGCCCAACCCTCCACACCCCAGCTTCGGATACCCTGGCACCCCAGCACTCCTGGCTGCTGTAATGGCTGCTTGGGGCTGTTAACAGCTGATGCAAGCAGGCATCAGGGAGTTGGCCTGATGCAGATTGGCCCCAGGATCAAGGGAATGCAAAGGGCACATTTGGACTTCCCTCCCTCAACTTCACTGAGCCTTGTTTGCCTGCAGCTGAGGATCAAGCCCTCTGTGTCCCTGCCCCAGTTCATTGTGCATCTACAAAAATGCAGTGCTTCCTGCTAAATATTCTGTATCAGTAAAATTATTGGTATGGAAGATATGACATTTCTGCGCTAACTGGTTGTCAGTGAAGACTTTTACGCATTTGCGTTTTGAGTTGAGATGGTTGCATTTCATCATATAATTTAAGCAATGTGATGGTTTTTCTGGATCTAAAAACCAAAAAACCTCTTTGAAGTTGCTGTTGGTTGCACTGGGACTGAAACTGCTCTCAGTTGCCCCCAGAATTGGCTGTTGAAAAGGTGGCATAATACCATATCTGCCTTCTTTCCTCAGGTCCTAAGCTGAACAAAGCTCAGCTATACCCTGAGGATCTGCACGCCAAGGTTTCCGCTCATTTTAGCAGCAGGAGAGAGAAGAAAAAAAAATCAAAGATGACTTCCACTTCTCCTTAAAAATTTGTGAGTACAGATTTTCAGGCAATTGTGCCTTTTTGTGTTTTTGCATAGTTAAATTACAAAATAAATAGGCATTGCCAGGAAGCTTTGCAAAATGCATAAAATTTCAGTAAGAAGAGCTTTCTCAGAACAGGAATGAGACATTTTAAATATGAAATTTCAGGACAAAATTTCCTTTCCTTCACATACCTATAAATATAATTTACATGTCCTGAAGAAAGAAGGAAGAGTGTCCCATACCAGTTCATGATCTTCAATCAGCTTTCAGAGGGATTTAATAAAAATATTTCAAAGAATGCAAACAGTGAGAATCTACAAGGGCCAAATTATGCTCTCTGCTACACTGGTTTAAATCCATTGATTTCAAAGGAGTTACTCCAAATTGATGCCGATGGAATCCAGTCCAAATTTTGGGCTGGAATTTTGCTCTTTAGCTCAGAAAGAAGCGGTTGAGTAAATGCTCATTTGCATGTGTGTATACATGAGCTGGAAGGAAGTGTCTCAACAGTGCTGAAGAAATGTCTTTTTTTTTCCTCTGTTGTATATACTGAATGCGTCCCTAAGGTCTGTAAGCAACACACACCAACCAGAGTGTTGCATACATCCCAGAACAAAAAGTAAAAGACCATTCTTTCAATACATTGCATTTTGAAGTTGCATTTTTGAGTGTTGAAGCACTCAATTTTCTGCATTATAATTTGAAATTTCTCTTGGAGCATCTCATAATCCACACCAGCAACAGTGGAACTAATTGAGGCTGGCTAGTGGCTTTTCTGTGAGAACCATGGCTTGGAAGAGGCTTGTTTGGCAATGATCTTTCTAATTCCTGCTGACAGTGGACCACTTGTGTTTAGATTAGTGCTTCTGACCCTTATCAGGTCAAACTTTATTCAAAGTCAAACATTTTCACCAGTCCCTTTCATTCAGCAATCCCTTTCACCAATCTCTATACATTCACTATAAAAGCAAGAGTATAATATGTATGAATTATAACAATGAGTGTACCTGACATTGAAGGATAAGGATGTGCAGGGAGTGAGATTCGTTGCGTTAGATTGTAATCAAATTTTCAGCATCTCACAGCCTCCTTGTTTGCCTTTTGCTAACTCCCTGGGGGTCTCAACCCACTGGTTGAGAAATACTGGCTTGTAGGGTATTGGAGGTGTAGGGTAATGATCATGGCACATCCTATGCAATCCATTCACAGAACGTGGCATCAGCCTTGCAGAAGGCCACATGCCACCCTGCTAGCAAGCATGAATAAAACCTTTCTCACCTCACTGGTAAATGCCAAAAGAGGTCCCTCTCAACAGATTGCCATGCTTTATGCTGACAGCCTGCTTCCTTCCTGGGTAGCAGGGCTGCCTGATGGACTCCATGCAGGTTTCTTTCTACCTCTTGCCTGCTCTCCCCAAAGGAGCCAATACTACCTTCCTGCTTGTTTCCAGCTTGCTCGCCAGTGGGGGAGATGGGTTTTCTTGGCAGAGAAAAAGAAGTGTGGTCAGGACCAGCCCCACCTCCCGAAAGCCAGATACCCATCCTTTTGTCATTGCCTGTTTCATTCCAGGAAACAGGCCAGTCCTTAAATATTAGTCATTTTTCCAAGTGTTAAAATCTGCAAAAAGCTGATCTCTCGATTGGAGTGTTGTGGGGCCTCAGGAAGCCCTGAGTCAGCCTTTACTGGCTTGGATCCAGAGTTAGATGCAGATTAGTGACTAGCTGCTCAGACGCCCAAAGAGGGAAAATCATCACCAAAATAGCACTCTAAACTGAACCCAGTAGAGTAGACTATCAAAGCAAACAGCTCCATGCGTCCATTTCTGTTTACCTTCCTCTGAATGTCCTGGTCCAACACTAAACATTTGTTTTGCTTTCAAAGCAGAGCCTATGCACGCTTATGTCCAGAAAGCCATTCCATAAATAGTGTACTGTCATCCTTGTACAGATGTGCTTTCAGCATAGCCATATCCAGCAATGAGCCTCCAGTATTTCCCCTTCCCTACACTTATCACATTAAGTGAGCAGACAGCTCTTTGGCCACCTGTGTTTATTAATTATCCTGTAAACCTGGCACATGGGACAGTAACCACTACTTTTAATACAGCTGCCGATAACACAGTATAAATTGTTTTCAGCATTCAGTGGTAAACCCTGGCAGGTGAGTGATCCTATTTCTTGTCTTCTTTTTTGTTCCAGTGGGTTTATATTGGAAAATGATAATTGGATATATTTCAGACCAGACAAAACATTCGACAAAATACATTAGTCAAAGACACTTGAAGAGTGTATTAGTTGCCTTCCTGTGGCACATAAGTAATAATTCCATTTCTTAAAATACTCCATCTGGATTAGAAGGGTTACCTGAGTTCTCTTCACATGAATTTAGCAAAGAATTAGTGTAACACAGCAGTGCTAACACATGTGTAGATAACTAGATAGCAATAAACTACCATTTATACTATTGATTGAAAATTGCAGCCAGCTTCATCTGAAATTTAGGATACTTTTCTTTACTAATCCATTGTATTGGTCAGAGCTGCAATATTATTATTAAATATTATTATATTATTGAGTGTATTTCACATAGGCTGCCAGGCCCAAATTGTTTGGAATGATGAACATTTGATATTTTAAACTCAATGAACCCA
This sequence comes from Eretmochelys imbricata, assembly GCF_965152235.1. Taxonomy (NCBI): domain Eukaryota; kingdom Metazoa; phylum Chordata; order Testudines; family Cheloniidae; genus Eretmochelys; species Eretmochelys imbricata. Next base: position 113,731,661 of record NC_135573.1, on the reverse strand, counting down.
GAATAACACAACCCAATGAAAGGTGCCAAGCACAAGTAAAATGAATAATGGCAGTGGAAATGAGTTAGTTCTTCCCAAAGCAAAAGACAGGACATTTAAAACAATGGTTAGAATATATCCAGAGTTATGATATTTTGAAATTGAGCAGAAGAGAACGTTTATTATTCACCTTGGTTCCGCCACTCACACCCTAGGGTTGCAATTTTTAGTTGGACATATTGCTGGAGGTTTCATCACATGACATAATCTTTAATTAAAGATTAATCTTTAATTCCTGGAGACTCCAGGACAATTCTGGTGGACTAGCAAACCTACCACACCCTCACTTGCAGAGTAAAATACTACTCAATGTTAGTAAATGTGGGACTATAATCACCATTATTCATCAGGTATATTTCAGCAGTGCCTAAAAGCTTCAACCAGTTTGGGCCTCATTGTGCTAGGCATGTACAAACACACAATAATGAATGACAGGCTCTGCTTCTAAGGGCTAGTAGTCTAAAAGATGAGACGTAAAAGATGGATGATACAAAGAAAAGTCATGGGGTGGCGGGGGAGGGGGAAACAATAAATAGTAGGGGGCAATCAGACACTAAGAGGCCCTTAGTGAATGGAACTGGTGATGTTCTTCTGCCCGAAGGAAGGTTGGGGCAGAATTTGAAGAGACAGGGCAGATTTTAAGTGTTTTTACAAGTTTTCTTGTGGGTAATAAACCTTTTGTGAAATTTCACAGAAAAACAACATTGTGGGGTGTATGAAATCAGGCAAAGCAAAATTACAAAATTTCTGTGATGCTAAGTGAACATTTGTTCATAATTTAGAACAGCCTGAATTTCGTTACATTTCAGATCCTGACGCCTAAATGGGGAATCTTCATCCAATGCGGAAATCTGTAGTAGGCTCCCACAGGGATCTGTTCTTGGCCCAGTGCTATTCAATCTCTTTATCAATGAGGTGGAAGAAAATAAAAAATTATTGCTATAAAGTTTATAAATGACACAAAAGTTCATGGACTGGTAAATAATGATAAGGGCCGCTCAGTTCTGCAGAGCCATCTAGATTGCATGATAAACTGAGCTCACTGAAACAATATGCATTTTAATCCAGCTAAATTTAAGGTCATCTAACTATGAACCAAGAATGTAGGTCAAAGTTTATAGGCTGGTGGGCTGTAATTTGGAAAACTGACTAGAAACGTGTTATGGTCACATTGGATAACCAGCTAAACATGTACTTCCTGTGCAATGTGATAGCTCAAATAGCAAATGTGATTATTGGATTATAGTAAGGGAATATCAAATAGAAATTAGAAAGCTGGTGTTTCCAATGTGTACAGTATTAGTGAGACTATTACTGGAATACAGTGCCCAGTTCTGGTGTCCATACTTAATAAAAGATGTTCACAAAGGTTCAGAAAAGTGCCAAGAACAAACTCATTTCTGGACAACCTGCCTTACAGTGAGAAACTAGAGAATCTAAATCTCTTTAGTTTAACCAAGAGAAGGAGAAAAGGTGACTTGATCATGGTCTATAAATATGTGGTGAAGAAATTTCTGATAGCAGAGGGCTCTTTAATCTAGCAGATAAAGGTATAACAAGATCTAATGACTGGGAGCTGAAACTAGAAAAATTCAGTCTAGAAATAGGGCACAGGTATTTTTACAATGAGCATAATTAACTATTGGAACAATTTACCTGGGGATGTGGTAGATTCTCTGTCATTTGAAGTCTTTAAACCAAGACTGGGATGTCTTTCTAAAAGAGATTCTCTAACTCAACTAGAAGTTATGGGCTTGATGCATGAATCATTGGGTAAAATTGTATGTCTTGTGTTATGCAGGAGTTCAGACTAGATTCATTATAATGGTCCCTGCTGGGCTATGAATCTGTAAATTTTACACAGACTTTGCACAGGTAAATGACAAGATAAGGTGCAAGGGAGTAAAGAATCTGGTTCTGAATTGCTGCTGTTATGATGAGGTGTATGATGTAGAAAAACAGCTTGATTTTTGAGATCTCAGATGGAGTTTGTAGAGCAGCAGTTAGAAAAAGTCATCATTATGAAACCCCCATAATGACACTCTTACTGAATAAGTACCAGGGAGTTCTCTAGTTCAGTTGGCACAATACTGGCAGGAGGTTGGCAAAGGTGGCTTTAAGCCACCTTTACTCTCCCCCTTGTCCTGGGGCTCACCCTCGTTCTAGTGCCAGGCAGAGCAGCCTGATTATACCCTGCTCTAACTTACATCTGCCTGCTCACAGCCCCAAGATGATGATCTGGCATCTGGGAACTGCCAGGGTATATGGAAACCCTGGCCATGTCTCCTTTATCTGTGAGGAAAACCCCCAGGGGAACATGAGCCAGGAGAAGGAGTAGAAACTATTACGGTGTTTCTATATTACCTGAAGATTCCCCTACATAGGGAGAATCCTCCAGGGGACAGATCCATTAGCTTTATAGATGTTTTGTGCTATTCTGGTAATGTAGAGCAGCTGGAGTGGGGCCAAGGATCAGGCACACCAAGTATAACTACAGTTTAAAGTAGTCTTTCCCAAATTCTGCCCTTGGATGCTCACTGGCAGTTCCTGTTGACGTTAGTGGGAACTCTGTAGGCTAAATCCTCATCCCACTGAAGTCATTGACAACATTCCATGTACTTCAACAGAACCAGGGTTTGACTATTTCACATCTATTTACTATACTAAAGGGAATGAAAACAAGATCAGGGTCCACCCCTTACTGTCACTTGAAAGGCTACTGTTTATTTTTAGAGCTCCATGGCCAGGATTTTCCTGTTGGTTCTATTGTCCTTTTAAACTCTCCCAACTCCAAATAATATTGGAGCCCTTTAATTGTTACTGTAAAGTTGTGTGCAGGTTTCCATCAGGGCAGTACAAGTACAGAGTTTCCAACACAAAGAAAAATGTAAATGCACCTCTTTCATGTATCCCTGAGGTAGTGATGTTTTTCATTCTAATTTTCATAAATTAAGCCACATTAAATAATTTTATTCTGAATTAACATATGGAAAAAATAATCTAGGTGGCCACATCAGAACTTGCATGGCAGTATGAAACACTGTGGGGGACTCAGGGTTGGAGTAGGGGGGCTGAGAGCTCTGTCTGGGGCTGGTGGGTTTGTGGTGTTAGAGAGGCTCAGGGCTAGGGCAGAAGGTTGGAGTGCAGGGGGATGAGGGCTCTGGCTGGGACTGGGGATAAGGTGTTTGGGGTGTTGGAGGGGCTCACGGTTAGGGTAGACGGTTGAGGGTGTGGTGGGGGGGGTGAAAGATCTGGCCGGGGGTGTGGGCTCAGGGGTGGGGCAGGGCTGGGGATGAGTTTGGGGTGCAGGCAGGCTGCTCCGGGACAGGGGCCAGAGAGGAGGAATCACCCCAGCCCTTCCCTGCCAGCAGCAGCAAGCTCTGGGGGAGGAGCCCTGCCAGCAGGACACTCACCCCCACCACTGTCACTGCATGTGCTCCTAGGGCCCCTTTCAGGTCCAGGAATCTCCCTCGCCTCCCCCGTGGTGGGTGCCGGGGTGGGGGTGCTGAGTGCATCTCCTCCCCTGCTGTTGCCCCTGACTGTAGCCTCACTGGGGGTGAGGGATGGGGCTGCCTCCTTGCCCAGCATGGGGCAGGAGTGGTGACTGCAGGTGGGGGGGCCCCCTGTGCTGGTGGAGGGTCCCCCCGGAAAAGGGAAGGGTCTGAGGTGGAAGGGCAGGCTCAGTCAGTCTGCCCTGGCAGTGGAGATGGGGGTGCTAGGACCCCGCGGCAGCAGTTGATGCAGGGAGGCAGCATGGAGCTGCAGGGCAGAGGCAGGGGAAGGGACGCTCTGATCCGGGCCCGGGGAGGCACGCGGGGGGCTGGGGGCAGCAAGAGGGAGCTGGGGGACACTTGGGGGAGGCCCAGGGGGTGGCAGGTGGGGTCGGAGGGGACAGCCAGGCCCAAATACTGGTGGAGCTGGGCCCCTCGGCTCTGAATATTGCTGGTGCTAAGGCACCACATGGAGATACAACTCACGGCCCCTGCACACATTATGATGTTATTTTGGACATAATGCCTATAGGCATCTCAGAAGTACAAAGTTTGAAAAGTATTAATTATTTATACTGTAAAACATAGGCTTTTTTATCTTGGGTTGACTAATGAAGAGTCAACTTGAAGCTCAAACACTATTAGAGGTGGAGCCCACAAAAGACTGAGGCCTTCTCTACACTTAAAAAAGTTTGTCAGGAAAAGCTATAGCTAGATAGAGTTATACCAGCAAACCACCCTAGTGAAAGCTTATGCTGGAAAAAGGACAGAATAAGCTATACAGGCAAAAGTACTTTTTTGCTGGAATAACTGCATCTATACTATGGATTTTGCTGGCATAGTTTGTTGGTTAGGGGTGCCATTTAAAAAAAAACAATTTTTATTGAGGCAAACTTACAATAAAATGTTAACATACTGCATACTATTCAGGAGCTAGTTAATATTCAAAGAACCTGGCTAAAGATTCTGGCTCGCTGGCTGGAGATCCCTTCTCCGCTGAGTATGCTAAAAAGGGTGATCACATTTCTAAATACCTTTCTCTTTTTGACACTTCTGTTGTATTCATAAATGGTGTAAAAGCTTTTACATTACAAGGACAGTCTGTATTTTACTATACTGCAGTTCCACAAGAGGAGGAGTCCTGTTTTCCAATGTGCAATGAAAAGTCTTGCTGATAACAATAAAAAAAACTAATTTGTCATTCTGTTTAAAATATAGATCCTTTACTGTATCATTAAGTAAGCGGGTCTGGCGCTGGCATTTTGTTGTAAGATAAGTTTCTTTAATAATTTCCTCCTGAAACCATCTAATTCCTGGACATAACCATCACATGTCCAAGTATGTTTCCCTTTCTCCACAGCTCCCCCACAGAGCACCTCCCTAGTAGCAAAAATATGATGGATCTTAACTGGAATCAAATGTCATCTCACAGTGACTTCTAAAATTTTTCTTTTTGAGCCACACTAACTGAAGATTTATATCCCCTTTCCCTTATAGAGACCCAATCATCCAGATCAATTTCTTTGTCCACGTCCCTTTCCCATCTTTTCATTTGGGTAGTGTTCTTATCAACATCTTTTTTAGTCAAAATTGTAGATCTCTTAGAGATTGAATCTTTTGTTCCAACCTGATCCTGGGTCAACTCTTCAAATATGGTGAAAGGTCTACTTAGAGCCGCCGGGCATCCAGATTTCACAATGAAATGTTTGACGTGTAAATATTGAAAGATGATTTCTTTATATTATTTACATTATTACATATCTCTTGGTGCAATTTCAGATCAGGACCCAGGAACAGCTGTCTGAATTGAGTAATCTCAGCTGTTACCCACAACAAATAGGTGCTTTGATATTTCCTAGGAATAAATTCCTGATTATTAATGAAAGTAGCTAAAAGAGATGACTTTGGCAACAGGAATTTAAAACATTTATCCAAAGCTGCTAAGATGTTCTGGATGAATGGGTGATTTTTTATTTTTGGTGACAAAAATTTTTTTTTAACCCAACTTTTACTATAAATAGCTATATTTCAACGCCAGTGTTTGATGGTCTGTTGTTATGGGTGTGGGTTTTGTCACAGTTCTAACTAATATGGCTATGCCGGCAAAACTTTTAAGTAGAACTGGGCAGAAATTTTTCATCAAAACCATTTTTTGACTAAAAAGACAATTGCAGAATTGCCCACTAAAGAGAAAATTTAATTCCAGCGCTGCTGTACTTTTAAGTGTAGACCAAGCCTGAAGAGTGGGTCCTTATGGCTGTGGAACTGGTCATGTGTTTATTCTGTTTCACAGAACAGATTTAGAAATGGTTGTTAGTACAGCTGGTTATCTGCAAAAAATGAATTGCTTTCCAAATAGCAGATTTTTTTATCCATGTTCATTTTGGTTGGCATCTGAACTTAGCATTGTGACTGGCATCACTCAGCCAATCACACATTAGTTCATAGCAAGTTGCATGAAACACAGAGAAGATTATTGAAGAAATGGGTAGTTATTTTTTCCCAAGTTGTTACATAAAAATTGCAAAGCCACTTCACCACAGTGGGCTGAAAGAGTCTGAAACAGATCTGGATGTTCTGCCAAGTGCTTGGGAATCAAAACTGCCCTATTTAGTGGCTAATAATGGTAATTTTTAAACCCTTGTTTGGGGTGTGGCATGTTTTTAGGTTTGTGGCTTGTTAGCTTGTATTCATATGTGGCTATGTCTGCAGCACAAATACCATTTCTTGTGGAGTTGCAGCTTGATAGTTTGAAAATGCCAGTGAGCCAGTATCAACGTCAGCAAGAGCTGAAGAGGGAGAAATATGAAGAGAGGAAATTAGAGATGGGGCCTGAACAGTGAAGTTCAGATCTGGACCTAAATGTTTCCGAAGTTTGTGAATGTAAATAAAGACAAACTACTCACGTTCATGTGTAAGGCACTTTGTGGGGTATCCCCACCCTACTTATCATGTCTCATACTATGTTGAGCTGTAGACCCCTGCTTTATCATCCATCAGTCCCATTTTCCCACAAACGCTGTCATGCTTTCTCCTGTACAGCCCCTTATCAATTTGAGGAGCTCCCCATAAAATTCTGCAAGGCCTCCTCCTGCATTATCCTCCTCCAAATCTCTCCTTAAAACTCATCTCTGCCATGAGGCCTACAAAACACTTGACAATGGCTAGTCAATTCGTGTACTGTGACAACTGCTGCTTACTTCCTCTTGTCTGGAGGACCCTCCCGTCCCATCCCCCCGTTCCCACCCCCATATGTTTGTCATATCTACCTATTCTCTCATCTCAGACTTACATTTAAGTTCTTTTTCTGTGCTGTGTTTATATAGTGCCTGGCATGATCCTTGACTAGGACCTCAAAATACTACTGCAATACAAATCAATAATAATAATAATAATTAATATTAATTGATGCTTAGAGCTGGAATAATACAGGGTATAAAAAGAAAGGAGAAACAAAAATGGGAGTAAATAACGAAAGTGAAATATCTGTCTATTCTTGAGAGATTATTTCAGTCACGCAAAGTTCTTATAAATAATATAGTGATGGGTATCATATAAATGTCTGTAGTAAACGTGATTAATGAATCAAAATGAACCCAAACATAATAAAATTCAGAGCTAAACAGAAATGCAAAGCATAGTAGGACAAAATTATAAAAAGACATTGAAAAGAAGCATTTTACAGGAAAAGGTGCAGTGGCTGGTGAATGAAAAGAGGTTTAGGAAAAAATGTGGCGGGGGGGGGGGGGGAGGGAGAAGCAGAACAAACAAAAACGAACACTGAAAGAAATACCTGGAAAGAGGAGAAACCCAGATTAAATGGTTATAAACACCTGGCATGATGGCTGAGGGGAAAATAAGATTAAAAAGAAAAGTCTCAGAGAACACAGAAATGAAAGATAAATCTGGAATTGTGAGGTATGGAGAGGAGAGAAACACAACAGGAAATCAAAAGAAATAAAATCTTGACCAGTGAATGAAAGGAAAGAAGCAAACATAGAACAAATCAGAATATTGTTAGAACAAAACCCTGAATTACGATGTATTCAAAGTATTTTCACATGGACTGCATACACCTGGGACCAAATTCTTTTCTTATTTACAATGGCATAATCCATCAATGCCAACAGATCAAAGATCCGATCCAGCTCCCATTGAAGTCAATGACAGTCTTTTCAGCAGCTTCAGTTGCCTTTGGATCACATCTAACAGAGCAGTACTGGCCCAAAACATTCCAATAATTATACACATAGTAGCCATCCACCTCTTGCCTCATAAAGCCCTTCACTCAGGCATGTATGATAGCATTGGGGGACACACCTTACAGATCATTACAGTTTACACAAAATCTTGTACTTTTGAGTGGAATCCAATCTCTAATGTCAAATGGCTATCTAGCCTTTATTCTTTAACAAATTACTGGCTACCATGTGAATAGGGTTCTGTCTTGAATGCCTGAAGTTTTATAGCAATTGGGAGCTGTCTTTTTTTTTTGTTTTTAATAAAAGTCACATGTTCAGTTCCTTTCCAAACAAAAATTTCCTGTGTTAACAGATTGTAGTTTAACTGCAATTAAATGCTCACGCCATATTTTTTTTTAATTCTGGCACATCATAGAACTAAGAACCTGATCTTGACATCCTCAACTGCCATTAAAATCAATGGTTAATTAGACTTGGATGGGCATTCTGCTCTAGGATTTAGTATTATGAAGTCCTGATTGTTTATTTATAGGCTTTTCTTTGGTGCTTCATACTGTAGTCACTGAATAAATCATGAAAGTTGACATATTAAGCCCCCATAACACCACTCTGAGGTCGGGGGGTGTTATCTTCATTTTTAAAGATGGAAAAACTAAGGCACAGAGAGATTAAGGCTCCATTTAAGCAAATCACTTAAGCATGTAAAGTCAATGGGCTATAAAGCCATGCCTTAATGTTGAAAAGAGCAGCGTTACCTTCTGATGGATTTTCCCTAGGAAACCTCACTGGTTCGCCAGAGAGGCGTGTGGCCTTTAATGATGGCTTAATAAAGAAAGCCACCGAGACCCCATTTGGCAGAGACACCAAGAGGAACAGCAAGGGATTATGAGGTAGTGGAGATTTGGTAGTCATACCAAATGACTCCTCTCCCTGGTTTCTCAGTCAGTCACTGTGTGGTCAGAGGAGAAGAAAAGAAGGGTGCAGTTGACACAGTTAGTAGCTGTTCTTAAAGACACAATTGAACTTGTTGATATTCACAGCGATGAGGTAGGTATGTCCTCTGCCTCTATTGAAAAGGGATCATGACAGTTTAATTAGGGAAAATGTTAAGTTTTATTGCTACATTCCTCTGAAAAGCTGAATCCCAAATCAATTCAGTGGATTCGACAGGAAAGTCTCTGTTTCCATCATCCACTCCAGAGTCTCTACTAATTATTTCCAATGTTGGCATCTATAAAGAGACTTCTGATGTGATTGTCATTAACAGGGATATGGAGATGACTTTTTAGCGTCTCTGCTTTGATCTACTGTGTCTGACCGATTGCTAAATGAAAACAAATAGCCTTTGGATTATGCCAGAGTAGGAAGGTTTGCTCTCGGGAGTTTGGTAGAATTGACATGTTGGAAAAAACAAATGTCTACACAGTGCAAAGTAAAATTACAGCACACTGGGAACAAATCACCTGTTCTATGCATATTCTATTGAATCTATTATTGAATGTGTAATCTCATCACTGTGACACCATGCTTAGGTTCTGGTAATCTACCACCTAAAATAAGGCAATTTTAATATCAGAAAGAAACTTGAGCTTTCAGAGTGATCAGATTTCCTTAGAGGGTTGTGGTGAATAGATCACAACAGTAATAAATCCTAGGGGTTATTTACTGTTCAAATATTTGATCATGGACTTCCTAAACCATCACTGCCCTAAAGAACACTTTGGTCTCTGGTTAAAAGAATCACGCAGTAATTTAAATGACAGTAAGCATCAATTAAGATTTAGGTCGGAGACTAAAAACTACCCAATGATTTAGTGTCAGGGATTAAGGAAGACAAAACCTTGCTGACTGCTGGATAAGATTCACATTCCTTTCCATTGTGATCATCCTACCTCAAGGAAATGTTTGAAATTTTGGCAACCTCTTATGATATTCCTGCTAAAGTTATTATATGGTTTAAAATGATTTTAAAAAAATACAGAACTGTAGCACAAGTGTGTTATATAAATCTTCACTGGTAGCACTGTCCCTTTTAGAAAAAGAATTTGATCGATGTTGTCTCCCAGTGGGTGACCTTTAAAAGAGATTGCATCAAATAGAGGAACAGAGCTCCAGACTCCCACCCCCAGCCCAGCTCTCCCTGTCCTAGACTTTCTCCGCAACCCACTCACAAAAGAATTCCTTTATTCAGCTCTGTAATTTGCAGCAACAAAATTAATTAAAAATGTCTGCCTCTTTAAAAACAGGGCCTTCTATCACATCAGCTTACAAGGAGTATGAGATGACACTATGGCTAGATTGTAACCTGGGCTCTATGCACCCACAAAGGGGATCAGATGGGAGTAAAAATCTCTCTCAGAGCCTTGCACGGACCACCCAGTCCTTGGGTCTAAATGCACAGGGATAAGTGGGTGCACACTACTTATTCCCCTCTGCAGTAGGTATATGGGGAGTGGGCAGGGAATGATATACAAGGGGGATGAGAGATCTGAGGTTGGGAGCATTGATGAGTCTGAGCAGAGCTGGGCAAATGATCCACATCAAATAATGCATTTGACAAATAGAGCCCTATTTCTGGGCACAAATGAACAATGGTTTGCTGTTGAAAATTATATGTTATGCACACATACGTCAACCTGTGCACTGTTTATGAACTGTTCACCACGTAAGCACTGTTTTAGGTATCTGATAGTCAGGAGCGGCAGGTTTGTATAATTTTTGGTGGTGCCCAGAACAGGTACAAGTCCCACCCCCCAACACCTGCCTTGTAAGCCAATATATGTTTTTTAAAATAATGTAAAAATGTGAGGGCTGTGGAGTGGAGCTGGTGATAAGGGGTTTGGGGTGTGGGAGGAGCTCAGGCAGATGGTTGGGGTACAGGGGTGAGGGCTGTGGTGTGTGGGTATGGAAGGGGGCTCAGGCTAGGGCAGAGGGTTGGGGTATGGGGTGAGGGCCGTTGGGTGGGGCCAGGGATTAGGGGTTCACGATGCAGAAGAGGGCTCAGGGCTGGGGCAGAGGGTTAGGGTGTGGAGGGATGAGGGCTCTGGCTGGGGGTGTGGGCTCTGGGGTGGGGTTGGGGATGAGGAGTTTGGGGTGCAGGCAGGCCAGAGAGGAGGACTCCCCCCAGCCCTCTTCCCGCAGGCTGCAGTGAGCTCTGGGGGTCCCCTCTCCCAACCCTCCCCGGCAGCACACTCACCTTGCATTACTGTCACTGTTCCTAAGGCCCCTCTCAGGTCCAGGAATCTCCCTCGCCTCCCCTGTGGTGGGTACGTGGCAGGGGGAGGGGCTGCCATCATGTGTGCGCCTCCTCCCCTGCTGCTGCCACCCCTCAGTGTAGCCTCACTGGGGGCGGGGGATGGGGCTGCCCCTTGCCCAGCATGGGGCAGGAGCGGTGACTGCGGGCAGGGGGCTCCCAGTGCTGGTGGAGGGTCCCGCTGGAAAATGGAAGGGGCCAAGGCGGAAGGGCAGGGTCAGGGTCAGCCTGCCCTGGCACTAGTACCCTTAGGCGGCAGTTGATGCCGGGAGTCAGCAGAGCGGAGGCAGCGTGGAGCTGCAGGGGAGAAGCAGGGACGCTCAGGGGCCTGGGGTAGGAGCGCGGGGGCAGCAAGTGGGGGCCAGGGGACACTCGAGGGAGGTGTGTGAGGGGGCAGGCGGGGTCCGGGGAGAGACCTGACCCCAAACATTGGTGGAGCCGGGACCCCAGGCCCTGAATATTGCTGGACCCTGGGCACCACGGACCCATATAACTCACCGCCCCTGCTGATAGTCACGATTTGCTTTTTGAGCAGCTTTGTTTGGCCACACAGGCCATAGGCCTGTTCCCTGGCTGAGTGAGCTTAACTGTAGTCTAACCATAAATTTGAATGTTTACGATTACAGATTTGAGATCTGCTTTCTGCCAACGTTTGTTTGTTTCCAGTAACATTCCTGCTGCTACGTTTGTTTAGTAGAATGTTTGCAAAATGCTAACACTAAAGTGGAGAACTCAGTCAAAGCAAAGCCAGCCATAGTCAATTTGTTTCAAAACATAATCTAATAATGGAGATGTTCTTTTGCCCAATTTGCTGAGTGTGTGTTGGGGGTCAGATTAATCATTAGTAATGATTACTCTGGGTAGATTATTATGGGCCAGATTATCGGATGGCATAAATGGATGAAAGTCCCTGGCAATCATTAGCGCTGTGCCTGTTTACATTGGCAGCGACTGGCCCTGTATTTTTTGATGCATCTAGGGTGCTACTGCAGCAGCTAGACATAGTCTATAATAACCCCTGCAAGTTTGTGTTTCTTTGTGGACTAGGCAACTAAGTGTGACCTTTAATATAATTGGTCATATGTCTTCGAGTGAAGGCAGTGTCGCTGTCTTACTGCCCTGTGTAGCCATATTCAGAGCTTGAGACCAGCATATTGTCTTTATATTCATTTATAGCGAGTACAGATAGCAGACAGGCCTTTTGCTTGATAGTCTAGTCTTTTCAAAGAACTGTACATGTAATCAAGATTGATTATGAGATGCAGGTTTTGGGAGTGGCAGCCCCAAATAGCCAGACTAAGGCTACCTGGCAGAGACCCTCCTAATATCTACTGAAATAAGTTAGGAGCCTAAGTACCTTTGAGGATGTGGACCCATGGTCTGTTAAAGCAAGCACAAACATTATCTGGTTTTAAGAGTTGTTTTTCTGGAGAAGCAAACAAAAAGATGTCATGTTCCAGATACTTAGCCTCATTGTCATCCTGTCATGCTATTTCTTCTTCTGGAATGTCTTGTTTACTGTTTCTATGATGCTTTAATATTTTGAATACTTGCTAGAACTGCCCCCATGAAACAATACAATTTATTTTAAAGGAAGCCTTATTGCTGTGAACAGGACTGAAAATGTTACTGCTCCCGTGTTGTCTGCTGTCTTACCTCGGGAGCCAGACCTTCCATGGGTATAACTCAGGGCAGCTAACTTTTACTAGCTGAGGGTCTGCCTTTTGCTGTTTACATGCATTGAGTCAAGCTGTAGTATGGCTACTTCCACCTTTTCATGTTCTCTGTATGTGTGTATATATATATCTTCTTATCATATGTTCCACTCTATGCATCCGATGAAGTGGGTTTTAGCCCACGAAAGCTTATGCTCAAATAAATTTGTTAGTCTCTAAAGTGCCACAAGTACTCCTGTTCTTTTTGCGGATACAGACTAACACAGTTGCTACTCTGGAACCTGTATTATGGCTGTGTGACTACCATCCCGTCTTGTACCTTCATGAAAACAAGTTGTGAATCGTAAAGCTGTCAAGCTGAGCAATGCTTTTAGATAAACACAAGAAACATTGCTTCATTGCACTTTGCCGTGTTATGATTACTTGCTCATGTGCTTTGCTAGAGATTTTTTGGGCCATACGCTGCTTTGCATTCAACAGCTTGATTCGGCAAACTGATGCAGTTAAAACAACGAGGAGTCCTTGTGGCACCTTAGAGACTAACGAATTTATTTGGGCATAAGCTTTTGTGAAGTGGGTTCTAGCCCACAAAAGCTTATGCCCAAATAAATTTGTTAATCTCTAAGGTGCCACAAGGACTCCTGGTCATTTTTGCTGATACAGACTAACCAGGTTACCACTCTGAAACCTGACACAGTTAAGACTGTGAGCCACATTCTGCCCTCCCTCACACCCCAGGCAACCTCACTGAATTAACAATTCCTACATCACTGACATTAGCAAGCCATCAGTAAACAAGCATTCTCTTGCATTTCTTTGTCCACCTGCATTTCTTTTTGTACAGCCTGTACACATACAGCTGGGTGGACTATTCACAGTGAACAATTTAGCTGAGGAATGTATCCCCTTTTTCTCTTCACAAATAATCCACCACATGACTTAACTTTTTAATGAATTTGTTAGTTATTTATTCCACAAATATTTTAGTCAAACACATTTTAACCTATGGACTAACTATCACTTAAAATGCTGCCTGGTCATAATTTGCTATTTGGCTACCTAAATCACAGTTGTGTAGGATTCCTGAATAGTGACTTTCAAAGAGCTTTCAGTGAGACCACAATCTGGCACATATTATCAGCCAATATTTGCTCTAATATTTGTGATACTTTTTCTGTCTGCAACCAAATTGTATTCATGTGAACATTTGTGGAAAGAGATATAAAGAGGTGGCAAATACCACTAATCTTTATTCAGAGAATGTTCACAGATGCTTTTCGCTTCTGTTCATGCTTTTTAGAACAAATCAAATACCTTCAATACTTGTAGTACAGAGACTACCAGACACTTAGCCCAACACCAGGAACCAGCAAGAAGCAGTACGGTTGACCAGTCATTACACACACCCATGTCATTTAGAATCACTTATAATAAAACAAATGAATACTTCCCTGATTAAAATTCAACCAAATGACTATAAAGTCAGTTGGTTAAAGTCTGAAAGAAAAATCAAAATGGCCTTTGAAACAGAAATATGGGGAAACGTGCACTAAGAATCACCTCCCTGGCCTTCAATCTCTGCTTTAAAGCATCCCTGGGACTTCTTGTACTTTTTTGTTTGCCCTTTGGTTAAAGAGCACCACTTCTAGGCTACCAGTTTTTGCTGGTGCATGGGTGATCATTTTAAATAAGTACAGTATATTCAACCATAACAATAAAAGGAGAAACTCCTTGCGTGACAAATACAATAAATAATATTGTATTTAAGTGTTCATCATCTGCTCAGAAGTGTGCACATCAATAAAAATAAGGACAGCCTTCCCCTGAAAAGAGCTTTCAAGCTAACATTTACCATCAATATGTAGCAGATATGGGTGAACCCTAAAAGAAGCTAGAGGAGCTAAACTGCAATGGCAGATTGCAAGGAGGGAGACACTGTTGCAGTTAAAGCACTTGGTGCTGCAAGGTGCTAAGGAATCTGTCTCTGAACAAACATAGAATTTGAGCAGATCAGTGGGATCACTCATTAAAGTTAAGCACATGCTTAATTGCTGTGCTGGATTGAGGCCAGATTGCTCAGCACCTTGCAGAATCAAGCCCAAAGTAAATAGAGGAGAGGACATGTCTGAGACATTTGCAACAATGGCTGGTGGTGTAAACAGAGGAATACTCACCTTGTGCAAGAATATGCTTTTTAACGTATCATCTTCCTTTCACTTTTTCTTTTGCTGCTTTGCTTCTCTTGTTCCTAGTCTCAAATCCTCGGTAAGGTTAATGTAGCATGATGAGAGAGTCTTGTACACTGATTAATTATAACACTCTTTGGAGACCGAGAAGACTGTTGGAAGGGTAAATTTTAAACCCGTTTCTTTAGAGAAACCACAAACGTTTTTCCTTCCGCTTTTAGTCACAGAGATTGTGATGGCTTAGTTACATTTCCTCCCAGTGTGATTAACTGTTTTTGGCAGGGCCTTTCATATGTTCAGGTTAAAGGTTTCTTGAGTAAGAAGATAAGAAATGGAAATTCCATATGTATCTTTACCTGTTTTTAAGTCAATGGAGTTACACAGTGTAATAATTTAACTCTTTCACTTTTATTTATTTGGAAGACCAAGTTGCTAAAAAGAGTTCCTGCCCCTCTTATTTCTGGGCTTAGAACAACCCTACCCCTGTGAAAAGTTTTATCTCTGGCTTACAGGGGCTCAAACCTGCTCTGTGAAGGGGAGATACTTAGAGCTGTGTAAAAAGAAAAGGAGTACTCGTGGCACCTTAGAGACTCACCAATTTATTTGAGCATGAGCTTTCGTGAGCTACGAAAGCTCATGCTCAAATAAATTGGTTAGTCTCTAAGGTGCCACAAGTCCTCCTTTTCTTTTTGCGAATACAGACTAACACGGCTGCTACTCTGAAACCTGTCATTAGAGCTGTGTGTCCCAGCAGAGCTCTGAAGGTATGAAGTCCTGCTTGGATCATGAAGGGTTGTCAGGGCAATCACATAGAAGTTATGGGTAAAATTTTCAAAAGCACCTAAGGGTATATCTACACAGCGAGTGGCAGCCTGTAGCAGCGAGCCTCGGAGCCCAGGTCGACAGGTACAGCCCTGAAAATAGCTGTGTAGACATTGCAGCTGGGGCCCTGAAGCCTAGAGAGTGGGGGTGGGCTGCAAAGCCCAAGCTCCAGCCTGAGCTACAACATCAACACAGCTATTTTTAGCACCATAGTGTGAGCCCCCTGAGCCCAAGTCGGTGGACTTGCTGCTGCAGGCTACCGCTCACTGTGTATACATACCCGTAGCAACTTAAGAGCCTAAGGGCACACTTAAAATGCTGCATCGGTGCCACTGTTGTGCTTTAATGAAGATGCTCTAAGCCAACAGGAGAGAGTTCTCCCGCTGGTGTAGCTAATCCACCTCCCTGAGAGGCAGTAACTATGTCAATGGGAGAAGCTCTCCCACCAGCTTAGCACTGTCTATACAGGGGGTTAGGTTGGTATAACTGTGTCACTCAGGGGTGTGGATTTTTCACACCCCTGAGCGACATATTTATACCGATATAGATCTGTAGTGTAGACCAGACCTAAGATCCTAAGATCCAAAAGTGACTCAGGAGCTTAAGTTGCGTTGACGTTCAAGTAGTCTTGGGCACCTAAATGCCTGAGTCATTATTCAAAATGGGACTTGGCACCTAAAACACTTCAGGTACAGCAGCTTAGAAATGTTTATCTTGTGAGACTGCCAAAACCCAACCCCAGCGTGGAGTCAGAGTATCCACCCCACCTCCTGCTATACAGTCTCACTTGGGGGAGTAGTTTTATCACAGACTGAGTGAAAGCTGGAGAAGAAAAAAAGCTAATCAAATGACCCTCCCCCCTTTAGACCAAATTCTGTGTCAGTGAAGAGAGCAGACTCATCAATCTGGTAATTGGGTGTGGGGGAAGGAAGATAAGTACTCTCCTCCCTCACCACAGAACCCTAAAACCTGCTCTTTTTTTTTTTTTTTTTTTTTTGCAGTGACCCAGATAATGGACTCTATGCCCCTGCTACAGTTGTGGTCATACTGTACAAGGGCTCCACCAGCCAGATGGATGCATATAGTATAATCTTCCAGTGGCAGCTTGGGGGACCTGAACTCCACCTTGCTCACAAGGAATGGGTGCAGAACAGCACTGCCCTTCTTTCACACTGTTCAGCCACTGTGCCAGAGCCTGCTAACACAGGAGAAAGGGGCTCATCCCTATTACGAATGCTATTTGATTAGCAATCTCATTGTTTAGACATTTAGGTCAAAGTTTAGGCCTGTCTGAGCTCTAGAGTGGCTGCTGTGTCACTCTTCAAGAGGGGAGAGTGAGTGATATTCAAGGAGATAAGGAGAAATGGAACTCAGTATGAAATCTGAGAGGGATTAGTGAAGACAAGGTCCAAGGAGTGACCCTGTCAGTGAGTGTGAGACTTAATCCAGAGGCAGGTCAAAAGTGGTGGATCAAGAGAGGAAAGTGGGAGGCAGCAAGGTTTGGCAGGTCATCGGTGGGAAAAATGAAGTTACCAAAAATGGGAGTAGGAGTTAGCAGAGGAGGAAGAGGTAGTGTAATAATTTATTCTACTTTAACTTTTAGCCTCATTACACAGGACTACAATGCACAGAGTAGAACAGCTCTGTTGGAGAGCAGAACTATTTAAGTACTTCCTCCGTGGAAAAGATGCAGATTATTTTAGATTTGTTTACTCTGAAATATTTTTATGAATTTTACATGGCTTAAAACTATGAAAAACTCTCCCTTCCCCTCCAAATCCATTCTCTACAAAAGACCCCAAACAGATGGAATTACTAATCATACAATAAAGCAGGCACTGTTTACATTTTTATCTTTATTTAAACTGCCTTTATGCTTACGTTAGTTTTTCCATTTATGACACATTTTTAACATCACAAAAATTTCTGAACTTCAGGCTAATTGGCCACAAACAAAGAGGTTAAATTGCATATGGAACTTTTGCATAAAACCAATGGTTATATTTGAGGTGAGAGGAACCAAGATTGGAATCCTTACTAACAAGTCTTTCACACTGACAAACAAACAGATTCTTCTCTTCAGTTCACTTCATGTGTTTCACCTCTCAGATCCTGCTTCTGCTCATACTAAAGCCAATGACAAAGCTCCAGGTAACATTAAAGTTGCAGGCACATATCACTAGTTTGAGAGGACATTACCTTTCAGAAACATGAGCAATAAAAGGAAAAAACTCAAATGTTGGAAACCTAAATGTGATGGCATCTGCAAATGCCATAGTTTTAAGGGGTGTGGAAAGCCATATTAGCTCATTTTCTGACATGGGTGGGAGACAGGCAATTAAGGAGTAAAAAGAACAGGAGTACTTGTGGCACCTTAGAGACTAACAAATTTATTTGAGCATAAGCTTTCGTGAGCTACAGCTCACTTCATCAGATGCATAGAATGGAACATATAGTAAAAAGATATGTATTCATACAGAGAACATGAAAAGGTGTAAGTTGCCATACCAACTCTAAGAGGCTAATTAATTAAGATGAGCTATTATCAGCAGGAGAAAAAAAACTTTTGTAGTGATAATCAAGATGGCCTTTGATTAAGGAGTAGACTCAGCTGAGGAGAACTACCCCAGGTGGTTCCTATAAAGCAAGGGCTGCAGGGCAGGACTGAGAAAGGAAATCTTATGAGGTGGCCCTGGGAGGGGAGGAGAGCCAAACCAAACCGAGCCGAGCCAAACCAAACCAAACCAAACCAGGGGCCTCCCTGAGAGGCTGGGATTGAGGTGGGCAAACTGTGGCCCACAGGACTGTCCTGCCTGGCCGGGGTGGCTAGCCACCAGCCCCTCCCCTACTGTCCCCCCTCTCCCGCAGCCTCAGCTTGCCATGCCACCAGCACTCTGGCCTGCCGCTCCTGCTGGGCAGCATGGGGTTGCGTGCCCAGCTCTGGCAGGGCGGTGGGCTGTGAGCTCCTGCTGCTCTGAGCAGCAGGGGGGGGGTGTGTGGATAAGGGACAGGGAGTCCTGGGGGCAGTTGGGGATAGGGGGCAGTTGGATGGGGTGGAGGTTCTGGGGGGGCTGGCCAGGAACTGGGGAGGTTGGACAAGCATGGGAGTCCTGGGGCAGTTGTCAGAGGGCGGGGGTGTGGATAGGGGTCGGTGCAGACAGGACAGGGAGCAGGGGGGGGGTTGGATAGGGGGTGGAGTCCCAGGGGGCAGTTGGGGCAGGTGTGTGGATGGGGATAGGGCAGTCAGGGAGCAGGGGGCGGTTGATAGGTGTGGGAGTCTCAGGGGGCCTGTGTGGGGGTGTGGATAGGAGTCAGGGGACAGGGAGCAGGGGGGTTGGATGGGGGTGGGGTCCTGGGGGGGCAGTTAGGGCTGGGGGTCTCAGGAGGGGGCAGTCAGGGGACAAGGAGCAGGAGGGGGTTGGATGGGTTGGGGATTCTGAGGGGGGCAGTCAGGGGTTGGGGGTGTGGATAGGGGTTGGGGCAGTTAGGGGACAGGGAGCAGGGGGGTTGGATATGGGGTGGGGTTGGATGGGTCAGATGTCATGAGGGGGGCAGTCGGGTGCAGGAAGTGGGAGGGGGCAGATAGGGGGCGGGGGCCAGGCTGTTTGGAGAGGCACAGCCTTCCCTACCTGGCCCTCCATACAGTTTCGCAACCCCGATGTGGCCTTTAGGCTAAAAAGTTTGCCCACCCCTGGGCTAGGAGCTATGCTGAGAGAGCTTCTCAGCAATAAATGGGGAGAAGCTGTATGGGCATATGAAATCCCAGGGAGAGAGAGGACTGGAGAGTGCAGTTTCATAGCAGATGCTGCAAACAGGTAAAGGTAGGAAGCAGCCTAGGGAACCTTTGAGGGATTCTAAAAAACAGCTGCTAGCTACTTATCACAAGGTCCCTGGTGTGGCATACAGAGGAGAGGGCAGGCTTAGGTTTCTTTATACCCCACGCCCACCCCTGCAGGAGGGGTAGTGGTAGCTTTGGGACTAAAGGGGCAAGGACTGAGCCTAGCTTGGAGGTCAAAGATCTGGTACATAGTCACTAAGGCTCAGGTCCACAAAGGTGCTAAGACCACAGTGTCTAATAGTATGTCTACACTGTGATTTAAAAAAAAAAAAGCCACTGCACTGAATCTTAGAGACCAGGTCAGCTGACTGGGGCTCATGAGGTTTGGGCTGCAGGGCTATAAAATTGAGTGGGGTCTTAGGGTCTGGGCTCCAGCCTGAGCCCAAATGTCTACACTGCAGTTTTATAGTCCCACAGCCTGAACCTTGTGAGTCCAAGTCACTTGACCCAGGCCAGCTGTGGCCATTCTGTGGGTCTTTTATTGCAGTGTAGGTATACCCCAAGTTCCAGTTTTAGTTCCACTGTGATTCACAAAACTTCTGCTGGACCTGGGACAGGGAAGGCCCTGGGTCTAGTTCCCCTGCTCCAGTTGTTTTTTTTCTTTTATCTGCAGTGGAACAGCTTCAACAGGAGAGACTGAGCAAGCCCCACATCAGAATATCCCACAGCTCAGTGGTTAGAGCCCTCTTCTGAGAGGATTTGAACAGGGCTCTTCTTTCTTTGAAAGGGGTGGGTTTGAACCTGGGTCTCCATCAAGCAAAGGGGTGGGTTTGAACCTGGGTCTCCCATGTCCCAGGTGAGTAATCTAATCACTGGGATGAAATTTACAAGGTGGGCACCTTACCGCCTACTTCTGGGGGAATTCTGCGCAAAAAAATTCAGAATTCTGTGCACACTATTTTAAAATTCTACAAAATTCTGCATATTTTATTTGTCAAAATAACACAGTATAATCACACCACTTTCAATTATTTTAGGGCATTTATTTATTTTTAGAGCTCTGGGAGGGAAGTGGGGTCGGGGCTGGCAGTTAAGACTCCTGGGTACTGTTGCGAGCTCTGCTACTGACCTACGTTGTGGCGTTGGTCAAGTCACTTCGCCCCTTCTCTGCCTCTGTTCCCCCTCCGTAGAGTGCAGGTGACAATAGGGATGCATGTCACTAAGTGCTCTGAGCTCCTTAGAAGTGTGATAGGAGCTCAGAGCATTTGTTACGCCATTGTACTGCAGTAAAAAACAGCTCTCCCAGGTCAGAGACGTGGGATTGGCAGCAAGAGACCAGTCTTCTCGGCCTACGTGCTGAGCACTCTCTGGCCAGAGCCCGACTCTGCTACATGTGCAGCCTGGATGGTGTCACCAGCCTGAAGCAGCTGAGATGCCCTTGGGGAAGTGGGGTCCAGAGAACTTGCATCCAAGAGTTTGAAAAGAGCTGGCCTAGTAGCTCACTGGACCTTTAACATTGATTTTCATTAACTCCTGGAGCCCTGGGAGAAGCTAATGTTGTGCCAGTATTTAAATAGGGCAAACTGGATGACTGAGGCAATCACAGGCCTGTCAGTCACACCAATCCTGCGCAGGGTAATGGAGTGGCTGATCCAAGACTGGAATAATAAAGAATTAAAGGAGGGTGATATAATTAATGCCAATTAACATGGGCTTATGGAAAATCCATCCTGTGAAACAAATCTGATATCTTTTTGGATGAAATTACAAGGTTGGTTGGTAAAGGTAACAGTACTTCTGTGGGGCATTTGATTTAGTACAGCACAGCATTGCTGATCAAAAACTGGAAGGACATACAAGGGAGCTTCCTCCATGCAGACCCTGGCTGACTCCTAGCCTCTCCCATTCAGACAGGCATATCTGCCCCTGTTCCCATGTGTTCCTGTACCCCCATGTGTCCTTGCACCCCCTGTCCAACTGTGTCCCTCCACTCCCACTCAGACACTCATTCCCCTGCATCCCTATGTGGCTCAGCCACCCCCATGTGTCCCTGTTCCACCTCCCCCTGTCCCCATGTATCTCTGTGCCCCCATTCAGCCACTGTCTGTCCCTATGTAGCTCTGCACCCCCTCCCCCATCACCATGTGGCCGTGCACCTCCCTCCCCCCGTGCATCCACTCCCATATAGCCCATGCCCCTGTCTGTCCTCCCCCAGTAGCACTTATGAGCCTCTGTCTGACTGCCCCCCGCCAGCATCCCACACTGTCTGTCTACCCATAGCCCTGTCTCCTGACCTGGCCTGACAGACATTGCGAAGAAGCCAGGCTCTTTCTCTTCCCTAGCTGGCCGGGAGCTGCTGCTGTTCTTGCACCACAGTGCCCTCTGGTGGGGAAAAAGATGTAACTGCAGCAACATTTCGGCAGAAGCTTTTTTCTGCACAAGAAATAAAAAATGTGTGGCTCGTTAACTATGCATGAGCGCAGTAGCGCAGAATTCCCCCAAGAGTAACCTCCTTCTCCTCCTCTGGCTGTTTTGTGTGGCGTGAGACAGAGCACCTAGCTCACTGCTACAAGAAACATCTTATGGGCCGAAACTTCCTGAATCCAGGTTTCCATTTGTGGACTGCTAAGCAGAGACAGGTCCTTCCCTGTAACCTGAACTTAGGTACCTGTCTCTGAGTGAAGGATGGGGCTTAGTACCCACCTCTGTCATTGGCATCTCCCAGTGGCTAGCTTAGACAGCTCCCCGCCTAGCATGCCGGCTTTGTGGATCACATTGTAAGGCACCTCTTTTCCCCATTCATTGTATTGGGAACCTGGGTGCCTAACTTGGCTTTGTGGATCCCTGTGGTGTTCCTGTGGTGTCTTTTTTTCCCTAGACACCTAAAAGTAAGGCACTGTGACACTCAGCATTGCAGTGCTCAAGTCTCTTTGTGAATCCCACCCGAAGACTTCAGGTTTTCATTTAGGATTTTTGTTACTTCAGAAGGGGTAAGGGTGTAAGCTTCCTGACCGGGGGCTGAGTCACAAGACAAAACAGGCCTGAGTGGCAGCTGCCTGAGAGTGACATAGAAGGGGCTGCTGTGCCATGCCCAGCCATCAGAGGGCACACCAGCCACTGACTGAACCTTCTGTATTAGGAACTTCAGAGTTCAGGTTTAACTACAATTTCAATGGTTTGGGGCCATTTAAAAAACAAAGGCTTGGTCTACACTGGTGGGGGGAGATCAACCTAAGATACGCAACTTCAGCTACGAGAATAGCGTAGCTGAAGTCGATGTATCTTAAGTCGACTTACCTTGCGTCCTCACGGCGCGGGGTCGACTGCCGCCCCTCCCCCATTGACTCCGCTTCTGCCTCTCACCACGGTGGAGTACAGGAGTCGACGGCAGAGTGATCGGGGATCAATTCATCACGTCTACACTAGACACGATAAATCGATCCCCAAAAGATCGATCACTACCCGCCAATCCGGCGGGTAGTATAGATGTACCTAAAGGTAGTGGCCCTTTAAAAAAGTCAGTGTTGCAGTGAAAATTACAAAGAGCTGTTCAAATACTGAAAGAAGATAAACTACTCTTTTCATCTGGCTTCAGTTCATTTCAGGATTTGGTCATGTTACAGATATTAAATAATCCATTAAATTTGGATTCGTGTGGCCCAGTCCTCCCACAGACAGCCCCAATACAAACAGAAGGCTTATTAACAACTTAGTGTCATTTCTTTTACCCAACAATACAATTTGCCAAACAACATTCTCCTCAGATATTCCACCAGTCTTTTTTTTTTTTTTAAAGATCCCCTTTTCTCATCCAAATCTGATCCAAGTAATCCTCTTATTTCTTTCAGTCAGACTGTAGTAAGATATACCATGGGTATAATCTTCTGTAACTATTTTCTTTGTTTTTTTTTCTCAGATATTTTTCTCCCCAAATCCTCTTCCGACAGCCTCAGGAATCTGTTTTACAATTCTCACTGGTGTAATTAGCCCTTCATAATATTAAGAACCATCGAGTCCTTTCTGCTGTGCAACTCTGAGAATCAAAACAACTAAGTTACCTAATCAATCACTCCCTGATTCTTCTGTGACCATGTTACATAAAACATTTATACATAAAATAATCATTGCATGAAACCAATGTTGCATAAAACAATTCTGTGTATCTGAATAATTTTATTTTTCCATTGTTCTTGTCTCCAGTATGAGGCCATCATGACAGACAAAGTTATTTAGTTGTATTGCGTTTCAAAGTGTGGTCAACAGACTATGGGTTGTTCCTGGACCACTTCCAGGTGGTATGCAGAGCTGTCTTCATCACAATGGTGAAGCATGTCCATTTTCAGGAAATGATGCTTCCTCCTACATGTGGCTTATTTGGCTAGTTAAGCTTAACACAATGAGCCTTTCTGTGCACCCTCTATGGCTGCTTAATGTCTTTTATTCTGGCTGTTTCTTTGACATAAATCCAACTGTAATCAAGTTTGCAAATTATACAAAAATTGAGGAGGACTGAATACACAGGAAAGGGCTGAACTGCAAAGTCAACTGGAGATTGCAGGAGGAAGGCTAATGTAGCTAATAATGCACTGGACTGGCATCCAGGAGACTGAGCTTCTTTTCCTGGTTTTGCCACAGACTAGTTGTGTGACTTTTGGCAAGTCATGTCTATCTGTGCTTCAGTTCCCCATCTGTAAAGTTTGTCTTTCTCCCGTTGTTTGTCTGCATTGTCTATTAGATTGTAAACTGTTCAGGGTAGGATTCTCTTACTATGATTGTACAGTACCATAAAATAGGGCACCTAGCTCAGTTGGTGCCTATCAGGCTACCCAGATAGTCCATCAGTTAAAAAGAGCAGTAGGAGAGAAATACTACCAGTATCTAATCCTAGTAAATGTGATGTATCAACACCCTGAAGAGCAGGGAACAGCACAAACTGGAACTTGCATTATTGTGCATTGCAGAGGTTTGTAGGAACAATTCTTTAAAAAGAAAAGAAAAAGAAAGAAGTCTCAACCAAAACCTTGGCTTCAGATTGACCTGGACTTTGGGTGTGTTTGAGGTCTGAACCCACATCTGGATCCAAATTTTGCAAAAGGCCCTTCTTTTCAAAATGTTCTGGACCAAAACACTGGGTGATCAAGACCCAGATCTGAACTGTGTAGCTTAGGTCCATCTCTAACATCAATCCATGTATTCTTTTCGCACAGCACTTCTCCACTAAGGGCTTCCATTTTGAACTATTCCCAAATCTCAAAGAGCAAAACACCCACTAAGGTTTATGTCAAAATATGTGAAACTTGCAGATTTGTCATGGTTTCAATACAAAGCTGTAAACCAGTACAGATCTGCTCAAAATTGGGCTCAGATTCAGTTATAACTATGTGCAGGCTTGCTTGAAGATTAATGGATAAGAGGAAGCCTTTTCAATAAGCCTGGTCTGCATTCTTTTTTCAGAATGGGTGAGTTTTAATGGGTGTGGGGTTTTGCCTTGCCCATATTGCACAGTGCCATTGGGCACACTTTCCCTTGTGGGAAAGCAACAACTCGGAATGCGCTCTATTTTGCGGTGATGATATGGCAACTTAAGGGAGCAGGACAGAGGACACATCGGGGGATTTGTACAAAAGCTTAAAGCAGGTTTTGAACCTATGAAATCTAATAAAGCTGTGAAACACACTTTTTGCTTTAGCCTATATTCGAGAGGAGCTAAGGGAATTTGCAGAGAGGTTAGCAGCCAGTGAAGGTATAATATTGAGTTGCACTATTTGAAGGCCACAAATGCGTTTAATCTTGATGGGCCAATAATGGAAGACGTTTAAGCCTATGTGCCCAATTCCCCAGTGCTTTGTACGTAATGTAGTTATGTATATCTGTGTAAAGCAAATGTAAAATGCTGCCATTGATTTTTGTAGTATCTTACACCCATTTTGTACAGACTTTGAACCGAGCTAAATGAGTGTACAAAGTACCGAATATCCGGTCCCGTAAGTCACCTGGGTGTCAGCCAGGGAGCAGTGGAAAACAAACTCGGAAGCAATTGCTGATTGGCTGAAGGTATGCGAACGTGTGCTTTCAGAAGGTATATGTGCTGTAAGCTTTGTTGCTGCTTTTACTGTTAATATCAATTCCTATTCAAGGAGCCACATGTAAGTAAATACAGAGTAAGAAAGAATATCCTGATTCTGGGTTCACTTACTTCTCATTATTTCCTTCTTAGACTGGGTCAAACCATTGTGGCAAGTGGCAAATATTGTCATTTTTTGGACAAATTATTGTTAATTAACTGGGTTCTAGAAAGACCCCAGTCTTGGAGTCCTTTTTTGTGTGTGTATGCGTGTGTGCTCAGAAGCTGAGGTAATATGTTACATCTTCCTGGAATAGTTACATTTCACAAGCTTACATTCTATTAATTGCTTTCCTAACTTAAGTTACTAGCAAAATAATATATAGGTTCTATATAACTGATATTGTATAGCCCAACTCTCCCATCATCTGTATCTAATAACATTTGAAACTAAAAAGTTATAAGCAATTAATTTGGCGACATGCTTTTCTTTTGATGCATCTCCTATCTTTATTATTTAAATTCCTGTTTTGTATACTGCACATCCATGTTTTCTACAACTAAGAGAAACATTACAGTTTTGCTAATAAAAATAATCCTGTTTTATAAAGCTATAGTAACTTTAACTTTATGGATGTGGGGCCTTATTTGGAGATAAATTAGATTACTTTTCTCTTAGAATCATGTATCTGGTTTCTTTTAGAATCATGCAGTTCAGTTTTCAGTTATGGTTTTATCTTCAGTAATTTAAAGACTACCCTGGTAAAATAAAGAGTGAAAAACATAAGAACCTGAAAGTTTCAGGAAAGAGGAGAAAAGGTCATTCATTTAATCAAACTCATGCCATTGCTATCCTGAACACATCTGGTCATGATTCAAATGGAGAGGAGTAAACAACCTGAGTTTAAAAGAATTATTTTACATAAAATAGTAAGCATTAAATCAGGGGCAGGCAAACTTTTTGGCTTGAGGGCCAGAGTGCGGTTCCAAAACCGTATGGAGGGCCGGGTAGGGAAGGCTGTGCCTCCTCAAACAGCCTGGCCCACACCCCCTATCAATCACTTCCCGCCCCCTGACTGCCCCCCTCAGAACCTCCTACCCATCCAACCCCTGCTGCTCCTTGTCCCCTGACCACCCCCTCCCGGGACCCCCTGCCCTTATCCAACCACCCCGCTCACTGTCCCCTGACTGCCCCCACGCCTATCCAACCCCCCCTGTTTTCCATCCCCTGACTTTCTCCCCTCCCCCCAGAACCTCCACCCCATCCAACCGCCCCCTGTCCCATGACTGCCCCCTGGGACTCCCTGTCCCTTATCCAACCCCCCTGCTCCCCACCCTCTTACTATGCTGCTCAGAGCACCAGGACTGGCAGCTGCGCTGCCCAGCCGGAGCCAGCCACGCCGCTGCGCTGCCCAGCAGGAGCTCGCAGCCACGCCGCCCAGAGCGCTGGCGGCATAACAAGCTGAGGCTGCAGGGGAGGGGCCGGAGGCTAGCCTCCCCGGCCTGGAGCTCAAGGGTGGAGCAGGACGGTCCTGCAGGCCGGATGTGGCCCACAGGCCATAGTTTTCCCACCTCTGCACTAAATAGTTTCATCTTGCCTGAAGGAAACCTCATAAAATTAGGGGTCAGTCTTCTCTCAGTTATACCAGTGCAATCCCTTTGACCTCATAATATCAAGGAGGCCACATGGCTGTAACTGAAGAAAAAATTTGGCCCTAAAATTTTACAAAATGCAAAAAGAATAACCCAGGCTTGTACTGATGTTCGTTTGGTTTCAAACAAAAATACCTTGAAAAGCTTTGTTTCCTCATCAAGGAAGTCCTTCCTTGAACCAAGTAAGGCTTTACTTAGAAATTTGTATCACCATTCGCTAGGGCTTAGTTCGCCACAGCCCACTACCTCTTGAAATTACACTGCTCAGTAAAGGATCCTGACTGCAAGGCAGGCTTTCTACACAGAGGTGAATGTTGCCCTGTGGAAATGTGTTTAGAAGTGCACCAGAGGAGAGGTGCATTGCTAAGGAAGGAGCACAGCTCCTCTAATGGGAAAGGAAAACTTGATTTAAGAGTAGATGGAGGCAATTACCCATCTGCTTTCAAGTGAAGAAAAGTTTCTTCTAACATTTATCTTCCTATTTCTCCCAATTGCTGATTGGTTATCAAAATGCCTGCAGACAAGTGCAGGGAAATGGGTGTTGTTTAGAAGTGGTGTTATTCTCCCTAGTTTTATTACCCCTGTTGTACTACTGGGGAAAGTGTGACATGTCCCCTGTTGGTGCAAATTCTAAACAGGGGACATGTCTCACTTTCTCCAGTAGTACAATAGGGATAATAAAACTGACTAGTAGAGCTGTTTGGAAAATGGGGGAGAGGGAAAGGAGGGGACTCTTTTCACAGAAAACTTTAACAAAAACTATTTATTTTGTCAACTTTCCACAGAAAATGTTGGGTGGGTTTTGGGATTTGTTTTTTTAAGCCACATATCAAACTGAAATACTTTGGCATTTGTTATTTTTTGAATGACTATTGAATTGTATGTGGAAAGTAGACCCTCTTCGCAGCAAAAGTCATGTAATCACAAGGCCCAATCTTCTGTCAAACAGTTTCAATGGAAAATTTTCAACCAGCCCCAGTGACTATATCTACCTCCAGGGTATTTGGAGGATTAGTTAGTTAGTGTCTTGAGTGCTTGCAAGATGTGAAGCGCTGTAACTTATAAGTCGTATTCTATACTGACAGGCCAACGGCTTGCACCATCATTTAATGCAGCCCGAAACGGAGATAATCAAGTAAGACACATTTCAAGTGCTACAGTTCTAGAGCTTTTATAGGGCACCCATGCAGGCAGTACTTTGACTAGCATATTTGAACAAACCCTGAACTGGACCTAGTGTGTGAGTGGTTGTGTAGACACCGCAAAAATGAAGTCAGTCTTCCTGAGCTTTGCTTTACTTCAAATAGCAGATGATGGACAGAGCAACAGGAAATCTACGTGCCTTTCACAGAATCAGTCCCAGCAATGAGAACTATGTGAGTACAAATCCCCAGGAGCTTTGGTCTTTAAACTCTCCATCAGGCGTACATCTTGCTCTAGTAATCCTTTATAATTCACTATATGTTTCTAAAGGCAACTAAGCAGCCCTCTGAAGTCAAACAGCTTTCTAGTAACCATCATGTGCTTGAAGCTTGACCACCTTCTGCCAGTGTCATGGCTTAAAATGATCATTTCATCCTTTAATAGCTGCCACAGAGATTAACCACATGCAACAGCATCCTCTGAGTCATCACTCTAAATCTCTGTGGCCCATAATTTCTCCTGTTACATCCTGAAATCATTCTCTTTTAAAGACCAAATCTGCCTTTTCACACTGCTGAGAGATCAGTTTCAGTGCAACCATCTGATCCTATGAAGCAGCTTAGTTGTACTGTTCAGAAAATACCATGTCGGTCTTGATCCTCAGGTCCTCCGCCAGAGGAAGGGCAAGTGAGTCTAATGTGGTCTTGCACACTCAACAGAATGCAACAGCAATTGAAATGTAAAGAGCAGTGGCTTCCTGGATTAATGGTCTGCCAGCTGTCTGATATGTAATAATTTACACCTCAGGCTCTCATTGTGACTTGTAGGCACTAATGAATTAGGCCTCTCTATTAAACATTGTGGGAGGTAAGTATTATGTTTTCAGGTGAGGAAACTGAGGGGTTAGGGTGCAATTGTAGCATTAAGCTGTAGTGTCACCTTGGGGTGGTTTTCTGGGGGTGGGCAGCCAACTGCACCTGTCTTAAAAAATGTGCGGTATGTGCTGCCCCTTTGGATCATTAGATGTACAGACTGGTGCGGAGGTGCCATGATCTAGCTCCCTTGTGTCAGCTACTGTGAACAGTAATGCTACCCGTGCTGAGTCCTTGCACTATTTGTGTGTGACCAATTCCTGCACAGAGGACTGACAGGATTAACAAAAAGAGTCTGCATAGGGCTTCTTCCTTCCTTGCATTCCCATTTAGGAGCTAGAAACAATCTGCTCTGAAGTGACTGGCACATAAGCAGCCTATGATAGAGTTAATAGAACCCAGATCTCCTGGCTCCTAGCTCTGTGCCATGACCACATGACTAGCTCACTGGAGGGGAAAGGATAATAGGCTTGGATGGAAGAGGGCATGGGGGAAGGAGGGGATTAAAATAGAACTATTGTTTGAGGAAAGTTTCCAAGAAAGCTGCCCTGTGAGACTGTTCAGCTCAAGGTTGTGCAATGCAGTGAGAAAAGAGTGAGATTTTTCTCCAGATTAGGACAGAGAAATGTGTTCTTTGAACTAATTCATAGAGGCCCTAACACATACTTCAGAGCAATCTAAAAATAGTTTAGCCCATCGATGCTGAGGAAAATCTTTTGCCAAAAAACTGCAATCCTATTTTTCATGCCCAGTGATTTTTAGAAAGCAGGCTTACCAGTCCCTTTGTACTAACTGAAGGGAATTAGTAAGATCAGGTTTCTTTGTACTTTTGTTTGAAAAGCGATCAAACAGGGCAATATGAGGATTATAATATAATAATGCATAAAATTGCTATAAATTGTAACTACAGGTAGGGACGGAGTCCTATGGTATGTTTGATCCCCATTCTTCCAGAAATAGACAAGAGCTAAACAAGAAAAGCATATTGAGATCTCTAATTCCTTGAACCATACAGAGCTGAAAACTATATAATGGACCATCACTAGCTTCCCTCCTCCCTTCTTATCAGAACAGAATATAGTGTGGGGCCCCCTTTCATAAGTCTTTGACTTACATAAGAACACAGTAAATCATAGGATAGGAGGAATCTCATCCTGGAAACCCACACTGCCATTTCTAGTCACTGTTTTTTAGAATTTCCAGACACTTTCCTGTTCCAATTCTCAGCTTCAGTTGTACAGGAATGATGTGCTTTGCTGTGTGGCTAAATACTAATCTGGAAAATGGGTAGATAAGGACTAGAGTGGTAGCCTGTGGAGGTGACTTGCTAAACAATGGTAGAAAGTGTCATAACCTGGCCCAGTCCTGCTCTCTGGCTAGACCCACGGCTGTTGTGATGGGATCCTACTGCTGAGTCCCACATGCTTCGAATCCCCTGGGGCTGAGTAGTGACTGGTCACTTCCTAGCTTTCTGGGTCTTGAGGGTGCTTTCCCAGGTACAGTCCTTATGTCTGACACTCTCCTTGGACAGTGGAATCTTACAGTCCAGCCGCGTAGTCCCTGGAAACTGTCCCAAGCCCCCATTGCTCAGACATATTCCACAGCCATGGTCCCTGGGGTGGGAGTTCTGGTTTCCTAGTTATACTCTTCAGGAAAAACAAGGCAGTAAAAGCAAGGAGACAGAAATTCCTTTGCTAAGCTTAATATGCACACAACTTACCATTGAAAGGAACAAGAGACTTACCGATCTATGGAACACAAACTCCTGAACACAGCCCCTCTGGTCTGATCTCCCCATTCCTGAGAGTCCCAGGTTTGGTCCAAGTCCTTTCAACAGTAAGTCGTGTGCAGGTCTGCCTGCTTTGCTTTTGATGGTGAAATGCCCCCCCCCCCCCATTGCTTAGATGCCTATTCTGTTTCTGCACTTCAGCTGGGGAATTCCCAGGCTCTGACGCCACCTATCTCCTGGACAGCTTCTGAGCAGAGTGTCTTACAAAATTAATGGCCCTGCAGGTAGCAAACTGATGGTTCTCCTGAGATAGATCCATTCAATGTTGATGGCCTTTGATTGCGCTGTCACAGCTTCCAAGACTTATTCTTTCCACTAGGTATCCATTTCCTCTCATAAAACAAATGCTCAAAGGTACACTAAAGTTCAAAATGCAGGTTGAAATATTAACATGGTGTTCACCGAACAAAAATGGAAGTCTTAAGTTGACACAGACATATTCAATTGGTCACATAAAGTTTAAAGTTGCGTGGGCTACCTCTGTCATTTAAGGAGACAGTTACAATGTAGTAACTGTTTCCTTGATACTATTACCCCCTTCTAGGCTTTGATGAAACCAAACTTACTTAATAATAGTGAGAAAATCAAGCTTGCCCTTAAAGAGTTCTCCAGCCATCCAAGAAAGACAAACCATTCTTGTTGGAGATTCCATGCTCAGAAAAACAGAGAGAACATTCTGTAAGGTGAACAACAGGAAGTGTGCTACCTTACTAGAACCAAGACCTAATATGTCACTCTAAAGATTGGATAGGCTTTTGATGTCAATGGTCAAGGATCAATTGGTGATGGTCCATATCTAATTAATGACACTGGGTCATGGGATAACTCATGGATAGGAGACGACTTCAGGGAACTTGGAAGGGTGCAGAAGAAAAAGAATGTCCAAGCAATCTTCTGAGATCCTAGGCAGTAAATAATAATCAAGAACATGCCTGGGTTAAAGTATAGCTACAATCGGAAAAGAGGCTGTGTTGAAAGGGGAGTAGCTTACTCCACTGATCTCTTCCTCCTGTGTATCCAGACATATCTAACTAGTTTTGTCCAAAATTAAGTTTTTACTAGTCCTGTTGGGACTGCAGAGCCAACACAGCTCTGAATGGGTAATCTGAATTCTTCTTTGGCTCACTTGTTATCAGTAGTATCACTCACTGAATTCCAAATACAGAATCTTCACTAAAACATCCTGTGGATCTCCCACGGTGACTTGTTTTGTCCATATCTGTCTTTAAGATTGTGGACTCCTTGGGGCAGGGGCCGTTCTTGAGTAAGTGTGTAGTTGGTGCTTAACAAGTAATGTGTGTATGTGTGTGTGTGTGTGTGTGTTACTATCCTCTATAGCAGGAAGATCAGGATGAGGTCTACTCTGGGGGAATCTGTTATCCCATATCTGCCTACTGCGGAGTTCTTACATCTTCCTCTGAAGCACTGACTGCTATCAGAGACAGGATACTGGGCTAGATGGATCTCAGGTCTGATCCAGTCTTACAATTCCTATGTTCTTATGCACAGGACAAACAGATTGTTTCCTAATAGAAGGGTGGCTTATATTACCTGATCATGCTGCCAGCCAAATGCTGCTTTCACATTCTCCATTACTGGTGCCAATACATAACCTCAGGCTCTAGGTCAAAGGGTAAATCCCAGATCTTCCTATGCAAGGAAAATCAATTTAAAGACACAAAAGACAGAACTACCAGTGCAGAAGGTCACTAAACAGTGCCAGTTGCTCTTTGGATTTGGAAGCTTGAATGAAGATCCATACAAGGATGAACTGATGGAACGGGATCGCTTGCAGCCAAAAAGGGCATGGATAGTCTGTGCCAAGCTACAGACCTTGGCTCTGAATTATCCTAATGTTACATAGGTGTTTGGACCTTTTGATTCTGGCTCATCTCAATATATAGAGAGAACAGTTGCAAAGCTTGGATCCAAACCTAAACTGAGACTTTCCTAAAGTGTGTGTGTGTTTTGTTTTGTTTTTAAGGTGTTTTTGGTTCCACAGTTTTGGTTCAGATGCAACTACTGGACATAAGAAAGCTGAGCATTTCCTTTGTTCTTTCCATGTGCCATAATACACATTTGCAGTTAAAATTAATGGGTGACACAAGAAGCCCTGAATTCCTGGTGTTTGCTTGGGCCTAGTGAACTCGAGCAATTGTTCAGGACAAGCTCATCCTAGCAAAAATTAGAACTGAGCAATACTGTCCTGGCAGCTGCTATTTAACAAAATGTGAGTAGCAAAAATGCTCACTTCCAAAAGAAGGGGTTGGGAAGGGGAATGGATATTTAGCTGAGTATGAAATATGTATTCATTCGCTTGCGTGTGTAGTTCCCATCCCACTCCACCACTCTCCCTACTTTCCAAAGTAGAGAAAAGCAAGAGGGGGTAGCTCCAGACTGAGGAACATAAAAACAGGCAGAGTGCCATCTCCATGGCATTTCAACCTCCAGTAGGGGCTTCCAGGGATTTCTGTGGCTATTGAGGGAGTGGGGAGAGATGGAGTGAAGGGCCAGCCATTCTTCATGGCAGGCTTCCCTCCAGGGAGTGGATATTGAAGAGGCTGTCTGCCCAACAGCATTCACTTAGACTTCTCCCTTTCCATGCCTGAAGAACAGATTTTTGCAGTTGTGAGGTGGGTGGCTAATGCCAGTGTTGTTGCTGCAGGACCCAGGCTGTCAGGGGAAAGGGGACAACCATAAGCTTAGTGTGAAGGATCCCGTCTTCCACAGGACCTAGTCTGGAACTTCCCTCCCCTATCCATCCTCTGTCCATGTAGGCCAGTCACACTGTTTTATAATCCCGTTCAGCCACAAGCAAGCTGAACAACTGTTGAACTCAGCAGCTTCTGCTGAGTAGAAAGGGCCCCAGCAAAGAAACAATAGGAAATGGGCAACTTGAATCTCATAGTAGTATATACAAGTGCATGCCTCACCTCATCTCAGCATGCAATGTGTAAACTCCACATACATCAAGATGAGAATACACCCAGTATATGTTAACATTCCCCTCCCTCCCACCCCGGCTTGTATTACTGTGGGGAGAGGGTTTACATTTCATATATCTGACTGAAAAGTACCACCTTTTTTAAAAAAAAAGCAAACCAACTTTTATTAAGGAAAAGTTAAAATAAAATGTTAACCTGCTACGTAGTCCATTACTTACTCAGGATCAGGTTAATATTCAAACAATGTGGCTAAAGGTGTTGGCTGGGGAGCCCTCCTCTGAGTACACTGGAAAGGATAACCACATTTCTAACACCTATCCTCTTTTTGACGCCAACTGTAATTAAAATGCTGTACAGGTTATCCCCACCTTCTACCTGTTAGTGTTCTTGAGTGCTAATATGTTATAGCCATACGCCTGATCCAAAATCCCCAGCCTAGATTCTCCTCACTCTGAAACACACAGAACTTCAGCCATAGTCTGAGCTGCAACATTCTGATCCATCTCTAGGCAGCATAGTACAATAACTTCATAATGGCAAAGATAATGCAATTGTATTAATTGTGAGACCAATTCTGACTGCACTCTAGTGTAAAGCAGCAGTAGGTCCACAGAATTCTGTTTTCCTCAAATATGTTTTCTGGCATAAGAATGCATGAGAAGAATCAAGATTTCCGATTTGGAAATAAAAAAGCTAAACAACTTAGGAGCAGAGCTTTCTGTTCAGAACTGCCTTTTGGCTGTCAAGTGCCCCAAAATGGTTACATTGCAAAATAATTGCTAGGACTTGTTTGGCAATACAGGAATTTAACCTTATGACTTTGACCAGTGACAAGAATACTTAATGATTTCTAGCTCTTAGAGACATAAACTAGCTTA
This sequence comes from Eretmochelys imbricata, assembly GCF_965152235.1. Lineage (NCBI taxonomy): Eukaryota > Metazoa > Chordata > Testudines > Cheloniidae > Eretmochelys > Eretmochelys imbricata. Next base: position 113,696,870 of record NC_135573.1, on the reverse strand, counting down.
TTCTAAAAATGTCCTGGTATCCATTTATTAGCACTCTCATTTCCTATCATAGTGGAGTCCGCGATCTTTGAAACTAGGACATCTGGAGTCAACATGATACTAGCATTGGGAAAAAACATTAAAAAGTTCAGAATGTGGGTTTGGTTGGTCTAAGCTTCAAAATTCAGCTATGGATCCAGACTGTGATTCTCCCACTATGAGGGTTTATGTTTAAATATCTGGAGTGTTGGATTGTCCCATTATAAAGATAGGTTTTGGACTCAAATGCTCTTCTCCTTCCAGTACTCAAGGGGATAATATTATAATCAACTCTTGTACCTCAAGATTTCTGGAAATGATTTCCCTATGTTGCTGAGTCAAACCTTTGCCTTTCAAGAAAAAGGAAAAACACTTTCTCTCCCCCGCCCACCCCCACCCCCCCAATCTAATATCAGGCTAGCATGCAGTTGGCTAATATGGTACATTTTCCATGTAAGGAAAGTGGATCATTTATGTTTACCCTTTTCTCCAATGCTTACCACTGATCTGAGTTTGTAAGAAAGATATTTCATCCTCAGTCAGAAAAAATGCAAATAATCTGCTACGCCAGACCGTAAAATAAATTACAAGTAAGATTCCAGCTGCAGCATGTCATCTTTTCATTAAGACTAATATAGTCACATGCCTACTATGATTAGATGCATGTACATCTACACAACCAGAATGCTCAAGGGAATAGCAAGTATCTGCTTGGCAGCCTCTGAATGCTTCTGTTTCTCAGCAATCCAAACATTTCATAGTAGGTCGTAATGTACTGTACTTGCATGGCTCAAAGTGAACATCACAACACGTAGGGAACTGCTGACTGCATTGTAGTATCCAGTTTACTGACAGGAAAATGTCATAAACGAGTGAGATTCTGCCCTCCCCCATACCAATTTATTGCCAGTGATTGGCCCTTTTTCCTTATATGGGGAAGAGGTTGGTGGGGACATTCTTTTACAATTAAAGGGCTGTTCTCAACGCCAAAACTACTTGCTCACATTTTAGCATGATGTACTGTAAACTGACAAATGGAGTCAAAAACAAAACATTTACTTTTAACACTTATTTTGAAATTGAATTCCCAGTTTTGTAGCCTCAGCCTCTACTTCCGGATTTGATACCAGGCCTGCTGATGTTCCTCCAAAGACATTGTAACTAGAGATGGACCAAGGAGGAGGTGCTCAGATGTGAGTCTGCAGTAGGTTTAATCTAGGCTTTGGGCTTGAGGCTGAATCAGAGCAAGGGTTCTGCCATCTTGGGCAGAGATCTTGTAAAAATGACTGTTTATATAAGATTTTGGCTGCATCTTAACTGGAACAGGAAAATATCCCATTTAGGTTTTGGATCAGAGCAGAAGCCACCACTGGAGTGGAGCTAGGGATTCAAATGCAAAGCCCCCAGGAAATTCAAAGGGTCAGATTTGAGGTTTGTGATGTCTCTTCACTGATCACAACCAACAGGAAGGGAGTTGTAAGCAATGGGCACAGTTGCCACTTCTATAGAAGTGGCAGAAGAAACTCTGGGAGAAGTGCCTTCCCCTGACTGCATCTGCTGCCTGCAGTTCTCTGTCTCAGCCTCATCTGTCACTCTTGTCCATTCCCCTCTATTTCTGGCAGTTTTTTTATTTGCTCCATCCGCCCATGGAGAAGTATGTGCAGAAGGCCTCGTCTCATCAGTTTGAATGCTGGAAGAGGGAAATGAAGATAGCGGACATGAAAATTTTTCATCTTTTTGCTGTCTGGACTCTCGCAAGGGCGAGAGCTAAGAAACAAAAAGAGACATACGTGCTAGAACTAGGGGTGCTGAGGGTACTGCCACATGCCCTGGCTTGGAGTGGTTTCCATTACATACAGGGTTTAGTTTGGTTCAATGGCTCTCAGCACCCCCACTATATAAATTGTTTCAGAGCCCCTGGGCAGATATCCCCAGGGTTGAGCTAGGTTAAGCCCTAAAAAGACATTTAGTGTTGACAGATTACTACATCTTAGTCACCTTTTGAATCACAGACTGAAACTTCTTTAGATATATATACTTGTTTGCTTTAACCTGTAAATAATTCTTATTTATTTTTTCCTAATTAATATACCTTTAATCTATTACAAGATTGGTTACAGGTGTTGTCTCTAGTCTGAAAGCTAAGGTACCTGGGCTCTGGAAACTGGAAGCAATCTGAATATTTTGTGTTTCTTGGTGTTAGTGACCATTGATCACCACATCCAGCTTATCTGGGTGTCAAGATAGACTGAAGAGCCTGAGGGGACTGTCTGTGACACCATAGTAAGACTGTTACAGTGATCTAGAGTTCACATTTGTTGCTAAATTGGTGAAATCTAATTATAGAATATACCACAAGTTTGGTTTGTCTGCCCTGCTTTTGACAGTCTTCCCTGAGGTTGTCACACTTGGACATGAGCCACTCCACACAGGGTGTATTAACAAGAGTACCGTATGTCAGACACAGGAGGTAATTGTCCTGTTCTCAACACTGGTGAGGCCTCAACTGGAGTACTGGGTCCAGTTCTGGGCACCACACTTTAGGAAAGATGTGGACAAATCGGAGGCAGTCCAGAGGAGAGCAACAAAAATGATAAATGATGTAGAAAACCTGGCCTCTGAGTAAAGTTAAAAAATCTGGGCATGTTAGTTCTTGAGGAAAAGAAGACTGAGGGAGGACCCGATAACCACCTTCAAATATGTTAAGGGCGGTTATGAAGAGAACTGTGATAAATTATTGTCCATATCCACTGCAGGTAGGACAAGATGTAATGGGCTTAATCTGTAGCCAGGAAGATTTAGGCTAGATATTCGGAAAAACATTCTACCTATAAGGGTAGTTAAACTCTGGAATAGTCTTCCAAGGGAGGTTGTGGAATCCTTGTCACTGGAGGTTTTTAAGAACAGTTTGGACAAACCCCTGTCAGGGACAGTCTAAGCAAACTTGGCCCTGCTTCACTGCAGGGGGCTGGGCTAGATGGCCTCTCAAGGTCCCTTCCACCCCTACATTTCTTGATTCTTTGTCAGACTACATTTCATTCCCTGGATGGAATGGCAGCGGCCATGCTTGGCCACAGATTGGGATGAGGTGATATTGGCAAAATGGTTGCTTAGATGTGAAGGAGTTTCCACTGTCTTGGTTTTACTAAGAATTACTCTCCATTCCCAGAAGCAAGTCCTCAAAGTATCCATGTCTTGGCTGAGATTCCCTTTAATCCGGTGGAAGTAGTTTCCAGTGTCAGCACAACAGATGTCATCAGCATACTCCTACTTCTTGGCCTGAATTTGAGGAAGCTCATGTGTGTATATATGAAACATTAGGGGAGCCAAAACTGACCTTTGTGGAAGGCAAATGGGGCGACGTTTAAGGCAACCGATTTTTCTCCCTGACTTCCAGGATGACGCTTTGATTGCTGCTCATTTCTTGGATGAATGCACCACCTACAAAACTTACTAGGAATAACTTGCAGCACCTTCGCAGTCAGCCTGAGGTGCTACACAGTGCTGTAGGCTGCTGTCCGCTCGATAAGGACTTTGCAACAACTTTCTTTCCTGATTCAAGTGTGTCTTCTATGTCTTGAGTAAGATGAAATACTGATCTCGGGGTGCATTGTCCCCTCCTGAATCTAGTCTGAACGTGAATCTGTAATGCCTCTTCTAATGGTGATACTTTTTCTAAACTAGATAATGGGGAAAGAAATTAATGGGACCCAGTGGGGGAAAAAATGGAAACATGTGCCTTAAAAATCCTCCATAGTAATCTTGACTGCTCTTCTTGGTCTGTCAAGAATGGATTAGTTTAGACAGTGACATTAAACATGTGTCAGAAAACAAAAAACAGCTGTAAACATATTTTCTAGTTAGAGAGATTACCACATGTCTTGCAGACAGCTGGATTCCAGAGCATGACCTGGGAAATTCCAATCTTTACTCTGCCTCAGGAGTGCTGCTGGGTCCCACTATTATTTATATATGGGAATGCATCCGTTGTGAGGCAAAGCAAAAAGGCCGGAAAGCTCTACAGGCCAAAAGCCCTGAGGAAAAGGGCTGGACTTCGAGATAAATTCATTTTTCTCCAAACACAAATGGCATGTCTGTAGTTTAAATAAAAAAGTATAGAACTCCAGTATATGGAAAAAAAGTGCTGATTAGAAATGTTGCTGCAGTATGGCCTCACACATAATTCTCCAGAAAAACATTTTGTACTAGCTCAATTACATTTTATCCATCTCTTACCAGAACTTTTTTATAATTCAAAGTTCTAAATGATTTTAAAAAAATCACACTCACAGGGTCTAATTCTCATTTACATCACTCTGGCAGTGCAAAGGTGGTGGACTACCAGAGTGGTAAAAAAACATCTGTAGGGTAAATAAAACCTAGGCCCACAATCTGCAGTGCACGGTCTACAATAGTTTAAAGATGTACTAAATGTTTCATTTTTCTCAATGGGAGGTGGGGGTGAAGAAAGCATCCAGTCCACACCAGTTTAATAATTTTAATCCTTGTGGTTCACTTGGTATTTTAAATGCCATCATTCAGAGCCCATATTTAAAAGGAAAAAGATTTCTATAAGGTGAATATTTTTCCTGTGAGAATAGGAAACCAGTGTGGCTGACATTATATTTTTAAACAATTATGGCATATTAGATCATGGGTTTCTGTGGTTGAGTATGACGTCAGGTCACCACAAAATCATACCATGAGAATCACATGGAGGAACACATGGAATTCTAATGATTTTCAGCATTCAGACAACATTGCAAAAGCCAAAATCTGGATACACTGAATTTGTTCATCTAGTGGTATCCAAACAGACCTATTCCCAGGAAATGAGGAAATTGTTGTGTGTAACAACTTCAAAGAAGGAACATTGATGGGACGTTGCAGCTTTAAAAAAATAAATTTTGAAAGTTAAGAGGGCCACATTCTGCCTTCAAATGTATAGAAGTAAATCTATTGGAATTCCACAGAGATCAGAATCTGACCCTCTCTGAAGCAGTTCTTCCAGCTGTAAATGTCGACAATGGTATTTACTTACCCACCTCCTAGCTTGATTTACCTAACTTGTCCCCCTGTAAGTACTCTTACTGACCCACCCAATAGCTCTTGTGCTTAATGCAATGCTGTCAGTGTACAAGCATTGGTTTGTTATGTGGAGGCATATGAGAAAGATAATTCGCATCAAAACAGACACATAGACCAGGTGTCAAACACTGCCTTAGCATTCTACGTTACAGCATTTGGTTGAAGTTTTGTGGGTTTACAGCTGCTGCCTCTTGCATATTGCTTGGGCATGTTGTGATTGGGTGTCTATCCCATACAGGACTGGAAGGGGTTAAGGTGGTCAGGCAGGTTTATTAACTCCACAGGCTGCACCTGGAGGTCGAGCCCTGGAGCAGGGAATTGATTGCAAGCAGGTTCAGCTGGGGGTCTATAAAGCCAGGAAGCTAGCAACAGACAAGGACTGCTGGGAAAGGGTAGTCACTCCCTGGGAAGAGGGAGGAGGGTTTGGAGCTGGTACACCCAGGGCAAGGAGGGGAACCAGGAGATGCAGGAAGCAATCCAGGAAAGGAGCAGTGAGGACTGGGAGAGCAAAGCCCAGATCTGCTGGATTGAGGATCCCTGGACTGGAACTCAGAGAAGAGGGCAGTGGGGAAGTGGCACTGCTGGGCAGTGAATGGGAAGACTGCCTGAATCACTGTGGGATGGAGATGTGAAGGATTGTACCCTGGAAGGAGGAAAACTGAGTGATCTAGCCAGAGGCCTGAGTCATGAAGAGGACACTGCAGTTCTTGGGATGGGAGAGGAGCTGCAGAGATGGTGTGACAGCGTGCAGACTATGGAAGGTGGGGTTAATCCGCAGAGGTGCCAGACTAGTGATGAATGGTGCACCTCATGACGCACATCCTCACCACAAGTGGCTGCATCAACAGAAGACACTGTTGCACCTTAGGTAGGTATCCTGGAGTGCTCTGCACCACCATCTGGTGCAGTGCTTTGCAGGCTACCAGTAATTTGCCCAGAGATTTCTGGGAACTTAGGCGTTAAGTTCCCAAAATGCCACTTTCTCTATCCCTTAATATTTATTCCATCTCAAAATTTTCATGCCGCTTTTAAAATTTCTACACTTACATGTGCCTCTTTTTGGCCTCCACCATCTCTTTGGCAGAAGCATGGACCCTGCAAAGCTCAGAGCAATTTTTGTGTCCATTGCTAATACAGGATGTACAATTCTGCTGGATCTGCAGAACTTCGACTACTACTACAGCCAGTGGTGTGGTGATGAAGAAAGGATACCTGAGGATGAGAAATAGAAATATCATGTTATTGCTGACTTTCACAAAGCAACTCCACATAGGGGATAGGCAGTTCTGGGCCAAAGAAATGAGCACTGATTGGTGGGATCGCCTTGTTATGCAGATTTGGGATGAAAAGCAGTAGCTGCAGAACTTTTTGCTGTGAAAGGCCACATTCCTGGATCTGTATGGGGCTCACCCCAGGCCTCCAGCACAGGGACACCAGAAGTAGGATGACCAGGTGTCAGTTTTCAACTGAAACACCCTGTCAAAAAGGGACCCTGGTGGCTCCAATCAGCACCGCCGACTCGGCCGTTAAAAGTCCAGTCGGCAGTGCTGGGGCGCTAAGGCAGGCTAGTCCCTACCTATCCTGGCTGGCACCGCACTGAGCCCTGGAAGCGGCCAGCAGGTCCAGCTCCTAGGCGAGGGGAGGAGGGGGCAGCCACGGAGCTCCACATACAACAAACTGATAGTTCTTAGCTTTGAGAAGGAACCACACTCTACTCCCTTCAGGGAAATAGTGAAAAGATTGTCAGACACATGCCTGCCTGTGTGTGTCTGTGTCACAGAGAGTAGGGCCTAGGACAGGGGTGTGTTTTGTTGCATGGAAGACTTTGTGGCTGGGTATGAATATAGGGAACATGTGGTGAATATTGCCAGTATTTTCACAGGCAGTGGTGATCTTGGCTGATAACTCGCTCTTGAAGGTGACAAAGGCCCAGAAAATGTAGCTGCTAATCGCCCCTGAAAGCTGCCCTGACTGCTGGCCTGTGCAGTGGTGCCAGCCGAACTCATTGCAGAGTGTTGGGGGAACATCTCCTACTGTGGGAGAAGAAACAAGGCTGCTGTCCCTAGAAACATTTGGGAGAAGATTACAGAGCATCTCTGTGGTTGTTCAAAATGATAAAAGGGACTTTTCCAGACCAATAAGGCAAAGAAAGGAAAAGCAAATGCCACCTCTACCTCTGTTAGTGCACAGGACCATGGTCTGTTGTGAACTGTGTAATTCAGACTCTTATACCAACCTGTTTGAGTTCATTTCCTTACATATAGCTAACTGAAGTGGCAACAGTATATGCATTCCAAAGCATTAAGTGTATTTCTAGTGCTGTTGTTACAAGTAAAGTGAAGAATCAAGTCAATTCCCTTGTACTCCAATCACATGGATGTATCTCATTTTTAAATAGGGGAGAATGGAGGGGGAAGAGGAGGTTTAGGGCACCAAAATGGAAGCAAACATGCTTATAATGAATAACATACCAATATACCTACCTGAGTTCCCTTACCCTTCATCATCAGGATCATCTGTGCTCACATGGTGGGACTGGCTTGACACTGGAGGAGTTTCGAAGAGCTGGGGGTCACCGCATGGTTAGTATCCCCGTCCTCCTCATTGTGCACTGCAGGGGTTTCCTTGCCTGGCTTTCACAAAGTGCCCATACTCACATTTGGGGTGCTAGTGGGGGTCCATGCCAAATAAGGCACAGTTCTTTCTAGAAGTGGCAGGTCTACAGGGTGGACCCAGATGTGTTTTTGCCCTCCCTCCGCTTCTGAAATGCCTGCTGAAGTTCCTTGTCTTTCACCCAGCATTGCTGCTCATGCTCTGGGATTAGTGTCCCCTGTGCAATTTCCCCATAGATATCTATATTCCTTTGGTTGCTCCTTAACTGGGCTTGCACAGCCATTTCTCCCGACATGCCCAGGAGATCCTGGGCTTCTGCCCTGCTCCAGGCAGGAGCACAAGGTCTAGGTGGAGCTCTTTGCTTGCACTGAGCTGGCGTGGTTGGGTGCTCACAAAGGTGGGCCAGTAGGTGTGTTCACCAACATAGGCATCGACGATGTAGATTGACTTTGGTCCTACATCATTTTGCGGAAGTGGTATTATTGTGTCACTGTAGTGGAGTGCCTACAGGAGATGAGTCAAAACAAGTTGACTTATGTTGACAAACCTTTGTAGTGTACACCAGGCTTGATACACATTTATGAGCAAGTTAGCTACATCAGGCAGAGGGAAAGATGGGGTCAGAACCATGGTCGCCCCTGCAGGATGTCCCAATGTAACTTGTATTTTTGAAATTCCTGGCTTTTAGCCTTTTTAAAAAAATATTTTATTTTAAAACTACTTTGTCTTGTCAAGGATAGAGAGGAGCTAGTTCATATGACAGCCCTATTGGCACCTCATACAGCATGTGACTGTCAGCTTGTCTCCACAAGTGTATGTAGTGCAACCGGAGGTGGGTGAGTTGTACACAGTGCATCTCTTAGTCACTATGGGCCCTACCCACTGCAGCAGGCAAGCAGCTGAGCATGGAGGTTTGCACCACTGAGGCACGTGCATACGTGTGTGTGTACGTGTGTGTATAGCAACTACTATTAAGACCTATCTGAACACAGCTGTTCTGACATGCAGACTATGGACTCGGTCAGTGAACTTAATTACACACACATTGTTTGACTAAAATTCAGCCATGGTGTAATGTCATAGATGTCAAATCAATGGAGCTATAGCAGGGGTGAATTTGACCTTTTATTTCCAGTCCACTGCAGATTACTTTCTTAATGGAAAAATCGCATGACATTTTTAGTTTTTCTTTGTTGGGTTTTTTTTTGTATTGTACTTTGTATAGCTATTAGGATTTTCTGTTTTTCACAGAGTGTAACTACTTTTTGAAATTTGTAATTGAAACTCTCCATGAATGAAAGATACACAAGTCTTGGGACCTGATTTTCAAAGTTACCTTAACTTTTGGGTGTCTCCATTTTGGGGTGCCTAACTAGACAATTCGGGTCTGATTTTTCAGAGACAATGAGTGTCTACAACCCCAGTCGAAATCAAGGGAAACTGCAAGTGCTCATTACCTCTAAAACTCCAACCATACTTGTCTAAAATTAAGGGCCACTTTGGAAACTTGGACCTTTATATAATAAAACCAGAACTATTGAATGTTCTGTCAAACATAAAACTGAGTTGGGTGTTGTATTTTTGTTATTGTTTGTTTTTTGCTTCCTCTGATTATTCTCGTCAATAAGTTCAATGTCAGAAATGTTCACAGAAGCATTAAAGAATATTTACAGATAGTAAATTTTAAACTTCTAAATGTGAGCTTTCATGCCAGAAACCTGATTCTAAAAGAAATACTCATCCATTCATCAGTATAATCAAAGCTAACTGACTTGGCTTGAACTTCAAATATTAAAAATCCACAAAAAATTTCTCATAATCTTCAGCCCAAGAATTATTGACTGAAATTATTCAGCAAATAATTTTGAATAAAGAATACCTTTGACCAGAATATAGAGTCAGTTGCTTGTTTACGATTTGCAAACTGAACAAGAATCTAAATTTGTTGACTATGTTGCACTATTCTGTAAGAATTATTTGCTCAGGTCTAAGTAAAGCAAATGGACTTTGATTTCTCATGCTATCGCTATACTCAATGAATCACTTGTGCAATATCACCAATATCTGGTTTCATATAAAATATTTATCAGCTCTTTCATTGTTGCATCATAAGGTGGAGAGAATATAGATTACACTTAGCAGTCATTTGTGATATGTTTTTAGGAGCTTGTGAACTTGAAGTTGCCGCCGGAAACCAAAACAGTTCTTCTAAGCCTATAGATAGAACTCTGTGATTAATCATGAATGCAAACTGCATTGCTTTGTGACATTATAAGTCATTGCTCAGCACTTTTCATTTCAGTCACAAGGGACAAAAGTTGATACAGTCAGCCAAACACTGGAATGTAGTAAATTGTTATCACTTGAATTTTATATAGTTTAAAAAAAAAATAATGACCTACATTTTCCTGTGTCCTCAAAACCAGGTTTTTTAAACTTTGTCCTATTTTGGTTTTATAGTTAGTTAATGGAAACAATGAAGAATGTTGGGTTATAGGAGGTGTAATCTTAAAAAGAGAGGACAAAAATATAAATCAGGATCAATTGAGTGGTTGAATGGAAGATGCCCTACGCTCTGACCCACCAATGGTCTGGTTGGAGGTGCTCCCCTTCAATGAAGCTCCATGCAGTCCTGCATTCTCATCCAGTCAGTTGCAGGATTGTGGGTGTGTACCTACGTTCCTTAAACCGTACTTGAAGTACTTCGTTGAGAAGAATTTAGAGATGAGGTAAGCAATTTCATATTACATCTCACAAAACACAGCACACGTTCACTAACATTTTAAATTATGGGTCACAACTTTAAAAAAAATATTTCATGAGTTGTGTCCTTTTCTTACAACTATGAATGGTGGCTGTTGATCACTGAAATACATATTGGTTACCATGTTTCAGAGTAACAGCCGTGTTAGTCTGTATTTGCAAAAGGAAAAGGAGTACTTGTGGCACCTTAGAGAATAAATTGGTTAGTCTCTAAGGTGCCACAGTACTCCTTTTCTTTTTGCAAATTAGTTACCATGTAATTACTACTCTTGCACCTACTACTTTGAATAGCTAAGGACCTCAGAATCTGTAACTGTTGCATAATTAGGCGTAGACTTAGGAGACTAACCCTGTACAGTAACTATTTGAATAATAACATATTTGCATTCTTCAATTTTAAAGTGTTGCCTACATTGAAACCAATGTGGACCTTAGTGTTAGGGGCAAGCCTAGGACTGGGATAGAATTGCATCTCAAATGAATTCATCTTGCTTGCAACTCAGAGTAATTTCTAGCTTATGGGTAGGCTGGAGGAGCTGCGTGAGGAAAAAGTTTTCTACTGTATTGTACTGTACCTAGCTGTACCTCTAAGCTCTTTGCGGCAGGGATCTGTTACTTGCTTGCCATGGTTGTTACACAGTGCAATGTACATGAATGGAGCTATATAAATCAATTATTGATTGTATCAGATGTAGTTGCTTATTGGAGACTGCGTTGGTTCTTGGGGTACCTAGAAGTGTGAGTCACTTTGTTCCCAAGCATGAGGGAGTCTTGCCAGTGCCTGGATGGGTGTTGGCTCCCTAAAACCACCAGCCTTTCAGCCATTCAAACACTCTCCTCTAGACTAGGCCAGTTCTGATTTTGCCTTGCGGTTTAACAATAGGTACATAAGTCTCGGAGTCCCTTTGAATTGTTCCCCTGTGATACGCAGCCCTGAACACTGGCTACTCACAGAAATCTCAGATCTTCTGTCCCAAAAGGAACAGTGTGTACTAGTTTACTAATTTTACCTTAAACCACCACTCTTGTAAATCACACAGCACATGTGAACACTTATAATAAAACAAAAGTAGGTTTATTAAAGAAAGAATAACTATTTAACTAGAAAAAAGAATGGTAGAAACATAGTTACAATACAATGCAAAACAAAATAATAAAATGTAAACTTGAGTCTACATTTTTTAATGGTTACCTTTCCTATCTAATAAAGTAGGCTCAACCCACCTCCAAAGTTCAGTCTGTTGCAGAGCTGGCTGGCTTCACAAGTACCAGGATCCAATTTATCATGAGAACACCTCAATCCTCAAGCTGTCTCCTCAGTGAAAGGATCCAGAGGACCTCTCCCCTCTCTGTGTTCCACTGAAAGTCTTTTGTTTCTTTTCATTGAGAGGGCAATGAATGTCTTGTCTTGTTGTACTGTTCCTTTCTTACCTTCAGGTGGTTTCAGTTGTTTGCAGTTGCCTCTCATGGTTTTCCATTGTAAGTCTTGGGATTGAGAAGGCTAAACAATTGAGCTTTTCATTGCTTCACTGGCTAAACAGGATGGGGTGACAACTCCCTCCTGTCTGAATAGACATCACTGAGATATATTATCCCCGATGACTAAATTTTATTTTAAGTCCATTAAGCAGACTTTCAGTATAAATTCATTATTCCTTAAATATTACCCATACACACATCTCATAATGATTATGAATCTTGAACAATTATAAGATGTCTGTAGATACCTTATACGTTACTCTTTATAGATATATATCCTGTAAGATGTATTTGGTATAGTGCGTTTGTCAAGTCTGGGGTGCAAGTTACTGGCAAAGAACAGGGGACCCTTTGTCCAGGGGTCCGAGTGTCACAGAAACTGTATCGAAAGAGCCTTCCGTTTTTTGCAAAAAAAGTTATCACATCATGTCTAAAACAGAACATAATGATGGCCAATATGTTAGAAAATAACAGACTAAAGCTAGACTCTTGAAAAGCCCTGAGAACCCAGCATCTCCTGTTGCAGCTGCAGGGGTTTAGAGCGTGGAGCCAGGTGTGTGCCCGCAGCTAAGAGGAGCACCTGGCAGGGAGCAGAGAGGAGGAGACAGCTGGAAGCTGTGTGCTGTGATGGGGCTGGGACAGATTTTTATTGAGGTGGGTTCAAAGTCAGATGGTTCTGTCCAAAACAGGACTATTGGAAAGTAACTGATAGCTTCCTTTCTCCACCACAGAGGGATCCAGACCAGAGGAGAGGAAAAAGTGTCCCCTGATGTCTTTATGCTACCTGTGTGCTCCAGCAGTAGCCAAGAATAGGCACACTGGGTGGGCAGCTGTGTAAAAGAAGCCAGCAGGCAGGCTAAAAGCAGCTACTGGGCCCTCTCTGCTGCTCCCTGGCTTCAGCTTCCCCAGCTAAGGAGTGTTTCTGAGCTAGAGGCAGGAGTCTGAGAGTTTCCCCACCCACACTACTTCTCTTCTGCACCCGCAGCTGGCCTCTCCAACTGCTACCCTCACCCTTCCGTCCCAGCCTGATAGGAGCTAATCAAAGAGAGACACAGCCTTCAAAGCTTAGAGTTTCCCTTCATTTTTGTTTTTTTCCCCTCTCGTGCTGCAAGCTGCGTGGTGGAAACAACAATCGCATGCTACCGGAAGGGTGGCTTCTGCTGGAGAGATCTCACATTCCCCTCACACACTCAGCCCCACAGGCTTTGTAACCCTGGCATAAAGCTTTCCAAACTATTGGTTCTGGTGCTCTAGCAGGTGGCCAAAGCCTTTGTTTCTGATGGGTGTGGCCTATAATAAGCACAAATAAAGATGCAGGGTGGGAGTTGAATCCTGAACTTTACTTGGCTAACAGCCATGTCTGACATCGAAATTCTATTGATGCACTGTAATACACCCTCTAGACTAAGGTATCTGGGTTATATTAAAAACCAGAGAGACTGCTGTATCATGATACATGCCATAGGGAGCTGAGGGCTCTCAACACTATGTAGGATTGGTCCTAGAGGTCGCTATTGTTGAAACAGTACTTTTGTCCCTTTAAGGGGGGATTCTCTTCTTGATGATATAGAGCCATCCAGACAACGTCCAGATAAGCTCTTGGCTTATCAATCAGCCTGTCTGCATGAAAGGAAGGGACTCGAGAGAACACTATATCAAACCTGTGGATCACCTTATTGTGTACATTGCAGGCAGTGGGCCAGATGCCATCAGTTACACCAGGCAAATGTGTTGATATAAATGGAGTTAGACCAGTGTAACTGAAAGGAGAATTTGTCTCATTCTTTTTCATTGAACCTATGAATCATTCTGGACGCAGGAGCTTTATGACACACCAAAGGGAAACTTCCGAGGCAAGTTTGTTAGACTTGAGAATGGATTGAATGATGCAAGCACACAGGTGCTGCTCTTTTTATTCTAGATTATTCATTGTGCCACATGCTTTTGATAGACATGAAATAGAAGTGAAATCAAGAGACCGGATGCATCCAAGCAGTCTACCAGAGACCTTTTAGCTTTGCTCTCATTTCTAAGAAAGATGGATTTAATGCTGATAAAGCTACAGGTGGCCCTATTTTTCATACTCCACACAAGCCTGAGTGCAGAGTTTAGGAATACATGTCAGAAAGCAGTTTTCACTTGCTTTTTTTCTGTGTGTGTGTAACCTTTTACATGAGCCATGTTAAGAGATTTCAGTTTGCCACATAAAGCAGGATTTCAAGAAAAATTGGTTGTATTACTGTTCCTAATAGAAGGCCCAGCATGGAGTAATTGATACTGGATTAGATGCTGTACAGTCAGATAGCAGTTCTTGGAAAGATCAAAGTAAGATCATTTATAAAGCTGACAGCAAAGGCAGAAGTCATATTAAAGGCAGGATAGTGAGCGTTTAATTCATTTATCTAATTGGTGTTTGACAGGCAAATTTGTTTAATGTGGTAACAATCTATCGGAGATAGAAATAGTACACAAGTAAGTGACTTTGGGGAGGATGTAATAACAATATATCATCAAGTCAGTACTGCAAGAGGTGCTACTTTGAGGTAATGTCAAAGACGTGTTTGAAGGGAGCACTGATGAATGTAACTATGTAATACAATATTGTATGTGTACATACACACAAACTCACATATACAGTAGTAACCATTAAAAATCGGGTTTCAGAGGAGCAGCCGTGTTAATCTGTATCTGCAAAAAGAAAAGGAGGACTTGTGGCACCTTAGAGACTAACAAATTTTGAAGTGGGCTGTAGCTCACGAAAACTTATGCTCAAATAAATGTGTTAGTCTCTAAGGTGCCACAAGTCCTTCTTTTCTTTTTTCATTAAAAGTCAGTATTTTCTCACAGATATCACAGAGTTACCACAATTACTTTATATTACTGTTCTAAATATCTAGGTAGAAGGAAAAGTGTAGCGCTTAAGTCTCCCCTACCAACTCAGTCCGCAACCCTTCTTCATCTCTTTTCCTGAAAGGCTCCTTCTTACCCCATTTACTCACTTCCCCCATGCATGCTGACCCCAGAGATGACTGTCTCAGAGGAAGAGGGCTGGTGTCAACAGATAGAAAAGCAGGTGGGTCAGTGGCTTGGCTTGAAGGAATCACCAGCTGGTTACCACATAACACAGGGAGCAGCCTAGGATAGAGCAGTTTGACCTGCCCCCGTTCTCTCTTCCATGTGTCTGTCCCTCACACACTTTTGCATCTGCTCCATCCCACGTCCTGTGAGCCATTCAGAGGCAGGAGAGGGTCACCAAATGGAGACTTAGTTTGACCTCTTTCCTCTGCAGCTCTCTGCTTCATAGAACGGTTCCATCCTGGTATAAGAAACAAGACACTGTACATTTAATCATCACCACCATTCCATCTGGCTAACTCTCACAATTTCATTATGAGTCTTGTGATAGGGGGTGTTTTTCTTAAAGCTGCAGTTCCTGGACTCGTGTTTATGGGAGAATCTCAGCTTTCTTTTCTTTTCTTTTTCTTTTTAAATGTAAGTTTTTGGTTGTGGAGAAAAATGTGACATGAAAAGCACACAAAAATAGTAATTTTTGAGACAAATCTCATGATTTTGGGGGGGCCTGCCTCAATTTTTGATTATTTAGGGTTGCCAATTCTGTATGCATTGTAAATAAGTTGCCTGACTTACTTAGATCCCTTTAAATGTTTATATCATTCACAAACTGTTCCTGATTGCTACAAATTTCTTCCTTATTTGTAAGTATTTGATCAATGAACAATTTTCAGCCTATGGGTTGTGCTCCGACTATTCAAATATCCACCGTTGATTTGTGGTGTTATGTGCTACTCCATATTACTGCACCAGTTTTCACAGTGATGTGTTCAGTGTCATGGTAAATCTACATTTTCAAGTTTCTGAACAACTTAAAACAATCCAGCATTGAATACAAATTTCCTTTTTTTGCTCTGCTTTCACTTGAAAGTTAACAGCTGCTCAGATTTCTTTGTTCTTCAGGGCATTGGGTAGGGAGGTCTGCGAATTCTCTCTAATTAAGGTAAAATTTTCTATTGCTTGATACCTATGGGTTGGTGGGTGTGCTGATCTGTTTTGCCCCCGCCCAGAAAGGACTAACACCAGGACCAAGTCTGTTTCATGCCTTCCCCTCAGGGCATGGTTTATTAATTCAAACAAAAACCTGCTCAAAGGAACACAAAAGAGAGCTAGTGCTCTGATCAACACTGGCTGCAGGAACCCACAGGCCTTTCACTCTGTGCACCTCTCTGCTCCAGAGCTAGTCACAGGGCCAGTCTCTCTTCAGCTAAGCTCTCTCAGCCCTTTATAGCGTTCATCACCTCAGTCTGATTGTTAAACAGAGCTGGCTGGCCCCAGCCTCCTAGCCCTTAAAGGGGCACACCACGCTGTTACATGGCAGTTGTAGGAATATTAGCATTTCAAAGATAGAAAACAAGACTAAGGGTATGTGTACACAGCAAAGAAAAGCCAGTGGCTGGCCTGTGCCAGCTGACTCTGGTTTGGGGGCTTGGTCTGCGGAGCTTTTTTATTGCTGTGTATACTTCTGGGCTCGGGCTAGAGCCTGGGCTTGAGGACTCTGAGAGATGGGAGCGTCCCAGAGCTCAGGCTGCAGCCCAAACCTGGAAGTCTACACATCAATGAAACAGCCCCACAGCCCAAGTCCCACAAGCCAGAGTCAGCTGGCACAGGCCAGCCACAGGCTTTTCTTTGCAGTGTACACATACCCTAAGAGGATTCATTATGTGACATGTCCAATTAAGAAGTTACATACACAGAGGTAATACAGTGATATGTTTATATCTTCAGGGTTATTATGTTTGCTTATGGTTACTACTTTTGATAAAGTGATTTAGAACTTGTACACAGTTTTTCTACCCTTTAACTTCTTTCTCCCCCGCTTTTCTTTTTTCTGGTTGCTATTCTAGTAAATTGAGTGTAAACATTTATATGTCCAAAAAATTGCACCATGTTATTGTGCAATCCACTGCACAGAATAAACAAAACACCACATCCTGCTTCTTTGAATTAAATCATTAAAGAGCAAACATAGCTGCATGAACACAGTGTGATCTCAGAGCTAAGACACATTGGGCTCATTTGGTACTTGCCTTCCAAGCCTTGAATTGAAGCCTTCCAAGTAAACACTCATCTGTTGCCTACATCTTTTCTTTACTGGACCACTGCAATGTTGCCAACTTTCATGATTTTATCACAAACTTTGCAATATTTGATGCTCTTTTCTTAAAGTCCCACCACCTGGAATAATGGGTTTTCAGCTGACTCTCAGCTTTTAATGATTTCTTTAAAGAAAGTTTCTTCTAGTCCTTGTGGCTGCAGAGAAAAAATCAAAAATGTGAACGCTAAAGGCTCAAATAAAATAACTGCAAGTGTATTATTTTTAAAAATGTTCATGACTTTAAAGCCAATCTCATGAGTTGCCGGGAGGGCTGATTTTTGAATGCTTGCATTGGCTGTACTGACAATGCCCCAAGCATAGTATGGTATGATACTATCATAGTATGATAGTGGGGCACCCGGCTACTGGAAGTGCAGCCTTTAAGATGGGACATAAAGCTGAGGTCCTGTCCCATGTGGTCTTTAAAGAATAGAGCTGTTCGGCCCACTAAGCCTGAATTTTTATTTTGTTTTCTTCCACTCTGTTTAGACTGCAGGTGCTTTGGGGTAAGGAAGGTTTTGCCTTGTGTGTGTACAGTACCTTACACATTGGAGTCCTACACCAACAGAAGTCTTTGTGCTCTATGCCTCATAAATTAGCAATTTAAGCAACATGAATGAAAAAGATTATTAATAATAGCAATTATATTTTGCCCTGAAATTTCAGTTGGAAGACTTGTTCTTTACTTTCTCTTTAGAAACACTGTATATTGTTGCTGGTGCCAAATGGCTGCTGTGTTTCACCCCTGAGGTGGTTGCGGTTCAGTAGTATGTGAAGTGATCCATGTGTTTGTGACAGGTATGACAATTTGCTACACTACCCTGGATAAATCTTATTGATTTAAGTTTAAGTATTTTAGGACCTCATTACGTTAAAAATGCAAAAGTTTGTGTAATTGTGGAATTCTGTATAACTTGTCCAGGAGACATGACTAATGTAAATCTTAGGAACTGTTTTGAACTTTAAAGGACTCTTTTAAACAATGGACTAAGACAAGACTGAACTGTAAGTTGAGTAGGTTTCCTAAGAAATTCTTGGGAGGAGAGGAATGCGAATGCTCAGCTCTGGACCTAAGTTCCCTCTAAGCTGCGCAGCCACGCAACTGTGTATTAAGCCCCATGCAGGGGCTCAGGGCTGAGATGGGGAGAGGCACCCCTCCCTGCTGGCTCCAGCTCAGATCTGCTGCGGTGGGGAGAGGCGCCCCTCCCCACCGGCCCTAGCATAGACCTGTCCCAGACTTGCTTCAGCTGGTGGAGAGGAGCCCCTCCCTTGGCCTGGCCCAGCCCAGGCCCACCAGAGCTGCCGGGGAGAGGAGCCCCTCCCTCGGCCCAGCCCAGCCCCAGTGGAGCTGCCATGGCCAGGGAGAGGCACCTCTCCCCAGGCCCCAATCTGCTGCAGTGAGAGAGGGCTGGGGAGAGTCTTCTCTCCCCATCACAGTCCCAGGGCAGCCTGCACCCAAAACCCCTCATCCTCAGCACCATCCTAGAGCCCACACCCCCAGCCAGAGCCCTCATCCCCCGACACCCCAACCCTCTGCCCCAGCCCCGAGCCCCCTCCCACACTCCGAACCTCTCAGCCCCACCCCATGAATTTTGTTATGTGCACCAATATGAAGGTGATATGTCACACATCACCTCCATATTGGTGCACATAACAAAATTCATTCCACACATGGATATAAAAAATTAGAGGGAACACTGCTCTGGACCTGAACTTTTGAAGCTTCACCCTTGGGAGGAGACCTTTGTCTACACAAGTCCTATTTACATGATCGAAAGGTCCAAATGGCATGAAAGCATGACTCACAGATTCATGGGCTGGGGGTGGTTCTTGTTCTGAGCCAAAGCAGTTATGAAGTTGTAACCAGAGGAAACACCCCTTGATGGGGATTGAAGGACTGTTACCTGACCAGAGCCCTTGTCGCAGTCAGGGGTTATCTCTGGTAAGCTTATTAGCATGCGTGTAGATTCTGTTATTGTTTTCTACGTGTTTTTTCTGTAATGTTTTTACCTTAAGAATAAATGTGCTTGCTGAAAAGAGCTGTGTGGTAACTTAACTGTGGCAGTTACACTGTTTACTATCTTTGTAGAGCAGGGGTTGGCAACCTTTAGCACACAGCCCATCTGGGTAATCCGCTGGCGGACCGTGAGACATTTTGTTTACATTGACTGTCCACAGGCAAGGTCCCTGTACAGCTCCCAGTAGCCGTGGTTCGCCGTTCCTGGCCAATGGGAGCTGCAGGAAGCAGCAGCCACTTTCTGCAGCTCCCATTGGCGAACCGCGGCCACTGTGAACTGAAGGAGGCCATGCCTGTGGTTGGTCAATGTAAACAAAATGTCTCGTGGCCCACCAGTGGATTACCCTGATGGGCTGTGTGCTGAAGGTTGCTAACCCCTGCTGTAGAGAAAGGCAAAGCAGGTCTCCTTAGGCAGTCTGACGTTGTTGGGGAGTTCACAGTGTAGGCAGGGAGCTGCACCACCTGGAAATACACCGGTTAGGACAGAGAGAGATGCATGTCTCCACCCAAGTGAGGTGGTGGCTGGGGAAGCCTAAGAGTGGGTGCCCTTGCTGGACCATAGAGGGGGAATATAGGTGCAGAAAAGAGGTGACAAGAAAGGGGGAATGGGACACTAGCTTGCTTAAAGCCATGTCAAGCAAGGCCTTTTCAGTACGAGGTTCTCAAACCTGCTGTCTTTGGCCACCCCATTTCTGACTACAGTTCTCCCCAGGTTTAGATCTACAGCCATGGTTTCCTACTTATTAACAGCTTTAACGTTGGTACCTTTAAAGCGAAAACTTAATTTTTTTCTTAAAATGCAGATCTTGACCCTGGAGCTGGGCAAATAATTCATAATGAATTACTCATCAGATAAATATTCCCTCTCTCTCCTTTCTTCCTGAATTATCTACCAACCCATTCTAAATTTCTCCAGTGTATTCGTTTATTTTTAAGTAAATTATTTGATTTTTCATTATTTTCTAATTTTATATCTAACTTATTCATTGAATAATTTATTTGCCAACTTATCTGAAGTTCTTTGAATAAAGCATTTGATTAATACATTTTCCCTCAGCCCCCTACTATAACAGCAAGTTCCATGGGAAAAACTTCCAGAGCTGAGACTGAGTTCTTGAAACATGGACATCAGGCATTAAGCGATGGAAAAGTTAACAAACCCACCTTACACCGGAAGTTTACACCCAATGTCTCTGAATGATGGTTAATTTAGCACAGCCATGATACATTTAGTATGTAATTCTTTAATACCAGTAGCTACCAGTCTCAACAGTTTTATCTTCCTGTATCCCCTTTACAGTACCAGGCCTCTAATGGTGTCATAGCAACTGTGATAAGCTACAGAAGTTTCACAGCTGTGTGGCAGCAATCTGATCACTCTGTTATTGACAGAGACAGAAAAGCCATATGTCTAACTATAAATGTGCTAAAGATAGTCATCATTAGCCATGTCTGACAGGGTGCTGTTTTTCCTGTTTCTATTTTTCATTTCCCTCTGTGCTATTTACATGTTTTGGTTGCCAGTCTGCTCACTCCCAGTGAGCGCTTGCTGTCACTTCTTTTTTTACAAATAATTAAAGTGCTAGCATCTCACTGTAGTCCTGGAAAATAGCTCAGCATGCAGAAGCTCATCTGCCTGGATTTAAATCTCCACTGGCAAGAAGCCTTTTCAGTGAGGCATCAGGCAGACTATTGCTACTTACCAGTACTCCAGGTAGATGGAGTGAGCCCTTCATTATTTCCTCCATCAAAATGAAGCTTTTGATCATACGTGCAGTGCACCTAAATATTGGAGATGTACATGGAAGGAAAATGGAGCACAGAAAACTTCTGAGTGTGATGCTAGTTCAGATACTGAAACAAAAAATAAATAGTACATTTCGATAAAATGGTACCACATCTTCTCCCTCTCCCCTCCCCTTACCTTCCTCTTTTAAAATCAACACAAGGACGTTAACAATGATGATTCAAATCCTTAGGTTTTTACTCAGTCTTTACTGAAACAAACTTCCACTTAAGCCAATGGGAATGTGCATGTATAAGGAAAAGGACTAAGTAAAAACTGAATATACACTGCGTCAGGACCTCAAAATTTAGCCTGACATTAATTCGCCATTACTAAAGCTGAGGCCCAAGTCAACATGTTGCTATCTAGAACCAGCCCAGAATCTAAATGTCCTCAGATTTCAGAATTGTTTGGGTATGGTCATCCAGATTGGACTACTTTAAAACCAGATCTAAGACACAAAGTTTGAATCTTCCCTAAATTTTGCATTAGTTTAGATCCACTGTCTTGGTTCTGGTCCATCTCTCTAACTTGTTTCATAGGAAATTTTAATGCATACAAAAATCAAGAAACAACATAGTTCTGGCTGCCACATGTGACAAAGTGATGAGACTGGACAGGTGGGCTAGCTCTCTAATCACTGTAACCTCAATTAGTTCACCCAGTGTCGGCTGATTGAACAATTAGTTAATCAGAAGGAGAGGCAGGGGAGATAAGGAACTCATTAGCCCTCGGCTGACTAACCAGATAAAACCCAGGAGGGAAAAAGGGTGGGGGGGACCTAATTAAGGCCAGAATGAAGATGTTCCGTAGAAAATGGTACCTCTCCTCCTAGGGCCCTAAGGACTGAAAGATGTAGGGATTTAAAAGTCATGTTACACTGTACTTGTGTTGGTGGAAGGGTTTAGATTAAAGTACAGACTGAACACTAACTAAAAGTGGCTCTGAGCAGTTTCGGGGGCATCAGAGGATGAGGAGAGGCTAGCTCCCCATCACAACATATAAAGTATAACTCAATCATATTGCACATACTGTATGTGCTAAAGGTCACATTCTGAGGTGTTTAACTGATCGCAATGTCCCACTGATTTTCAGATAATAGGCATTTCCTCTCTTGGCCTTATCTCACTCGAAAGCATGTTCCATCAACGAACAGCAGTCTGCACATTTGAAAGGAAATACACTGCAGCCCATCCAGGGCTGATGTGGCACCTGGTTGGCTTGTTTTCATATATAAAACATATATTCGTATCTTCGTCCTCCTGCCCGTATGGGTCAGTTAAGAAAAAAAATGGAAAGATAATCTTCTCAACGTGCTCTTCTCTACTTCTGATTTCTCTGCATTTGTCTCTTCCATTTTATGGCAACAGTGCAATGTTGATGCTATACTGCAATATGTAGCCCAGAATAGAGCTGTCATTTGCAGTTAGTTAACTGAAGTAACAAACACTTTCCTTGCATTTTTTACCACCCAAAGCATTCTGATTAATTTCAGTTGAGCTATTCTTCAACATCTTTTTTTGGATGTTTTCTGGAGCACAGTTGATATGTTTCACATGAGAGATGCCTGCATTTCAGGGTGAGTGAAATGATTCCCATAAGTAGTTTATAAAAGTCCCAACCCTGCCTGGTGCTGGATGCCCTCAGCACCAGTTGACTTTAAGGGTGCTCAGTTAATCACAGGCTCAGGTCCATGGCACTTTCAGAAGAGAGGCTGTGAAGACCATGTGGGAGATACGTGCATTATTTTTTCTGAAAAGGATGTGTATCTCTGTCCGTTTGCTCACCATTCAGCTCTCTGCTCCATGGGTGCAGAAGGATAACTCAGTCCTTTATAGATTTCCACATCTGCAGGAATGGCTTTAGTTACACCTCAATCACTAGTACGTAACGGAACAATACAGGTTTCAAACCTCTGGAAATCTACTTCAGACCATGCTAGGGGCCCAGCCCTGGCCACTGACGTAGGAAAAGGAGTCATCCAAGTGGAGGAAAATGAGATGAAAAATTAGGGAGTAGTTAAAAATCTCAGCTCTGAAACAGAGAGAGAGAGACAGAGACAGAAGGCAGCAGTGGGGGATGGGGTGTGTGTGTGAAGTAAGTTAGATGTGGCATTAGATGAGGTAATATGTATATAGGCCCTTTTGTTTTAACCTGTTCCCTCTCATGATCTTATGAATAAATTTAATTTTGTTTTGAAGAAGCTGTCTGGAGTCACTGCATTTTCATACTGATCACTGAGCGGAGTCGCTGGCAAGTGCCAAACCCAGTTGTTGGAGCTGGTAAGAAAACAACCTTAGTAAATAGGGGTGCTGTAGCCTGGAGACCCAGTCTAAGAGCAAGGTAAGTCACAGGACTGCACCCTGAGAGAAGTGCAAGTGGTTGGCATGGTCCTAGAAGGGGTGCCCTTGAAGAGACTGAGAAAGGGGCCAAAGATACAGTTAGACCTGAACTGTGACAGAGGCACTGAGATGGGACTTTTCCCTCAGAGCTTTCTGACCATTGCAGTTCCCAGCCTATGACACTTATGATACCTCCTTTTTCATATCCCAAATGCAGCTGCGGCCATCTTCCTCTCCATCAGCTATTTCCAGCCATTCTTCATGACAAATAAAGTCTAGCAATGAGCTTGCCACCATTTCTCTTCCCCGTCTGCTCTCAGCCTCCGTTATACTCACTAACGTCTCCCTTGTTGAAGCCAAGCCTTGGAGCCATGCCTTTACCACAGAACTGTCCCATCCTCTTCAGTACTGCTTTGTCCTTTCCCACTGAGCTACCCAGTTTCCTTTGGAACATGACCCTCCCCCTTGAAGTGGCCCCCTCTCCACACTTCCTCCTCATTTGTTCAAGGACAAATGTTCACACTTTTAAAAATAAGCACTAATGTTTGGGGGGAATGGGGGTTGCCTGAAAATCAGATTATTTCCCCCCTTTAAAACTATCATTTTCAAGGTAAATACCTAAGAGTTTGAGGCAAATTCAAACCATTTTGTCATATTTTTATATATGAAAATGACATTTTTGCCAGGTCACACAACAGTCAGAATTATTTTCACGCAGTTGTCACTGATTGGATAGAGCTGTAATTGTGGTACGTGTGAAACAGAATGTGGGTTGCTGCTCTTATTTTTGAGTTTTGGAGAGGGAGGTTTGTTTTTGTTCTGTTTTGCCCCTGAACACACTTTTACTATCCTTTATCACACTGAAGGAGTGGCATTTTCAACAGGTGTATCCTAAGTCTAATGATATACATATGCGCCTTCTTTCTAAAAATAATAACCATCTGTCACGTTTCAGTAAATACTGCAGTATTGTATCATGAATCTAATTATACAGATTCACTGAGGGTGTATGGCTGATTTGCAGATAAAGATTTCATTGGGGTTCAACAAGACCATTACTGAATGTAAGTTAAACAGAAAGGCTTCAGTTCTACAAGCCCTCTGTGTGTGACACTCCCATTCAAGCCAAGCAGGGAGGACTTCCAGGACTGGGCCTAAATAGCTTGTTTGTTTGTTTGTTTGTTTATCAGTGGGACTGGTAGCACCACCTAATATTAAGGTTGCCTGACACTTCCCATTATAAGACCCTAGCACAGTTGCCAATAACTTTGCCACATTGAAACTGTTTGGGCTGAAATTTTCCATGCCAGGTGTCTGCCTCAGCCTTAATGTTTTTGGAAAATACAAGTCAAAACAGTTCAGATGTTTCTGAGAATAAGACTAGGGGAAAATATGCTTTTTTCCTATGTTAAAGAATTCCTACAACCTTTCCTTTGAAAAGCTCTAGTTCCCTATGCTTTGGAGCAGGGACTTGAAATTTGACAGGGGCGTAGGCTTTGTGTCACAGATATTCCTTTTGTTGTAACCTGTGAAAAGCCACTCAAATTTGTCCATTGTTATAAGCCTTATTGAAAATCAATTTGCACATGCTTAGGTGGGAGTTGCAAGAGCTTTGTGGCTAAAATCTCAGAAGATTCATCCACACAGGGCATGCTCCAGGATTTTCCTTGCACTTGCAAATCTGGGCTGCTAGTTGGGGCTGGGTCCAGGCAACAGAACTGAAAGCAGGAAATCTGTCTCTCCGATGATCTTAATGCCCCCTGCTGGGTCCAGACAATATGGAGGAAGAAACTGCTTGATTAGCATACAGAGGGGACAAGAACTGGACCAGGGGTGGGGAAAGTCGGGGGAGTGGTTTGGGACAAGAAACACTGGGGAGATTGAGGGCTTGTCTACCCCACAGTGCAGCAATATGAACCAATGGGGTGTAAATTGTAGAGCACTCTAAAGTGTTGCACTCTAGCTGCCCCACATAGCGCCTGCTGACATACTCGAAAAGATAGTTAATGTACCTTGACGTAGCCCTGTTTGGAACAGTACTATATTCATGCTCACTAGGAACCTTTCAGACCACATCAGCAGGGTCTACATGGGGTCAGTTAGAATGCAACACTTTAAAGCACTCTGCTCTTTACACCCCTGTGATGCACATTACTGTAGACAAATCCTTATATTAGTAGAGGAGCACAGGCAGGAAGACTGGGACTAGGAGGCAGTGGGGATTGGGGGCAGGGACAGGTGCAAATGGAGGACAGTGGAGGTGGCAGAGAGACAGATTGGATAAGGAGCTGGTAGGAGGGAATTGCTGGATGTGGAAAATGAGATAGGGAATGGGAGTCTAAAGTGGGAGAGTAGGACAAGATGGGCAAGGAGACCGGGACTGGAATGAGAATCTTAAGAAGTGCAGACTGAGGGTTGGTCTACACTATGGGGTGAGATCAATCTAAGTTACGCAACTTCAACTACATGAATAACGTAGCTGAAGTTGACGTACTTAGATCTACTTACCGTGGTGTCTTCACTGCGGTGTGCCGATGGGAGACGCTCTCCTGTCAATTCCCCTTGCACTTCTCATTGAGCTGGAGTACTGGAGTCGACGCTAGAGCAATCGGCGGTCAATTTATCACGTCTATACTAGACACGATAAATCGTCCCCCGCTGGATCGATTGCTGCCCATCAATCCGGCCGGTACCGTAGACATGCCTGGTAGACATGTCGGTAGTGTAGACATGAGACTGACTAGGTAAGGAGTATAGGACTGGAATAAGGAGACTGGTGTGGGGAAGAGACCGGACTAGGACCACGGACAGGTTGGTGGGGATGGGGCAGAAGGGATGAAGTTAGGGAGGAGAGGTAGAAGAGTCTGTGCCCATTAGATAATGCTCCCCTCCAGAGTCTGGAATGGAACTTAAGACTCCTGGGTCTCACCATTGCTCTGCTATCAGCAAATATATGTGAAACCCATTAGTAAAGTATGCAGCTCATCTCCCCCTTAAGCACTGATCCACATAGTAGATTGTTACCTTCTATGGCTATCGGTTACTCAAGAGGAAGAGGTCTGTGTGGGGAATCTAAAGGGTTTAACCCAGGGGTGGACAAACTGTGGCCCGTGGGCCGGATCTGGCCCGCAAGACGTTTTAAGCCGGCCCGCGAGCCTCACCATGCGGCTTGGCTGCGCTCTGGCTGGGGCCGCACCACATTGCTCGGCCCCGCTCTGGCACTTGGGGCAGGGCGTTGGGCTGGGGCTGCACCACACGACTCAGCCCTTCTGTGGCCGGGGCGCAGGGTTGGGGGGGCTGCACCACGTGGCTCCTGGAAGCCATGGTGTGGCCCTGCTCTGGCTCCTATGCACTCCAATGGCAGCTTCAAGGGCAGTGTCTGCAGATGGGGCAGCATGCAGAGTCGCCTGGCCACGGCTCCGCATAGGAGCTGGAGAAGGGACATGCCACTGCTTCTGAGAGCCTCTTGAGATAAGCACCACTCAGAGCCTGCATCCCCTGAGCCTCTCCCCATGCCCCAACCCCCTACCCCAGCCCTGATCCCCCTCCCGCCCTCCAAACCCCTTGATTCCAGCCCAGAGCACCTTCCTACACCCCAAACTCCTCATCCCCAGAGCCTGCATCCCCTCTAGAGCCGGCACCCTCTCCCATACCCCAACCCCAATTTTGTGAGCATTCATGGCCCGCCACACAATTTCTATTCCCTGATGTGGCCCTCAGGCCAAAACATTTGCCCACCCCTGCTTTAACTCTACTGATAAGCCATGTGGATGTCAATATGATGCCACATGCTGTAGTCTGGGGGATGAGGGAGTTTAGTTTGCATTTTTAAAAACCTAGGAAATGATACACACACATGTAGATGCACATGCTCACACACACACTAAAAGAACATTATTAAGGTTGAAAGTTAGTGCTCACAAGTTAGAAAATGTTAGAATTAAGGTTGCCTGGGCAACCTTATTTTAGCCCCATTGTGCATAAGCATTATGACACAGTCGCCATTTACATGATCACATACTAGCTCTTTATGTGAGCACCATCCCTTCTGTGTTCAGTATGAGGCAGGGGTCCTATGGGGGAAAAATAGCATTTGATCATATAATCAAAGACTGTACCATCATGCATCTGTCCAAAGGGGGCTGAATTAAGATAACACAAGCAACCTTAATTCTGGCATTTCCTAACTTTTGATGGCTAAATTTTGCAACCTAAATAATGTTTTTCACATGGCTTTTAGCTGTGATATATATCTATAAACCCATTGGGGATTAGAAATTATTTCCTTCCAATTTACATAGAACCATTCAAATCCAATCTGACTTTATGCATTTGTTAAAAGATTTTCAATCCAGAGTGTATTTGCAATGAGGATTTGAGAAGAAAACTTTTCCCTAAATGCATAGCTGTGTGTGCATTGGGCATTTAGTGACATTCTGCACTGAATTACACCCCAGAAAACCATACTGAAAATCAATGGCATTATTCCAGGTGTAAATCAGGGCTGAATTTGAGTCTTGTTCTACATTATTACTGGCATAAATTTTAGCTTGTCACATCAAGAATCCTCAAATGTGTGTATCTTTGGCTTATTTTACATTCAGTGAACATGTGCAGTATTATCTCCAGCATGCTGTGTCAGGGTTATTGTTGTAACCTGACAGTGAGGTTGATGTGTGTATATAAAACCCTTGCTGTGAATTAATTTAATACCTATACCTTAGTGTATTGTTTCTTTTCTTTCTCTCCCATTCACCTGCATTAAGTTTTATTGTGCTTTTGAGGAGCCAATGAAAGGTTATCATTTATTAGATAGGGGGAAAACAATCTCTCTGCATTATTAGGCCCAATCTTCTCCTTTTGAAGTCAATGACAAAGCTCCCTATTGACTTTAGTGGGGCCAGGACCGAGCCCGTAGCTTTTCTTCTTTTCTTTCTTGGTTGAAATGCAACAACTCAGTGTATACATGTATCTATTGCTTTCAGTAAGATGAAAATATAGGGCTTCATGAGAGTTCCCATGACCTGTTGTTATACTGTAAGGTTTCTTTGTTTGATGTGGTGGGTACATTATGCCTGATTCGTTACGCCTTTTGATTCTCTTCTAAAATGCACAGGTATAAAGCAGCAGGCTATTGTGTTATTTAGGTTGGCCCCTTGGAAGTTTCATTGTGTGTAAAGGAAATGTATATCTCTGGTGGAGTAAGATCTTGATGAACCTGTATCAAAGGGCTTTCCTAATCCCTCTTTTTAGGAACATAATGTGAATTATATGAAGCAGGTGTGAGTGTAAAAGGTAAAAGTAGGCTGGTTTTACGTTTCACAGCCTAAAACTACCCACATTCAAGGCTGATATTCATGTACTCTACCACAACAAAACCATTCTGCTAAACATTGAAAACCTCTAAGCCCGGCACTCTGTAGGAAGTTTGAAAGGAGGGTAACAAGCCATATTGGAGGTAGAGGAAGACCAAAAAACAAACAAAAAACCAAGCAAAAGTACATTTCAAATTGGGGCAATTCAAAATAGCTTGTAAATTGAAACCTGTACAATATACTTTCTTCAAACTTGGCAGCAACGTTCACCCTTTGGCTAAATATGGCAACAGTCAGGCCAAACCAATTTTTCACGCCAAAGCAATAGGAAGACAAAACCAAGGTTTATAATGGAAGCTAGTTGCAATCTTAACTATGGAGAAGCTATCATCTTTCTGTAACAATTTTACAGGTGTTCTGAGGCTTGGTTGGGAAACTTCATATCAGATTATGCTGTGTCAAAAGCAATTAGTAGTAATAATGGCGACTATTTCAATTAGGATAGCAGCCAAAAGCCCTGCTCAGGAATGGGAGCACATTGTTCCCTGGTGCTGTACAAACAACTATGGTCAGATGGTGACTATGATGCACAGCTCCATTTGGAGGCTTATGGAGCTACCACATGTCTAGGGAGTGCCAGAAGTCACTGTGCCTCCTTAAGGTACAATGCCTGACTGAGGCACCTAGTCTGAGTGCCTTAAAGGTTGCAGCTTGGGGTCTCCTCTACATCCACCCAGCTCCTCTGGCCAATGAAAGTGATGGAGCCATAGCCCTGCCTCTTTCTAAGCCCTCCCTGCTCCCTTTGGGATGACTTGTGACAGGGATGCTAGTGGAGAGCAGTCACCACACTCAGGAGAGTGCAGGGACTGCATTTGCTGCATTGCTCTTTGTGGTAGAGGTAAGGGGGGAAAGGATCCTTCAGCTGTGAGCTGCTTCCCCTTCTTCCCCCCACCCCATCTGGTTCTTAAGGATAGTGTGAAGATTCATGGGACTTGAACCTGGGTCTGTGGGAGCTCAGTGCTTTCCACACGACCACCAGAGCCACAGTCAATGTACCCATATATCCTGGGAGACCGGTCGCTGTGGGAAGCGCCAACCATGGTAGAGATGACCGGCAGCTCAAACTAACTAATCCTGATAGCATTCTTGGGCCTTAGGTATGCTACGGATGGGGAACCAGAGAGTATAAGTGATTTGGCCGAGGCCACACAGTGAGTCAGTGTCAAGCCAGGAACTGAATCCACGAGTTCCTTGATCCCAGTGCCAGTCTGGTCTAGCTCATATCTACAATGAGCAATCAGTGATTTGTCACTTTAAAAATAATTCTTTCTGTTTGATATGCTTTTTAATATCAAGGCCTGAGGGTTGACTGGCTCACCCTTTGGTGACTGGAGTGCTTCATAATTGTGTCTTCCTTCACAATCTTTATACTGGCAGTCTGGGAACAGAGGGGTGTTCTATAGGTTAAAATCTCCCATGGTAGGATTATCCATGAAGTTCACATGAACAGGAATTGCAGCACCATGATTCTCTGGAAAGGAGAATTAGGAAGACAGTGTCTGATTCTGAGCTGTATAAAAATTAGAGATACAGGGCTCTTACTTTTTCTCCACAGATGAGCATGTGACATGTGGAAGCCATCAAATAGATTTTATGTTTGCACTTCCTCTTCCCTTTCTTACCATCCCAAGCTTTTACAATAAACTCCTCTGATAGTTAAGCTGGCTTGCACAGCATTGTGTGATTTCCCCACCCCCCACACACATAGAAGTAAGAACAATATTCAAGAGTTGTCTTTGAGGAGAAGCATTCACTGAACCAGTCCACTTGATTTTGAGGTTCTTTTATCTCATTAGCCTCTTACAGAGGATACTTCCCTGGTTTTCTTCCCTTGAAGTGTTGAATGATGCAACCCATGATGGAAATCACAGATGCAGGTTGGTTTAACAGCCCCACGTATATGGTTACTTCAGTTAGGAAGTTGTTTAGCCACTTTAATGTAACAGGTGGCAAGTGCCAATAACCCTGATTTAAAAATGTAATGTTGACTTTAAACATGATTTAATTTACTAGCTTTTATTTATCAAAAGATTAGACAGATATATTCCCTCCTGAATCAACCATAATTTAATTGAAACCTGAGGGGAGACTCAAAACCAAAAAGTTGACACTCTTAATTTCCCACCTGCTTCTGAGTCTCCAGGTATATTTTTCTATCTGATCTTTTACTATGTACTTAGATTAGATTCCTCAGCAGTGGGTCTTCCTTTGGACTGGGTTTTTACTCACACTGAGCAAAGCCTGGCTCTGAGAGCAGCCCCATTGGAGTCAATGAAATAATAGACATCAACAGGACTCCCTGCAGAGTAAGGCATTACTCCATGTGAACAAGGATCGCAGAATCAAGCCCTTCATGTATGGAACAAGGCCAAGCATATTGCTAATGTTTAACAAATAATAGTGATCTGTCAGTCAAAATTAGGGGGGAAATAATATGAGCAAGGAGTGTTACAGGGCTCAACTTGTGTGAGTAGTTCTTATTCACATGAGTAGTCCCACTAATGCCAGTTCAAATTCTCTTTGACTTCACTGGGACTAAACCAGTAAGTAAACACTGTGTAATCACTTGCATCAGGGGCCTGTAGGGTATGGCCTTTAGGGTCAAGGAGAAGCTCATGCTCAAATGCCTAGTACCATCAGACCTATCCAAAAATAAGACTCTCATTGAGCAGTTCAGATCTAAAATACTGATTAATGAGTTAAATTAAGTATATATCTAAAATTTATTTGTCCAACTTTTTTGCTGGTAGAAGTAGGCAATACGTCACTGAAGTCAGTGGATTTGCACCCTTTGACACCAGCAGAAAAATTGGTCACGCCTAGTTCAAATACTGGGACTGATTTGCCTCTCATTTGCCCTATAGTTATGCAAGTATAATTCCATTGACTTCAGTGGAGTTGTTCCTGGTTTACTTTATGTGAGGAGACTTGCTCGCATTGTGTACATTTAACTTGAGTAGCTCACAAAAGTTAGTCAATGGGCCTCATTCTCCACTTGCACCCATGTAAACGGAGGGGACTTCAAAGGAGTTACACTGGTGTCAAACTGATGTGAGTGGTGAACTGGGCCCAGCTTTTTTGGCCTGATCCTATCCTCCCTTACACATTGAAATCAATAGAGTTACCCTTGTATCAAAGCAGATAATGATGAGAGTAGAATCAGGCCCTTCAGCTGCTTTCTGAACAGAACAAAAACAGGGGAGGAAGATGGTTGGGGCGGGGGAAGGGGGAGGTGTAAGCAGCACTCTATGGTTAGAGCAGAAAGTGCAGCTGCAGTACATCATAGTGATTGGCTGCTGACAGAGCAAAGAACTGACACTTTCTTAAGATCAAAGACTCAATCACAAGAGAATTTACTCAGGGCCAAGGGGCCACTATCACAGCCTGCTCCAGTTGTGCAGCTTAGACAAAGTTTTTAAACAGGGGACAGGAGTTCTATAGGGGGCTGGAGGGAGGGCCGGGCCCAGAAGCGAGTTTGGATATTTGAGCACTGACTCCTCTGACCCCAACCAAAGATTCTCATCTCCTGAGACAAAAACTTGAATACTCGGTCTATGTGCTGAGTATTGCCTCATTCTGAGAGGTCACAACCAGTTCTCATCCAACCTCTTTGTTGCAGTTTCTCCCGCTAACAATCCCTGTCCCCACACACCAGCAGCTGCTGTGTTACTGCACATCAGCTCCATGGCTACAAGAATTTGACAGACTCCACTTGTACTGTAACCCCAGTATACTGACAGCCGGTAGTGTGATAGGCAGGCCTTCACCATTACCAGCGGGTTACAGCATTTCTTAGCAACACACCTAGAGCTTGGAATATGGAAGTCCTTAAGATGGTTTCAAATCCTGATTTCTGGGTATTATTGGATTGTGAATCTCAGGGGCATTATGTTGTTTGCTTCCCAAAATGCATTCCAGATGACAGTTCTGGCCTCATATACCATGCTTTTTAATATTGAGGCCCGAGAGTCAAGATCACCTTGAGAGATCCAATTTCTTCATTTCCTCCCCTTCCAAAGAGGCCCCTACCACTCTTCCCCCTTCTCTCTTCATTCTTCTGAAGGGTCCAGTTCTGTGAGGTGCTGAGTGCCCTCAACTTCCATGGGAATTGAGAGCACTCAGCACTGTATAGGAGGTGCATAGCAACTTTCAAGATCGGGCCCCCACTCCCCCCAAAAAAGACCTACACTATTATCACCACTCCCAGCCTCATCACATGGGCTGGAAAGTGGGTGTTATATTTGAACATCTCTAGGACCAGTTCACCAGACAGCCATTCAGATAAATAGTGGGAGTTTGGATGTTGGAGTAACGTCAGTGGGATCTTCATGAGCAGAGCTTTAAACTAGGTCTGATGGGGGCAAGAGACAAAAGCCACAGGTAAGTCCAGAATATGGAGACCTGGGTGAAGAGTCAGAATCTGGGGGGAACATGAGCAATCATAGCAGAGACAAAGGAGAGATGAGGGCATACAGAAGGGAAATATAATGAACATCGCAGATGTCTGTATACTATTTCAAGATGTATGGGGAATAAGCGGAAGAACGAGAAACACTAATGAATAATCACAATTACAAAACGATTCGCATCACAGAGACTTGGAGGGATAAGTCACATGACTGGAATATTGGTTCAGCTTGTTCAGAAGGACTGGCAGGGAAAAAAGGAGGGTGGTGTTGCCTTGTAGATCAATGATATATACACGTGCACTGAAGTCGAGATAGAAGTGGGAGGCAGACCTGTTGAAAGTCTTTGGGTAAGGAGAAAAGGGGTAAAAAGAAGAGTGATGTCATGGTAGGTGTTTATTATAGATGATTTCACCAGGCAAAAGAGGTGGATGAGGCTTTTTTAAAAACAATTAACAAAATCATCTAAAGCACAGGATTTGGTGGTGATGGGGGACTTCAACTACCCACACATCTGTTGGGAAAATAATACAGCAGAGCACAGATTATTCAACAAGTTCTTGGAATGCATTGAAGACAACTTTTTATTACAGAAGGTGGAGAAAGCAACTAGGGGAGAGTCTGTTTTAGATTTGATTCAGACAAACAGGGAGGAACTCATTGCAAATTTGAAGGTGGAAGGCAGCTTGGGTGAAAGTGATCACAGAAAACACATCAATGGCTGAAGTATTAAATGCCCTTTTTGTTTCAGTTTTCATCAAAAAGGTAAGCAACGATCAGACAACTATCATAGTGAACATCAGTGTAAATGATGGCTGAATCGATCCAAGGCTAAAATAGGGAAAGAACAAGTAAAGAGTTACATTAACAAGGTAGATTTCGTCAAATACATCCTAGAATACTTAAGAAACTGGCTGAAGAGATCTCTGAGCCATTAGCCATTATCTTTGAGAACTTATGGAGGATGAGAGAGGTCCCAGAGGACTGGAAAAGGGAAAATATAGCACCTAGCTATAAAATGTAGTTGTAATAACTGGTGTGGTATCACACTTTTATCTGTCTCAAACAAAGTATTGTGTAAGATCATAGTCCAGCGTATATCAAGAGGCAGTTAGCATTCTCAGAAAGAGCAAGCTGGTTTTCGGAAAGGGTGCGGATACATAGATCAGTTCTTCACTCTACGAAACATAATAGAACAATGTTTAGAATGACAATAGCAACTCTACATAAACTTCATAGACTTTGAGAAGGCTTTTGATAGCATTCACAGGACCAGTCTATGGCACATTCTGCAGGCATATGGAATCCCCCTCTGTATAATCAACATCATCAAAAGCTTCTACTCCAACTTTACATGCAGTGTTGATCACAGTGAGCTCAGTTTTGAAGTTGGAACAAGAGTACATCAGGGGTGTGTCACGTCTGCAATCCTCTTCAACATTGCCACTGACTGTGTAATGCGGCGTACAACAGAAGACATGCCGAGAGGCATTAAATGAACACCTTTCTCACTCCTTGAAGACCTGGACTTCACAGATGATCTCACTCTCCTATCACATACCCAACACCATATATAAGAAAAAACAACTCGACTCAACACATTCACCCAGCAAATTGGACTGAAAATCAACCGCAGTAAGACCTTTAATATTGCCTCACCATCACCTGTACGAATAGAAGATCATGTTCTCACCAATGTAGAAACATTCACATACTTGGGCAGCACCATCAGCCAGGATGGTGGAACAAGACAGGACATCTAGAAGAGAATCAGTGAAGCCAGGAACACCTTCAGGAGCGTAAATGCAGTCTGGAAATCATCAAAATACAACACCAAAACCAAACTCAAGATTTATCAGAGCTGCATCCTTTCAACACTACTTTACAGTGCAGAATGCTGGAGAAAGTATGACATGTCCAAACTGTCTTCATTCCATACAACCTGCCTCAGAAAAATCCTCCGTATCTTTTGGCCCAGGACAATCTCAAACCAAGATCTACTGACAGAGTACAGCCAAGAAAATATGAGCACCGTCATTACCAGGATGCGCTGGAGATGGACTGGCCATGTGCTTCAGATGAAAACTGATTCCATCACCAGGGTAGCACTAAGATGGACACCTGAAGGCAAGCAAAAATGAGGCCACCCAAAAACGACGCGGTGAAGAGCTGTGGAAGTGGAGCTGAAAAACCTGGGGCACAGCTGGGGAACCATTGAAAGACTTGCCAGAAACAGACAGGAGTGGAGAAGTTTCGTCATTGCCCTAAATGCCAGAGGCATAATGGGAACATGATAATGATGATGATGATGATCGACAACCCTGGGAATTATAGACCAATCAGCTTAACCTCAGTACCCACACCAAGCAAATAATGGAGCAAATAATCAAAATGTAAGCACCTAGAAGAAAATAAGGTGGAAAATAACAGTCAACATCGATTTGTAAAGAACAAATCATTTCAAACCAACCTAATATCCTTCTTTGACAGGATAACAAGCCTTATGGAT
Source organism: Eretmochelys imbricata (assembly GCF_965152235.1). Classification (NCBI taxonomy): domain Eukaryota; kingdom Metazoa; phylum Chordata; order Testudines; family Cheloniidae; genus Eretmochelys; species Eretmochelys imbricata. Next base: position 113,661,304 of record NC_135573.1, on the reverse strand, counting down.
AGGAGGAAACATAGATGTGATATATCTCAACTTTAGTAAGGCTTTTGGTACTGTCTCACATGACCTTCTCATAAGCATAGTAGGGAAGTATAGCCTAGATAAACCTGCTATAAGGGGTGGGTGGCTGCACAACTGGTACGAAAGCCATATTTAATAGTTATCAATGGTTCAGTCAAGCTGGAAGGGCATATCAAGTGTGGTCTTGCAGGGATCTGTCCTGGATCCAGTTCTATTCAATATCTTCATAAATGACTTGGATAATGGGACAGAGAGTATACTTGTAAAGTTTGCGGATGATACCAAGCTGGAGAGGATGCAAGAGCTATGGAGGACAGGATTACTGTTCAAAATGATCTTGACAAACTGGAGAAATGGTCTGAAATGAAGAAAATGAAATTCAATAAGGACAAGTGCAAAGTACCACTTAGGAAGGAATAATCATTTGCATTAATACAAAATAGGAAATGACTGCCTACAAACTAAATACAAGTCAACAATGTAATGCTGTTGCAAAAAAAAGCAAACATAATTCTGGGATGTATTAGCAGGAGTGTTGTAAACAAGACACAAGAAGTAATTTTTCCATGCTACTCAGCACTGGCCTGAACTAGAGTATTGTGCCCAAGTCTGGGCACCACACTTCAAGAAAGATGTGAACAAATTGGAGGAAGTCCAAAGGAGAGCAACAAAAGTTATTAAAGGTCTAGAAAACAAGATCCACAAGGAAAGATTAAAAACAAAAAATTAGGTTTGTTTAGTCTGGAGGAGTGGGGGGAGACACATGAAAGTAGTTTTAAAATATGTAAAAGGTTGTTATAAAGAGGAGGGTGATAAATTGTTCTCCTTCTCTACTAAGGACAGGACAAGAAGTAATGGGTTTAAACTGCAGCAAAGGAGATTTAGATTAGACATTAGGAAAAATTGCCTAACTGTAAGGGCAGTTAGCTACTGGAACAAATTACCTATGGAAGTTGTGGAATCTCCACCACTGGAGGTTTTTAAGAACAGGTTCGACAAACCTGTTGTCAGGGGTGACCTAGAAAATACTTAGTCCAGCCTCAGTGCAGGGATTGGACTAGATAACCTATGGAGGTCTCTTCCAGTCCTACATTTCTATGATTCATAATGACTGTACTGGTTAAATGGTTGCCTCAGAACATGTCAATTTTCCAACTGCTCTAAAGTATAAATCTCTGGAATAAAATCATCCCCATCGGTAGTTTTGTTTATCGATTAGATAAATGTATAAAGTGTTTTATAGTGTTTGTGGTGAAAGGCACTGCATAAGTGGAGGTAGTATAAATGTAGGCACTGTATAAATGAATTAGTAGTAATAGTATTATTTATTTTAATTAGAGTAACACCCTCCATTTGGGCTCTGTGAGGCACAGTGCAGGACAGAAAGCAATCTGACCTCTAATGAATTTACATGCCAGAAATTGGTGTTCTTAGAAAGCAGCAGTCAGCAATGCCTGAAATATCCAGGGGATCAGATGTTACTGGTCTGTGAAGTCAACTGGACCCACCCAGCGAGATTGCTGGCACTATCCCATGAAAAAAGCCCAGCACTCTCCCAGCAAGCACATTGTAATTACGTCCACATCAGTACATTGCTAATCATTTTAAAGGCACTGTTTCTTCAACAGCATTTTCTGCTGATTGCTCTTCTAGAAATGTGTGGAGAGAAAGTTGTTCAAATATATTTATATCCATGGGCTGTTACTAGCTCACGAAAGCTTATGCTCAAATAAATTTGTTGGTCTCTAAGGTGCCACAAGTCCTCCTTTCCTTTATTCACAGAGGTTCCTGTAAAAGTTCCCTTGATATCTTCAGTGACCAAATTAAAATGCAAAATAAAATGGTTCCTTAGCCAAACTCCAAGCTGGTGTAAGTGGGTGCACCAAAACGTATGCTGGTGTGCCTTCAAAATGGAGATTTCCCAATGTATTGGTTGTATGTGTACGGGTCAGGAGAGGAGCCGCAAGGAGTCAGTCAGATGAAAAACGGGTTGGAACAGACAAACCGCTGCACCCTGTGGCACCGTCTGAGAAATGGACATCATGGGACAAATTGGGAGTGCAAGTTGAAGATGCCATCAGGTCACTATATAGCTTTGCAGGGGACAAGTGGAGAATGGGTTGCTGTTAGGCCAATATATTTTTGTCCTGTTGATAATCAGAGAACAGCTAAAATGTAGAGTACAGATACTGTGTTGTCAACAATTTCAATGTTAATTCTCAAAAAGAAAAGGAGGACTTGTGGCACCTTAGAGACTAACAAATTTATCTGAGCATAAGCTTTCGTGAGCTACAGCTCAGTTCTGTCATAGAACTGTTTACTCAATCTTGCTATGGTTTTGACACCTCCCCCCACCCCGGCAGAGTATGTTTATGTGAGGTTATTGTGAAGCGTGCCAACCATCTTCTATATGTTCCTAAATTTGCTACAGTGAAACTAATGCAAATGTACCACCTAGATGTAAGGTAGGCTCCAAGAGTAGCTATACTTGTGTGATAAATGGAGTGTTTTCATTTTTCTTCAAGCAGTTTTCACCCCACACAGAGAATCCACCTGAAGCCTATGTACCATTTATGTGCCATTTCAGCCCTATCCTGAAGCTTACCTGGGACTTAGGTGATGCAGAACCCTGAGGTGGGCTCTCTGCATCAGGTGAATTTCACTCTTCGGGTTTATATTCAGTATTCTATTTAGAAATACAAACAAGGTGATGAAAACTGACTTTGAACATGACCAGACAAACATCAGTGGGGTCAGTTTTGTATTTTTTGTCTGGCTACGTTCAAAGCAACCAACTCTATTTAAAATACTTTCTTCCATCTATTTAAAAGAGGAGCCCAAAGTAGCCAGATCATTGCCACTTGCGAGCTTTCTGTAGAAAGAAAATGGGATCACTAAAACCTCTCTGCCTGATGTTCAGACAGAATCTCCGTGTGCCTGTGTTCTCTTTTGTTGCCTGCACCCATCTGATGCCCTAGGAAAAACTGATGTAGAAATAAAAATAGACACTTGCAGATTAATGGCCAGATTCTGACACACTTATTCACATTGAGCAGTTCTTTACTTCACAAGCTGTGTCACTGAAACTAATGGGACTTTTTATAAAGTGAGGTATAAAAGGTGGCAAAATCTGGCCCTATATCTTAAACAATATCTCATGTTTCATTTTGCCACACAGGGCATTTAAGCTGCTACTCACCAGAGATCAAACTAAAAACATACTGAGATGCTGATAACTATAACAAACTTGATGCTCACACTGAACAAAGCTTAGGGTGACATCCTGGTAAACTCCATTAAATCAAGCGTTGAAGTAATTTACTGCTTGACTAAGAAGAGCGTAGAGTTCCTAATCATGGAGAGAGATCCTCAGCTAGTGTACATTATCCTCGTACCACATAGAGCTCCACTCTACCCATTTACACCAGCTGAGGATCTGTCCCTATATCTCTTTTAAGATCTACCTAATAGTTTGTTCTTACCAGGTTTGGGGATGGTTAACAATACTTTCTCAAGTCATGCACTAATGTCTGGGACAGTAATAGTCAGGGCTGTATATTAAAAAGAAGAATGAAGAGGTCAGAGTTAAAACATTTCTAAATGAAATTCTAATTCAGCATTATAATAATCCTCATTCTCATAAAATACTGCATATGAAAATTGAAAAGCCTCGTAACTTGTAAGACTGGCCTAGATCCAGAAGTCAGGAGATTCTTTCATTAAATGCTACTTAATGTTCACACGGTGTTTGCTACACCGGACATCTGTACAGCGGTGTTAGGTCAACCAAGCTCATGCTGTTATTCTAAGTGAAGGGTGAAAAAATTAAGCTCGACCTGGATTATAAAACATTGACTTTAAAGGTCTGCTGCTTCCTGTAAAGAGAGTGTTTTTGTAATTTTACGAAATCTAATCTCCTGAAGGTGCCCTGCTGGGTTCTGCAGCTGACATCATGTTTGTCTGAGCTTTAACAGATTCAACAGAGCTAGCATGAATTAAAGCAATTTACAACCAACTGTCTTTTTTGGTGTACAGCTGTGGAAAGGACACACAGAGGTGAAGTTCACAGCTCTGTGGTGATTTTGGTTGTGCAAACTTTGTTAGAAATAAAATAAAAGTACAAACGTTTCTTAAACTGAAAAGATAGGTGCTAAACAGAGTGCATTTGCAATTATTTTGTTACCTGTGAAATCATACAACTATGTGCCCTAAGAATGGTCCTTTCAGAATAGGGTTGAGATTCATCAGAAGGCAGCGTGGGGAAGCTTGCTTATGGTACGGTATCTGTGCTGATGAACAGATACCTAAACCCCACTCCTCAGCTGTCAGTGTGTTGCCTTCACACTTTTAGATTATAAAAGAAACCCAAACCACACCCTCACAAATTTCCACATGGACGAGGAATGTGACGGGGTATACCAGACCCTCTGAGGCACCCTGCTGGAGGCCTCGTGGCTCTGCCACACCCTGCCCCAAAAAAGGACAGTGGAGAGGATCCTCCAAGCTTCCTAGAGTGACTGTGTGGGACACAGCCAATCAGGGCCAAGTAGCCTAGTATAAGAAAAGCTGCAGGGCCATAAGGAGGTCAGTTCCTTGCTAGAGCTGAAGGAGTGTGGCTGGCTGATGAGGTAGTGTTTCCAGAAGCTAGGGAGAGCAAGAAGGAGCCCTGAGCTGGAGCTGGTTACAGGGACTCCATCAGGGCAAGGCCCTGATGTAAGGGTGAAGACAGCACAGGGCCATGGGGAAGTGGTCCAGGGAATTACAGCAGAAGAGATACCACCAAGTATCGCATCCAGCTCTTTGTTAGTCTCTAACGTGACACAAGTACCTTATCCACTAGCCACCGCGGGAAGTGGCCTGGACAGAGAGCCGCCCCTCCCCCCCCCGGTGGGGAACTGAACTACAGTGGCCCAACTGGAGAGCTGTAGCCAGGAAGCCCCAAGAGAGTGAAGACATTGTCCCTCCTCTGGAGACAATCAGAGAGAGATAGTGTGTGCAGGCGCACATGCGGCCAAGGGGGCCCTCACAAGAGGTGAGTGCACCCTGTTACAGGATATTACCATGATTGCACATGCAAATCAAGCAATTGCACAAGCAAATCAGGTAACTGCACTTACAAATGGATAGGTGCCTAAATTTCCATTTGCACAAATTATCATCTCCTTTGGATACAGAAGGGAAGTTGTACTTGCAAATGTAGTCATGAACGCTTTTGCTCGTAGACCTAAGGCTTACACTTTTTTTTTTTAGTATTTATTAAAAAGGAAAAGAATATAAACTATATCTCCATGTTTATCAAGAAATTGTTCCCTCTTAGAAAGTTACCTCTTTTCTTATTATCGATACACTGGGATTGGCCCCCACTCTTTCAGTTGGTGAAATTCATGCCTGTTCACAGTGCTGGCACAAGCCTTCGCCATACACCCCTAAAATCCCTATTCAGCCCTCAAATCAAGGATTAAATGGGAATTAAGTGGTGCATGGATCTTATGCTAGCACTATGCTCAAGGGTGAATTTCACGCAGTATGAATACATTCAAACTGCAGAATCAGTGCAGGCATATTAATGTGAAAACCATACTCGCGTAAGAGTGAACAGAACTTAAAAGTATGGATAAACATATAGTCAGATCAGAAGTGTCATTAGAAATCTATAGGAACAGCATAATGTAGCTACTAACTTTTGTTGTAACTATCACATAAGAATATTCACATTTCATTAAACTTTCTTTTTTTAAAATATATCTCTTGAAATACTCACAATGTGTTTTTGGGAAAACTTTTGTTCCTGAAGATCTAGGCCCAGATTCACTGAAGCTGTCACAGACAATTGTTTACAAAAGCTCAGTACAGTCCAGGGAAATGGAAATATTCATCCAGGGACAAGGCAGGCAATGTCACTTTGCAGTTATCAAGTTACCAGTGCTAGCTCTCGCTACCACCCCATACGTTCCTTTGCAAATTTGAAAGTCCCCTTCCTGTTTGCTCAGTGATGCATGCAGTGGTCTCAGCACATCTTTCCAGATGGCCATGCCTGCTCCAAGCAACAGGCGATCCCCCACTTGGAGCAATGCCAAGCTGCTGGACATCAGCATTTGGGGTGAGGAGGCTGTCCAGTCCCAGTTCTGCTCTAGCCATAGGAATTATGATACCTACGGACAGATTTTATAATGCATGATAGAAGAAGGCAATGACTGGGACACACTGCAGTGTAGGATAAAAGTGAAGGAGCTGCAGAATGCCTACCACAAGGTGCAGGAGGCAAACTGCCACTCCAGTGCTGCGTCCACAAGCTGCCGGCTCTACAAAGAGCTGGATGCGATACTTGGTGGCGACCCCACCTCCACTGTGGATACTTCGTTGGCTTGTGTGCCAGTCGAGAGTGGACTGAGCCAGGAGGAGGAAATCTTGGACGAGGATCTGGAGGGGGACCCAGCGGCAGAGGATGACTTGGAGGTCAGAGATGCATGCAGCTAGAAGCTCTTTCCTACCCCAGAGGAGCCTAGCCAGTCACAGCAGTCAGATCTTGGCGAAGCACAAACAGGAGAGGAGACCCCTGGTAAGTGGATCTGATTTTGGGAATTGCTGAAGCGAGTTGTTGGGGGCAGGAGGATTGCAGAAAGCAGGCTTGTCTCCCACTGTATGCCTAGTCTGAGCGGCAGAACAAGCTGTTGATAGACTCCCTCAGTTCATGGGAATCTCCCTCAGAGATCTCCAGGCAACTCTTGTGGAGATACTGGGCAATCCACTTCTGCAGGTTCCTCAGCAGAGCTGCTTTGTTTCTTGCCATATTAATGGTAACTTTCCCACGCCACTGTGCTGTCACGGAGTGTGTATGTGGGGGGACCATTACTGCACACAAGTGAGCCACATAGGGGCCAGGGTGGAAGCTGCAGGCTTGGAGAAGACCCTCCCTTGATTCCCTGTTCTCCCTCAGCAGCGAGATATCTTCCATAGTGAACACTGCCTGTGGAAAATGTGGGGACAGGAATGATTATCAGGTACCCCCTACAGTGCTGGCTCTCCCCAAGATCCATGTGTCCAGTGTACAGCAGGGTCCGGGAAGAGTGATTTACCCTGCCCCTGTGGCTACTCACCATTTTGGGGGTCTTGTGGCTCATGTGTGCTAGCCTGGGGTCAGCCAGTTAGTGACAGGTGTGCGAGTACTGGCTGTGTTTTAAAGCCCTGAATCAGTGTTGTAAACAATACTGCTTCTGTAAAATGTTGCATTTAAACTTCACAGAGATGACCATGGGAGCCCAGCCTCCCTCTTTGTTATCGGTGGCAGAATGGCTGCGCAGAATTAGAAAGCGGCCAAGAAGAACTAAGGAGGACTTTCTCCGTGAGGTTATGATGCACTCCACCACCGAGAAACAGGAATTGAAGGAGTGGCGGGACAGCAAGAAGAGGGACCGAAAGGAGAATGCGGCACACCAGAAAGAAGCCCCGGAGCAGCTTTTAAACATTATGGAGCACCAAGTGGACACGGTCCAGGTGATACTAGCTCTTCATACCGAGCAGCTCCAAGCCCACCCTCCCCTGCAGCCACTGTCACAAAATACTTTCCCATGCACCGCCCCCCCACCGCCAACACAATGCTATCAACCTCCTGGCTCCAGTCTCTACCCACAACATTCCACTCCTCCGTCTTCACAGTCCAGCACTGTGGACTCCCACTACCGACTGCACTTAACACCCATCCCTCTGCAATTTGGCCCTGCTGAAGTATAGCACCCTCTGCACTATACTCCAAAGGAGAAGGTTGGGTATGATCCCTGGACATACACAAAGCTGTAGCTGTCCTGGGACCCCTCCTCCTCTGGAGACCTTCTCTTCCCCCATCCCCCTCTCCCTCCTTGCTGATGCATTTTTTCATTTGACTCTCTCCTCCGATTGTTGTCTTTTAATAAAAGGATTGTGTTTGTTTGAAAGCAATCTTTATTCTATTAAGGCCCCTTCTTGCATCATGTGCACCAGTCACCTCCTAGCATCACAAGCACTGCAGTCCCAGGTATAGCAACAAATATTAGTGGCTTTCAGCTTCACATTGCTGCCTCAAGGCATCCCTGATCCTTATGGCCCACGCTGTGCCCCTCTAATAGCCCTGGTCTCTGGCTGTTCAAACTCAGCCTCCAGTCGCTGAGCCTCTGAGGTCCAGCCCTGAGTGAAGCTTTCACCCTTCCCTTCATAAATATTATGGAGCATACAGAATGCGGCTATAAGCATAGGAATATTGTCATCGGCCTTGTCCAGCTTCCCATACAGGCATTGCCAGCGGGCTTTTAAACAGCCAAATGCATACGCAACAGTCATTCTGCACTTGCTCAGCCTCTTGTTAAAACGCTCCTTGCTGCTGTCAAGTTGCCCCGTGTATGGCTTCATAAGCCACGGCATTAAGGGGTAGGCAGGGTTTCCCAGGATCACAATGAGCATTTCAACTTTCCCTATAGTGATCTTCTGGTCTGGGAAGAAAGTTCCTGCTCTTGCAGCTTCTTGAACAGGCTGGTGTTCTGAAAGATGCATGTGTCATGCACATTTCCGGACCAGCCTGCATCAATGTCTGTGAAACGCCCATGGTGATCCACAAGCACCTGGAAAGCCATTGAGAAATACCCCTGGCGATTAATGTACTCTGTGGCTAGATGGTCTGGTGCCAGAATTGGAATGTGCGTGCCATCTATCGCCCCTCCACAGTTAGGGAAGCCCATCTGTGCAAAGCCATCCGCAATGTCATGCACGTTGCCCAGTGTCACGGTCTTTCGCAGCAGGATGCGATTAATGGCCCTGCACACTTCCATCAACATGACTCCAACGGTCGACTTTCCCACTCCGAACTGGTTAGTGACTGATCGGTAGCAGTCTGGAGTAGCCAGCTTCCACAGTGCAATTGCCACGCGCTTCACCAGCAACAGGGCAGCTCTCATCCTCATGTCCTTGCGCTGCAGGGCTGGGGCGAGCTCATCACACAGTCCCATGAATGTGGCTTTCCTCATGTGAAAGTTCTGCAACCACTACTCGTCATCCCAGACGTGTATCATGATGTGATCCCACCACTCAGTGCTTGTTTCCCAAGCCCAAAAGTGGCGTTCCACTGTGGTCAGCACCTCCGTGAATGCCACAAGCAATCTCGTGTTGTAGCTACTTCGCATGGCGAGATCAATGTCGCACTCCTCTCGCCTTTGCAGTTTAAGGAATAACTCTACTGCCACTCAGAGCGAGCAGCAGACTGGTCAGCAGTGCGGGATCCGTTCCTGTAGCCCGAAGAGACAGGGCATGCAGAACACAAACCGTTGGAAGATGGCACCAAATGTGGATGGAAACACAGGGATTGCTGGGATGCGAAGCAATGCATCACGGGGCATTGGGACAGGACCCAGGATGCCCCATGACCCCCTCCACCTTCCCACAAGTTTTAGAGGCAAAAGAGAAAGAGATGCCCTGTGGGATAGCTGCCCCAAGTGCACCACTCCAAATGCTGCTGCACGTGCCGCAAGTGTGAACACGCTATTGCACAGGCAGCTGTCAGTGTGAACACACATCAGCGGTTTCCCCTCAGTGCTCTCTGAGTGGTGCAGGAACTGCCAGTGCTATAACTTTGCCAGTGTAGATGTGCCCTAATTTAGGTCTTGTCTACGCAAGAAAGTTGCACTGGTGTAAATAAAGATGTGACTTTAAACTGATATTGTAAAAATGGTGAGAAAGAGTGTCTTGATGCAAGAATGGATTCTCTTGGTTTATTCAAAGTTGATTTGGAACAGTTTTAGCTAAAGCAAAATAAGTCTCTTTTTTTTATACTGAAATAAGACTATTTGCACGTCCTTTTGCACAGATTTAACTATACTGATTTAGAGATGGATTTAAATTAAACTGCTGCAACTTGCTGATATAGACAAGCCCATAGCAAAGCAGAACAAACACTGTGTTGACAAGCCCTTAAGTGACTATGCTCCTATGTCACACCAGTGCTCTTGAAAACCCCATTCCTTGTCACATCAGTCAGTCGAAAGAGCCTGATAAAATTTTTGGATTCCCTTTCATTAAAGGTAATTAGCCTATCAGATTACAGTACTTATGAGAATCAGTACATTCTCCACCATCACTCTCACATCACTATCTACAGTCAAAAGTAGGTCCCATTTCATCTATAGTTCAAATCAGTAATGTAAACATGCTGGGTAACCATGCCTTCCAGAAGTATCTACCTCCACAATGTCTACCTAAATCAACTAAGAGGGACAAAAAAGAAAAGATTAGATCATACCTGCAGGAAGAAAGGAAATAAGGAATGGCAGGAATTCAGATGCATGTTAAAACAGATTTTTAAAAATGTCGGGAATTCAAATGGAAACTTACCACTGAGCTCAGTAAAATATGTGAAATATGGCGCCAAAACGTTTTAGCTCTATCAGTAAATTAAAATCAAGACATGAGTCTTAGAGATTTTAGAATATCATGGGATTTAGGGGGGAAAAATGAAATCAAGAAAGATGAAGAGAAGATGACAACACAATTAGACGAAGTATCTTCTAAATCTGGTGGCGTAAACAATGTAAAAGCAATTCATCTGAAACTGACTGTAGTGGTAAGCTGGATGACTACAGGTTATTTATATCAGCATTGCAAACATATTTGGGAAATTAAAAGCATCTGCCCAAGAATAGATGAAATCAGACTGTGACCCAGAGGGAAAAAATCTTCTCCAAGTTACTAGTCTGTTACAAAGAGCTTGTTAGTACAAGCAAGTCTGTGGAAGACAATCTGAATATTAAAGCTTGAACTGTCAAAAAGAGATGTCCTGCAAAATAAATTTTAGATCCATAAACTTAACACAGTTACATATCAAATAAAAGAAAACTATGATGAAATCAGATTGCAAATGTACTGTTCTGCCATTTAGGGTTGGATGCAAAGCCCATTGAAATCTATTAGGTCTTCTACTGACTTCAGAGTGCTTTGGATCAGGCTCTTAGGCTGTAGTAAGCTGGCAGCAGCATGGGAGGAAAAAGGTCAAGAAATGAAGCAGACACAGAACAAGCTGGAGAAAGAGCAGAGTAAAATCAAGAGTGTCAGAACTACAGCAATCTGTGGCGTGTGGTCAATTCTCAAGCACGCTGTGGTAGAAGCATTGCAGGAGGCTACGTGCTCAACTTATCAACTTCGTGATGTTAAAGTGTCCTTTGCTGTATGCTCAAGAGCAGCAGTCATTGAGCTTCGATGACAGTCAAGCTAGCACAAGGTGTTTGTGAGAGAGCCAAAGGGAATGGAACTAGGGATAATAAAGGGAATCAATAACTAAGGCCTCTATTCAAGAAAGCACTTAAACATCCTTGTTCTAGAAAGCATGTAAGCATGCGCTTAACTTTAAGTACATGCTTAAATTCTATTGACTTCAGTTGGACTTCAATATGTCCTTAAAGTTAAGCACATACTGAATTGTTTTCCTGAACAGGAGTGCTTTCCTGAACGGCAGCCCTAGTTGTTGTTGTAATATATATTTACAAAACAAATGTTCCATTGTCTCGTCCTTATGATGCAAAAAGAACTTTATATATACTTTAAAACAGAATGTGTATGTGAAAGATAAAGGGAAAATATTGAATGGAAGGAACAGATTTCACTTCTAAACTTCCAAGGGTTATTTACAGGCATGAATTTTTTAAAAAGGACATTGAGAAATTGAACAATAGGTTGACAGTGACCTTGTTAGCTAATGTGCTAAACATATGAGAAATCCCACTTGGCTATCATTGTGTCAACAGAGATGTATTGTAAGAAAATCAGTCTGGTACCTTTTAAGTATTAAAAATGGTGGAACGATGACCAGCTGTGGGTGTACTGAATGGAAGACCAAAGGTACAGGGGTTTGTCCCCAGTTAATACACAATGTACAGACGCTGGGGGAACAAAGGATGATGGATCATCCATAATTCAGCAGATTATGGATCAGGAAACTGTAAATAAATTTATAGTTGTCCCTCAATTATATATTTTATGGGAAATATTTAGGTGAACTTTTGTATCCAGTTAGAATAAACTAGGGATTAGTGCAGATAAAATTAGTTACCATAAAAATACGAATAGAAATATTATAGAACAGATGGAAAAAAGACTGCTCAGTGGTATCAATAAGGATCAAATAAATACAATTAAAGTAGCACAGATAATAACAACACAAGGGCTATATTAGGATCGGAGCACACAACAGGTGAGGATGGTACAAGGCACCTTCTCTCATTTATGCACCATGCAATAACTGATCAAAATGAGCATCTCTGGTGCTCTCCTGAGTGGTGGTGTGGGTTTGAAATCATATTTTTGATCTGACCTTTTTGCATGGCACAGATATCCACACTAAAATTTACAGCTTTAGTCCCCAATTCAGGAAACCATTTCCATTTAGGACAGCACTGAAGCACATGCTTAAATCCTGCTGAAGTCAAATGGACTTAAGCACATGCTGAAAAAGTTAAGCATGTGCTTGTGTTTTCCTGAATAAGGTTCCAAATGACTCCTCACACATTCAAGCAGATCAGAATGCTGTAGGTAGTTTGCTGCATGCACAGGGCCTGAACCTTCATTCTTTTATGCACTCAACCCTTCTGCTGAAGTCAATGGGCCTTATAGATGGATACTTTGACACTGTAACATAGATTTAAAAAAAAAATGTATTAAAAGCCTTAAAATTCGAAGGGAAGCACATATTCACAAATATTAGAAATATTTTACCCTCTATAAAGATGAAAGAATGACATTAAAAATAAGAGAACCCTTTTCCCACTTAAATAATGAATTCCAGGAGGCTATTGTCTATAGTTATAGGGGCCCTATTTAAAAGCAGTATCTGTGCAGGTGTGTATGGAGATGATTAACAGAGCGCCATCTACTGGCTTGTAAGAAACAGTCCTCTAAGTCTAATATACACCATGTTCCACCTGCTAACACAGTTCTCTAAGCTTAGCAGCCATTTCTGAGTGTTCTTTTGATGTTTTGGTGCAACTTGTGAGGTTGTTATCATGCTGGGAAAAATTCCCCTATATAGCTCATGATATTGCTTCACTTTCTTCCTCTCCTGAATCACTGTCAAGACCTCTTCCTCCATCATCGAGACCGAGAGACTGAAATCACCTTTTCAGCTTTTGGAGAACTGATATTAAAGGGGAAAATATCTTAAAATTACCTGAATCTCAAATCACAACTGACAGAAACCACAAATCCTTTGAGTGCATAAGGTTACTACATTACATATAGTGATAGTCTTACTCTGAGCCAGCCACACAAAAGGAATGTAAATCTATTACTGATAGTCAATTTTCTTACAGACATTTATAGGACAGTCACTTGTTAACTATATTTGCATTAGGTTGACTTGTCAGCATGTTGAAAATCAGGCCAGAGGATGACCAAATTCTATCTAGATGCTCAGATTGCCCTAAAGCCCTTCAGTTCAAATAAAGCGGTGGACTGTCTCCAAAAGATCATTCATCTGTTTTGAACCTCAATCTTGGTAACCATGGCTGTAGTAGGAAAGCTCATTAGTAGAGCTGGAAGAGGATAAGAACTCTGTTTTGTGAAGGATTTCAAGATTTTGAAATCTGGCTTCTTTTCAAATCAAAACGAAACCTGAACATTTTGAAATCCTCAGTGAAGGAAAATTCTGGGGGGAAGATCACTTTGGATCAATTGAAACATTTTGTTTAGACAAAATCAAAATATTTTGTTTTGATTTCAACTTTTGTATTTTATATGATAGTATATAATACAATTTTTTAAAAAATTTAAAACTAAAAGTAGTTTTAAAACAAAAAATTAGAATGTTTTGTTCAATAAATGTCAAAATTAAATGTTTCAGCATTGTCAGAAATTTTGGGGGGCTTTTCTCCAAAATAAAAAATTGCCAAAATCAGCAGAATTTTGAGAAGCATTTTGATTGCCATGGAATTATATTTTTCCATGGAAAGTGATTCCACTAAAGATTTTCCAATGAAGTCTATTCAATAGTTTTTACTGTAAATTGAAGAAATTATGGAGCCTCTAAACAGCATAGCCTGACATTTCCTAATTGTTTATTGTACAGAAGGTCATTTTTAATATTTTGAGAATGTTACAGAAAAAGCAGATTGAGCCATTTCTCTTATTTTAAGGTGAATTTCACTCTATACATAAAATAATAATAATAACTAGCTCTTTCATAGAGACAAAATGGGTAAGGTACCTTTTATTGGACCAACTCCTGTTGGTGAAAGAGACAAGCTTTTGAGATACTCAGAGGTCTTCAGATTGAAAGCTTGTTTCTTTCCACAACAGAAGTTGGTCCAATAAAATATATCACCCATCTTATCTCTCTCATAGTCTGGGACCAATGTAACTCTTTTATAGTGACTTGCACCCTTCTAAGAAGGTTATCATTAATCCCATCTGCAAGTAGGGGAACTGAGGCACAGACAATAAAAGGGGGAGTCTGATCTCTTGGAGTAAAAGTCTGCCATCTTGTCAGTGCAGGAATTGTTTGAAGTCATCATCCACATGCATGTGCATATGATGACAGAACTGGGTTCTAAATGCATAATTAGTAAACTGAGTGAATTATTTGAAGTGAAAAATTTAGTCATTTTATGTAGCCGTTTTTTCTATGCCTGAACTGTCTCCAAAAGATCATCATTCCCTCCCATTAGTTATTTGAAATTTGATAAATGTTTTATATTTCAGCCTATGGATTGCTCGTGATCCATTCTGCCAGAATAACCCTTCAGATAATGAGCACTCGAAGTATGAGTTAATCTGATGACACAAAGGTAGAGATTTTTTTTTTTTTTTTCCTGCTCCCTGGCTGGATGAGCGTAACTCTTAGAATGAGGTTCCCAGTGCAAATACTTGCAATTACCAATCTAAAGGTTGCTTTCAGTGCACATTCTGCAACATTTGCTGTTCAAGCAAATACTCTGTCCAGTAAAGTGGTTTGCTAGAATATTTGTGGAACGTGAACATAAATGCGAGGAAAACACAGTAAAAGTGAATTTGTTTCAAAAATGTAAATAATATTTTGCAGTATTTTCACTATCCTAATAATGAGCACAATTCATTTCAATACTCTGGTTTGGTAGTTCTTTGTTTGTTTATGTGCCTCAATTAGCTGATCAAAGTGTCTGTCTTTGCTTAGTGTCAGTTCTTTTTCTTTTTAACACAGTCTCAACTGAAACCTTGCTTTGCTAGAATAAAGAAAAGGAGTACCTGTGGCACCTTAGAGACTAACCAATTTATTTGAGCATAAGCTTTCGTGAGCTACAGCTCACTTCATCGGATGCATTCAGTGGAAAATACAGTGAGGAGATTTATATACACACAGAACATGAAAAAATGGGTGTTTATCATGCACACTGTAAGGAGAGTGATCACCTAAGATGAGCTATTACCAGCAGGAGAGTGGGGGAGGGCAGAAGAAAACCTTTTGTAGTGATAATCAAGGTGGGCCATTTCTAGCAATTAACAAGAATGTCTGAGGAACAGTGCGGGGGGGGGGGGGGGTGGAGGAATAAACAAGGGGAAATAGTTTTACTTTGTGTAATGACTCAACCACTCCCAGTCTCTATTCAAGCCTAAATTAATTGTATCCAATTTGCAAATTAATTCCAATTCAGCAGTCTCTCGTTGGAGTCTGTTTTGAAGTTTTTTTGTTGAAGAATAGCCCCTTTTAGGTCAGAAATCGAGTGACCAGAGAGATTGAAGTGTTCTCCAACTGGTTTATGAATGTTAAAATTGTTGACATCTGATTTGTGTCCATTTATTCTTTTATGTAGAGACTGTCCAGTTTGACCAATGTACATGGCAGAGGGGCATTGCTGGCACATGATGGCATATATCACATTGGTAGATGTGCAGGTGAATGAGCCTCTGATATAGTGTGGCTGATGTGATTAGGCCCTATGATGGTGTCCCCTGAATAGATATGTGGACACAGTTGGCAATGGGCTTTGTTGCAAGGATAGGTTCCTGGGTTAGTGGTTCTGTTGTGTGGTGTGTGGTTGCTGGTGAGTATTTGCTTCAGGTTGGGGGGCTGTCTCTAGGCAAGGACTGGACCGTCTCCCAAGATTTGTGAGAGCGATGGGTCGTCCTTCAGGATAGTTTGTAGATCCTTGATGATGCGTTGGAGAGGTTTTAGTTGGGGGCTGAAGGTGACGGCTAGTGGCGTTCTGTAATTTTTTTGTTGGCCCCTCCACCCCCACGAACATGATACAGTTCTGTGGTGACCTAGAATCCTATTTTTGACATCTCCAACTCAAGGAATATTTCCAACACACCTCTGAACAACATACTAATCCACAGACACTTTCCTACCAACACTACAAAAAGAAGGATTCTAGGTGGACTCCTCCTGAAGGTCGAAACAACAGACTGGACTTCTACATAGAGTGCTTCTGCCGACGTGCATGGGCTGAAATTGTGGAAAAGCAGCATCACTTGCTCCATAACCTCAGCTGTGCAGAACACAATGCCATTCACAGCCTCAGAAACAACTCTGACATCATAATCAGAAAGGCTGACAAAGGAGGTGCTGTTGTCATCATGAATAGGTCGGAACATGAACAAGAGGCTGCTCGGCAGCTCTCCAACACCACTTTCTACAAGCCATTACCCTCTGATCCCACTGAGGGTTACCAAAAGAAACTACAGCCTTTGCTCAAGAAACTCCCTGAAAAAGCACAAGAACAAATCCGCACAGACACACCCCTGGAACCCCGACCTGGGGTATTCTATCTGCTACCCAAGATCCATAAAAATGGAAATCCTGGGCGCCCCATCATCTCAGGCATTGGCACCCTGACAGCAGGATTGTCTGGCTATGTAGACTCCTTCCTCAGGCCCTACGCTACCAGCACTCCCAGCTACCTTCGAGACACCACTGACTTCCTGAGGAAACTTCAATCCATCGGTGATCTTCCTGATAACACCATCCTGGCCACTATGGATGTAGAAGCCCTCTACACCAACATTCCACACAAAGATGGACTACAAACCACCAGGAACACTATCCCTGATAATGTCACGGCAAACCTGGTGGCTGAACTTTGTGACTTTGTCCTCACCCGTAACTATTTCACATTTGGGGACAATGTATACCTTCAAATCAGCAGCACTGCTATGGGTACCCGCATAGCCCCACAGTATGCCAACATTTTTATGGCTGACTTAGAACAACGCTTCCTCAGCTCTCGTCCCCTAATGCCCCTACTCTACTTGCGCTATATTGATGACATCTTCATCATCTGAAAAAGAAGCCCTTGAGGAATTCCACCATGATTTCAACAATTTCCGTCCCACCATCAACCTCAGTCTGGACCAGTCCACACAAGAGATCCACTTCCTGGACACTACGGTGCTAATAAGCGATGGTCACATAAACACCACCCTATACCGGAAACCTACTGACCACTATTCCTACCTACATGCCTCCAGCTTTCACCCAGACCACACCACACGATCCAGTGTCTACAGCCAAGCTCCACGATACAACCGCATTTGCTCCAACCCCTCAGACAGAGACAAACGCCTACAAGATCTCTATCAAGCATTCTTACAACTACAATACCTACCTGCTGAAGTGAAGAAACAGATTGACAGAGCCAGAAAAGTACCCAGAAGTCACCCACTACAGTACAGGCCCAACAAAGAAAATAACAGAACGCCACTAGCCGTCACCTTCAGCCCCCAACTAAAACCTCTCCAACGCTTCAACAAGAATCTACAACCTATCCTGAAGGATGACCCATCGCTCTCTCAAATCTTGGGAGACAGGCCAGTCCTTGCCTACAGACAGCCCCCCAACCTGAAGCAAATACTCACCAGCAACCACACACCACACAACAGAACCACTAACCCAGGAACCTATCCTTGCAACAAAACCCATTGCCAACTGTGTCCACATATCTATTCAGGGGACACCATCATAGGGCCTAATCACATCAGCCACACTATCAGAGGCTCGTTCACCTGCACATCTACCAGTGTGATATTTGCCATCATGTGCCAGCAATGCCCCTCTGCCATGTACATTGGTCAAACTGGACAGTCTCTACATAAAAGAATAAATGGACACAAATCAGATGTCAACAATTTTAACATTCATAAACCAGTTGGAGAACACTTCAACCTCTCTGGTCACTCGATTTCTGACCTAAAAGGGGCTATTCTTCAACAAAAAAACTTTAAAACCAGACTCCAACGAGAGACTGCTGAATTGGAATTAATTTGCAAATTGGATACAATTAATTTAGGCTTGAATAGAGACTGGGAGTGGTTGAGTCATTACACAAAGTAAAACTATTTCCCCTTGTTTATTCCCCCCTCCCCCCACTGTTCCTCAGATATTCTTTTTTCAGAGTAACAGCCGTGTTAGTCTGTATTCGCAAAAAGAAAAGGAGTACTTGTGGCACCTTAGAGACTAACCAATTTATTTGAGCATAAGCTTTCGTGAGCTACAGCTCACTTTATCGGATGCATACTGTGGAAAGTGATCCATGGTAGATGACATGGTAGATCCCACTTTCCACAGTATGCATCTGATGAAGTGAGCTGTAGCTCACGAAAGCTCATGCTCAAATAAATTGGTTAGTCTCTAAGGTGCCACAAGTACTCCTTTTCTTTTTTCAGATGTTCTTGTTAACTGCTGGAAATGGCCCACCTTGATTATCACTACAAAAGGTTTTCTTCCCCCTTCCCCCACTCTCCTGCTGGTAATAGCTCATCTTAAGTGATCACTCTCCTTACAGTGTGTGCATGATAAACACCCATTTTTTCATGTTCTGTGTGTATATAAATCACCTCACTGTATTTTCCACTGAATGCATCCGATGAAGTGAGCTGTAGCTCACGAAAGCTTATGCTGAAATAAATTGGTTAGTCTCTAAAGTGCCACAAGTACTCCTTTTCTTTTTGCGAATACAAACTAACACGGCTGCTAGTCTGAAACCAGTCATTTTGCTAGAATAAGTTCTCTGGACAATTCCTAGCGTCAGCCACCAGAGGGCACTGAACAAACATTCTTCTGCTCATCTCCCCATGTAGCTGAAGATGTTTCTTTTGAGTTTGTACTGCTGGTTTAAGTGACAATGTGTAAGAGGTGGACTTGTGTTTCTGAAATAGATGAGAAAGTTTGCCTTTCCGACTGATAACTTTACAGTAATTTTTAGTATTGATTTCTTGGAAAAAGCTTGTTACTAGTACTGTAAACTCAAACAGTAAGCAAGTCCCCTGTCTGTTAAATTACAAATTACATGATGATTTAAGAGTTTTCTTTTTCTATATTCCTTCCACCAGAGAGTTTATTTTCCACATGGATCTTTGAAGCTAAGTTTTGACACCTTCTGCTTGTTCAAACCACAACCCAAGAAGCCTAGAACTTTCCCAACAGCTATAGTTAATTACCACCAAAACAAGGCTGGGGAGGCAATACCTTTTACTGGACCAAATGCCACTGGTGAAATAGACAAGCTTTCGAGCTACACAGGTCTCTTCTTCAGCTGCTTGATCCCATTGCAGCAAAACAAGATGGGCATCACTAGGATTCATGAGAGGAAGGATGAAAACCATGGTAGATGCCATAATAGTCAAGTGATGGGGGGGGGAACAATGAGGTGGAGGAGAGAAAAGGCTGCACAGATGAGCAGTGTTGACAAGCAAGGCTGCACAGATGAGCCCTACCGGGTGGCATATAACTCTCCATCCTTTTATGTCTAATGCAACCTGACCCCTCTAGTGCCAGGTGCTGGGACAGGGCAGAGCCTTGTGATAATTCCCGGACATGGCCATCACAGGGAGGAGGAGGAGGAGGAAAGTTAATATAGATCCCGTGGGTGTGTTCAAGGCCTTCTTCTGTGGGTTGTTCCTCAACCTTGGGAGCTACTTTGGCACAGTGACTGGATGTCTCTGCTGTTTCACTTCTGAAATAGACAGCACTGAAGACTCTCCCCTGGATCACAGCTTGAAGACCTGGACAGCCTCATTGATGTATTTGGCTCTCATTAGGCGACATTCATTACACACTAAAGCTAGTTGAAAATTTTCTGAAAACAATTTTTCCATGGCAAAAATTCCAGTTGAACATAATTAAAAATTTTTGCAGGAACATGTCTATTCTGTCTAAACTTTAGATGGAAACCAGACAGGCTGGCTGCTTGGTGGGCCCCCCAGCTTCCTGGGTGGCCAGCTCCCTTGGGTGCCCACCTGGCAGTCCTATGGGCTCCCCAGCTGCCAGGCTTCCCGCTCCCAAGCCAGCAAGGTGGCTTGGGAACCAGCTTGTTGGCCCAGACTTTTTTGAAAAATTCCATTTTGATTCGTCTCAAATGGAATTTTTGAAGATTTCAATTCCACAGAAAGCTTCACATTTCTGACTCTGTTTTGTTCTGATTCAGAATTTTTTTAAATGCAAATTTTTCTGCAGGATTGAAATTCCAGTTCCTCCACAGCTCTATTTCACACCCACAAAGCCAGAGGCTTCTATGCAGGTGACGAGCATGGGGCCTGGAGAGCAAAATCCACCCTCAAGTCCAGAGGCAGGCTATGGACCTGCAGCACAGCATCTAGCAACTACTGCTGCAGCCTGTGGGCTGGAATAGCATCCCCATGGCTAGTAGGGGGCGTAGGACCACTGGAGCCACGTAATTATAGATCCCCTAGCTAATGAGCCTAAGTCTTCTGCTACCTTCTATAGCACACGGGTGCAGATTTGTCTCTATGCTGCTTTTGCTCCACAACCCCACTTTGGAACATAAGTGGTATGAAGAGTCTTTACACAAGTCTTGGATACAAGGTGATAGATCCATAAAAGGGACTTGGGCTCAGTGTTGCAACACCTAACTTTAGACATGCTGCCGCCTAATGGAATCCACAGCTCCAGGTTAGGCATGCTGGCTGACTGTGGACTGCATGAAGAGAATCAGATGCCTGAGAATGGAGATCCCCATTCTCACCTACACTAGCCAATAGGAAATGCTAAGGAAAGAGGTGTGGCCTAAGTCTGGGCCAGAAGGAGGTACCTATCTCTGCTTGGGATCCACAGCCATGAACCCTCTCATGGAGTTAGACACCGAATCCTTTTCCCAAAAAGGTGGTGGGGGGGGGAAAGAGGTTTATAGTCATTGGAACAGGGATGTGAATTTGGGTTTCCTTCATCACGGGTAAGTACACTAACCACTGGGATATAGTCATTCTAACATGCTTTCTGACCCTATGAAAATTTAATTATTTATACAAAGTGGAACAGCTTCAACAGGAAAGATTGAGAGAGACATCCCAGAATATTCCATAGCCCAATGGTTAGGGCATTCTCTGGAAGTGTGCGTTCAAATCCCTGCTCCAACTCAGGCAATGGGAGGATTTAAACTGGGTCTCCTACATCTTGGGTGAGTGCTATAACCTTTCCTAGTGAAAGGTGAACTGTCAGGCTGGAGGGAGGTTACTAGTGGAGTTCTTCAGGGATCGGTCTTGGGACCTATTGCATTTAACATTTTTATTAATGACCTTGGCACAAAAAGTAGGAATGTGTTAATAAAATTTTCAGATGACAAAAGTTGGAAGGTATTACCAATAGGGAGGAGGACTGGAATATCATACAATAAGATCTGGAGGACCTTGAAAACCGGAGTAATAAAAACAAGATGAAACTTAATAGTCCAAAGTGCAAGGTCATGCATTTAGGGGCTAACAAGAACGATTTTTGCTATAAATTGGTGACATATCAGTCGGAAGCGACAGAGGAGGCAAAAGACTTGGATGTATTGGTTGATCACAAGATGACTATGAGCAGCTACTGTGATGCAAAAGTGAAAAAGGCTAATGCAGTCCTAGGATGCATCAGATGAGGTATTTCCGTAGAGACGGAAATATTAGTACCATTATACACAGCACTGGTGAGACCTCCTCTGTAATATTATGTGCAATCCTGGTCTTCCATGCATGGGCAGCGGGTATCATAGCCAAGGGGAGGCTTTGCCTCCCCAAATAGCCTACTGTGGCCCTGCGCCCAGGCCAGTGTACAGTGATTGGCGGCCGCCGGGGCGGCTGGTGCTGGGCCGTGCTGCCTGCCCGGCGCTGGCCGCCTGAGCACTAGGACTGGGGGCTACCCTGGAGCTGAGGCTGCTGTGGGAGTGCTTTGGGCTCCTGCGGGGAAGGGGGAGGTAAAAGGAGGTGGGGCAGAAGGGGTGGGGCGAGGCCTTGGGCACAAGGGGAGGGGCCGGGGGTTAGCCTCCCCAGGCGGCCGAATCAGCAGCTGCCATGCTCCCATGTTTGATTAATTTAAACTGGAACAGGTCCAGAGAAGGACTGCTAGGATGATCAGAGGAATGGAAAACCTACCTTTTAAGAGGAGACTCAAAGAGCTTGGCTTGTTTAGCCTAACTAAAAGAAGTCTGAGGGGAGATATGATTGCTCTCTATAAATACATCAGATGGATAAATAATTAAATAACTCCTCCGCCTCCCTGGTAAGTGCCAATGTTGATAGAAGAACAAATGGATATAAACTGGCCATCAACAAGTTTAGGCTTGAAATTAGACAAAGGTTTCTAACCATCAGAGGAGTGAAGTTCTGGAACAGCCTTCCAAGTGGCATACTAGGGCAAAAAATCTAACTGGCTTCAAGACCGAGATTGATAGGCTAATGGAGGCAATGGTATGATGGGACTGCTTACAATGGCATGTAATCAATCTGCAACTGCAAGTAGCAAATACCTCCAACAGCTGTTGATGGGACACTAGATGGGGAGGGCTCCAAGTTACTACAAAGAATACTTTCCCATTTGTCTGGTTGCTGGGACTTGTTTGCCATATTTGGGGTTGGTTCCCCAGGATCAGATCAGCAAAAACCCTGGTGGGTTTTTTTTGTTTTGCCTTCCTCTGCAGCATGGGGCAGGGGTCACTTGCAGGTTTAAACTACTGTAAATGGTGGATTCTCTGTAACTTGAAGACTTTAAATCATGATTTGAGGACTTTAGTAACTCAGCCAGAGGTTAAGGGTCTATTACAAGAGTGAGTGGGTGAGGTTCTGTGTCCTACAATGTGCAGGAGGTCAGAGTAGATGATCATGATGGTCCCTTCTGGCCTTAAAGCCTGAGTCAAAAAGACTCTTCCCCACTCCGCCCCGCAAGCAGCTGGCAGAAGGGGTAGTTTGAGACTATAGGGTAATTATCTGTGGGATTAATGTGGGTAGTGTTAGTGCCACAGAGACATCATAGATGGTGCTATTTTGAGCACTAATTGTTACTATTGTGGACAAGTGCAGGGAGAGCTCATTCTTTTGTGAATTTTATTCTTGTATTACATAGTTTAATGATGGTAAATGCTCTATCGGGTAAAGACAGATTCAAAGCTATCAAACTAAATAATAGCAAAAGCTTGTGCTACATTAATAGTCATGCTTTTTACAAACGAGGGTGTGTACACCTTGACTCTTCTGTCGCTGACCAAGTTGCGGCTCCTGTACCAGCATTAGATTACATTTAATTTGTTTTAAAATAGAAGTTTTAACTATCCTCCTGGAATGCTTAGCGCTGTGGAAATCTGAGCTCTGGAGATGAGGGACTTGATCTTATTTAGGTCAATGGGAGTTTTGCTACTGCCTCAGATGTGAGGATGGTTCTGGTTGCCCTAATGCAGGCACTATTCACTAGGGGCAGCAGGCTGCTTGTACCACCATACCAGAACCCCAGTAATGGGACAGGTGTGTGGGCACCACTCTGGCAGCTAAAAGTGCAGGCACTAACACCTGGGGGCAGCACTAAAAAGGCTAGCTCCCCAGGTGTAGGAGTGGTGGCAGGGGTGCTGGAAAAAATGTTAGGGTGTTGAGAGCCTTTGAACCAAACTGTAAACCCTGTAGATGATGGAAACCACCTCAAGCCCGCAGGTGCAGCAGCATGTGCTTGTGGCAACAGGTGGAAGACCTACTGGCTGCAGAAATGGGGTGGGTGGGCACAGGATGGCTACGCGGATGCGATGCCTCTAGGGCTGGGCAAAGGGAGACGCCACACCCCCATTGCAATGAAACCCAATTGCGCTCTCAGCACGCAGGCACCAGCCCGCCACTTCTCGCCTCCCCCAGGAGAGAGCGGGAGAGAGAGCGGGAGGGAGGGAATGACTCGCGCCTGCGCAGTCAGAAGGTTTCCCTCCGAGCGTCGAGCGCACACGCGCTTACCGTTGCGTCCCTCGCTGACGCCGGCTCGTGCACTGCAGGGGGTGGCGCGAGGGTGGCCGGCGCGCGCAAAGTGGTTCAGAGCCGGGGTGGCGGTTGCTCCGTGTGTGCCTCGCGGGCGCCTCCACCCCCGCCTCAGGTGATGCTGGCGGCTGGGGCGATGATGAGGAAGAGGCTGAGGAGGGAGGTGGGGGCCTCCCGCCCCGCCGACCCCCGCCTCCCGCCCACCGGCTCGGAGCCCCGCCGACCCTGCCCCTGAGGAGGCCCCGGGCCGAGCCGGAGGCGGCGAGCCAGCGGCCCCCTCCACGACCCCTCTCCGTCCTCAATGTCTCCCCCGCCGCGGGGAGGCTGCTGCCGCCTTGGAGTCCAGCGCTCCGGCCCCCTCGCCGCCGCCGCAGCCCCCTCGCCGTCGGCCCGCAGCAGCCGCCTGGGCGCGGAAGGAGCCCGGCCTCCCCGCTGTCGCCGCGACCCGGCCGCCGCTAGCCCCTGGCGGCTGAGGAGCAGCGGAGGAGGCGGGGAGCCCCCCGGGGAAGATGAAGGCGGAAGCGGGAGACAACTCCATGATCAACCTGTCGGTGCAGCAAGTGCTGAGTCTGTGGGCGCACGGCACCGTGCTGCGGAGCCTCACCGGTAACCGGCCCAGCCCCCGCCCCCCCGGTACCCGGCGGCGGGGAGGGGCATGCAGGGTGGCTGTGCACGCTGCTCTCGCCTGAACCCGACCCGTGGGGCGGGGGTGACTCAGGGCAAAGGGCGGGACTCAAATGGGATAAGCGCGGGGATCCTGTTAAAGGCAGAGGCCCCGTAAGCGTCGGTGGGGTCCCACATCACTGGCAGAGCAGGGTGGGGAGGGGGCCTTCGCTTTTGCCTCCACTTGTGGTAAGCGAGGGCTGACAGTGAGTGGTTTCCTTCATCTCTGGGGGCTGGTCACGGGAAGGGGCCAGGTGTGATGATGAGGGCTGGCCCACACTGAGCCAGGAAAGGTTGATGAGGGGGCCCATTAAGCCCCTCCACCCTACACTTGGGCTTGCTGTCAGGGGATGAAGGGGCAGTTAAAAAGGAAAGAGGACTGCCCAATATCTCCTATTTCTGCTCCCCAAGGAAAGGGCCTGTGCAGAGACTGCTGACTGCCAGACTCATCTGGAGGAAAGTGAGCCTGGTCCAGTACTGTGGAGGTTTATTTGGGGAACTCTCTTTGCCTTAGCCCAGTACTATCTATGCTAATGAAACTGTTGCAAGGAACCCGGGGGGAGGGATGGCCTCAATAAACTCTGAACTTTCGCATCCTACTAGACTCTGCCCACTAGTTTTTCTTTAAAAAAGGAGTACCTGTGGTACCTTTGAAACTAACAAATTTTTTTGAGCATAAGCTTACGTGAGCTACAGCTCACTTCATCGGATGCATCTTAGTCTCTAAGGTGCCACAAGTACTCCTTTTCTTTTTGCAGATACAGACTAACACAGCTGCTACTCTGAAACCTAGTTTTTCTTTGACACTGAAGAGCACAGTGTCACCTGGATTGCATGGGATGTAGGGCACATCAATTGATTGTTGGTTGTGTTGATAGGCAGAAATTTTGGAGTGGTGGTGCTCTTATTGGGCAAGTATTTCCTATGTAAGTGTGATTGGACTAGGAGGGAGTGCTGAACTAAACGGGGTCTGGATTTCTGCTGTACAACATACTACATAGCATTGAGAGATTAATATTAGTAATCTGGTTTTGAAATAACTTGTCTGCTCCTCTCCCCCATCACCATGTTTTTTCCATTGATGTAGTTGTGGCTTGAGTTGCTAGATATGTGCTTTTCTTTTAAATGTTGAGGTTTTATCATAATAAGCATGCAAGGCTTGAAAAATCCACTTGCTTTTGGCAATACACCATAATGTATTGTAGGAAAATAAGAAAGTTGAATAAAGTGAGGAAGTAGAAAGAAGTCATAATAGAAGCAAGAGACAGACTTAAATTTTTTCAATGCAGCAAATTGAAACATTGACAATAAAACAAAGTATAAAATATATTTCTCTTCTCTCTATAAATCATAGGGGGTATGACTTTGGAGGGAAGGGTAACAGGATTTTCAACTTGACTAGTAGGTTTTTTTTTAGAGTACTGGACATAAAGTAAACTTTTCAAGCCTTGGAAGCCTGAATACATGTAGTAGTAGTAATAATAAAAATACACTGAATATATGCAAACATAACTATTGGAAAGTTAACTATGTTTTATTAAAATTTAAATCCTGGATTCCTAGCCGCCTTTAAGGGAAAAGGATGCCAGAGTGTGATAGATGCTTCTGTGGCATATTTCCTCTTAAAGTTTCATCATTAGTCATAGGTGGGTTTTTCTTACCTGACAAAGTAGATTTCTGTATTAATCATTCAGCATACAAAGGTTGTAGAGGGGTTGCTGTTTATCATGTGGTTTTTTTCCTCCAGTCCTCCTTGAAACCGTGCTTTCCCTCAGTTTGTTGCTGTTGGGCCCAGTGTCCACTTGATGCCCAGTGTGCATCAAGTCTGGAGGGGATTTGGAAGAAAGCTAAATAGTTATACAGCACCACCATAGCATATAGTTTCTAACTTTGAAGACTAGATACTAAAACCCCCCGAGTATATAACCAAATGTAAGTGATGCAGGATCAAGTTGATAGTCTTCCCCAAGTTTGTGTTTGGTTTTACTGTATCCACTCCATTCACTTAGTCTTTGTGAATCTGAGTTAATTGCTGAGTAGTAAGTAATGAGGGTCATCATTTATGCTTATGTGGAATTTAGTGAAAGGCTGTGTAATTTATTTTTAGAGCTGGCACTCTTTTTACTTTAATGAATAGTAAAAAATTTAAACCTGTATATTCTACCAATTGGATCTGGCAGTATTGGATCTGGCAGTTTCTAAAGGTGTGTGGAATACACTTAGTACTTAATTTACAATTGCAGTTAAAACATGTTCTGCTTTCTCTGTTGCTGACACCTATTGCTGACAGTGAGTGACTTTCGTAGCATAATATTGCATAGTTTTGAGGAATTTTGTGTTCACTCTTTATATAAACTGTGACTTGTGTGGATATACATTTAGGGACTTAAATGTTTTTTTTATTTTAAATCGTACTCAACAGCTAATGTTAGTGAGACCTATAACTGTGATTTATTGTAAAATCTATATATAAAAAGCTTATTTTATATAAACAAACCTTCCCTCAAAATATTTGACAGAGGTAGAATAAATTGCTTTAGAGTTGGGTACAGTGACTCTCCATACAGAGACAAAGGTGGATGTATGAATGAGTGGTTTGCTTGCTGACCATTACTTCACTTGTTCTCCTGCTGCATTTATGAGAATTTTTTAACTCAACTGAGTGTAAAGCATTTCATTCTACCTTTGACATGTACAGTGTGTAAGAGGAGACTTCTTGGATGGAGTGAGGAAAGACATTTTTAAAGGTATCTACAAAGAAATCTAGCCCCAGGAATGCATTCAAGAAGACCCTTACGTATTGACTTCAGGAATCAAACTGGTTTTGTCCTCAAGACGCCTGTCTTAGTTAGATGAACAGATTGGCCTTGTAATGGTTATGTTTATATAAGACTGCAAAGTTTATATAAACAAAGTGAAGGTTTGCTGAACAGTTTGACTGAACTTTTAGGCTACATTAAAATGTATTATGTTTAAAGATTACCTCTTTAGTTAAGGAAACTGCAACATTTATTTCCACTACCCCATGTAACTGTTGTATATCTTTTCTGCATGTTTTCCTGTTGTTGCATATTCCAAGGATTTAAGCTTCATGCACTTGCGTTAGTTTTGTTTTCCCCATCCCTGCACTATACCTCATTCTCTTTCTCTACATCCCTGCTTAGAGAGGGAATTTGAAAAATTCTTGCTGGAGAGTGAGTGATTACACCTTCTAAAGTCAGAGTATGTTATGTTAATCTCAACTTTAGTCTCCACAGTTTACTATGGACATTGTTTCCTTTTAAAAATGCATGATTTTTAGAATCATTGAGCACTTTGAATTCTTGACTTTTGAGAGCTGGTGTTACTTGGCTTCGCTGAAAATCAGGCCTAAAGTTTATTAGCCTTGTGCAGAAAATAGAAAACCACCTTCACTTCAAAACCTGTTGGGCACTTCGAAGAGCCCAGCTAACTGAGCAAAAATTTTGCCCTGTCAGTTGTTTAAAATAATGATAATCTAGTATGGCTTATGTTCCAGGCTCCTCTTTTTTTAGACATTATATTGTCTTTGTGTGAGGAATTTTTATCTGCCTTAATACAACATTGTGGAGTAACAGTATTATTCTTCTGGCAACAACCTATCCTACAATTATATAAAAAAGAAAGGAAAAAAAGCCACTATGTTAAAATTGCAAAGTGAAGCACTTCTACGAAATGCCAGGCTTCAGTTTGCCTGTGCAACCAGAGTTTGGCCCTCTTGAGCATATGCATTATGATTGAATACTAGTTTTCCTGCAGAAGCCTTGCCTCATTCAGTGAGTGAGTAGTCTTTAATATTCATCTGGTGTATGGCCGTGGGTTTATTTACTGCACCCTATTCAAACCCTGGACTGAATACAAAATTATGAATTTTATCCTGGGTATTTTCTAATTATCTGTTGTAGTATCTGAGTGCTTCACAAACATTAATGAATTTATCGGCACAACACACTTGTGAGACTAGGCGGTGGTATATCAACTCTACTAAGGGCATAGAAAGATGAAGGCCAAAATTGTCGAGTATCCACTAATTTTGGGTGCCCAGTTTGAGACACCTAGGACCTGTGTTTTCCCTAGGAAACTTAGCATTTTATAGCCATTTTTATAACATATTATTTGTTCAAAGCACAGTTCCGGTTGACTTCAGTTATAGTTGTGAGTGCTCACACTTGTGCAGATCTGGTCCCAGGTGTCTCATGGGCACCCAGAAAAAGAAAAACACAGCTAGGGGCCAACTGAGAACATTTTGGTTTAAGTGACTTCACTAACATCACATAGAATCTCTGTGGCAGTGGCAGGGATAGAATCTAATTCTCTAGGGTGGCTTTCAGCTTCCTTAAGCATAAGACTTTGCTTTCCTCTTCCTGCAACCCCTGCTTTATTCATTCCATACCATCTAACTTCTGCAACAAATGAGGTAGGGATTCTACAGATGACAGCCTCATTCATTACCCAACCCTAAGCTATTTCCAGAGCCCCATCTATGCTGTGCACTGAATGAGGCAGTGGTCTTGTGGAAAAAAATGTATGTGATTGTATAATAAGACTGTCATAATTCATAAGAACAAGGGGATTTCATTAGCAACCTCCTGGTATTTCCTAACTTTTGGGTGTTGGATTTTGCAGCCTTTGCATTTTTCAGTGTAGTTCTTTTTTATGTAATGTTTTAATTTTAAAGAGGTGTTTTTTTTGTTTGTTTGTTTTTTTTTAATCACAGGGAGCTATATTGAACCCAAATTGAGTCATCAGTGCGGTTTGGATCTTTTCATCCCAAGGACAGACCACTTGAGCTAACAAACTGGTAGCAGTAGCAGGCTGAATAGGTGGATCAGGCACTAGAAAGGGATGAAAGACATTTTGCCAGTGGGTTTCACAAATATTTGCTGACAACAGGAATACTGAGATTTGGGACTCCTGGTTTCAATTCTACGTCTCTCTGAGAGAAGTGTTCTTTCTAGTGATTATAGACCTTTCCCTGTTCTTTCTCCCCCCCCCCACTTTCCCCCAGCCTGTCTATTTTAAACAAACAAACAAAAACCTGACTGGATTTCAATTGGCAGTATCTTTGTGTTTTTTTCCTAAACTTCCATTACTATATTTGATCTTGAACGAATATGACCAACCAGTCAACTACAGGCAAACCAGCCAAATCAAAATTTTTGAACTTGGATACCTAAAACATAGGCAGCTACATACATCTTCCACCCCCCTGAGATACTGTGTACTGAACTTGCTGTGAGCACTCAGCATCTGTGGAAAATCAGACCAGTTACTTAGATGTGTAACTTTAGATGCTCAAGTTTGAAAGTTTTGTCTGGAGTCTGTTTTTAAAGCCTTTCAAAACAGCATATTCTTCAAGCTATTTTAAATCTTGTTAATTTCGAGTCCAAGTAGGATGCCTTCCCTGTTAGTGAGGGACTGCTTGACCTGGCCAAGGCCCTGTGGCAGATACCAGCCGCCATGCCTGCTGCAAAACAAACTGAGGAGAGGTAACAGGTACCTCTCACAGGATTTGAGTACTACTTTGGTCACCCCAATCTGGGCTCCTTAATTGTGTCTGAAGTACAAGAAAAGTCAAAATTGAGTAAGTGTGTCCCCAAGGGCAAGAACCACAAAAGGCTTTGACCTTTTGGGGTCAAAGTCATACAGTCCGCTTTCTTATAGTTGCGTGTGGCTAACTGTTAAAGTCTTACTGCTCAGTTATGACTTTCTAACACGGGACAGGGTGACTTCCTTTGTCACAAAGCTCCAGCATGACAGCAGAGAGGAAACTTTAAAGACATAGTTAAGGTAGTCAAATTAGTGGCCAAGACAACCCTACAGGCAGCAATGGATGCCTCAGACACTGCAGCCTGGTCTGTGGCCACTATGGTGACAATGTACCAAGTCTCTTGGCTTCAGGCATCTTTAGAGAAGCACAGGCCACGACTGAGGACTTGCCCTTTGAGGGCTTAGGCCTGTTCAAAGAGTTTAGAGCTCTACCTGTCCGCTCATTCAAGGACTCAGTTCAACCTTTGCTCTTTGTGGATTTACACCCCACCACCATACTGCAAGTCATATTGCCCTCAGGCCTATTCAAGACAATAGGCACTATCTTACCATCCTACGCAACCTAAATATCATACTGAGACGTGACCATGCCAGGAAGATACAGCAGAGGATGCCAGCCTTCCTCAGCAATACACCCCTCCCACAACATGTCAGCCAATTTGATGGTACCATTGGGAGCCACTTTGGACGCAGTCTAGAGAGCATCACCTTTGGAAGTTTCCTCACTTTATTCCACTGCATGTCATCTACAATGACATTTCACGTACGGACGGGAGATCACTGTCATGGCTCCCCCGTTCCATTCTTTACCTATACTGACCCTCTTTCTCCAACCATTTTCAAGGACCCTTCCCATGAGAGCTTGTTACATACAGAAGTAGCCTTGTTACTTCATCTAGAAGTCGTAATAGAAGTTCCACCAGAATTGAAGGGAAAAGTCTTCTACTCAAGGTGTTTCTTCATTCTCAAGAAGAGAGGTTTTTTGTCCTATTGTAGATCTGAGGTAGATCTGTAGATCACTATATATATGCTGATCATCAACAGCCTGCCTCCCAGAGGACAGGTTCCTGTCTCTCTGGTTGAGAAGTGACCCAAGATCAAATCCTATGGTGACAGTTCAAATGAGTCTTGGACTCATAGGTCATGGTAAAAATTCCACTTGTGGTACTGACCACTATCCTAGATCCATGCTCAGCCCATCAGTGCTATCCGTTAGGGTTCAGAGTAAGCACCTGGCACTCCAGCTAACACTACTTCAACTTTAGAGAGAGAAGAGAGAATTCTTTCTCTTCCTCTGGCTCAGATAGCAGCAGGGAGATGTCACCAACATATTCCCCAAAGTCCTAGGCCATTTTGATCGCTGTCTTTCAGAAAAGGGAGACTAGAGCACATACCTTAGGCCTAGAAGCTTAAAAGGGACATGACTCCATGGTACCTATCCCCTAGCCTCCTAGGGCATACCTATATCAGCACCCTTGGCCCTACTGGGTACCATGGGTCTTACATCCAGCCAGGAAGTCAGCATCTACAGTTTCAGCCAGAATGAGGTGCCTCTGTCCGTCAAAGTATGGGGAGCATTGCAGGTGGCCCAACCAGCAGTCCTTCCAACTGAATAGTCACAGGAGCAAGACTCTGAAGAAGAGGATCCATAGGCTGAGGAGAACAACATTTTTGCTCCCGTCTCTTTTTTGTCACATGATGAGACTTTGGTTCCCACTTTCACTAACATGCAGCCTGATGCAGACCTTTCAAGAGCTGTTCTGTTGCATGGCAGACACAAGAGTCCAGTGGAAGCTTTCTAGGGGAAATCTCATAAATTCCTTGACAAATTGCATATTACTCCTCGAGGACATCTTGTGATGTCAATAAATGAGAACATGCTTGAGCCAGCTGTCACACTGTCTGGAGTGGCTTATGACCATAAGTGCCTACCTCAGGGTAGACTCTCAAAAAGAGGGCAGTCACCCCAAACTGGTGGTATGCTCTATAATTAGAGTTCACCAAGCCAATGACAAATGTGAACTCCTGGATCGTTGTAACAGTCTCACCATGGAGTCACAGACCATTCCCTGGGCCACTCTAGTCTATATTGCCACTCAGGCAAGCTGGACTTAGTGGTAAATGTTCACTTACACCAAAAATCACGAAGTATTCAGGTTGCTTCAAGACCCAAGAGACCAATCACTTGCCCCAGATCGGTGGGTACCCTAGATCTTACACCAGAGACAACACCTATAGCCAATCCTGTAATAAAGTAACTTAAAGATTTATTAACTAGGGCTATGTCTACTCTACCGCGGTAAGTCGACCTACACTAAGCAACTCCAGCTACGTGAATAACATAGCTGTAGTCAACGTACCTTAGGTTGAGTTACCGCAAGGTCTGCACTGCAGGGTGTCGACGGGAGAAACTCTCCCTACGACTTACCTTATTCTTCTTGTCAGAGGTAGAGTACAGGGGTCTACTGGAGAGCTATCTGCTGTCGATTTGCCGGGTCTTCACTAGACCCACTAAATCGATCACCAGTGGATTGATCTCAGAACTTCGAGCCTGGCTGCAGTGTAGATGTAGCCTAGGAAAAGGAATGTTATTTACAGCTTAAAGCAAGCAAACTTATACACACAAATAAGTTGCAATCTCAATGCTAAGAATGACAGAGTTGTGGTGATCTGTCAATTCAGAATGTCTTTCAGGGCAGACCCAGGGGTAACCCTTGGGGTCTCCAGCTTCAATTAGTCTTGGCCCTGTGAGAGTTCAAACAACAAGGAGATGGAAAATGTTCCTGTGTCTTTGTTTTATTTCTTTCATTCAGCCTCCAAGTCCATAAGATGAGCTTCCTTGCATGTAGCACTTCCAAGGTGTGATATGGCCATATCACAATCCTTTATATGCGATGTTCCTTGATGGCCTATCTGATTTTGATTGCCCTTGTGGATGCATGAGGTGAGAAACGCTCTTCCCATCTGCGCTCACAAGTTTAGAGTGAACATTTTCAAAGTTACAAAGTAAAACTTCCATATTTTCTTATCATGTAATACAGACATTATAAATAAGATTAACACATGCAGCAACTTGCCAACATTCTGTAGTATACATTGTTATAAAACTAATACCTATTTTGAGCAATACTAACACACAAGTGAACTGGTCTGGTCTCCAGCTATCAGTTTGTTAGATCTTAGCTAATGCCTGCAACCTTGGCAACAGTTGGCACTAGACCTGGTAGCATCACAATAGCCAGCTTACTATGTCAGACAACAGCATCTCTGGCACCTACACCTGAGTGCCTAGAGAGGAAACATCTGTTCCTATCGGCAGGGTTTGAACAATTTTACACTCAACCTGTGCCTGGTAATGGCTCATGAAGAGGCAAAACAACAGTGACCATCGAAGACCACACCCATGTCAAGGAACCAAAAAAGCTGGGCTTGTTGGGACTAAAAAACTGCTCATCAGCCATTTTACAAATGATTGCTAATTACCATGTTTTATTAGTGAAATACAATTGCTTAAATTGGAATAGTGCTTATAAATTTTTACATAAACTTCCTCTGGAGAGTTAGGGAGAATTGTAATGTCCTGCATCTGAAGGAATGCTGGTGGTATACTCTTTCTTCAAGCTGCACTGGATAAGACACGGCAGCAAAGTCCATAGCTGTCTTGATAGCCACAAGGAGATCTTTGTTATAATCTTCTAGAATACCTAAAGAAGTCCAGGTGGCAATTGAAGACCTACCCTTTGAGCGATGTTGTATTGTTTAGTCCCAAGACTGGCAAAGCCCTATGCTCCTTAAAAGATTCTAGGGCAACATTGAGGTCTTTGTAAATGTATACATCAGCACTCAGGCGAAGGCAGATTAGGCCTCAGCACTATCAGACAACCAGGCTTCTTGCATCACAGACTGTCTGAAGCGTCCAAAAAGAGTCAGATTGCAGAGGAGAAGGCCATCGGTCTCTTCTTCTTCAGCTGCTTATGCAGCATCATTTTCAAAAAGCAGATTTGACTCCTCAGTTAGGAGCCACATAACTTCTTAAAGAATTCTCTCTTCCCTTCCCCCACCTCCTTCAATTTGAGAACAGTTTTTCATCTCATAACTATGGACTGATGGGTACAGGAGATTACAGAGGTGGGGTACTCCATTCAATTCCAGACTCTTCACACCCCACTTATCCCTTCCCCATCCATATTCAGAGACCTTTCTAACTAGAGCGCACTACAACAAGAAGTAGAATAATTTCTAAGGCTGGTCTACACTACGGTTAGGTCAACGTATGTGTCTGCACTACAATATTGCTCCCACTGCTGTAAATCACCCACTACACCAACTTAACTCTGCCTCCACAAGCAACGTAGTGCTTAGGTCTGCGTTGACCTGACTATGTTGTGTTAGCATAGACACTGCGTTGACTGTTCCAGCTGTCAGTGCCCCACACTTCAAGGTAAATCGGTGCAAACAAACGCTCCTGGTGAGGACGCATACCACTGACAGAAGGAGCTGGTGTGGACATGCCAAACCAATTTAACTACTGTGGTGGGTGTGCATCCACATAACTTAAGTCAACTTAATTTTGTAGTGTAGACTTGCCCTAAGTCTTGGAGCAGTTGAAGTCCCTCGAGATTACAGGGGAAACAGGTTTTATTCCCCTTACTTTTGAATACTTAAGAAGAAAGGGGTTTGACATTCAATTACAGACTTGCAACAGCTGAACATCTTCATCCACAGGTTCATCTTAAGAATGATCACTGTGTTCTCCATAATTCCCTCTGTGCATCCGCAGAATTGGTATTCAGGTCTTGCCCCAAAGTCATTTATCAAATGCCTGGTGGTAGTGGCAGCATACCTCAGAAAACAAGTTACCCAAGTTTTTCCTTACCTAGACAGCCTGGCTCATTTGGGAGAGATCTCCTCAGCATGTGACTTTTACCCTTTTCGGGTACTCCAGTGTTTTGCTTCCCTCTGAGTCAGTCAACAAGGAAAAGTTGGTTTTACTTCCTTCCCAAACAATAGAGTTTATAGAGGCATTACTGGACTCCACCACAGCAAAGGCTTATCTGCCTCATCTGAGATTCAACTGCATAGTAAGTCTGGTCAATCAGTTACAAGCCCAACCTCAGACATCAGTAGTTTGCCTCAGCCTCCTAGGGCATGTGGCCTCTCACACTTACATAACTCTGCGTGCCAGACTTCACCTTCAATGCTTGCAAGAGTGGCTGAAGTCTATATATCCACTCAACAGACATCTAGACATGAGAGTGCAGATCCCACTAACCCCCAAGTCCCATCATATTTAAAGTGGATTAAATTGGTGGACAGATCCTCCAGAAGTATGCAGGGGTTTACCCTTATTTCCACTATTGCCATCCAACGCACAGATGACAGACGTTTCCAGTCTAGTATGGGGGAATTCACCTTGACCATCTCCACGCTCAGGCCTTATGGTAACTGTGGTTCTTCGAGATGTTGTCCAGATATATATATTTTATGACCAGTTCTCCTTCCCTGCTACTGCAGAGTCTTTTAACACCTGGATTCTATATTGGCGAAGGAACTGAGAGGTAGTTAGGATTGCCTGGATCTTTATGCTCTTGGGTTAGGTATGAGGACACACATGGGGTGCATGTACAGACTCAGCAGGCACTGGTACCCAAAAGAATCCAAACCTGAGCACATGGGGTGCACACTTACCAAGAGCAGAACAGTTTCTTCTTCCACGACAGTGGATGCTATCAACTCTTGCACCTTATTCTGAGGGGTCATTGATATCAGTATTATATTAATACACTATCAGGAGGGTACACAATCCTGGCTGAGACTGCAGCGTGGATACCATTCAAATAGCTTGTCTCTTCATACTGAAAATTCAAGAGAAAAACCTTCTGGGAATGTTTCTTGATCATCTAGTGCTTAGGCTCTTAATTATAAATCCTCTCACTATCCAGTCCTGTTTCTTTTGTAGTTCTTTGACCATGGAATTGGAAAAAGGAAAAGTTGGCAGCCCTTATAACTGTGAAAATAACTTTCTGATTGTAAAATAATGTAGTAATATCAGGCTAAGACTGCAGCAGCAGTTTTAATGCATAGAAATGGGGATTGACTAATCATTTTCTGAAACAGAGCTGTAGACTTATGTTTTTGGCTATGCTTGTAGATAAACTGTGTTCAGCACTGGTTCAGCTGGTTGCACCATCAGCAATGGGTATATTTTACAATGTAGAAAAGGCTCTAAAAAGGCAACCTTGAATGGATTCAGTTAAAGAGAAAGCACATTTTACAGTGGGCCATAAGCAGGGCCTGTGTACTTCATGGGACACTGGATCCATACTTTGCAGGAAGGTTTCCTGATTCCTGCCATATGTACTGTTCTGTGTTATACTTTAAACATTCACTTGAGACTTTTATTGAAATTAATATAAAGTACTGTGACGGGGCAAGGTCAGATGGCTATAGAAAAGTAGTGGGAGATAGATATATTAGCTCCAGGCTATACAAATCCCTCGTACCAGGATAAGTGAAATGGCAGCTGCTCCAGGTCAGTTAAGACATCTGGGGCCAATTAAGAACTTTCCAGAAGGCAGGGAGAATGCTAGGTTGTTTGGGACAATTGCGCTGTTGGAGAGACTGAGTAGTACACACCATATCAGGCACAAGGAAGGAGGCCCGGAAGTAAGGGTGAAGTGGAGCTTGAGGAAATGAGGGCTGCTGTGGGGGAAGTAGCCCAGGGAATTGTACATGTCATGTTTCTAAAAGGTCAGCTACCATAGCTGATACTATTAGGGTCCCTGGGCTGGAGCCCGGAGTAGAGGGTGGGCATGGGCTCCCCCCCGCGCCCTTTGCCCCCTGATTAATCACTGAGACTGGGAGACAACAGAGACTGTGCATGGACGGATAACTTCTCTTCACCTCCCTCGCTGGCTTATGATGAAAATGGCTCAGTAGACTGTGACCGTTGTCTCTAGAGAGAGAAGGGTTACGTGGAGGGTCACAGTGAGCCTCTGAGGCTAGCGAAATCCGCCAGGAAACGCGGGACCCACGGGAGGCAAGGACAGAGGTTTGTCACAGTACACACAGGGAATATGCTACAATTCGTTTTTATGATTAGTACAATCAATTCAATATTAATTGATTTTTGGTTTGTTTTTTTTTTTTCACTACAATAAGTGTTATCTAGTTCTTTGGCAATCTTTTGACAGTCTTTTAAAAATACTTTATGCTACCCCTAACTTTTCACTGTTTGTTTTTAATGTATAACTACATTTTAGAAGTTGAGGGGAAGCTAGAGATTTCGGCATGCAAATAAGGGATGGATAAGCACCCATAAAGAGTCAGGAGGAGATTTGTGGGTTTGAGGCATGTAGCACTGGAGTGAATGGGAGCATTCTTAAGTGGCCTTTCTGATTTCTTAGTAGTTCTCTCATTCCCATATACCTTCAATGATTCTTACTGCTCCTTTACTTTCAAAGTAGTAGTAACATTTGTCTGACATTTAAAAGGGGGAACCTGTTTGTATTCAGTCACATGTATTACACCATTAAGAACTTCAGTTTTAGTGGTTACCCAGCTGTGACAATATAATGTCAGCATATTTTGAAGAAATAGTAGAAATTACTAGACTGACATTGTTGACTAATTGTAAATAAGCAACTAGAAATATAAAAACCATTTGTAACTTGGCTCTTTATAAACATTAGGTTTTTGACTTAGGTACAGTAGAACCTCAGAGATATGAACACCAGAGTTATGGACTTACTGGTCAACCGGACATCCTGTGGAACCAGAAGTCCTCAATCAGGCAGCAGCACAGACCAAAACAAAAAAGCAAATACTATACTGCCTCAGAGCGTTAGCACCCAGGCTCAGGGCTTCAGCCACAGGGTTTGTAGTTGCAGCTGGGGCGGGGGGCTTCTTTCTCTTGGGAGCACCGGGGCTCCGGTCCCAGTTTCAGCTTCACAAAGGATGTTGGGGCTTCAACCCCACAGGGGGCGCTGCGGCTCAGGGATTTAGCTATGAGGGGAGCACCAGTTCCAGTCCCAGCGCTACCTCTGTAGCTAAAGCCCTGAGCCTTGGCACCCCTCTCCCCAGCTGAAGCCGGAAGCAGAACCGTGGGGAGCCCTGAGCCCCAGCACCCCCCGTGGGGCGGAAGCTGGGAATGGAGCTGTGGGGCTGCAGCCCCAAGCCCCAGCACCCCTCACAGGTCTAAAGTGCTGAGCCCTGCTTCTCCCCCAGGGCAGAAGCCACAGCCACCCGGAACCCTGACACGCCACACCCCCTTTGCAGCTGCCAACCTAAACCCCCTCACCCCCCGCCATATGGCTGAAGTCCGTAAACTTTTGCTTCAGAGCTATGGAACATTTCAGAGTTCCGGCCAACCTCCATTCCTGAGGTTCCAAGGTTCTACTGTAGTAAAAATTCCGCTCCTTTGGGGTGAATTTGTTTGTCAGAACTCTTCATTTAAGTTTTTGATTAGTTAAGGTGCTAGCCTTCATCTTATTTTCCCCATTTAAATCACTAATCTTTGCATCTTTTTAAGCTTCCTTGTTAAATATTTTTGATAAGCTTGTTTGCATGTGATAGTTGAATAGTTCTACAGTAGATACTATATGTTAGCATGAAAGTACAATGAAATTTGGTTTTAGAAACAACTTGAGGGAAACACGTTGCTTCAGAGGTGCTCTTCTGATGAAGGTGGACCCAAATTTTACTTGGAATTTTTGGATATGCTTGGGGGTGTTTCTTTAAGATGTTTGGCCTAATAGGTACAGTGTCTTGAGCACATACCACTATTTTCAGATTGATTTCTTCTGAAGATGGAAATCAATGTTTGTCTTATAAAATACAGTATTTCTAAACGGCTTGCTTTATAATACATCAGAATATTAACTTTTATTTGACTGCTTTCTTTTCAGAGATGTGGTACTGGGTTTTCCTATGGGCTCTCTTCTCCTCTCTCTTTGTCCATGGTGCTGTGGGAGTGTTAATGTTTGTGATGCTGCAGAGGCATAGGCAGGGGAGACTAATCTCTGTCATTGTGGTCAGCATTGGATTTCTGGGTTCTGTATCTGGAGCAATGATAACCAGTAAGTCTATTTTGTTTTTACATATAGTTTTACATCTTATTTTTAAAAGAACGTTATTTCTTAGCTATTCTGATAACTGTTCGTACAAATTTGTTACCTTAATCATGTAGTTTTTCCTATGAGAATGTCAACTTGGTTGCTCCTTCTCCTGTGTGAAGATAAAGGCAGTACAGAACTGTCAGAGGAGCAGAGGACTCTTCAAATCTCTGTGTCCTCATATTTGCAAAACGAGGGGAGACCTCTGTTCTGGAAAGGGTGTAATTCCATTCTTCTTTACTGAGACTGGAAGCGACAGCTCTCCAGTCTCCTGGGGTTCTGTGATAAGTGTTTCTAGTTATTGGAAGGAAATCATGTATTCTTAGACTTTGTCTATGCTGCCAATTGAATGACACAACTTTTGTTGTTCACAGGTGCTTAAAAAGCCCCCCTTTTCCCCCGCGAAAGACACAAGTTTTGTGGCAGCAAGTGGTAGTGTAAACAACACAAACCCCACTCATGGGGAGTGGAAGTATTTTGTTGGCAAAAGTGCTGACAGACAGCATTTACACTGACAGACTTTTAGCGTCACGGCCTTGTTGCTAAAAGCTGTGTAGTGTAGACAAAACCTTAGTCTCACAATGGTTTCCTCTGTATTTGGCTTGCCACAGTGACTCTGCTGGTCTTGTCCCACTACCTGGTGGTTAGGCCACCAATAACCTCAATGTCTTGGATCCCCGCTTTGAACCAACTTATGCTCTGACAGGAAACAATTGTCCTGAAGGAGTTAGACCTCTGAGCAATCAGATGCAGACTAGACAGACGGGCACTTTTCTGATAACGTGGGAAATCCTCTCTTCGAAAGAAAAAACCTCTCCACTCACTCATCGCTCAATCCTTGGACCCAAATGAGGAACTAAGGCCTTGTTTTGTCTATGTGAGAATTGCATGGATATAACTAAAGCAGTTCAGAAATGATTTAGTTAAATTGGAGCAATCCCTTTTAAGTGAACCTCCTATTTTGTTTTGACTGCATTATTCATTTAGCTTAAGCCAATTACTCACCAACTTAAGCTAAATCAAAAAGGTTCTCTAAGCAAAATAAGAGTCTACACAAGAAGGTTGCACCAACTTGACTAAATCTGTTTCTAAACTGATTTAGTTATATGGGTATGACTTATCATGCAGACAAAGCCTAAGAGTTGGAGTAAAGCCCAAAAAAGCAAAGTGGCAGAAACTTGTATTTCATTCATTAAAACAATGCCCATATACGGAATTTTCCCACACTAAAGTGAATTGGTTGAACAGAACCACAGTAGACTACAGGAGTAATTTCAACCAAGGAGTCATTAGTACCATCAGTGGGATGAGCTAAGTTAGATCTAGATCTCTTTGCAAACTGGATAAACTGAAATCTAAAGGTTCTTGTTAAGGTGTAGGGACCATAAAACCTAGGCCATTGACTCCCTACTTCAGCTATAGGCAAAATGTCATCCCTATTCCTTTTTGTCCCATTCCACTCCCTCCAAGGATTGGTCAGGAAATCAGGTGAGAGAACAAGAGTATGTTTCTGGCTTTATCACATTCCCTGGTACTCTGTAACAGCTTCAGCAACAGTTTTGTTCTTAAAAAGAAAAGGAGTACTTGTGGCACCTTAGAGACTAACAAATTTATTTGAGCATAAGCTTTCGTGAGCTACAGCTCACTTCATCGGATGCATACAGTGGAAAATATAGTGGGGAGATTTTATATACACAGAGAACATGAAACAATGGGTATTACCATACAGACTGTAAGGAGAGGTGAGCTATTACCAGCAGGAGAGTGGGGGGAAGGAGGGGAGAACCTTTTGTTGTGATAATCAAGGTGGGCCATTTCCTGCACTTCACAAGAACAACTGTAAAAGTACAAGCCTTTTAAATAGGGCTGTCAATTAACTGCAGTTAACTCAAGAGATTAACTCAAAACAAATTAACTCAATTAAAAAAATTAATTGCAATTAATCCAGATTTAATTGCCCTGTTAATAATAGCACTTTAAATTTATCATAAATAGTTTTGGATGTTTTTCTACATTTTCAAATATATTGGTTTCAATTACAACAGAGAATACCAAGTGTACAGTGCTCACTTCGTATTATTTTTAACTACAAATATTTGCACTGAAAAAAAGATAAACAAAAGAAATAGTATTTTTCAGTTCACCTCATACAAGTACTGTAGTGCAAACTCTTTATCGTGAAAGTGCAATTTACAAATGTAGAATTATTTTTTTTACATAACTGCACTCAAAAACAAAACAATGTAAAACTTTAGAGCCTACAAGTCCACTCAGTCCTACTTGTTTAGCCAATCGCTAAAGTTTGTTTACACTTACAGCAGATAATGCTGCCCACTTCTTATTTACCATGTCACCTGAAAGTGATAAAAGACATTCACATGGCACTTTTGAAGCTGGCATTGCAAGGAATTTATGTGCCAGATATGCTAAACATTTGCATGCTCCATCATGTTTCAGCACTTAGATTGGACTATCTGTTTATCTTTTTTACGGTGCAAATAGTTATAATAAAAATATTAAAGTGAGCACTCTACACTTTGTATTCTGCATGGTAATTGAAATCAATATATTTGAAAACGTAGAAAAACATCCAAAAATATTTATAAGAAATTTAAATTGGTATTCTGTTGTTGAACAGTGCGATTTAAAATTGTGATCAATAGCAATTAATTTTTTAATCGTTTCACAGCCCTACTTTTAAAACATTCTCTTTCCCCAGGATACTCCCTGTCTCAGGCAAGAATGGGGTGTTTCAGGATGACCCTCTAACTTTGCTGTCCAGTAAAAGCAAAAAAATAAAGTCTCACAAACTATACACACTCTGTCTATACACTGGCAGTGATTCCTGATAGATGTCTGCCACCCCATTCAGAAAGTTACTAGTTACCATAATTATTCCAAGCCTTTAGATATCTGTGCCTTAAAGGGTATTTTCATTGCAGTTTACTTCCCAATCCAGAATTGCCTTTTTTTTTTTTTTTTTTTTAGAATGATCTAGATGGCTCTTACTGTGGGTCACACTTACGTAAGGTGTTTTTTAATGTACTGCGATAGTTGAAGCTGGAGAGAGATGGTACTTGGGTTGGAATTTAAAGACATTCTGTTTTTTTATTGGAACTGGTTCACTTCCTTTATGCATAAAAGGAGGAGCAACCCAGTTGTTTGTCTGGGAGTTCTGTCTCGTGGAAAAAATTTATAACAAGTAGGCAAAATTTGTTTTTGTGTAAATAATGCACATTGCCATGTTTTTTGAATGTGCTGTACTCCTCAGTCTTTCAGTGCATCATTTCCAAGGGCTGGCTTAGAACACTGCATCACTAGCTGCTAATCAAGATACTAGAGGAGCAAAATAATTTTATTAGCAGGTATTGTCTGTTTTGGCAAGTGGCAGAGAACACTGCTGCTTAACCTGCACAGCAGGCTGTAGTAAACTTGTTAAGATCAGCTATGGCCATGAAATGATTTTTTCCCCCTTCTTAATAGTTTACTGCATTGCAAATTGTGATGTGAATTGAGGTATTCCATCCTTTTCCTGTTTAGTATTGTACTTCAGCTAGGTTAAGTTTAAAGTAATTATTTCCACGTGACAAGACCAACTTGAGTTTCCATTTTACATTTCACATCTCCTGCCTCTGTTGTGTTTTTGGGAAATGCAGAATAGCTTATTTAAATAAAGAAATTGTAATTTGACAAATGGGAAATCCTGTCCCACTAATTCGCAGGAAGTCCAGAATCTCTGCCAGGAGAAGGAATATTTGTTAAATGCACTACAACTAAATGTTGACAGAGCATGCAAGTTGTCTAATGGAATTTAATGTTTGTAGACAAGAAGCTGTAAGATATTGATTAAACAACATTGGACAATGTCATGCATATCTCTTTTCTTCTTGCCACAATGTTCTAAATGCAGGAATTTTTGATACATATATTCCTCAGATGTTGTTTTCTCTCTTCCTTCCCCTACTTATTTGCTGCTTACTTTTCTGTTTATTATGTTGGCAGACTTCAACCAGTGTGTGTTTTGGCTCCATTCCAATTTTCCTGTGTTTATAAAATGCAAATACTGGACACACCCTAATTTGAATTTGACAAGAATAGATTAACCTCTCAAACTTTGGTAGTTTGAGAGACTTGTAACAGCAATGACTTTTTTTCACCTAAATATTGCAAGCCTTTCAAGAGCTCTTCAATCTCTGTCCCAGCTATTAAGACACTAGAATTTGAGACCATTTTTTAGGAATGCTGTTTGTTAAAACCAAGCAGCTGGATTTCATTTTGGGGTGCATTCACCAACAGAAATGCTCTCAAATGCAGGAAGAAGGGCTCTGTCTAAAGAATCTGTTTGATTTTGACAGTGAATAGGCAAGAAACATTTAGGAAAGATTTCAGAGTAACAGCCGTGTTAGTCTGTATTCGCAAAAAGAAAAGGAGGACTTGTGGCACCTTAGAGACTAACCAATTTATTTGAGCATGAGCTTTCGTGAGCTACAGCTCACTTCATCGGATGCATACCGCGGAAACTGCAGCAGACTTTATATATACACAGAGAATATGAAACAATACCTCCTCCCACCCCACTGTCCTGCTGGTAATAGCTTATCTAAAGTGAGCATCAGGTTAGGCCATTTCCAGCACAAATCCAGGTTTTGGCCTAACCTGATGCTCACTTTAGATAAGCTATTACCAGCAGGACAGTGGGGTGGGAGGAGGTATTGTTTCATATTCTCTGTGTATATATAAAGTCTGCTGCAGTTTCCGCGGTATGCATCCGATGAAGTGAGCTGTAGCTCACGAAAGCTCATGCTCAAATAAATTGGTTAGTCTCTAAGGTGCCACAAGTCCTCCTTTTCTTTTTGCGAATACAGACTAACACGGC
This sequence comes from Eretmochelys imbricata, assembly GCF_965152235.1. Classification (NCBI taxonomy): domain Eukaryota; kingdom Metazoa; phylum Chordata; order Testudines; family Cheloniidae; genus Eretmochelys; species Eretmochelys imbricata. Next base: position 113,616,865 of record NC_135573.1, on the reverse strand, counting down.
TGTTACTCTGAAACCTATAATTAGACATGTTGAGCCTGATATACTTACTGAAAATCAGTTCAAAGTAGTGTTTTTCCTTAAAGTTAATATTCCTTGCTTCTGTTTACTTTGGCACACCATCCCATGATACATTGACCCTACAAAGGGCTCTTTTCATGTTTCAACTAAACCTGTCTTCATTAATGTCAAATAGTGTCCATATGTTCTCCCTACATTCTGGAGCCTGAATAGGCTGTTTCTTTTCCTTGTGATCTTTAAGTACTGAACTGTAATAAAGCGGCATGTACATTTTCCATACTAAATGTGTACCATTCCACCAACCTTTTATTCCTTTAAGAAACTTCTTCTAATGCTGAAATAGGATGTGTTGCCCTCCATATGTTTTCTGAAGGCATGAAAAAGAAGGTGCACTGAAAATGGATTACTGTGATCCAGATCATGCTAGCACATGGGATAGCAAATAGAAAAATTAGTTGCTCTTAACAGAACTGTTGCAGGCTCTTACATTCTTCTACTGACAGACTGCAAAGGTACACTAAGCAGGACTGAGTTTCATTGTAACGGAAACATCTAGCATTATTTTGGAAGGCAAAGATTAAATGTTATACAGCAAAACCTAATGTTCCTGGTTCATAGCTTCATCACGGGTATAGCAGTGCATGTTATTCCCAACTGTTGTTCACTGCTAATAATGTCACTTTTACTCATATTACATCACTCGTGAATAAGACTGCATGATTTTATTCTTTGATCTTGATTTGTGAAATCTCACATACTGCATGTGTGATGTGATATTTAGCATGAGGATGCTAGTGGGAAGGAGTTATTAGTAGCAGTCTGGTTAATTTACAGTATGGTATTCTATTTTTTTAGTTTACCAAGAACCTATCCTGGCCTCTTGGTGCTATACAGACTTTTGATGAAAGCCCACATGCAGAAGTGCAAGAAAAATTATTTCCTCGCTGTTAAACATTATATAGAACATTATATTGATATTCTTTTTCATATAGTCTGCAGAGTGATATTGCAATATTTACTAGTATTATGTTTTTTTATCTACCTCTAATACAACTCTTAAAGATTTTAGCACTGGTAAGTCAGAATGATACTGACTTGCTATGATGAAATTGAGTTTTAGTCTCACTAAAAAATAGTTTATGGGGAGGGGAACCCAGTTGAAATGTAGAACATTGTTGGGTGATATAAATATTTTACTGTATCTGAGCTTTGCAAAATTCAAATGTTTTTGATGGAGTGCGTAAACTATTATTTTCTTCATTATAAGCATTGTTATAAGGGGATACAAGTAGACTGTATCAGCTGGTAAATTTTCTTGGCAATTTTGCAAGGCTTCTTTACACAAAGATAAATAGTGTGAAAATGTCTGAGGAAACTGCAAAACTTAACAAATTACAAAAATAAATACATAAAATGTATAAGTATTTGTTTGAAAGTTAGGAACATTTGTATACATGTGTGTAATTTCCTAGGTTTTTAAAAACTGCACTTCAGCTGGGAAACTATACTTAATGCCTATCATGACAGTGAGAGAAGTAAAGCAAATTGGTGTTAATAATTCTGCAGTAATAGTTTGATAACAGGTTTGCTAATAGAATATGTTGAGACCTGATATTAATCATCATAAGCCTCCGCTTTGACCTTTTGTTTGTGTAATAATTTCACATGTTTTTTCTTGTGATTGTAGGTGCAGCAGTAGCTGGAATTTACAGAGTAGCAGGGAAGAACATGGCTCCTTTGGAAGCACTGGTATTTGGAGTTGGACAGACAGTACTGACATTGATTATCTCATTTTCAAGGATTCTTGCTACACTTTGAGACTTCTGTGAAAACAGTCAGTTGATATAAGGAAACCTGTTGTCTGCAGAGAAGTTTCCTGAAAGTGGCTTCAGTGGCTGGTGGACATGGATTAGTGCAACAGGAAGAATATGGGACCTGAACTTCAAATCTAGAAGTTCAGTCAAGTGGGAAAGGACTGCCCTCTAGTGTCCACACTGTTTTACTACTGCTCTGCACCTTATGTGCCTCAGTCACAGGAAAGGTGCAATTAATGTATGTGAAGTTGTGAGATAAAGCACCTTGAAGAGCTGCCAATCAGGTTAACACTTGATGATGAGATCATTGTTCTTAACAGTGTTGAAATACAGGGACATTTCTGAAGAATCGGTACATGTGCCAAACTTGAAGTTTAATTTTTTAACTATTGATAGTGTGAACATTTGAAATTGTAGTAATAGAGGAGTGCTGTGAATATATTCCACATTAATTCAGGTAAACTAGTAAGGTACTTGCATTTGTTTAACTCAATCCTACTCAATGCTGAGTGTTACCCCATTCAGCATATGAAGTAACTACTTGTTTTTTGAACTGTACATGAGTATTACTGGGATATAGGACTGCAGCAGCTCTGTTCATAAAATTCATGTGGTTAGCACTATATGTAGGAGGTCTTTAGTGAAGCAATTCTGTGAGGTTCACCACCTATAGAAAACAGATTTTAATGGTTTTATTTCTACATACTTGGTATTTTATCAATCCAAAAATCATCAAGCAGACTGTGAGTAGGGCAAACTAAGTACAATCTATTATGTATATTTACAAATGAAATTTAAATTATTCCTTTACTCATAAATTTTGTTTGAAATGTAGTTATTCATTAACCCTTCTGAAAAAGGTACTTGTGTTTATCTTCAAAGAAAGAAGTTGTTTCCAGTGTGATGTCAGAGAAGTTACTTGTTGCAATTAAATCTTCTTTTTAATGATATTTAAAAAACAGAACCAGTCTTTAATTCTGAAACATCTAATGTTTAAAACATGGTCTAATCTAGGCTTTGAAAGAGAATTAAAAAAACAAGTAAAGAAACAACAAAGAAAAAATTGAAAGGGATTTTAAGAAATATTTTATGTTTGGTACATGATTGTTCCAGTATTCTGCTGAACAAAAATGGTAAATTTAATGTTAAGATCCGGTCTATCAGTATCAAAACTGGAACAATAGTGTGATGCATGAACTTCCTCATTTCTGAACACATTTTATCCTATGTGGAGTTTTCAGATATTTAGCTTTCAGTAGACTTGTGTTCTTTCTACTTTAAAAGGAACAGTGGTAATATGCATGTAAAATGCACATATAAAATGGTTCAAAGTGAATAGAAATTTTAAAATATTACAGGAGTGCAGAATTCAGAAGGGCAAGAAGGTCTGTGTGAGGAAAGAGGGAATCATTCATATCCTGCTTCAGTGGAGTACTTTACAACAGTTGAATAAATGTGTGCATAGAGAGGGAGGGCTTATGCACCAAAGGTGTTGCTGTCATGATGTCCAAGATTATTCCAGGCCTGTTGAAACAGTAGTATTTGCAGCACTATCAAAAGGACACTGTCACAATGGTTACTTAAAAATCACTTTGCTCACTGCTTCAAAATACAATAAATTAAAATCTGATTTTACCATTTTTCCTCCATAAACATTAGTTTATCAGTTATTATTTGTAATTGGTAGGCTGCTGATATCTGTAGATAATTATTTAAATTTTTCTCAATAACTTAATTTATGAAAAATAATTGATTGCAGATAGTCAAGTCACTGACGTAAAAAAAAAACTTAGTATAAATAAAATAACTGAAGTTATGTTCTTTCTAATTTAATGTGCCTTGGAGAGAGAGATTTTAGGGGAAGGAATTTAAATAATTTTACTGTCCTCTTACTGCTTGTTCTCTTGTTGCTTTTACTAACAGATTTGGTTATCTGATGCAATGGTATAATCAACAGAAGTACTGGGAGGAGTAATGAATTCTTATGACGTGACAAACTATGGAACCACGTTTTGTCTGGATCTAAAAATTCCTTTCCTAAAACATAGTCTTCGGTAACTTGAATAATTTCAAGACTTCTTAACTTTCACTAGAAAGCTGCATCTTAGACTTCAGATTTTTTTGCACATCTAAGTCACTTGCTGTTCTATTCATAACGTTGTTTTATGACAATTTAACATCTTCAGTCTCACCGTATTAAGCCAATGACTACAAAAGACGCCATTACTAAGTTCAGAAGTTTGAATGAAAATTAAAATTTCATTGAATGGTAAACTGTGCTTTTCACCTCAATTGAGGTGCCAGTGAAGTGTTTGCTAATGTGTGCCACCTTATGATATAGGTCAGCATTTTTCAGAGGAGGAAACCTCTGCAATATGAGGACCAGCTGTTGAATGATCTTTAGCTCAAGCATGTATTAGGTTTAAAAAATATATACGTTGCATACAGAATTGTCACTCTCTCTCTAAAATATGGTCTGAGTTGCTTAGTTGTCTATGTGTACTATATGGTATTAATGTTTAGCAACAGTAGGCAGTCAATGTCCAAGTGGCTCACCAAATGTCAGTAGGACAAAACTATCAACTCTGAGGAAGAATTCTTAACTGCTTTCCTTTATGGGGGAGATATGAGGATAACTAGCTTGTCACAAAGTACAGTATTAACTTATTGCCTTTCCACATTAAAATACAGTATTTGAATGAACAAGCAGTTACCAGTGGTGAAAACATCTTCAGTAGCCTTATGCCTTTGAAAGAAATAGATCAGTTTCAGCACTGACGTTTTATTCCATTGACTGCTTTTGGGAGTTAGATGGCTGTTACACTCTTGGGCCCTTATTATAAAAAATGGTAATAGTCTAAATGTATACACGTAATAACCGGGAATGGTCTTTTTATAATCCATTTTGTGAAAAATATATTTTAGAATTTACGCACGCTAGTAATTCACACAACATCTCAGAGTAAATTTCTTGGGACAGTGTTATTTCTTTTATTGTAATAGTACTGTGCAGTATTTCAAGACAAAGGCATCTTTTATATGAATGGCCCTAAATGGATACGCTTGATGGTTATTATTCACTACAGTAGTGTAGAAGTGCAATATATCTACACAATTCTGGTCTTTGGAAAAATGGCAGTGTGGTAATTGATGTGAAGAAACTTCAACCACTTGTAACTTTAAGATAGAAGCTCTTTTGGTTTTTCAAGATTTAAATACCAGCTATATTTGATTATTAGCTATGCATCACTATAAAAAAAGAAGAATTCTGTTTTCAGATAGCTAGAACAGCTGCATTATATGAAGAAAATATTTCAGATCTTTTTAATTTTTGGTGATAATCTTCTTATGTTTGTTGAACTGATCTCTATGTACCATGGTTAGCAATGTAATTCTGGGCATACTCCTCAGTTGTTTACAGCAACAAATGACAGTAGTTAAACCAGTTTTAATGTACGAACACAGGGACCAAAGAGTGATTTATACTTCTGTCTTTATCTGTAATGTTACATAGCAGTATAAATATATTTCTAATGTTCATTGAATTGTGATTGTTTTAATCTAAGGGAAATAATGATTCTTTTAGTTTTGCACTTTGCCATTCATTTGTTCTGTTTTTTTGTTTTAGTATGATCAGTTGATTTTTATTTTAATTACATGTCTTTTTTGTTGTACATAGTACCATCTAGTAAATAGCTTTTTGTGTAATAACTGTTTAGAAAATCTGTCCTTATGTTTGTAAACTGTTCTTTTTCACTTGCATGTGTGTTTTGACATTTCATTCACTGAGCATATTTTAATATGCCTTTAATGATGCAATATTACGTTTTAATGTATTAATGTATTAGCTTTATGGCGCTGTACATGGTCATCCAAAGTAGTTCATGTATAATCACACCCCATAGCAAGATGATCAGGAAAAAGACTTGAAGAAGTTTTGCTCTTGAGATGTGGTAGTATTCTGGGTTGTAATTAAGGATGGGTGAATCTCACTTTAGGTAAAATAAATGGACCAAATTGCACCATAACTCAGAAAATGATACACTCACTCACTCTATCGGGTTTTGTTCAATTGCTGTGCTCACTTTGGAAGTGGAAATAAAGAGAACCTGTTATGGTATTTTTGTCATGGCCAAAATTAGGAAGTCAATTGTTACAATGAGGCTTGCAGCCTGAATTTTTCAGACCAAGGTACTTGAGGTAAGCAGAAATCTCAGTGTGCTTATCCAAACTACAGTGGTATTGTGTGTGTGATAACTAGTAAGAGTTGTGAGGCACTGGGTGTTTTCTATGCATTAATGATCTAACCAGCCATTAAACCCCAGCTAATCTCTTCGGCCTTTATTGTAGCTGTTAAATACATGTAAATATTTTGTTTAAACTGCTGCATCTTTAGAGTAGTTGTTTTTGTGTCTCCCGTCCCCCCCCGTTTCTGCATGTAGTATCTGTTACCCATGAAACATGTTACTGTGTTTGGCAATCAGTTCTTTTCTAGTGAACACGTGACCTATATTTTAAGAACCTTAAATTCATTTGCTGAGTTGCAATGATTTTTGGAACATTTAAAAGGCCCCTGCAATTCTCCCGTCTCTGTCCCCCGTCCTCCCTCCCCCCCCCGCCGAGCAGGACAACTTTTTGTTCATTTTTTTAGCTATTTGATGGTCAAAGGCAGATTAGGCAGGGACAACTTTCATATTCTCTTCCCCTGGCCTCCTATGGCAATGTTTCTCAAATACAGCCACTAGTGGGTTTTCTTGCGGCCACAGTCTTCTGGGCTGTGGATGGGTGGGCGAAGTTTCTCTTGGATGCACTGCCTTGGTGTTTGGTTGCTGGGGCCTCCACCTGGAGTCAGCTGAGGCACAATGCTGTAGGAGCAGGCAGATGGTGAGTTCTTTGCCTTCCCAGGGGTGGTAGGGCTCAGGCTTTGAGCTTCAGTGCTGTGGTGGTGGGGCAGCAGGCTCTGGCCATGGGCTTTGGACTCCAGCTCCAGGCTCTGGCTGCGCAGTGACAGGCCTGCTCCAGCCACACGGTTTCAGGCTCTGTCCCCGGGCCCCATGACTTTTGGCTCTGGCTGCAGGACTTCAGGCTCAAGCCCCCCACTGCTTCCCCCAGCCACCCACCCCCATCTCGCCTGGCACCCACTCCCTCCCCAACTCTCCATCCAGGGCTTAATTTGTCCCCAGGCTTGCCAGGGCTGAGTAAGTCTGCTGTGAAAAGTGGTATTTGTATGTTTGTTAATATCACTTTTCACAACAGACTTACTAGCTAGCAATAAATAAATTACAATGATTTGGACATGTATATATGCATATTTATTTTGTTTTCCTAAAGTTAATTCCATATTTTAGGAAAAGTGAGAGCAGCCACCAGTAAGAATTGTGCCTCCTCCACCGTCATGCCTCTTCCTCCTAATATGGGGGATGATTTCAAACAATTCCAGGACCTACTTAAAAGGGTAGCAAGTTCACTGGACATCTCTCTGGAAGAGGTCCAGGTGACACAGCACAAACTAGTGGACATTTTGAATACATCCTCTTCTTTCAAAATTGCTTTATCTATGAACAATGCAATAACGGAACCTGTCAAGACCATTTGTCAGACCCCTGCAACTGCTCCTCCAACCTGCAAGAAGGCTTGACAAAAAATATTATGTGCCAGTGAAAGGCACAGACTTCCTCTTCTCCCATACGGCACTCAAATCACTGGTGGTTGACGCATTCCATGAATGTGACAGGCAACAGCAGCCCAAGCACACACCTTATGATAAGGACTGGAAAAGGCTTGACCTTTTCAGCCACAGGGTTTACTCTTTGGCTACACTACATCTCTGGATAGCCAATTATGAGGCCTTGCTGGCAAAGTATGATTACAACTACTACTACACAGTTTTCTGAATTTATTGACTTTATTTCCAAAGATAAGAACAATTTTCAGGAGTTTTATCAGGGACAACTCTTCTCTGGAACAGCCCTCCGAGCTGCAATGTTACTATGCCCCTCAGCGTTACAGCCATGCTCCGTATTCTCAGCAACACTGACATATGAGAGTCACAGAGGCCATTGAGAAGATGATAGCCTATTTTTCCAGCAGCAGCGTCGCAGCCATAGGCATCCAGGCAACAAATTTGAAGCTTTTGTTGAGGGCCCAAGAGCTCCATGTCTTTCTGTGCTGAAGACGTCTACTCTCTCCTGACCTTTCAGAGATTGCCTAGTTCCATTTTATCCAATCTGGAAAACCATCACATCTGACAGATGGGTGCTAGAAATCATACAAACTGGTTACTCCAGCCCCTTTCTTTTCAAACCCCTTATCCCCCATCCCTCTTCAGGGACCCCTCTCATGAGCATCTACTGTGTCAAGAGGTAATCCATCTCATACATCTGGGAGCAGTAGAACCTGTTCCAACAAGACACAGAGAGAGGGGATTTTTATTCCCACTATTTTCTCATAAAGAAAAAGTTGGGTGGGTGGAGACCCATACTTGATCTACGGTGACTCAAAGTTCGTGAAGACACAGCACTTCAAAATGGTCACCCTAGGCACCATAATTCCAGCACTAGAAAGAGTGGATTGGTTCTCGGCCCTCGACCTCCAGGATGCGTATTTTCATATAACAATCCATCCCTCACTTCGGAGGTTTCTCTGATTTACTTTTGGACATGAACATTTCCAATACAAGGTTCTTCCTTTTGACCTATCCAATGCCCCTCAAGTTTTTTCAAATGTACTAGCAGTGGTTGCTGCCTACCTCAGCAGAAACGGAATCATGATAATCTCGAACTTGGACGACTGTCTGCTGAAAGCACCAACACGGCAAGCAGTGTTACAAGCAGCCAAACAGATGGTGACCCTCTTCACGAGATTAGGACTCCAAACAAAAGCACAAAAGTCCACACTAATACCAGTGCAAGAGTTGGAGTTCATTGGGGCCCATCTCAATTCTCCCTAGGCCATAGCCTCTCTACCAAGGCAACGCTTTCTCACTCTAATCAACCTCATATCCACGACATGAAACAGTCCACAGGTATCTGACAGGACTTGCCTGCAACTTCTCGGCCACATGGTTGCCGTGACCTTCGTCATCAGATGCACAAGATTACACGTGTTGCCTGCAAGCGTGGCTCCGTTTAAACTATGTCCCACACAGACACAGCGTAAACATCGACCTCTTGCTTTCCTTAACGTATTTATCATGGACATCTGTAGGGCTGTAACCTGCGCTTCAGCCCATACTTTTACGCAGCATTACTCATTAGAGCAAGAGGCAACATCTGATGCTTCTTTCAGACTCACTGTACTGTCTTCTGTCATGACTTCAACTCCGAAGCCCCCTTCTTCCACCAGAAGGTACTGCTCCGAAGTCACCTAAAGCAGAGCACCCATAGGCACAGCACTTGAAGAAGAAGAGAAAGTTACTCACCTTGTTGTAGGTTCTTCGAGATGTGTGTCCCTGTAGGTGCTCCACTACCCTCCCTCCTCACCTCTGCTTCAGAGTTTATCACTTAATCTCTGCAGTAGAAAAGGAACTGAGGGGGTGTTGGTCACACAGCGCCAGTTAACTGCCTGAGGTGGTATGAGACCGGGACCGCGCATGTGCGACCCAGCCGGGCACTGCTACCACAAATCTCCGATTACAAGTGCAAGGGCACCCGAACACCTAAAGTGGAGTACCCATAGAGAGACACATCTCAAAGAACCTACATTCCTGCACAAGGTGAGTAACTTTCTGATCCTGGCAGTCTGGATCCCTGTCAGCTTTGCTCCCTGCTCCAGGCAAGCTCTGCACAGCAGCGAGGAGGAGCAAAAGCTGGAGCCACCACTGTGGGAGGCTGCAGGGAAATTTTGGGGCTGGCTCCCACTTGCCACCCTGACAGTGCGCATGCTGCCCAGGTGCCCTTGCACATGTAGGCCCAGAGGGGGCCAGAGAGTGGAGCGGATACCAAGAGGGCTAAGGACGTTGCTCCAAGGAACTATGGAATACATCTGGAGGACTTCTGGAACCTGAGTCAAGTCAGGGGCCGCATGCACATGGAAAGCAAATGGATTTGGACACACAGTCGCAGCTTAATATGGGCTCAGACCCTCCAGCCCTGCAGGGTCCTGGAGCCCTAGGTTCGAGCCCTACGTGATTGGGGTGTGGATGCCAGGGGGACTTACGTTGCTTACATGGCCTTATGTTGCTGTGTAGACATACCCCTAGTGGCTCAACATGCAGAGCAGAAGCCTCAGTCCTGCAGCTGCTCAGCCTGTAATTCTGGGGCAGGTTTCAGACCTATCCCCTTCCCCAATCTCTGACTGCAGAGAATTGGGGAGGAGATGCCTGATGAGCAGGAACCTCACTTCACCCCACTCAAGTCTTCAGGAACTTGTCAGATGCAAAATAGAGGGGAAGGAGAGAGCACCCCAGAAAATTTCAAATTGGAGGGAAGAGGAATAATTTTGAACTGTTTAAAGGGACTCTTAACTTGAATCGTCTCAAATTGATTCATACTTTAAATTCCAGTTTCTGTAGAACAACTTAAATAACACGTCCTGATTATTTAAAATTTCTTTTATAAGAATTTTTCTTCTCCCCTGTTTATAAAGGTATGTTAAAGGTGAAACTGATTATACGCAGTGCTGTCAAATAGACATTGAGTAAAATATTTTTTCACAAACTTTGAATTACAGTAATCTTATATGTAACTAACAGGCACAGAATTTTCAGACAAACTTTGTTTTCAAGTTACCTTATTTTAAAATTGGGATTATTTGTTTCCAGTACTGATATACTTAACAATCTCCACTGTGTCAGCAGTTGAAAGAAACTGACACAAACCCTATTCCCTTCCACATACATTTGTGAAGGTGGAAGTTTCCATGCAGACAAAAATATTAGATCCTTATACTCACAATAAGATTAAGACTTGCTCTCAATTCTTCCATGTAGCTGATGTATTGGCAGTATTTCTCCTGGGCACCCCCTTGCCTCTTAACCATTTTTTGTGTAGTCTCTTCTCTTTTTTATGGACTACATTGAAGGAACTAAAAATTAGTTGTTGACACTCTCTTGGACAGTAGGTCTATTTCTAGCTTTCAAATTCACCACCTAAAATTAACTTTTGGGATATCCTCACATAGCCTAATTTAACACATTATTCCATTAGTTTAGCAGGGGCATTTCAAATAATGACTTGCCAAGGAAATATTCTGCATTGCAATTGAAAGGAATCAGTTTTATAATCCCCTCGTCACATATCTGACAACCATTTCTTTCTACTGTAGGAGTTGGTTTTGTTGTATGTATACTTGAAACTTGAAGTTATAGTTGTAATTACAGTCCAAAATAATATCTGTAGCTAAACCATCTGATCCATCATATGTTGGAGCTTTGACCAGTCTTCTGATTTTGGACTTGTAGATTCTAGTTTAAAATAAATACAGAAGGTAAGACAAGTGTCCATGAGCTGCTTGAGTATTCTGTTAAATGGAACGGTACATATTTCACTGACATTCCAAAAATAAACAATATTGTGAACGGGAATTGTGAATTTAAATCCCAAAAGTGATCACTTAAAAAAATGCATCAACTCATCATCCACAGCAAGCAGATCTGCTGAGTAAAATTCACTCTAATATAGTGGCCAGCACAAGGTCAATGCACTGCTGAAATCCCCCTTTATGCCCTGAAAGTACAGCTTAAGTGGGCCTTCGGTGGTACATAGGCCTTGCGCTGGCCTCTGTGGATGGGTGTATTTTACCCTGTTTTGTTTACTCGAGTGACAAAGCTCTTGTTACCTTGTCACTCTTGACAGAGGTAGAGACCCAACACAGCTGTGTGAAAACAAGCTAGTTTCTATTCAATCTTGCCTGTCAACAAATTTTTTAAAGTAAATTCCATTTGGTTCCGTGCATTGTAACTGCACACCTTGGCCTGCAGAATCCTTACTACCTACTTACGGTGGTTCGTGAGCCAGAAAGACCATGGCTTGATTCCAGACTGCAAGAAAGTTGAAGCAGTTAAAGCCATCCTTATGCTTAGTTTACATGAAAGTTTAATATGTAGTGTAATTAAAAGAGATGCAACATCAGACCCCGCAGTGCCATTTTACTTCAAAGTAATTTCCAACTACAGCAGAGCTAAAAGTAATTGATTTTAGAGTAGAAGTATGTGAGGATATCTACAGAAATATTCCTCTTACAAGAAGTTTTTCACCTCAAATGTTCATCTTTCAATTCCATGATCTATTACACTGAAAAAAATCTATCAGAAGTAGGAAAATTTGCTTATATTTGAGATTAAATCACTAAAACTGCATGAATGTTAACTATTCTCTTTATCAGTAATCAAAATGAATCAGCATTTGCTCTTCCAGCTTCTATTATGAGCTGGGGAAACTAATCTATAAGCCAAACTAAATAACTAACATTTTTTTCAATAAACGCTGAAGATTAACTGAATAAGTAATTATTGACTGATCTAAATAAAGCCATTTTTCTCTGAAAGCTAGCCCCTTAGCTTGATATTGGTAATTAGTTATTGTCTCAAATAATGTCATCTGTTTTCAGAGGAAAGTTGGTAAGAATGGTTAGGTTGACAGGTGTTTGTTCTTCCCATTTAAAAACTGTGTAAACTATATAAGTTGTATATATTGATATAGTAAAAATCAAACTACAAGTTAAAAAATGCTTAACATTTCTCTTGACCTATGAAAGTACATTGATTGTGTACATTTCTGGTAATCCTTAGAGCAGGGATAGTCAATAGGCGGACCATAAGCCAAATCCAGAATGCCAGGTGCTTTTGAATGGACCACAAAATATTTTTATTTACTTATTATGATTGTTGTTTTTTTATTTTCTCTGGAATGTGGACCTTGACTAAGAAATTTGAACTTTTGACAAAAAATAATTGACTACCCCTGCCTTAGAGTTTTAGTTGCAACAATACAGGCTATGAAGGCCGGAACTTTTAAATATTTTTTAAAAAAAATCTTAAGAATCCAGTAGAGACTCTTTAAAAGAACCATTAGGGCTAAGCTAGTTCCCACCATATGTGAACATCTTGAATCAACTGAAAAAAATCAGACATCACTTGGCCCTTATGTAATCAGATAAAAGGGAGAAGAATAGGATTTCTGAGAGGATTAATAAAATTAAAAATCTAGTCTTAATAGTCATTGCAGTAGTGAGCTGATAAAGATCGATTTGGATTGAATTTATTTTGGCTTTTGGTCAACCATGATTTAAATAATAATGTTCAATTATAGGAAACCTAGTAGATGCAGCTTCTCCAGGCATTAGAAAAATGGAGGTGGAGAAAGTGTTATGTGATTCCTAGTCTATAGTATGTTCCTCTTTTAGAAATAAAGGCCAGATTCTCAGATGACACAAACTTACATTAGCTGAAAATTTGCCCTGAGGTTTATTGTAAAGCTTAAAGATAGCAAGAATAGTGAGAGTTGAGAGGTAATTTAATTGAGAAATTATTCATATTACGTTGTGTGAAACAGTATTTTTAAAGTTAGTTATATCTGTATGTACTGCATGTTATATAATAGTTTAGCTCTAATTTAAGATTAAAATACTTTCATGGATGATACCTAACAAGCTGTAAATATTGTATACTTTTAAAATTTTTATAAAAGCAACTTTTTTATTTCCGTACTTGTGTATAAACCTTACTATGTACCTACAATAATTTCTTGACTATAAAAGTTTTGCAGTTAATCTTCTGTATTTTAATTGCAGTAATGATCTTAGTATAGCCATACAAATGTTTTTTCTCTGTTTCTCACAGCACGCTCACCTCTCATTTTCTTCAAAGGGTAGCAATAAAAGTTGGCATATTACTTTAGATTAAAGCAAATTTTGCTGCACATATTTCCACTCCATTGCTTCAGCTACAAAGCAGTGATGCACAATTGACATTGCCCTGTGTAGTCATAAGATTTCAGGGGGTCTTTATGCAGTTTTCATCTTTGTAACATACTGGAGGAAATCTTTGGTAATGATCTATATACAGTAACTTACAAATTGACCCAGTATGTAGACAGTACTCATTGTACAGATTTATTTGATTAAAAGTTGGTTAAAAAAAAATACAAATCCCCAAGCCAGTATTTTAATAATGTTCTGTAACCTGTTTCATGCACTTATAAATAAATTGATCTTAAAGCTGTATGTATTGCCATTTTCTTTGTGTAATAGCATGCCTGTACAATGGTTGACAATCAACAATATAAAGGGATCAAAGCCAAAATAATCACTTAAATTTGATATCAATCTGTGGTGCGTATTCTTCCAGACACTTGATGTTCTGCTACTTCATGTATTTGATTTCTGCTCTGTAGCTGCACAATAACCTCTGCATGAATTATGTCATCACTACATTTAAATGTTGTTGTGACTGAGTGCAAGTTATGTTCTGATTCAGCTTCTCTAATCAAATGTTCATGAACATGCTTTCTGTACATGGAATTGTCAGTTTCTAAACTCTAAAGTTACTGATCAAATTTGCACATCCAAGTACAAATAATTGTGTATTGTTTGCCAATGACTAGCTGGACCCACAGATGGCTGCATGCACATAAACAGTATGACAAGAAATATTTTGTGTGTACACACACACACACACACAACTAATATTCTCACAGCAAATAAGTTAATAGTGCAAGTTGATCACTTAATTTGGTTAATAACATAGCAAAAGCATCTTGACTGGTTGTTAATTTAGGTTATTTAATAATTAAATCACATAGTGTTTAAATATGTGCTGCAAAGAGCTGAAGGAAATAAATTAAAAAAGCCACTTGTGGCTCATGAGCCGCAGCCCGAGTATCACTGCACAATATGAAAGCTGAGTTATTCTTCAAGTGTTCGTCCCTATTTGTATTCCACTGTGGGTACACATGCCTTATCTGAGACCAGCAAATTCTTGCAAGTAATGTCCATTGGTCCACACCTGCACCCCCACTCTCTTCATTCCACACAGAATATAAGGGTGGGGTGGATCAACCACCTCTCCAGGTTCTCCTTACCCATTGCATTGCCAGAGAATTCTCCACTGTTCTCCAGAGCGGATCCTTCTCTTCTGTAAATATTCAGGTTATTTGTCAGTTCATGTTTTATAGTTCCCTAGTAAGCGTTAGAATCCCCTGGCTGGGGAACGCACCTTGTCTCCCAGTGCAGGTCTTAGATTATGCCCAGCACACCGGTCTTCAAAAACTGAAACTCCTGCCCCCGCTCATTTTCAGTCAGCAACAGCCACCAGCACTGCCTCTTCCTGCCTCCTTGAAGCTCAGATCTCTGCTAAGTGAAGTATCTGTTGCTCCAGTGGAATGTGGCAGGTGCAAGAACTTCAACTTCAGAAGCACCTTTTGGAGTGTGCAATGAGGTCCCAGTCAGATCCAGACCAGGGAGACTCCTGCTGCACATTGGCTAGAATCCACAAGGAGCATGTCCCCTAGTACTATGTCCAACTTGAGGGCAGAGGAAAGGACCCTTTGGCTAGGCCCCTTCTTGAGAATAAGGGACACACACTCCAAACATAAAAGCAGATTACCTCCTAGACCCTTTAAAAGGAGAGGTCCTGTCCTGACCTACTTCCAAGTCAGGTGAGCCTTCACGCCCAAGCTACATAGACACATTCAAAAGAATCATAGGAGCAAGGCGGCTTTGGTACCAGCCTCCACATCAACTTCAACATCTACTGTGGTGTCCTCTAGAACACTAGGACATGAAGCATCGGGCACTACCAGTATCGTCAAAAACCAAGAGGTCAGAGACATTCATTCACCAGCAGTACCATCATGGCCCCATAAGGAACCACTGCCTACACCTTTTTTCTGGACCAGAGCCTTCTCCGGTGGAACATTGTGACGATGCAATCTTTGAAGGTGCCAGTGACTTATACCACTCTGGAGAATACTGTTGTCCTCCTGAACCTACCTGTTCCCTTGTTTATGGGAGACTGATCCTTACCAGAGAGATACAAATGGTTGTGAGAATCCAGGACTCTGGAAGAAGTATATCCTCCGTCCCATTCATTAGCCACAATTTCCTCTCAGTGGAACCAATGGCGCTGCTGCTGGAGCTATATCTGACCTTTTCTCATCTTTGGGAGAGTCGGATATACCAGTGGAACCAGCTTCTCCACCCAGGGAATTCAGCCCAGACAGAATCTCCTGGAACTAGTCTCAGCCACACAGACAGGAGCTTTCTCCTTGGGACCAGTGGTACCCAGTGCCTTGGGGATCACTACAATCTGCCTTTGACCCCTCATACTGGCCTTATTTACTTATATACTGGCAAGAGGACCCTTACACACGTTACCCAGAGTCCATCCATTCCAGCAGGGAGTCTTACCTCCTCTCTCCTCCACAGGATCAGTCTAAATACCCTGACCCAATGCAAGAAGGGGAAGACAAGCCAGATCCCCTGGTGGCACTGGTTCCAACAGGGGTTTTGTCCTTGTCACCCATTTAGGTGGTTGCTTCAGCCTCTCTCTCTCTCTCTCTCTCTCTCTCCCCCTCCCCCCTAATGATCACAAACAGTTTCAAGAGCTGTTCCAGAAAGTGACAAAAGATCTTAGTCTACTTAGAGGAGATCTAGGATTCTTAGCATAAGCTCCTAGATATCTTGCTGCCTACAGGCTCCAATTGGGTTGTACTCCTGGTAAATGAGCCATACTAGACCTGGGGTCAAAGCCTGGTTGTGGGCATCCAGACATAGTGGTCAGAGCCAGCGTCCACAATCGGGAGCTGAGTGTCAGGCTGGGTCAGGATACCAAGGGGTCAGAAGCAGGAGACAAACTGGAGATCAGAACCACACATCAAAGGTCAGGAGCCAAGCCAGGTCAGTATGTCAGGAAGTCAAGTCAGGGGAGCAGGGGTCACAAGGTACGCAGTCCAGAGCAGAGTGGATCCTAGCTGTTAGAACAGCTTCCTGTTTCTGTGGCTTGCTGGCCCTACTTAAGCCAGCAAATCAACGGCTCTGGGACTCGGCCAATGGGTGGAGCCTCAAACAGGTGTTGGGCTTCATGGGTCTTGGGTCAGCAGGCTGACAAGTGGAGGGTTGAATCATGGTTGTTCCTGTGGACCTGGGTTGGAGACCCATGGGTCATGACAACTGACAAGGACTGTATGGCACATACCTCTACCTCCAAGCAGGTAGAGGAGCAGTACTTTGTCCCGGCTGAAGGAGCAGAGTTCTTGTTCACCCACCCAAACTCCTTGGTGGTCCAGGCAGCCATGGAAAGATCCAGACAACACCAAAGGGCCACTCTCACAGATAAGGAGGTCAAGCATCTCAACCTTATGGAGAAGAAAGTATATTTACATTTACTGGCCTTCAGTGTTGAATCTCAAACTATCAAGGTTTCCTGAATTACTCTGAGTTCCTGGACTTTAGGAACAAGTTGTTTCAGGAGAACAGGGTTCAGTTTCAGCTCCTTATGGACGAGGGCAAACTAGAACCTCTTTGCAAACTCCAGTCAATGCAGCTGCTATGGCATCAAGATCATCAAGAGGTGACAGAAATCATGGCTACACTTCATGGTTTCCCAGGGGAGAACACTTATGAGGATTTACCTTTCTTGTCAAATCTTTTCAGTTAGAAGACAAAAGAGTCATTGGACAGATCACTTCAGCTATGTCTTGCTTCCCATTCTGCTACCTTGGGTTATACAGATGATTCGACTGGCCAAGTCACAAGTCAGCTTTCATTACCCTCAGCTGGCCCAGACAGTTCTGGTTTCCAAACTTCCTTGAAATGTCATCCCATCCACCTGTCAGCATTCAGACCTTTTCCAGATCTCTTGATGGCAGATTCAGGCATCCCAACACCAATGGCTGTTTGTTTCGTGGCTTGGTATTTGGATGGGTGTCAAGCATAGAACATTTCTGCTCTGAAGCTGTGCAAGTCATTCTTAATAATAACAGAAAGGACTCCATCAGAAAATGTTATCTAGCCAAATGGAAATGTTTCTCTATGTGGACCCAGCAAAATCATATCTCTAGAGATATTCCTGCTACTTCGGACTATCCGCTATCTTCTTACCCTCAAGACAATGGGACTTTCCTTTAGCTCACTACAGGTTGACCTGTCAGCAATTAGTGGATGTCACTCGCCAGCAGATGCGTACTCAATATTTACCCGTCTGGTAACAGCCAGGTTCTTGAAGGGCCTGATCAGAACCTTTCTATTGGTAAAGAAATTAACCCTGCACTGGGATCTTACTTTAATTCTTTTAGCATTCACTAAGCCACTCTTTGAACTGCTAGCTACGTGTTCCATGTCTCACGTGTCAGTGAAGATTGCCTTCCTTCCTGCCATCTCCTCAGCCAGAAGGTTAAGTTAAACCTAGGACCTTATGGCTGATCCACCATACACAATATTCCATAAGGACAAGGTCTCGCTACAACTACACCTAAAATTAATTCCCAAGATAGTTTCAGAATTTCACATAAACCAGTCAATACACTTACTGTGTTTTTTCCTGAGCCCCATGCTTCCAGTGTGGAGCTAAGACTTCATTCCCTCAACTTTGCTTCCATAGCAGAACAATACAAGGACAAGATGTCTTCTCAGTGAACATCTGGCTGTTTCCTACTTCTGTTACCAGTTTACACAGATTCCTCCCCCACACCAGGTAAGGAACCAAGCAACCTCAGAAGCTTCATTTCAAGAGGTACCGCTGCTTTATATTTGCAGGGCAACCACATGGAACTCCACACATGCGTTGGCAAGACATTACACCTTGGTCGAGGACTCCACTGCTGATGCATCCTTTAGGACAGCAGTTCTCCAAGCAGTTATACCACCTGCATCATCTCACTTTCTTCTGCTCTGAATACTGTTTCAGTCACTCACAGTGGAATACACATAGGGACCAGCACTGAAAGAAGACAGGGAAATTACTTAGCGTAACCAGAGTTCTTAAAGATGTGTGGTTCCCTAACTGTATTCTACTACCTGCCCTCCATTTCCTCTGCATTGAATCATGACTATATTGGCAGTAGAGAAGGAACTGGCAAGGTGATCAGTCTGCCCTGCACCTTATATCCTTGGTAGGGAGCTCAAGGAGAACCGTGCCAAAGGTGTGGACCAACAGACACTACTGGCAAGAATTCTCTGGTATGCATGAGCTCCATGAACTTGAACCCCACGATGGAATACAGATAGAGACCACACATCTCGAAGAACTCCAGTTACAACAAGGTAAGTAACTTCCCTTTTCCAGATAGGCTACAGCTTTTTTCTAATTACAGAGGTACTCTGAGAGTGGCTGCCAAAGTAATGTTGAAATGTAAAATGATAGAAGGGAAAAAAGGAATTAAAGATCAAGGGTAATATTTTCAAAAATACTTAAAGCCTATTTTCAAATGACTTCAGGTCCTAATTCACATTGACCGTAATGTTACTTAGAAGCCTGAGTCAACACAAGTCAGTGCATGGCAAGCCACAATGTGAATTTATAGTACACTAGCTTGTTGAACGCTAACTGGCCATGTGTACTCTGCTACAGCACGCTTTGACATACATTTGAAACATC